>NW_020664464.1:20078757-20345737 GCF_002925995.2 Terrapene triunguis | reverse complement strand
CCCCCCCCCCGTGTCCTCTTTTTTGATTGTGGAAATATGGTAACCCTAGCTAAAGCCCCAAGTCACCCCCCACCCCAAGGTGCTAAAGGTCTGAGACCCCACCCTGTGGGGCAAAACCCTCAAGCCTTCCATCCCACAGGGTTCCTGAGCCCCACTCCCTGCAGGACAGAAGCACCCCCCTGAGGCTGAAGCCCGGAGCCTCTATTTCCCCCCCCCCCGGCTCTGGAGTTTTTATTGCATGTTGGGGGAGGGGGACTTTCAACGAAAATGGTTGAGAATCCCTGAAATAGCTTAGCTAATATGAAAAGAAGTAGAAATAACAAGAAATGTATCCTTCTAATGTAATTTTGTGTGTGGTTGCACAAACAGCTGAGGTTAAACTGAAAGCCAACACTAAGCTGGTATATAGTACTTGCTCTTCCCTCCCAGACGTGACATCATATTGCATGGCATTTCATTAAGAGATACTACGGCAGACAAAAAAAGGCAGAGATATTTGAGATGGAGGTATATGGGAAGGAAGGATATTGAACTCATTACACCCGGCTACATATTTCACTTTTCATACCTGAACAGAGCTTAACAGCTCACAAGACTACACCTGCAAGAATGAATGGCCTCTTTCATCTACATTTAATACACTACAGAAAAGTATAAGCCTTCCATTCTTTTTCTTCTTTGGTTTGTCATTTTGTGTGCATGTCAGCAAAAAGCAACCAAAGCTTTGAAAGAGAGAGCCTGCCACACAGAGCCTTGGGGATTCTCAGTCAGACAGACAGTAATATCCAGAACAAATTCAAACCATGTTAACTCTTTAGTACTGGGACTTCAGATTGCCAAGCCTCAATAGGCATGATGGACGCCTATATTAGTTATTATTGCCTAGCAGTCCTATAAGTTTAATCACAGAGAAGAAAAACTAAAGACAAATTATGCAAAATTTCCCCCTTCCTCTGTAAATGAGTTCTTCCATACCACAGCCACAGTACTGAAGTACTAATTCTTTCCTGTCTTCAAACTTCTTTCCAAGAGGTCCCACACTGAGGCCACTGGGTGGCCAAGGAGGACTAGACAGCACTTCTTTAGGACTGAAAACAATTCTGGAGACTTTAAATATAGTTTTAGTACGAGCGAAAGGTGGCAAACTAGCAGTTCTGGAAACTTAAGCCCTATTTTTCCCCTCCACAAAATAGGGACAGCACAGGCAGCAGCAGTCCAAGCTTCCTTTTAAACACCATTAATGTGTCTCTGAGGGACCAACTCTAAGAGTCAAGTCTCGATACCCATTTAAACCTTGGTCTCTGCTTTGATTGCTAACAAAGATTGATACAAGCAGCTAATTTTACTTAATCCAATGAAGAGACAACAAATATTTTTGGTTACTAAGTCATTATTCACCTAAAGATGAAAGGGACATATCTCATTACTAGTCCTCTGAGCCATCCCCTTCTGTAAAGTGTTTGCATGTGTATTTAAGAACAATTAAACAAACAGAACTTAATCCACATTCCATAATTCACTTAGTACAACCTATCTCAGTGATTCCCAAACTGTGGTACATGAGAATGTTGTAAGTGGTATGCCAGACACTCTTAAAAAGAAATTGTTCAGTTTCAAATCAACAGTGGTTGCATGAGCTGCAGCTTGCCAGAAAGTGGTTTTGAAACAAAATGCATGTGCGTGGACAATTTTAGCCATAATAGTGAACAACATTCACCAACAATGCCAGCACAGTAGTTTTATTAGCGGTGTGTTGTGCACTGTGGCTGTGCAGATGGGCAAAGTGCTCTCATCTGGTGAGCTGGATTTCTACTGAGCCTAGCCTTCAGCTTGTGCCACACTGCACAACTCAAGCCATGAGACAAACTTGCAAAGCCCTATGCCACATCACCGGAGCTCCTTTTTTCTGAAAAAGAACATGCATACAGTGCTAGTTCAAAGTGTAGGCAAAACTTGCAGCTGCAAGGACTCCCAAGACTTAAAGGGCATGCTCCAGGAAGCTGCTGCAGAGCATGCTGCGTCTGTAACCTGTGCCTTACAGAGGCTGCAGCCTGGCCCCTGCTAGGCTGCGAGGCAGGGGACACATGGGGAATTCTCTCCTGTCTCTGCAGGGAAGTTGGGGATGGGGGTGATTGGTTGGTCTGGTGAATAAAAGCCTATATACAGGCCTGGCTCTTCAGCAGCAAAGCAGCTGGTCTGCTGCAGCTGGAGTCTTTGCCAAGGAGGATGAACCCCTGTGCAATTTCCCCAACACTGCAAGCATCTAGGAGGCGGGGCCCTGCTTCACTGGGAGTCAGACGGGCAGAATAGCAAAAAAGGCTTCATGGAGCTGAAACTGATACCCTCACTTCCAGCCAAGACGCACCCAACTCTCCCAGGGGTCGGCAACCTTTCAGAAGTGGTGTGCCGAGTCTTCATTTATTCACTCTAATTTAAGGTTTCGCATGCCAGTAATACATGTTAACGTTTTTAGAAGGTCTCATTCTATAAGTCTATAATATATAACTAAACTATTGTTGTATGTAAAGTAAATAAGGCTTTTAAAATGTTTAAGAATCTTCATTTAAAATTAAATTAAAATGCAGAGCCCCCCCGGACCAGTGGCCAGGACCCAGGCAGTGAGAGTGCCGCTGAAAATCAGCTCGCGTGCCGCCTTCGGCACACGTGCCATAGGTTGCCTACTCCTGCCTACCTCTTCCCCCCTCTGAGCTGCCTTGCATTTTACACCCACGCACCTTTCTCACTAATGGCACTTTTTTTGTTTTCTCCGAGAACTACTCAAAATGCTTTGTATTTTTCTTGATTTAACTTTTGTAAAAAGAGAACCAGACTGAAATTTGGCTCAAATTCATCAGTAATCAAGATAAGAATTAGCAAGAACTTCAAACTTAATTTAGACAAGTGAAAAAAAAAAAGATCAACCGAATGAATGTTCTTCAGTGACATACCAAAAAATTTCAGCGGGAGGCTCAGGGCTTTAGCCCCTCGGGGAGAGGGGTGGCTCGGAGCTTTAGCTCCGTGGGGTTGTGGGGCTTGGGGCTTCAGCCCCACGGGGCGGCTTCTGCCAGGACTCACAGCCCTGAGCCTCAGAGCTTCAGCCCCATGGGACACCTGGGCTTCGGGCTTCCTGCTTGGCAGACCCCCTGAAATGGTTTGCTGCAGATCCCTGCTTGAGAACCACTGGGTTAGGACACTCACCTGGGATGTGGGAGACTGAGGCTCAAGTCCTTGTTCCACCTGATCCTGAGCAGGACTTCAACTGGGTCTCTTACATCCAAGGTAATCATGGGCTATTTTGGGGAGGTCTCTATCTTGCTTTCTATTTTATTTTATTTTTGGTTTCACTCCACATCAGAAAGAAAACAAATATCAAAGCCTCACAATTTTTCACTGAACTGTATTCTTGTTTTTTGGATAGCCCTAGTTATAATCAAACATTTTAAGCTTCTTCAGGTAATTATTTTACTAGAGAGTCCATAAGTACTTAAGGTAAGCCTATTAATGCCTAAAATAAAAATGCACAAAAAGGAGAAATAAGCATGTGATACTTCAAACATCAATTTTTCAAGCAGGTGGTACGTGATCCAGTAAAGTTTGGGAACCAGTGGTCCATCTAATCCAAAGTCATTTTTAATATGCAAGTATTCAGAGCATTACATTTCATACAGAACTAGGAATTATTGTAAATCAAAAGACAGTCCCCATTTTCTAACAGAAACATGCCTGTGGTTCAGCAGAAGTTCATCAACCCCAATATGTTTTGGTGACACATTTCAAGTTTGATTAATTGGCATTTTCTAATGAAACTCCATTTCATCCGAAAATTCATGGATCAATTTTCAGTCTGGTCCTATTCAACATCTACATACAGCCACTAGGTGAACTGGTCAGATGGCCTGGACTCAAGGACCAGAAATATGTAGATGACACAGAACTCTACCCATCCTTCCCCACATACAATCATACCACTACCACCAAGATAGCCAAGTGCTTCGATCAGATCGGGTCAGGGATGAAGAAGAGCTGGTTGAAGGTAAACCTGGGCAAGACAGAGGTGATAGTGGTGGACAGAGAAAAGCATTCTGAAGAGTTTACAGTCACGGTGCAGTCTCCTTTGGTTGAAGGTACACACCCACAATTGGTCAATTCAGTCTGTAGCTTAAGGAATGCTCCAGGACTTTTCACTGATGCTAAGCTCTCACATAGCTGCATCTTGAGTAAGGATCCAATTCTGTCTTGGAGGTCACAGATTCTGTGACTTTCCAGGACTTCTGTGACTTCTTCTGGGGAAGGGCTGGAGCAGTGGGTGGGGTTGAGTCAACACCCCTGGGGCTGGAACAGCTGATAGCTAAGTTCCCTCTAAGCTGCGTGGCTGCGCAGCAGGCTATCAATAGCCATGCAGGCTCGTAGCCACAGGGGCCTGGACTGGATAGGAGAGAGATAGGGGGCGTGCAGGGCTGTGGCGGGGAGAGGCACCTCTTCCCTGGCCCCAGAGCTGCTGCAGCTGGGGAGAGGCACCTCTCCCCCCAGCCCAGGAGCTGCCGCGGCTGGAGAGAGGTGCTCTCCACCAGCCCCGGGCTACTGCGGCGGGAGAGGGCTGGGGCGAGTTCTCTCTCCCCATCACAGCCCTGGGGCAGCCTGCACCACAAACCTCTCATCCCTGGCCCCACCCCAGAGCACCCCCAGCCGGAGACCACACCCCCCACACCCCAACCCTCTGCCCCAGCCCTGAGCCCCCTCCTACACTCCGAACCCCTTGGCCCCATCCCCGCCATTCATCACCTCCATATTGGTGCACATAACAAAATACATTCTGCACATGGAGGTAAAAAATTAGAGGGAACATTAGTTGACAGGTAGTCAGCCCCAAGCCCGCTGGAACAGCTGACCAGTAGTCGGCCCCAGGCCCAATGGAACAGCGGCCCTGGGCCTGCTGGAGCAGTGGCTGGGGTTGGATCAGCCCCCCTGGGGCTGGAGCAGCGGCAGCCAGCCCCTGCCACAGGAGCAGGGAGACTGGAGCAGCTGCAAGTCCCCAGAAGTGCTCTATTCGTTGTCCCTCCCCTCCCGCCCTGGGATTATCAGTAAAAGTCTGGGACAGGTTGCAGGCTTCTGTGAATGTTTGTTTATTGCCCACGATCTGTGCCTGACTTTTACTAAAAATAACCATGACAGAATCTTTACCTGAATCATGAGTAACACTTTATCATCTCCAAAAAAAGAACAGGAGTACTTGTGGCACCTTAGAGACTAACAAATTTCTTCTTCCGAAGAAGTGGGCTGTAGCCCACGAAAGCTTATGCTCTAATAAATTTGTTAGTCTCTAAGGTGCCACAAGTACTCCTGTTCTTTTTGCGGATACAGACTAACACGGCTGCTACTCTGAAATTTATCATCTCCGCTTGGCTAGGACAGTGATTCTCAATCCGGGGTACATGTACCCCTGGGGTATGCAGAGGTCTTCCAGGGGGTACATCAACTCATCTAGATATTTGCCTAGTTTTACAACAGGCTACATAAAGAGCACTAGCAAAGTCAGTACAAACTAAAATTTCATACAGACAATGACTTATTTATACTGCTTTATATGCTATACACTGAAATATAAGTACAATATTTGTATTCCCATTGATTTATTTTATAATTATACGGTAAAATGAAAAAGTAAGCATTTTTTCCGTAATAATGTGCTGTGACACTTTGTATTTTTATGTCTGATTGTGTAAGCAAGTAGTTTTTAGTGAAGTGAAATTTGGGGGTTCGCAAGACAAATCAGACAGTAATCTGGAAAGGTTGAGAGCCACTGGGCTAGGAGACACCATCCCATCTTGGCAAATGATGACCTAGGCCTGGTCTACACTAACCCCCCAAGTCGAACTAAGGTACGCAACTTCAGCTACGTGAATAACGTAGCTGAAGTCGACATATCTTAGTTCGAACTTACCGCAGTTCAGACGCGGTCCACACGCGGCAGGCAGGCTCCCCGTCAACTCCGCGGTACTCCTCTCGCCGAGCTGGAGTACCGCAGTCGACGGCGAGCACTTCCTGGTTCGACTTATCGCGTCCAGACCAGACGCGATAAGTCGAACCCAGAACTTCGATCCCCAGCCGCCGAACTAGCGGCTGGGTGTAGACCAGCCCCTAGTGTTAGTTATTGAAGCCTTCATCACTTCTCAGCTTGACTACAGCACTGCAAAATACCAGAAGCCTTCAACACTTAGGAAAGTCCAACTGGTACAGAAGGTTGCAGCACATTGTCTGAGCAATGCAGACTACCATGAACACATCAAAGCAGTTCTGCACCCCGACTCTGACTTCCCTCAGAATATTGAAACAAGGTTTCGGTCCTCAATGGCCTGGGCCAAGGGTATTAAAAGGCCATCTAAAGCTCCAGGATGAAGACTCTGGTTGACAGTTTTACTCTTCTAGCACAATGGAACTCTCTACAATAAGGATAAAGGTCATCTATTGAAGAGTTAGTGGTTTTTCAGGGGCCAACCTAAAACTGTGGAATTAATTCCTACAGAAACGAAGACCATCACAAAACCATAACATGTTCCACTCCAAATGCAAGGCACATTTTTTGACCTTGCATTCTCTAACAAACATACAGCAATATATGTGTCTGTGTGTGTATATATATATAAAATTAAAAAAAATTCCAAAACTAAACTCTTCATTATACACACTTCTTTCCCTAAGGAGAGTATAAGAGAACAGACATATGACAGATGTTAGCCATGTTTCTTAATGTATTACTGGAATGCGTAGGTGCCGACTTCCTCTCTACCGAGGGGTGCACGACCCCCACTCCGCCCTAAGCCCATCCCAACTCCACCCCTTCCTCCAAGCCCCACTCTGCCCCTGGTCCCGCCCCACTCCACCCCTTCCGCCAAGGTCACACCCCCATCCCGGTTCTTCCCACCCCCTGCCTGGAGGACGCCTGGTCCCCTCTCTCCCAGAGCCTCCTGCACGCTGCTGAACAGCTGATCATGGCATGCAGGAAGTGCTGGGAGGGAGAGGGAGGAGTTGATTGGTGGGGGCTGCTGGTGGGCAGGAGGCACTGGGGAGAGATGGGGAGCTTGGCTGCTGGTGGGTGCTAAGCACATGCTAATTTTTTTTTCATGAGCACCCATGGAATCAGCACCTATGCTGGAAGACACTCATTTACTAGAGTGATACATGTGGTAAAATGACTGTGACTGACGACACCATCGACTCCATCCACAGCACCCAATCTAGGAAACTCTTGCCAACCCACAAACACCTGAGGAGGTTTGCAAAGCAATTAAACAAATGAAGAACAATAAAGTACCAGGTCCTGATGGCATACCAGCTGAAGTACTGAAAGTAGGGGGAGAAACACTGAGTAACAAGCTTCATTTGCTGCTCCTCAAAATCTGGCACCCCGAAGAAATCCCCACTGACTTATGTAATGCTAACATCATCACCATTTTCAAAAAGGGACACAGGGCCGACTGTGGCAACTATCGAGGCATTGCCCTCCTCTCCATCGCTGGGAAGATTCTTGCTAGATTCTTACTGAATCGCCTGCTCCCTCTTGCAGAGGAAGTACTTCCAGAGTCCCAGTGTGGCTTCAGACCATCACGAGGCACCACCGGATCAGCCAGGCAGATCCAGGAAAAATGTCAAGAACACCATCAGGAGCTGTATATGGCCTTTATTGATCTGACCAAAGCCTTTGACTCTGTCAGCCGTGAGGCTCTGTGGAAAATCATGTCGAAGTTTGGCTGCCCAAGCAAATTTATCACCATTGTAAGATTCCACCATTACCAGATGACTGCCTCCATTCTGTGCAGTGGCTCTACCTCAGAGCCCTTTGTCATCCAAACTGGGTAAAACAAGGTTGTGTATTGACACCCACCCTTTTCTCCATTTTCTAAGCAGCTATGAAAATGTTAACCCAAGACCATTTGCCACATGACATTGGCATCCAATATCACAACTGATGGCAACCTCTTCAACCTTTCCCATCTCCGTGCCAGAACTAAAGTAATATCGGCAACAATAACCAAACTCCAATAGGCAGATGATTGTGCTGTAGTTGCACACTCAAAGGAGGATCTACAAACAGCCCTTAATTGCTTCTCTGAAGCTTACAAAAGCCTAGGGCTAACTCTGAACATCAGCAAAACAAAAGTTCTCCACCAGCCAGCTCCCAGTCAAGCATCAGACCCAGCAAGAAAGATCTACACTGACAGAGAAGAAGTGGAAAACAGAATACTTTGTCTATCTTGGCAGCCATCTCTCACAGAGGGCAGACATAGATGTCAAGATTCAGCACAGAATCCGCTGCGCCAGCTTTGCCTTTGGCAGACTGTCTCAACGGGTGTTCAACATCACAACATCAGAACACATACTTGACTTTTAGTTTATAAAGCGGTGGTAATCCCAACTCTCTTCTACAGCTGTGAGACTTAGTTGACCTACAGAAAACACCTGAAAAACCTGGAACGTCAGCACCAGCACTTTCTTCGGAGGATCCTCAACATAAAGTTCGCTGCACTAATGCCAGTGTCCTCACAGAGGCCAATATCTTCAGTGATGAGGCCCTGATTATCCAGTACCAGCTGAGGTGGAGTGGGCAGTGTGTGCACACACCTGATGTATGCTTAGCAAAACAACTGCTGTACGCCCAATTCACCAAAGGAGAAAGCAAACAGGGAGACTAAAAGAAACGCTTTAAAGACATCCTCAAGATAAACATCAAGAGATGTGGCATTGACACCACACACTGGGAGACAGTAGCCCAGGACAGGGATAACTGGCAAAGACTTGTCAAAGAGGGAACATTCGTTTTTGAGGAAAATCGCCTTGCCCTGGTTGCAGAAAAACGCCAGAAAAGACAGACCAACTGTCACGCAGCAATCGCGGCCCAACCCTGACTTCCAACACCACCTGCAAAGTCTGCCAACGAGTCTGTGGCTCAAGGATCAGACTCCTCAGTCATTGAAGGACCCATAAAAAATAAACACCTGTGAAAGAGATCATCCTTGACTTCGTGGGATCGCCGACACAGACACGCGTGTGGTAAAAGAACTTAAATAGATTAGACTAGCCAATGGCTACTACTAGATAGGTGGTCAAAATTAACTCCATTTATTACTGCCCAGGGATCCCTGCAATAACCACCCCATCATGTTGCCATGAGTGGCGAACTTCTGCAACAATCTGCTGTGGTTTTAAAGTGTGGATTTTCATATTATTCATATTTACAGCCTTGAAAAGTTGACATGTATACTAAAAACAACAGACTATACCTGAAATTTTCAGCAGCCTCCTTGCTACATTAGCAAGTAGTGTAATCATACTTGAATAAGAGTTCTCTTTCACACACTGTCATAACTATAAAGGGAAGGGTAACAGCCCTCCTGTGTACAATACTATAAAATCCCTCCCGGCCAGAGACTCCAAAATCCTTTTACCTGTAAAGGGTTAAGAAGCCCAGGTTACCTGGCTGACACCTGACCCAAAGGACCAATAAGGGGACAAGATACTTTCAAATCTTGGTGGGGGGAAGGCTTTTGTTTGTGCTCTTTGTTTTGGGGACTCTTGGGACTAAGAGGGACCAGACATCAATCCATGCTCTCCAAATCTTTCTGAACAAGTGTCTCATATTTCAAACTTGTAAGTAACAGCCAGGCAAGGCGTGTTAGGTTTATCTTTGTTTTCTCAACTTGTAAATGTTCCTTTTGCTAGAGGGTTTACCTCTGTTTGCTGTAACTTTGAACTTAAGGCTAGAGGGGGTTCCTCTGGGCTCTTTGAATCTGATTACCCTGTAAAGCAATTTTCCATCCTGATTTTACAGAGATGATTTTTACCTTTCTCTCTTTAATTAAAAGCCTTCTTTTTAAGAACCTGACTGATTTTTCCTTGTTTTAAGATCCAAGGGATTGGATCTGGACTCACCAGGAATTGGTGGGGGAAAGGAGAGGGGATGGTTAAATTCTCCTTGTGTTAAGATCCAAGGGTTTGGATCGGTGTTCACCAGGAAATCGGTGAAGAAGTCTCTCAAGGCTACCCAGGGAAGGGAGTTAGTACTTGGGAGTGGTGGCAGCAAAACCAGATCTAAGCTGGTAATTCAGTTTAGGGGTTCAGATGCAGGTCCCTATATCTGTACTCTAAAGTTCAGAGTGGGGAAGGAACCTTGACACACACACAACTCGGGATTTCATTCTGATTGATCCTTCAAACACACACAAAAACCCCACATAATGCCATTTTGGTCTGCAGTCATGGAAATGGTTGCAATATCACAATTCTGTAAACTTTGCTGATGAATCAAGTAAGAGGAGATGAAATACAACTGAGAAAGGACTTGTGTGAACATAAAGGTCTCATCACTTTTAGCTTTTTGAAAATACTAATAAAAACAGACAAAAGTGACAATTAGATGGAACTTAATTAGATTTTCAAAGCAATTTTCACTAACATCCCCCTCTATGCAGGTGATGCACAGATCTGCCTCTCTGACCCTGAATTCTCCCCCTTTGGTCAGACTTGCATCTTTGACTGCCTTTGAATGACATCCCTTCTTTGATGTCTTACTGCCAACTTAAACTCAACATGATGAAAAACATAACTTCCAATCTCCCTTTCCTCTTCCACCCATTCAACACTGACAGCTCCACCATACTCTCTGTTATCATGGATAAGTCAATGAAAATGCTTGCCTGGTGCATATCTGCAGCCAAAAAGGCAAACAGAGTGCTTAGATTATCTCAGTCTATACCTAATGGGTCTAAGTTTGGTCATCACAATTTAAGAAATATGTAGTGAAGACTGAAAAGATCTGAAGATTAAAAAGCTATAGGCATTGTAGGACTTACATATAATGAGCTATAATTGCAAAAGCTAGAATTATTAACACAAAAATAAGTCAGTGGGGACTTCACTAAGGTATCCAATTTATGATGGTAGGTTGGCATTATGAAATCTGATTAGTTCCTCCTTTTACCCTGTTTTATACATCAAGATTAAGAAGAAACCTGAACCTGAAAAGCAGCACTTTTAGAACCAATGAAATTAAATACTTCTCACACACTGTGTAGCTTACCAGGGGAATTTGCTGATGCAGGAGGTTATCCAGACTAATTCTGTGGCTGGATATAATAAAGGACAGGATAATTGCATGACTACTACTATTATTTTGCAGCTATACAAGTTAGAGGTAAGCGTTCTAAGATCTTATGCTTGAAGGTGCCAGAGAACAGTACTCTATATTTGGCTAATGATTAAATTCCAGTTTTAGGAGTACTGCCAAGGGTGACACGCCACAATGGCCAAGCTACTGCACATTAAGATTCTGCAACAACCACAAATGGGATCACAGCTGATTTAAGGGATCTAAAGACCATGTTGCAAAGTTCTCAACCAATTTTTTAATTTTTTAATTCCCTTCTCCAAATTAATCTGCAGGTAATCAGACTGAGGATTTTGTTTTGGCCAATTATAGAGATAGTGACAACCTGTAAAATGTAGATCCTGATCCTGGTTCCAGTTTTATCTCTGAAATGTCCACTGGTGTTCTATGTTTTAGAAGTTTTTCAGTGTGAAAGTTCCACTTTAACAATGAGAGGAAAAGAAAAGGGAAAGAATGGTTACTTACTTTATAGTAACCGTGGTTCTTCAAAATGTTGCAGTCAGTGTGGATTCATGGTTAATGATTGATTGTCTGTAAGAAATCCACCAGGTTGTTGCTAACTCCTGGAAGGTGAAGAGCCATTGGGGTTATTCCACGCTAATGACACCACGTCTATAGCTTGATAGCTTCTTGGCACAGGGGTAATGATCAGGTTTCTCCTTGCTTGTTAATATAGTACATTTTAGATGTATTTTCTGTCAAGATCTGCATTGTGGAATTTCATAGAACAAAGATAAATGTCATGCATGGAAGCCTGATAGCTCTGAGCTCCAAGATGTTTGTGTCAAATTTCATGTCATCCTGTAACTAAGTCTCTTGCATCTGGAGATGGTGCAGATGTGGTCCCCAACTGGTTACTAACGCATCCATGATTATTGTCATTGTGGGAGGAGGGGCAGAGAATGGTATTCCTCTTCATATATTCTTGGAGTCTAGCTACCAGTTCAGTTCCAAGATGACATAAGGTGGGACTATGACCTTATTATTCATCTGATGTCTTGATGTGGAATAGACTGACCTCAGCCAGAGTTACAGAGTCCATGGATGAAGTCTGGCAAGTGATGTCACATATGTGCATGCTGACATATGACCTAGGATTCCGAGGCAAGTCCATACCGCCATGGTTGGATCTGATATTATTTAGTTCAGTATTGATTGCAGGGACAGGGACCTGTCCTCAAGTAGCTATACTTCTACTGACTGGGAGTTGATCATGGCTCTTATTAACTCTGTCATCTCTCATGGAGTGAATGATGACTTCTTATAGTTCACCAAGAGGGCCAGCTGGGCAAACAGGGAGAGGATGTATTTCAGGGGTGTAGTGGTCTCCTGCCTCTGATCAGCCACTTGCCTAGGTACAAATGTTGTGGATGCCTCTCCTCCTTAGGTATACCATTTTATCTCACCATTCTATGTAGAGTCTGAATGACAGTACATTGTACTGGTAATGGTTGATCCCTACTGTGAACCTCTGGTATTTCCTGCGGGTTGAGTGAATGAAAATACACATCCTATTAGGCAAGAGCCATGAACCAGTCCTGAGCCTGAAGGGATGGAATAATGGAGGCAAGGATTACCATCCTGAATCTGAGACAGCATATGCATTTGTAAAGTCTTCCCAGGTCTATGATAGGATGAAGACCCTCTTTCTTCTTCAGAATATGGAAATATCAGGACCAGAAGCCTCTTCCCCTCTAATCCTGCAGTACTTCATCTGTGACTTCTAGATGAAGCAACAAGGCAACTTCGGTTTGTAGAAAAGTATCCCTGAAAAGGGATGGCTGGGGGGCAAGGATTGGAATTGGATGGGATAGCTATGAACGATGATCTCTAACATCCATCTGTCAGATGTGATGGAAGACCAAGCCTGGTGGAAGTGGACAAGGTGACTTCCAAAGAATACATTCTGTCCTAGACTGACTTGGGTATGGCTCCCAACAATCCCATCAAATCTGCTGTCTTGCAGCAGGTTGGGAGCGTGATACCGAGAAGGAGGAAGACCAGCATACTTTATGAGGCTGATACTTGTAAGACTTACAATATGGGTCTGGTATGCAAATCCCCAAGGAGCACAGGGTGGCCCTCAAATCTTTAATGGAATGTAGAATATTTGCTAAATATTCAATTATTTTGAAGGGCAGGTATTGCAGCTTGTATTACAGCTTGCATCTACTTGGGGATCTATTAGCCATGAGGCTCTTTGCATCGTTATAGCTCTAGCCATGCATCTGACTAGTGTCTGAGGTGTCCATGGCCACCTGCAGAGCAGTTTTAGCTACTAAATGGTCCTCACTGATTATGTCCTGCCCCATGTTAAAAAGTTGTACTTATACAGAGTTCCAGGGAAGTGGAAGAGTAAGCTTTCCTTCCAGAAAGGTCAATTTTATTTTTTTTTCTTTCTCCCTTGGGTTGCTCTTGTTGGAGCTAGATTTCTCCTGCACTGCAGAGACAACTCACAAGCCCAGGCTGGGTTGAACATAAAAATGTTCAAATCCTTTCTGTGGGACTCGGTACCATTTTACAAACCTTTTTGCTGTGGCAGGAATGGTGGTAGGTGTCTGCCAAGAAGGCTTTAGCAGGGTTGAGTATCCCTTTTTTTATTGGGAGAGCAATTCCAGCAGAATCCAATGCAGTCAGTATATCAAATAATTTATGGGACTTCTCCTGTATCACTGAAGACTGAATGTTCAAAATGTCTGCTATCCTCATTAACAGCTCTTGGAAAGCTAATTACTGCTTCATCTGGCAACAATGAAGTGAAGTTCTTGGGAGGCTAAGGGATTGGTGTTGCTGTCCCAATACTATGTCTGATGATGCCCGACATTCCTCCCTGCCCAATGTCAGTGGTCTGTCTAGGGATGCTGCTGGAGAATGTGATCTTCTCAGTTTCCTGAAGTGAGAAGGGGATCAACTTCCTGGAAGCCTGAGATGACGGTTTTCAATATGCCTTCAATAGGGCCATGGTGGCAAGCCATAAAGGTATGGTTGGCTTGCATGGTGGTGGCCAGTCCATTGCCAGTCAAAGTAAAGCTGTGACAGAGCTCTGAAAGAAGAGATTCCAGTTCTTTCCACTGGGTCCCCGATGACCTTGAGGGAGATGGATTTCTGCTTGACAATGGTCAGAAAATGTGACCTGATGACAGGAAAGAGGAATACACGTTCTCCCAAGGCAGTACCAAGGCATATGGTGTTCTCAGTACTGGGTTCTGTTCCAGTGCTGGCAGTGGTCTCAGTGCCAGGTTCATCATTTGGGTATATGTGGTTCCTCCAGTAGGGCGTCTGCCAGTACCATGAGTGATTCTAATGGAGTTCAATCAGTTTCTGCATGGTCATCATTGCTCATGGAGTCGGTTCCTGAGGCATGTTTCGCCAATACTGCAAGTATAACCAATTCCACTTCACTAGCTCTTATTTTTATATGGCGCTTAATGGGCTTATTCTTGAAGGTTTGCTTTGGCCTCTTGTAGCGGGGTGAACACCTGCTCCTGCCTGGAAGGGCTTGAAAGCAGCCCTGGGGAGAACTGCAGCTCTAAAAGCTGGGCTGATTGGGGAATCGGCCGCAGCTGGGCCACACCCCAATCAGGCCACAGCTGGCCGGTATGAAAAGGCTGGGAGCCAGGAGCTCAGAAGTCTCTCTCTAGCTGTAGAGGGACAACAAAAACAGTATGCAGCATTCTGGGTTTTTGAGTACATAAGCCATGGCCTCTCCACTTTGTTACCATTGGCGATTTCATGCCAGTAAGGTGTTGGATGGAAACTTCTATTTTCATTGTCTTTGGGGAACATGAAGTTTTTCACTTGCTGTGGCCTATGCAGTACAAGGAAGTCACTCAGGCTACTGCTCAAGTGGATCCACAGTCCTGGATCATCTAGACTTAAGAAATTAAACTCAGCAGCAGCTGTTTCTTGCACCTCCACCACACTCTTCACACTCTTCTCTGATCTACACTTTTCTTCAGGAATGTGCATAGTAACATCCATTTGAGATGGAGATATGGATGCTGCAGTAGCTGCCATGTCACTTGCACTCTGACTAACTGGAAGATCAGGCATCTCCTCACCACTCACATCCTCACTGGGGCCGGAAGGCTCACTGTGAACATTTGTGTCTATGTATCTCAGGAGAGCTCCTTCCTGCTTAGACAGAAAAGCTTCCTTTGCTTTCTTTCTTTTTCTGAATGCTGCCCCAGAGGGGCATTTTCTTCTTTCACTCGTGACTGCTGTTCTGTGCCAGCTATAGTGGCTCTCAACACTGAATTGAAGGGGACAAATAAGCAGGCTGGTAGCAGGGCCTGAATGAGGAAAGATATCAGCGTCTTAAGGGCCTAACTGGCTCCTACTACTTCAGTTGACTGCCTGTTCTCCTCAAGTGGGTTCAGGGAAGCAGCAGGAAACAGGAAGCTCCCTGAGAAGCTGGTGTTAATCAGTCCAGGCTCCTGGGGGTGCTAGAGAGGTACATAAGAGGCTCCTCCTCCTCTCTCTCCCTGCAGCTCCTGCTGCTTTCTGTTATTCCCTCTCACCTTTTCTCCTGCCTGCCTGTTATGTCTCTTGTGCCCTCCTTCCTCCAGCACAGCACTCCACCATCTCTGTGCATCTAGAGCAGAGAGAATACATATGCACCAGCAGCAGATACAATTTTCTACACTCTGGGTCCTAGTGGCGCCTCCCCACAGTCTGGCACCTGAGGCAGACGCCTCAGTTCACCTCATGGTAAGACCAGCCCTGAATCTGCTAACGCAAAAGAGCAGCAGGTTGTATACTGCTGGATTTCATCTCAATACCATGGGCAGCAAGAGGGAACCGGAGGGGTTGCGGTCACTCCCTGTTATGTCCTCACACAGGACCATGAGGAAGCACAGGGCACAAGCAAGTGTCAAAAGACTCTGATCTTGCATGCATAAGTCACATGCTCACTTACAGTGGGATCTACACAGACATACTTAAAGAAAGGGACAATGCAGAATAAACAATAAAAAAAACAATGGAGACCTACTGCAGGCTATACAGTAAGCAGCAGCAAACATTTAAATCCTGAGTGTCCACTAAAATGAAGTGGGTTCTAGCCCACAAAAGCTTATGCCCAAATAAATTTGTTAGTCTCTAAGGTGCCACAAGGACTCCTTGTTGTTGTTTTTTTAAATGTCCTTGACAGCAGTTACAATGAGCCATAGAAATCAAAGAGACAGGAATGATCACCAGACCAATGAGTTGCCTTTATAGCACCTACTCTGTAACATGTAATAGTGACAGAGTCTGTGAGGAGAAATGATTAATGATTGTTTCACATTCATATGGGAATACCACTGTGCGAAAGGCAAGCAGAATGGAAGATATAGCGAGATCGGGATATCCGGGGGGGAAGGGGAGCAGAGGGCAAAATTAGAAGACAAAAACTCTTCTCAGTGTCAAATGGGAGACAGCATTTTGGCCCTACAAAAAAAATTTGGTTGGTTACACTACACATGTACGCCCACACACGCACATTTTTAAAAAGCAACAATTGTATAATTAATGTCAAACAAGGCAAACATGATTCCTCAACACTGAAACAAAGGAAAGCAAATGTCCAGATAAGCCACCTATCACCAGAAGCCAGGTTCCTAGTCTAAAAATATAAACTGGTAATCAGCAGTTGTGTTGGTAGCAGATGTATGGTAGCTAGTGATAAGGCTTGCTTTTGTGTTTGTACCTATCATCAAACTGCATACTTGCAAATGTGTAACTTGTCTGACCCTGCTTACAAGTCCGATGTACAATTCATCAATAAGCATCAAAGCAGCTACTAAAAAGAGTAGAGTTATGCAGAGCTGGAGCATAACACTGACTGGGACAACATGAGTTCATAAGGTAGAACTTTATCTGCTTCTTGTGAACTGCAGGAGTCCAAGAGGGAAAACCTTTCAGGTCCTAGTGAAAAGGTGTGTTGTTTACAATATTCTGAATCATATCCTACAAGCTTATATGTGGGGCAGCATAGGCCTAATTGGAGGTGGAACTGGCAAGCCTTATTTCTTGGGTACAGGATGTGGTGAGAAAAGCTGCGCACTGTGGAAAAGTTAAACAACTCCTCCAGTTATCCCAAGGGAAAAGAACATCGCAAACCCCCAAGAAACCCATCGCAACAACCCCACAGTTTTTGTGCCATTATTAGTGAGGCAAGAGCCCCCTTCTTTGACATGTCCATTGTTAGCTTCGATGCCTGGGACAACCCCCCCAAAATCTCAGCTATTACTACGCAAAGGAGATATATATATATATATATTTTTATTAAGCGTTGTCCTTTGTTTTTTAAGACTTTATTCAGCCTGTGAGTTAGATCAGTGGTTTTCAAACTGTGGGTCACAACCCAGGCACTGGGTCGCGACAGCTCTGGTCAGCACCGCCGACCAGGATGTCAAAAGTCCCATCAGCGGTGCTGCCTGGCTAAGACAGGCTAGTCCCTACCTGTTCCGACACCGCGCTGTGCCCCAGAAGCGACCAGCAGCAGGTCCAGCTCCTTAGCGGGGGGGCCACGGGGCTCCGTACACTGCCGAAGCCCCGAGCACCAGCTCCGCACTGTTCCCAGCCAATGGGAGCTGTGGGGGGCGGTGCCCGCGGGCGAGAGATGCGCAGAGCCGCTTGCGCGCCTCCACCTAGGAGCCAGACCTGCTGCTTGCCACTTCCAGGGCGCAGCGCAGTCCGAGGGGCCAGGACAGGCAGGAAACCTGCCTCTGCACCCCTGCTGTGCCGCTGACCAGGAGACTCCTGAGGTAAGCTGTGCCCCAATCCCCTGCCCTGAGCCACCCCCAAACCCAAAGCCCCTTCCTGCACCCCAAACCCCTCATCCCCGGCCCCTGCCCAGAGCCTGCACCCCCAACCCAGAGCCCTGACCCCCTCCTGCACCACAATCCTCTGCCCCAGCCCACAGCCCCCTCCCACACCCCGAACCTCTCATTCCCAGCTCCACCCTGCAGCCCTCACCCCCACACCCCAACCCTCTGCCCCAGCCCTGAGCCCCTCCCACACCCAAAACCCCTCATCCCCAGCTCCATTGGGTCGCAGGCATCAACAATTTTCTTCAACTGGGTCGCCAGAAAAAAAAGTTTGAAAACCACTGAGTTAGATACTGTACCTCATCTTTGTGCTTGTCTTCAACCACAATATAAAGCAACTATTATGGCTTCAAACAAGGAACTTTGTTCAGGAAATGGCCTCTTGCTATTTTTCTGAACAGAAGCACTTATAAAATGTTTAGAAACATTTTATATCAAACACAAACCCGCATTTTTGAAGCCTTTAAAAAAAATTCTCATAATGCAGAAGATGAGTAACCTAGTTCAATTTAATTAGGGTATCTTTTTTCTTCAGAAGGAAATAAGGAAATGCAGTAGATATAATCAGATGATTTGGCTGTATTTCCTTTGGAGGGAAATGGATGGATGGATGCAGGGGGGAAAATGGGCGGGAGGGAGAGAGAGAACACGCGTGCAAAGGAAAAGAATATGCCATTGTATTTTTACCTTAATACCTGCAGCTCTTCTTCAGAGTTCTGCACCTCGTCTCTGAGCCGTCGCCAGCGCAGCAAAGCTTTCAACTCCTGCTGCTCTCTTGCTTCGTCATGTGGCAGCTGCTTAGTATACAAATACGTAGTTCATTGTTTGTTGTTTTCCCCAATGGTCAATAATTTTTGGATGGAAAGACTTGTTTTGTTTCCCTTTAACATGTAGGAGGAGCAGAGGATGGCACAAACATCTGCACCCTTGTTGAAAAATGCAAGCTTTACAAAGGGTTAAGACCAGCACAGGGAAAACAGGAGCCTCGCTGGGAGCATCAAATCAATAGTCAGTTAAATATTTCTGCCTGAGGAGGGAGATAGGCAGGTTGTTTTCCCCTCAGAGATTGGCAATAAGTGAGCTGGACATACAGTACAGATACCTGGCATATCAGTTCTGGCTGCATCTTTATTCTTCCCAGCCTTGAAAGCAGAAAGCTGTTTTGTGTCCTGATTTCACTCCTCTTTCCTACTATTTCTGCTATGCTGGTGTAAGCTCCCTGTTGTATTTCCCCGCTACCAAAAGCATATTTACAGTGATGGTTGCTAATGAAATATATGCCAATTTGTTGGGTACAAATGAACTAACTTCTGATTTCTCCTTATGGAAATAAAATTTGGCATTCCCTTGAACTACACTACTATTTCAGTCTGAACTGCAGTTACTGTGATGTAATATAGGGTATATTTATAACCCAATTAATATACGGCAACAAAATTACCCAATGATTAAAAAAGAAAAATACTTTTTATAGCCTTGTAAATTAATAGGAAAAAAAATCATCCAGTTGTGATTTTTGTTGCCCATTCCTTGCCAGTTCTGCAAAATTTGCTACAGAGCAAATGCCTTCAGCTGGCTCAAAACAGAGTAGAGGCAATGAATAGAAGCAGCTTGTAACAGAAGAGTGATAGTAAAGATGGGGATCAGAGAAGAGTTTGAGGATGGGAAGGGAAGGCAGTTAGGCAGGGGCTGCATCTTTTTCTCTCTCCAGAAACCTGGATATGGTGATGGTAATGATTTTATATAGTACCATATGTGTGCCTGGTACTTTACAAAACAAACAAAAATAGAGTCCCAGCCCAGAAGAGTTCTTGCCCACATGGTGCTGTTGATTTCAGTGGTGCACAGATATGGGAAAGATGATTAGATGGGTGGAAAGGACAAAAAAGAGCAATGGATTGGGAGAAATGGGGCAATTTTGAGTAGTGGGTCTTTGGGTGGATGATCATTGAGAAAATATGTTTCAGTTCTTATATGCAATGACCTATACCTTTGAAAAGGTTCATGTTCAGTGTGGATAGGTGTGAAAGTAAGGAATTTTAAACCAATTTATAATGCTACTGGAATCTGCATTCTAACAGGTGTAGCCTCAGAACATACTACTTTTAAATATAGATTTATAGTAATTTCTTTCAATTTAATATTAAGGCATTCAGTTAGAGAGCATCTTAATTTCTACATTATAAAACAGAATGGTGATCTGTCTTCATACCTGTTGTGCTACTTCCCAAAATACATCTTCCAAGTAAGTAGCAAACCCTTCACTTATCCATTCTTCAGTCCAATCACGAGCACCAATGGCCAATCCAAACCAAGCATGAGCAATTTCATGGCACAGACGTGTTCCACAGAGATGGCTCCCTCCAGTTAATACGCTCTGTGACAGGAAGATGATGTGTGGGCTGCATAATATGAAGGACAAAACACATTATAGTCCTGTTACAGCATGCATTGCGTGGCTATAGTAATATGTAGACTTTATTAGCCTTGTCAGCCTGTTATTACTATATGCATGTTAGGTCATGACAGGTAGTTTATAGGTTGGGCGTTTTTAGGAATTAGGTTGCACTTTATTGTTGTCTGGCAGAGATTCAAGCTAAAATTCTGCCAAGTAGTTTTTTCATATTCAACCATCAAACATATATTACCTGTAATAAGTAATTTAAACCAAAGTTTTACATTTTTCAAATTACAAGGCTGATTTATTTCAGTGGAAGAATTTATATTTAAGCTAGGATAATAAAAGAAGAGCAGGTGTGAATACAGACAGGAGGTATTTATCAGTAAAATGATCAAAGTAGGAAATAAATACAGCAAAAATGGTTTCAAAAGAAAACAAGTTGCTATCCAAAGGCAACAAAAAAGCACGTAGGATAAAGCACACACACACAAGCCATATTTGATTTGTTACAATCCAGACAAGTTAACAAACATGATACAGTCTAAGAGCCATATGCTTCAATCACTCTATGAGGTGCTCAGGGAAGCAGAAAGCCCTTTACCACATGGATACAGTCGGGGGAAGGCAAAGGGGAAATGTGGATACATGGTGTGTTCTTCTCCACTCTGCATAGTCACCACCACACCTCAATGAATATAACAGAACCCCTGTACTAAGGGAAGGTCTCGTCTGATGGGGGAGGAGTTGGGGGAAAATGCTATATGTGGTATAATTCACTAAGGAAAATGCTTAAATTTTATTGCAAATTATGGCTGCTGTGCTCTGCTTTCTGAGACAGCTTCGTCTACACTTATGTCAAGTAGAAATTCAATGCTCCAGTAAAGTTACTTAACTACTCTTGTAATAAGGTACTTCTTGGTGTGAGTAAGGGTGGCAGAATTTGGCTCTAGGTGGTTACTATCCAAGGGATTAAAGGAACATTACCAGCCCAAAGCTGCCGGTGCCACAAATGGGACGGGAAAAGGGACAGAGCTAGGGTCCTTTCATACATATGTAGGGTTGCCAACAGTAATCACACAAACCCAAACATCCTTGCTCTGCCCCTGCCCTGCCCTTTCCCGAGGCCTTGCCCCTGCCCTGCCCCTTTTCTGTGGCCCCACCCCTCCCTCCATCGCTCGCTCTCCCCCACCCTCAATCACTTTCACCGGGCTGGGGCAGGGGTTTGGAGTGTGGGAGGGGGCTCCAGGCTGAGCCTGGGGCAGGGGGTAGGGATGCAGGAGGAGGTGTGGGGTGCAAGCTCTGGGAGGGAGTTTGGGTTGGAGGGGGCTCAGGGTTAGGGGAGGGGGTTGGGGTGCAAGTATAGGCAGGGCCGCCGAGAGCAGGTTCAGACCCCAGTGAAAAAAAATTTTTGGGCCCCCCAGCAAGGGCGGACTGGCTAAACAAGGCCGACGAGGGGGGGGGGGGAAAGCCGGGCCCCCTTCTGGACCGCCGGGCCCCGGTAATTTGTACCGGCTTCCCCTGCCCTCGTCGGCCCTGAGTATAGGCTCTGCGAGGGGGGCTCAGGGCTGGGACAGGAGATTGGGGTGCGGGAGGGGTGTGGGCTCTGGGAGGGAGTTTGGATGCAAGAGGGGGCTCAGGGCTAGGGCAGGGGTGTGGGAGGGGGTGAGGGCTCTGACCTGGTGGCGCTTACCTCAGGTGGCTTCTGGTTGGCTGCACAGCGGGGCTAAGGTAGGCTCCCTGCCTGCCCTGGCCCCACGCCGCTCCTGGAAGTGGTCAGCATGTCCCTGCGGCCCCTGGGGGGGGAAAGCAGGGGTCTCTGCACGCTGCTCGCGCCCCGAGCGCTGACTCCACAGCAATGGGAACTGCGGCCAATGGAAGCTCTGGGGGCAGG
Source organism: Terrapene triunguis (assembly GCF_002925995.2). NCBI lineage: Eukaryota > Metazoa > Chordata > Testudines > Emydidae > Terrapene > Terrapene triunguis. The sequence goes on along the minus strand of NW_020664464.1, from coordinate 20,323,472 downwards.
GTACCTGCGGGCAGGGGCAGCGCACGGAGCTCCCTGACCCCCCCAGGAGCCGCAGGGAACGGTGTGGGACCGGGTCAGGTGGGAGCCTGCCTTAGCCCTGCTGTGCAGCCAGACTTTTAGCAGCGTAAAATCTCCCAGTTTGGCTTCAGTGGCCTCCGGGAGATAGAGCCCAATTCCGAGAGACTCCTGGCAAAACCCTATGCGTATGGATCAACATCCAGTATTTCCCTTCTAATCTCAGGTATCCTCTGCCTCCACTTAAATCCATATCCCAAACGTTTTCCAAGATCCACACAGTCCGAGGTGATGCAGCATAATGGTAAAGAACAGCAAGTTTTAGAGGCAAGTCTCACCTCCTGAATATGGGCCACACGGCCTTATGATATTTCCAAGAAGCAGATTCTATTCATCAAAGATCTTCTCCAACCTGCCCTACCCTTTCGTTAGAAACGTTAAAACACCCACAGTTCTCTTGCAACTTAGTCTACAAACAACAATAACAAAAAATCCATACAATAACTATCTTCTTATAAAATAATAATAGTTCAGAAAAGCAGGTTAAATGCACTTAAATCAGCTAGTATCACAACACACATTGCAAAAAGCTGAAGCACTAGTAAAGGAATCAAGTTACAGAGAACAAAGAGCAAGAATAAATAGTGCTTCTCCAAATCTCTACAAAAATCAACTCAGATTATCAAGAACAACAACAATAAAGGGAGAGGAAAAAAGCACAGAAGCTGCTGAACATGATGAGACACTCCATTTGATTACCAACCCCCTGTTGAGAAGAATAACTGCAACTTGGGGGTATTACTTTGGTCATTTTTAAGTAAATGACCCCTAGCTGTGGCATGTGCAGTGCTACAAAGAAAAACCACAGAAATGTATCAAGTAAATAACATTCCAGACATACTGTTGGCAGCGTTTCGACCATTTGGCTAAACAAAACAAGGGTAACTTCATGCCTTATAAACAGGCTCAGATTAAGGTATGCATTTTAAGTATCTACTAAACATATATAGGGAAATAAAGGTAGAACTTGTCTTTCCCAGTGTCACAGTTTCTATTCTAAGTTATTTAAATAACAGGAAGGTCACACTTTGGCAATATGCGTCTTTTGTGGAAAAAATAATTTATTTATTTATTTTATGTGGAAATATATTCAAGGCACATTCAGTCCAAAATGAAAATGTGAAGCTTTCGAAACGAATGGAAAATAAAAGGTGTGTAGGAGCAAAATTTCATTTTAGAGAATTTGTGCTCACATTGCCCCCCTTGCTCTGAGAATACCTCAAATGCTCCCCTTTATTTTGCTCACTGTCATCATGCAGGATGTTCCTCCAGCTTAGGGCATCACATAATTCCCCTCTACAGCTTATCAACCCCACTCCTGAGACTGTCAGATGTGCCACCACAGAGCAATGTAGGGTGCTTGTTTATCCTAACCTCACCTTTTCTAGCCTCCACAGAACATCCAGTGCCTACTGATCCAGGAAGAAGTTTGAGTCTTCAACTATAGTCCCATGTATTTACTTTATAGAAATTCTAACTTTCCAGCATATATTTGAAGACCCTATATTTAGGCCGCCTTATTCTCACAAGACACTATGTTCTGTCAGATTATGTGGGATGTCAGCTGTACTCATCAACATTATCTACATTTTTTACTACCTGTATCATTCCCGAAGGGCTTGATAAATACAACAATGCTCCATGTGAAGCATAGGATAACAGGGATGATGACATAATTGTAACATCTATTTTCCATCAAGGATATGAATGTTGTGTCCTTGTCATCAACATGATTTACTGATACTAAGCTCAAGGTTTAACTGCTGTTGTCAGGAACTCTTGATGTCTACATTCTAGGATACAATCCAGCATTTTAGCCCATGAGGTGCAATGTGTCTGAACACTACATTCCCAAATGAGTGCAATCTTCACATTTGCCACCAATTCCTAAGGTTTGTATTAATATGCTGGACTTTTTCACCTGACATATTCCAGCACCAACTTTGTCAGCAACATCATGTCATCTTAACTACTATCATGCTGTAAGTAAGGGAAGTCAGCCTTCAGCCAATGAACTATCTCCAACTTGTTTTTCTTTCAGGAAATGTGTTGAGTAAAGGAGATATACATTATTCCTGACCTGTGCTGTTACTTAGAACGATGGACTTTCTCTATCAATGATATTTTCAAACTGAAAATATTTAAACTGTGATTGGCCCAAATTCTGCAGTTTCTTTTCAGGCATTCAGGCAACGCTCTAAACTAACACAATAGGGACTACCATAGGGTTTGGTCCATACAGCTAAAACATGAAATAGAATAACCAGTAAGATAAAGAGAAAAATATTCAAAAAAATGTCTTAGAATAGCCATACTGGGTGAGACCAATGGTCCATCTAGCCCAGGATCCTGTCTTCCAGCAGTGACCCATGCCAGAGGGAATGAACAAAACAGGGCAATTTTCAAGTGATCCATGCCCTCTCGTCCAGTCCCAGCTTCTGGCAGTCAGAAGTTTAGGGACACCCAGAGCACGGGGTTATGTTCCTGACCATTTTCAATAATACCCATTGATGGTCCTATCCTCCATGAATTTATCCAATTTTTTTAACCCAGTTATATTTTTGGCCTTCACAACATCCCTTGGCAATGAGTTCCAAAGATTGACTGTACGTTGTATGAAGGAGTACTTCTTTATGTTTCCTTTAAACCTGCTGCCTATTAATTTCATTGAGTGATCCCTGGTTCTTGTGTTATATGAAGGAGTAAATAACATTTCCTTATTCACTTTCTCCACACCATTCATGAGTTTATAGATCTCTATCACATTCCTCCTTAGTCGTTTCTTTTCTCAGCTGAAAAGTCCCAGTCTTTTTAATCCCTCCTCGTATGGAAGCTGTTCCATATTCCTAATAATTTTGGTTCCCTTTCTTGGTATCTTTTCCAATTCCAGTATGTCTTTTTTGAGATGGGGCAACCAAAACTGCATGCAGTATTCTAGGTGTGGGCGTACCAGGGATTAATACAGTGGAATTATGATATTTTCTGTTTTTTTTATTTACCCTGTCCTAATGATTCCTAACATTCGGCTGTACATTGAGCAGATGTTTTCAAAGAATTATCTACGATGACTCCAAGATCTCTTTCTTGAGTGGTAACAGGTAACTTAGACTCATTATTTTGTATGTATAGTTGGCATTATGTTTTCCAAGTGCACTACTTTGCATTTATCAACATTGAATTTCATCTGCCATTTTCCTGCCCAGTCATCAAGTTCAGTGAAATCCCTTTGTAACTCTTCACAGTCTGTTTTGGACTAAACTATCTTGAGTAACTTTGTGTCATCTGAAAACTTTGCCATCTCACTGTTCACTCCCTTTTCCAGGTCATTTACTGGTCACAGTACAGATCCTGGGGGAATCCTGCTATTTACCTCTCTCCACTGTTAAAACTGACCATTTATTCCTACCCTTTGTTTCCTATCTTTTAAGCAGTTAGTGATCCCTGAGAGGACCTTCCTTCTTATCCCATGACTGCTTACTTGGCATAGGAGTCTTTGGTGTGGGACCTTGTCAAAGGCTCTCTGAAAGTCCAAATACACTATCAACTGGATCAGCCTTGTCTACATGCTTGTTGACACCCTCAAAGAATTCTAATCAATTGGTAAGACATGATTTGCCTTTACAAAGCCGTCTTGACTCTTCCCCAAGATACTGTGTTTATCTATGTATCTAATAATTCTGTTCTTTTCATTTCAACCAATTTCTCTGGGACTGAAGTTAGGCTTACTGGCCTGTAATTGTTCAGATCACTTCTGGAGCCTTTAAAAAAAAAAATCAGCGTTACATTAGCTATTCTCCAGTTATCTGGTACAGAGGCTGATTTAAGTGATAGATTACATACTACAGATAGTAGTTCTACAATTTCATATCTGAGCTCCTTCAGATCTCTTGGGTGAATACCATCTAGTCCTGGTGACTAATTACTGTTTAATGTATCGATTTGTTCCAGAGCCTCCTCTATTGACAACTCAATCAGGGACAGTTCCTCAGACTTGTCACCTGAAAAGAATGGCTCAGGTATGGACAGGGCCAGCGCAACCCATTAGGCGACCTAGGCGGTCGCCTAGGGCACTACAATTTGGGGGGCGGCGACCGCGGCGGTATTTTGGCGGCGGGACCTTCCACCGCCTCTGTGGGGGGCGGCATTTCGGGGCAGGACCTTCCACCGCCTAGGGCGGCAGAAAAGCTGGAGGCGCTCCTGGGTATGGAAATCTCCCATACATCTTCTGCAGTGAAAATCGATGCAAAGAAGTACATTTAGCTTCTCCACAATGGCCTTTTCTACCTCGAATGCTCCTTTACCACCTTGATCGTCCAGTGGCCCCCCTGACAAATTGGCAGGCTTCCTGCTTCTGATGTATTTACAAATTTTTTTGCTCTTAGTTTTTGTGTCTTGTGCTAGTTGCTCTTCAAAAACTTTTTCAGTCTGCCTAATTATACTTTTACACATGACTTGCCAGAGTTTTTGCTCCTTTCTATTTTCCTCAGTAGAATTTGACTTCCAATTTTTAAAAGGATGTCTTTTTGCCTCTAACCATCTCTTTTACTCTGTTGTTTATCCATGGTGGCATTTTTTGATCCTCTGTTGTTGTTTTATTTTGTCCTTTAGGACATACATTTAGTTTGAGATTCTATTATGGTGTTTTTTAAAAATTTCCATGCAGCTTACAGACATTTCACTCTTGTGACTGTTCCTGTTTGGTTCTGTTTAACTAGCTTCCTCATTTTTTGCATAGTTCCTCTTTGTGAAGTTAAATGCTACTGTGGTGGGTTTCTTTGGTATTTTACCCTGTACAAGGAGGTTAAATGTTATTACATTATGGTCACTGTTACTGTGCGGTTCAGTTATATTAATGTCTTGAACCAGATCTTGTGCTCAATTTAGAACTAAATCAAGAATTGCCTCTCCCTTTGTGGGTTCCAGGACTAGTTGCCATCATTAATGGTGTCTAGAAATTTTATCTCTGCATCCTGCCCTAAGGTAACATGTACCCAGTCAATATGAGGATAGTTGAATTCCCCCATTATCATTGGGTTTTCTGTTTTTGTAGCCTCTCTACAATTTCCCTGAGCATTTCACAATCACTGTCACCATCCTGGTCAGGTGGTCAGTAGTATATTCTACTGCTATACTCTCATTATTCAAGCATAGAATTTTTATCTGCAGAGATTCTATGGTACAGTTGGATTTATTTAATTTAGATTTTTCCTATATTTGACTATGTTTTCTTTCACATATAGTGCCACTCCCTTACCAGCACAACATACTCTGTTGTTTCTATATATTTTGTACCCTCGTATTACTATGTCCCCTTGATTATCATCATTCCACCATGTTTTTGGGATGCCTATGATATCAATATCTCCATTTAATACCAAGCACTCAAGTTCACCCTTCTTATTATACGTATAGCAACTGTAGACAAGCACTTACAAAATTTGTCAATATGTAGTTGGCTGCCTTCAGCTGTTGTCATATTTTAAAGATGTTACACTGGTTTAACAGAGTGGAACAGCTAACACATGTAAGATTTTTTTCTCCAAATCAGAGTCCCAAAGTCATTCAAATAGGTGGCTGCACTTTCTCAGCCTTCTGATCCCTATGCTGTCAGCTTTTCTCATTCTCTCTCAAAGGATGGATGACATGGTTTCATGTGAGAGAGACAAAGGTGGTGAGGTAATACCTTTTATTGGATCGACTTTTGTTGGTGAGAGAGACAAGCTTTTGAGCCACACAGAGCTCCTCACCCTCCTTGTCTCCCTAATATTATGAGACCGACACAGCTACAGCTACACTACATACATATTCTCGTGTTGTCAGTAAGAATGAAAATAAAGCTTCTTATTTATAACCAGACTACAAGACATGTTGAACTGCAGTGTGTCTGGACAACCTCTTTCCTCAAGGTCAATGTAATGGGGTACTAGCCATTTAAGACCAGAGGAGGCTGTTTAAGAGGAAAGCTATCCTGTTCCAGGTGTCCAGAGAAGGCCCGAAGCAGTAATTAAAATGGACATTGAGTGAGAGGAAGATAGTCCCGGGCAATAGTTAGTGTCTGAGGGGTGGGGGTGGGGTGAGGTGAAAGAGATGAAAGCCCAAGCTGCTGTTCCTTTAGGGCCTGGGACCAGGATCCTTTCTGAGTGAGTGGGACAAGGCTTCCCTTTCTCCCAGCCAGCCCAGACTAGTATTTGGGGTAATTAGAGCCACTGGGAACATCAAGGGAGAGGTCAGATGACAGGGTGGGTGACTTAGAAAGAAGGCACCAACCCCAGTCAGAGAGAGTACACCGGTCAGGGTGGTCAGGCCTGAAACCAAACAGTCCCAGGAAAGAGGGCTTTGGGGTCCTCAGCCTAGGGGTGGGAAAAAAGATTCTCTTTTGGGAGCTGGACTATGTTTAATAAATTAGACTCCAAAAGAGGGGGAATATTGTTTTTAAAGACTCGGGTGTGAGTGGATTATTTCCAGGAACCTGAGGAGAATATGAGACAGAGGACAGCAGTGGCACTCCACGCAGCAAGGGGGCATGCTTAGAAACTGCACCCCTCCTACCACAGGTGCTGACTCCATTGGTGCTCCGGAGCTGGAGTACCCACAGGGTGGGTTCTGAGCACTCACCGGCAGCCCTCCTATCAGCTCTCCCCTACCCCACCAGTGCTTCCCGCCCGCCAACAGGCTCCACATGTCAGCGCCTCCCTCTCCCTCCCGCCCACCTCAACCAGCTGTTTTGCGGTGTGCAGGAGGCTGAGGAGGGAGAGGGGAGGAATGGGGATGTGGCGTGCTTGGGGAAGGGGGTTGAACTGGGCAGGAAGAGGCTGGGCGGGGGTGGGGTCTTGGGGGAAGGGGTGGAGTGGGGGTAGGGCCTGGGGCAGAGCCGGGGTTCGAGCACCCCCGGGCACTTTGGAAAGTCGGCACCTGTACCTCCTACAAGTAGCATTGGGCAGAGAACCACCCGGAGCCTCTGCAGTTCCTTTTGTGCCCTGCTTTGCAGTCACCTTTTCGTCCATCTCTAAGTTGAGGGTCCAAAGCACTCCTTCATGGGACTGTGTGGTTCCAGTCCTGCCCTCCTTGGCCTCTCCCCTTTAGTCCAAGGTTAAGTTTCCACAGCCTTCCTTCTGGGACTGTCTCCCTTTAAGTCTTGGCCTCCCTGGCCTGTGAACTCTCTCTCTGATTGGGCTTGAAGTCTCCTCTTTGAGTCACCCAGTCATCTGATCATTCTCTTCTTGAAATTTCCCATATGAGTCTAACTACCCCAAACACCAGTCTGGCCTGACTGGAAAAGAGGGGAGCCTTGTCCCACCCACTGTACAAGGCTCTTGGTCTTGGGCCCCCAAAGGAATATAGGCCTGGCCTTTTCTACTCTTTCCCCCTCCTAGACACTAACTCTTGCTTAGGCCCATCTTCCTCTTATCCACTATCTGTTTTGGTTATTTCTTCCACTTTCCCCAGACACCTGGAGTGGGATAACTAATCCTCTCAAACTATTACTGTCTCTGGTCTTCAGGGGCCAGAACCCTGATACTGTCAGACACAAGCCCTGGTCTAAGAGTGGGTTTTCTAACTGGCTCCTGAGCTGGAGTCTGCAACATACATCATTGTGCTGTCATATGTCAATCTAAAATATGTATTTAACAGAGAAGAAAAAGTCATGGCCATTCCTCGCCATCCAACAGTTACGGGAAGAAAAGGTTAAATTCCTGTATGTGGAAAAGAAGAACTTGATCTGAGTTGGGGATGAGAACAGTTAATTCACTTCTGCAATTACATTAAAGACCTGACCCACTCTGCGCAACCTATACAGAGCCTGAAGGTGCTGTCTTTTCAAGTTTCACTTGAAAACTTGCTGGCCCAATTTGCAAGTAACTTCTGCCAGCAGGCCAGAACAGGTTGCAAGGGTGTGGTAAGGAGCACTGGAAGCCACACCCAGTTAACAAAAAATACAGCAATCCTTCCCAGAAAGTTGGAGTGGTTCCTAATGCCCATTATAGAAAAATGCTTTCAACAAGTACATACTTGGGTGCACTTTTAAAACAAAAAGGGCTTTATTCTGACCAGAATCACAACCCTCAGAAGTTTGATTTCCACATAATTTGATTGAATGAGGTCTAAAGTGCCTCTCCCAACTAAGCTACAGTATGTGAAATATGAATACAAAAAAATATGGTATGAAGGGATGAGTATAACACATAGGAGTGAAGAATTGGGCCCCAAAGGGGAAGAATTATTTTTCATTTGGTCTGAGCAGCAGAGATACACTTCCTTCATTAGACTTGATTGTCCTTGTTGTGTACTGAAGTAATCAAAATTCGCCCACTTGGATTTCCGTAACGAATAAATAAAAGGTTTCCAAGAGGGGCAGAGATTAAAACAGTAGTCTAACTAGCTGAGAAGCCGTCTCTCTGTCAGCAATTCTGTACAACTTTGTCTCCAGACTAATTATATACAGGTGCCCATTAGAACATAGCTGCGGAAATGTGCCATCGCTGACTATTCTCATGTAATTTTTAGTCAACAGGAAAAGAGCAGACACATAGACCCTAGCTTACTGCACATATGTACACTTAATTAGTAGCTCTTTAGTTAGTGATCTGACAGTGTGCAAATCACATTTCTAACAAACTTGTCCCACCCCTTTTGAAGCTTGAATAGATGGGATTAAGAGAAAAATTCTCATGTAATATACAGTTATAGATATAACTCCTCACTTATTTATCAAGATAACAGAAGAGATCCTTAAAGGAGACCCTCCAATCCCATCAACTGGAAAATAACATTTCTACTTGAAAATTTTGCACCTTCTATAGTTAAAATGAATACCCACAATCCTTATAACTGAAAGAAGTTAAAGAATAAAAATTTTGTTCAGCACCTTCTGTAAAGTCAGTTTCACTCTCTCCTATTTAACGAACTAGTTAGTTTACCCTTTTATGGAAAACCCTTATTAAAAATCAGCAGAGGACTAAAATTAATCCCTTTAAAATATTTTTAAAGGAATGTTTTAAAAAAATAATCAGAATGTGCTTTTTAAAATTGCTCTACCAGAAGCTGGAATTTGTAAAAATTAGTCAATTAGAAATTCAAAGTGACAGCATCTCTTTAAATGTAATCTGTAAGAAAATCCAACTTCTCATTAGTTTTTGAATATCACTGTATCTAACCTACAATTTCCCAGGTAAGTGATGCAGGGAACAATCTTCTTCCAGTGTTATTTTTATTCAAGTCTGTCTTTGACTGTCAGTTTGCTGTTGTGATCCACCTTTCTAGTATCATAGAGTAACATGGTACCTTACTAGTACCTATACTCTCCTGTGTTGCCTGTACATTTTACTCTGTGTGTTAAACAACTACTGATGAGAACAATTCTCCACATCTTGATCTGCAGGCATTTACACTGTACTCCACCCCTTTGCCCAAAACCTAAGGATATATAGTGATGTCAAATGAGATATTGTGGAGGCAGGCGGTGGCTTTTAGAACATTAGAAACATCAGACTGGTAATATAAATAAAAGCTGTCTACACAGAAACAGGTTTCTTTCCAGAAATTCAAACTGTGCAATCAACAAGACACTCATTTTATGGGTGGAAGACACCCTGGTGCAGCCGGTTGACACATCTCTATGCACCACATAAACCACATTGTGGTGCTGTGCAAGGGCAGAGCAAGGCAGATGCTAGACAAAAGAATGGTCTCTGCAACCCTTGCATGCCAAGAGTGTGTGCTCTGCTTCAGTTCATTATGGGCTGGCAGTATGGCCACAGGCTCCATGACTAAATGGATCCAGCATTCAACCCCAAACCAGAGAGGGGAGCCTGCCCAAAGATTGTCAAGTGTGAATTCCATCCCCACTTAGTTCCCTGCACAAAATCAGATTATTTGAGCTTTTATACAGGTATGGGTAATCTTACTCAAAACAGGCTGCCTTTCTTATTGCTAAATACGGTATAAATCAGTGGCTCTCAAACTTTATTTTACTGGTGACCCCTTTCACATAGCAAGTCTCTGAGTGCGACCCCCCCTTATAAATTAAAAACACTTTTTTATATATTTAACACCATTATAAATGCTGGAGGCAAAGCGGGGTTTGGGGTGGAGGTTGACAGCTCATGACCCCCCATGTAATAACCTTGTGATCCCCTGAGGGGTCCCGACCCCCAGTTTGAGAACCCCTGGTATAAATTATATATTTGGCTTGAAGCTTTGAAGAAGATGAACAAATGGAGAGGAAAAAGAGATGTGAACCTAAATTCAGAGAGTAAAACCTGAATATCATCAGTGTTTGCAGGGGATTTCTGGTTACTCCCTTTTGCTAACATCCAGATTATCCATTTTCCTTGGATACTCAATGAACAGACTAAAGGTAAATCCTTGCTTAAAAAGAGACGTCACTGTTTGTGTGACTCTATATTCATACAGCAGTTGCTGTATATATAACCTGAATAGCTTTTAATCTGAGTTTAAAATGTCTTTGGTTTTACAAATCAGCCATGGGTTTGATTCTTCCAAATATTATTTATACAGAGAATTCTTCTTCAGGAATGGGGGCATCTCAGGAACCCCCTGATTAACAGTAATAAACTAAGCCATATTGGAAACATTTATGAGAGCTGACAAAATATAATTTTCATATGCCAGGACAGCTCTCCTAATGCCCATAGAAGGACTAATCAGATTAGCTTTAGCTGAAATGGACACAAAGTCTCATTTGATAAAATAAATGTTGATGCATTCCCAGAAGAGTAATAAAATAGATGCACAAAAGAGAACTGAAATATCCCATACCATCAAGCTAGTCCCCCTGAATTTAACACCCCTTGCTTCATGTAACACTCCTTTTTTTCCCGAACACAAATGAAAGACTAACAAACTGCACTTCAGACAGGATATACGTGCAAAATTCTGGCCGTTATTTCAGCCACATGATTCACTTTAAAGATAAAGGAAATCAACACGGTTAAAAGCCTACCCAATACTTTGAAAATTTAGCCCTAAGCTTTTAAAAATTAGACTTCTAGCCTAATCTCTCTCTCTCTCTCTCTCTCACACACACACACACACACACACACACACACAAAACAAAAACCTGAGAAATGTATTTTTCCTTCTTACACTGTATCAGGAAATCCTGCTGTATCATGGATGATGGTCTCTATTAATCTAATATAGAGACGTGCACCTTAATAGGACATTCAATCCCATATACAGGACTGAATCTTCTAGGTAAGGAGTCCATATTTGAAAATAGGGTCCTTTATCTCAAGACTGCAAGTGTAAAAAGTACTGTTATAGTGACTAAAACAGGAGCTGTCTTTAAATAGCCAAGTAAACTACACATAAACTACATGTAGCAAAATCCTAGGGCATTTAAGTCAATCACCAGTCTTACCAGAAATGAAACATTTTTCTTTCTTCTTCTTCTTAAATATGTCTTCAGTTTTGATGCTCCAGCCTCCTTTCAAGGATCAGTTCTGGCTTCTCCTTCTGTCTGGACAATGTACAATAGCAAGGCAGGAACTCTCAAAATTCTTTCACACAGAAGTTTTTTTCAGGCCACTCTTAGGCCCCTGACCTCATGTGCCTTAGACAAGAACATCATCCTAGAACAATCGGACCCATAATAGGGCTACTCATTTCTTTCAAAAGCTCTTCCTCCCACATATTGATGGTACCAGAAAAAAAAGCTTTCTGTAAGTTTTATTATAATCATAGTACATTATAACTTACTTACTGATGTTATGCTGTCAAAGACCATTCAATAATATCCAACATGGTAATAAACTATATCTTTGGAAATGCTCTTATTCAAAACATGAGTCAAGTTAAGAGCAGGATGAAATGACACCATATTTTAGGTTTCTGGTTCAGCTTGGTCCCTGTGATTCAGGTGTTGGTTGTGAATAAACCACCTCATCTTGTGATCATTTCAATATGAACTATAGGCGCCAAATGCCACTTCCTTTCCACCTACCCGACAGTAAAGCTTGACTACGAATGGGGTCCAGAAATAGAAATCATCCTTCAAACCCTAACACTTGTCACAGAAAGCAACAGAGGGTCCTGTGGCACCTTTAAGACTAACAGAAGTATTGGAGCATAAGCTTTTGTGGGTAAAAACCTCACTTCTTCAGATGCAAGTAGTACTTGCAAGTAGTACTTGCATCTGAAGAAGTGAGGTTTTTACCCACGAAAGCTTATGCTCCAATACTTCTGTTAGTCTTAAAGGTGCCACAGGACCCTCTGTTGCTTTTTACAGATTCAGACTAACACGGCTACCCCTCTGATACTTGTCACAGAGAGGCTGTAGGGACAGATGAGGCCTCTCTGTGGGTTTAAGCATGTGGAACCATATAGTGATGCCAGCCCCTCTCCATGTTTTTACAAATATGCATCACAGAGGAAAGCTACGTAGCACAAAGGACTTTTCCTGCATAATATTCCCCCTTCAGTGTAAGTATAGTAGTACCACAGCATTTAAAGGTGCTCTGTGCTCACAGGATCTATGGAGGGCAGCAAATGGATGGCCCTATGAGTGGAGAGAGGCGAACGAAATAGTAACTGAGTGCAGCACAGTCCTGTAAAATGGTTTACAGTATAAACCTATGTGCCAACTTTCTAAAGAAAAATATTTTAGAGGCTAAAAGTTTCTATGCTTGGTCTGGCAGAATGTGTGGAAGAACCGGGTCATGTTACTGAAATTATTTTTGGGAAGTGTAAGGGAAATCCCTTGAGTCTTTTTGGAATGATGACTTCATAAATAAATACACCAGTCTCACTGTAAAATAATCTTTCTACATTTTGCTCGTACAAATGACTAAAAAAAGGTACAATTTTTAAGCTTCACAATCAGCATGCAACTAGCCCTCAGCGAGGACTACCCATTTTGCTAAATCTGAAAAGAATTGGTTTTGAATCAATGTCACTAATGTTCCTGTACTGAGTATTCACAGTAGGAAATACCACTAAATTTCATCAGGAGCCAAGTATTTCCAAGCAAGGAACTTACAAGTGCCCAATTTTCTTTCTTAAAGAAACAAACAGGGAAATGGAATGCAAAATCTACTGCTTACTGCAATGATAAGACTGAGAAATAAGCACTAAAATGTCAGAATATTCCCAAAGTTAAGATTTGTCTGCCAATATTATCTCAGATCCACTGCATCTATGTAATATTTTGTTGTCCTATTTTCTTTGTTTACTGGGAAGGTAACTGATGCAGAGTATGACTGAATTTGAAAAACCTCTGCTCTGGCTGACACAAGAAGTAGCACTAAGGGTCTTCAGAGGCAGAAGTGTCCCATCTGAGGAGCAGGGGCAAATTCTTCCCTGAGATGAATGTATAATGTTCCCACTTACTTCAATGTGAGTCGTATGCACACATCTAAGGGCAAAATTAGGTCCATACTCTTGAGGATAGAGCTTTCTCCCAGATTTCATGTGGAATGATTGCCATACATATTGCTGATATTAAGTTAACATTATTTCCAAACCAAAAAAGGGCATAGATTGCTACATTATTCCACACACAGCTGGTAAAGAACATTCAAGCTGCAAAATTAACAGTTTGGAAATTCTCAATTAATATTATCTGTTAATATTCCTTCTCATTCATTTACGTAACTTGTAAATTTAGTCATACCAAAGTAAAGACAAAGATCGCTTCTTAAGAGTATGTCTACACTTCAGCTGCGAGCGTACTTCCCAGACTGGATGAACAGACATGCCCTAGCTCTGTACAAACTAGAAACCTTATATTTGAAATGCGCACATTGCACTTGTCCCTTCACAGAGTCTTCAAACTATTCTTTGTACTCTTGCTAAAATGATAAATATGATGAAAAGTCTCTAGTGGTGTTTCTCATTTCCAGTCTGAATGCTGAGGTTTGTCATTGATGGATGTTATTTGATCATGGATGGATTTCATTATTTGTAACTTTCCAGCAATGCTGTTACTGGAATCCCTGGATTTCCTGGTTACATTGTAGAGCTTCTGACAAATATTAACTGAGTTGGGAGTCAAAGTGTGAATAAGTTAGTAAGATAAATAGCCAGACAACAGGGGAAAAATGTATCTGCTTCTCCATATTCAGTGAAAATTTATTCAAGGAGGCCTGATTTTGAAAGGGGTCTCAAAGGTGACCTGCACAAGGAAAAAAAAAATAGAGCTTGTGCCATGCTTTGCTTCTTTATGATATAGAAGAAAAAGTCTGAACGCTTCTCCCCCTCCATTCCCCACCAATACACCAACACAAAAAGAGCCAAGAGGAAGGATTCTGCTTGTTTTTTACCCTTAAAGATCGCATGGTTGACTGGAGAACTTCTAGGATTATTACATCATAAGAAGCAAGGAAGTGAAACTTGGTTGAAAGAGAAAGTAATTTTTATTCCAACCGTTTCAAATTATTTGTTTGTGTTAATACTTATTTAATTAAAAGTTTGGGAGAAAAGCTCTCATTGTCATATTATCATCATCATCATCATCTCAATTGAGGACTGAAAAAGCTCCAAAAATACTTTGCATCATCCAAGAAGTCATCCAACAATAAAATGAAAAACATGGCTTTACATTACTAATATTTTTAAATAAAACAAACACAAATAATTGTGGACCCAAATGGTGGGATGAAGCTGTCTAACTATCGCATCTGACATATACATTTTTGTTCATATGTAATAGCACCCACAACTTCAGGCTTTCAAGACTCAGGGCCCAGGAATCTGCTTTTTAGCCCTCTTCTTCCACATAAAGGCAATCACAAAGGGCCTGACTTCAGTGCTGTCTAAATTCATTTTGACATTCAATACTCCATTCAGTATATACTAATTCTGTTAGACTTTTACCCTTTGCATGTAGTTACAGATTCCATAACTCACTATATTTCTTATCTTAGATCTCTATTGCCAGAGCCTATTTTTGTAACAAACCAATCCAATAACATGCACTTTGTTTTTCTTATTTTTATCAACTTCTATAAACAATATGTGAACTGCATATGGTGTGAAATGGATGCTTTCAATTTACTAAATAAGCATCCACTGCTACTTATTATTTTGATTAATGAGGTACAACAAAAAAGAGAGAGAACAACATAGAAGAATAAGTAATGGCCCCAAAATTATTTTCTTAGTTTATTTTGTGCAGCAGCTATACAAGCCTTCCTTTTTTGTGTGCGTCAGTCAATAAGATATCTGTTGTGCTTTTTGCACAAAGAACAAAGATGTCTTTATCAATTCTCAAAAGTCTGTAGGACAAACCATTCATGGTGTCAAACCTCCTAAAACCCTTTCAGCAAATAATGAAACCCATCAGTGATAAATGTCAACATACTAATTTGTTAAATACAGAACAAAAGCAACATTCAGGAGAGGTGCCTCATTTCATGTTATATCAGCCTTCCAATTTGTAACAACTTTATGGCAGCCCACAGATCATACAATATTAAACAGAACAGTATTATAAAGACTAAAGCTAGAACAATATACTCTCCATAGCAGAAATGCTTAATAGTTCAACAGAATTGTAAACAAAGTGTTTTGGAACATTAAATTCCTTGCAATGTAGTCATTTTTCCTCTTTTTAGGAAGATTTCTTTCAAAGTAAAAAAAGAAAATAAATAGAAATGAAGATTCTATTTGGAACAGAGTTTCATTTATTATGTTGGTGGAAAAATAAGATTAAATGACATTATGAGTTATAACCAGTGAAAGCAAAGTGGCTGTGTGCATGTGAATTACTGTATGTATAGTACAAGAGCTCTAGCCACTGTTCTCTGATTATATCACTAAGAGCAGTTAAACTGCAGATGTCTAAGGCAGTAGATGTCTAACGAAACCGTTAACCTGTCTGTCTAGTAATAGTGAGTGCAAATTGCTATTAGTTTATTTTGTTTCATTTTTTAATCTAATTTAGTTTTGCATGCATCTTCAAACCTGTATCAATCACTTAATGACTGAGCAATTCCTTTACCTGCTTTATAGTATATTAATGCAGACTACATTTACCTGCATTTTTCAGCTGTTTCAAATAGAAGTAAATCCCACTGTACTAAAATACTGTGTGTTGTCTCTGTCAAATCTTTTGTAGGTTTCAAACAGCATTCTGTTATCTAGTGTTCTGTGAATCTATATAATAAAACTATGAAAGTAGAGAAGAACTTTGAAGTTGATGAGTAGTTTTTTTAAATGTCAGATTCTATATCTGGCAAATGAGAGATTAGAATAAAGATTGTATTAACACGTATTTTACTAATTTCAGGAGAGGGATTGTTACCACTTTCTGTAGTTTGGTTTTATTCATCAAAGAATTCAAAACAAAACAATAATAAAGAAAAAAATCAGCCCAAGCCATCTCCCCACATTTGACCTCTCCCAACGTTCCTTTCTGAGGACTGCTCAGCCCACACCCTAGATCCTCTCTCTCTCTCGCCATTCCTACATCCCTTATAGCTGTGTAGGATTAACAACCACTTGTAAGAGTTCATTAGAAAAACAAACATATTCAACATTTTCCAGAAGCATTGTCAACTGCTAATAGGGGGAGGTAAATACTGGCTATCTAACTGGTAAAATCTGTTGCATATTTTCCATCCAGAAAATAAATCATTACATTGGATCTCATTTTTATCAAACCTTGACATTTTGTTTCTCTACTACTCATATTTTGAACATTTATAATATGAAGCTATTTAAACTCTCAATGACTGCATACACATTTATATCACATTTGGATGAGTGGCCTTGAAGATAGAAGATGTATTTTTGTGGGGATTTTATTGGTGAGTGATTTTTTTTTAAAGTAAGTGTTTATGTTTTCAAATCGTTGACAGAATACATATGCATTGTGGAATTATATTCATCCCTCAGGGTATGTCTACACTACGAGAGTAGTTCGATTTTACTTAAATCGAATTAGTGGAACCGATATTACAAAGTCGAACGTGTGTATCCACACTAAGAACAGTAATTCGACTTTGTGAGTCCACACTAACAGGGCAAGCGTCGACATTGGAAGCGGTGCACTGTGGGCAGCTATCCCACAGTTCCCGCAGTTCCCGCTGCCCATTGGAATTCTGGGTCGAGCCCCGAATGCCTGCTGGGGAAAAAAAATGTGTCGAGCGTGGTTTTGGGTAACTGTCGTCATTCAACCATCACTCCCGCCCTCCCTCCCTGAAAGCGCCGGCGGGCAATCAGTTCGCGCACTTTTCTGGTGAGTGACAGCGCGGACGCCACAGCACTGTGAGCATGGAGCCCGCTGTGACCATCGCTGCAGTTATGGCCGTTGTCAACACCTCGCACCTTATCATCCACCTTTTTCAGAGGCAGATGCTGAGAAATCGGGCGAGGAGGCTACGGCAGCGCGGTGAGGACATTCAGTCTGAGAGTGGCACAGACCTCTCGCAAAGCACGGGACCCCGCGCCGTGGACATCATGGTGGCAATGGGTCATGTTGATGCTGTGGAACGGCGATTCTGGGCCCGGGAAACAAGCACGGACTGGTGGGACCGCATAGTGCTGCAGGTCTGGGATGAATCACAGTGGCTGCGAAACTTTCGCATGCGTAAGGGAACTTTCCTTGAACTTCGTGAGTTGCTGTCCCCTGCCCTGAAGCGCACGGACACCCAGATGCGAGCAGCCCTGACTGTCCAGAAGCGAGTAGCCATAGCCCTCTGGAAGCTTGCAATGCCAGACAGCTACCAGTCAGTCGCAAACCACTTTGGCGTGGGCAAATCTACCGTGGGAGTTGCTGTGATGCAAGTAGCCAATGCAATCGTTGAGCTACTGCTCTCAAAGGTCATCATAGATGGCTTCGCCACGATGGGATTCCCAAACTGCGATGGGGCTATAGATGGAACTCATATCCCTATCCTGGGACCGGAGCACCAGGCCAGCCAGTACATTAACAGAAAGGGCTACTTTTCAATGGTGCTGCAAGCACTGGTGGACCATAGGGGACGTTTTACCAACATCAACGTCGGATGGCCGGGCAAGGTTCATGACGCTCGTGTTTTCAGGAACTCTGGTCTGTTTAGATGGCTGCAGGAAGGTATTTACTTCCCGAACCACAAAATAACTGTTGGGGATGTGGAGATGCCTATAGTGATCCTCAGGGACCCAGCCTACCCGCTAATGCCCTGGCTCATGAAGCCCTATACAGGCGCCCTGGACAGTGAAAAAGAACTCTTCAACTACCGGCTGAGCAAGTGCAGAATGGTGGTGGAGTGTGCTTTTGGACGTCTCAAGGGGAGATGGAGAAGCTTACTGACTCGCTCTGATCTCAGCGAAACCAATATCCCCATTGTTATTGCAGCTTGCTGTGTGCTCCACAATCTCTGTGAGAGCAAGGGGGAGACGTTTATGGCGGGGTGGGAAGTTGAGGCACATCGCCTGGCTGCTGATTACGCCCAGCCAGACAGCCGGGCGATTAGAAGAGCCCAGCGGGACGCGCTGTGCATCCAGGAGGCTTTGAAAGCTAGGTTCCACAGTGAGCAGGGTAACCTGTGACTATTAAGTTTGTTTAAAGAGAAGCTGAACCTGACCCCGTTTCTTTACCCACTTAATGTTGACTATCCTCTCCAGTTACATACCCCCTTCACCCCGTTGCCCCCCTTCCAACACACCTTTAAAAATAAAATAAATGGAACTTTGTTCATTAACACCGTTTTCTTTATTAAGGGTTTCGTGGTAAAGGGTTGAAACTGGGACGCAGACTGTGGTGGCGAGCGGGCGTAGTGATGGAAAGGACGCTTCTAAACTCGAGGAATGACAGGCTCCTGCTCCTAGAGCGGTCCGCAGTGGTGGACTGGTTGTTTCAACGGAGCCTGCCACCCCTCCTTTTCGGGACTCTGTGTGTGGGGGCTATGTGACTTTGTGGCGGGGGAGGATGGTTACAGATCCCCTGCTGCGTGGCTCTGTCATCGGTGCACAAGATCTGTAACCGCCCTCCCCCGCCACAAACTCACATAGCCCCCCCACACAGAACATGAAAACCACCTCCCAGACTGACCAGGGTGCCTAGTGACTGCAATGTGTGTGTGACCTGCTGCTGAACCTGCCCCCGTGTCTGTACCCTGGTAAAGGTGACTGTCCTCTCCAATTACCAACCCCCTTTCCCCCCTTCAGACACACTCTCCTCTAAAAGAACCTGACGGAAACAGTAATTAACAGAAACGTATTTTTTATTAACAACTACACAGTTAGGGGATGACACTGGGACGGGGGCTTGTGTGAGGTGCTTTTGGAGTGAAGGAAAGGACTTATCAAAACTTTGGGAGTGAGAGCCGTCTGGTACTTGAGCAGTCTGCAGGGGTGGAGTGACTGTTTTCACGGCCCCTGCCGCCCCTCCTTCTTGGGACTTTGGGTGAGGGGGGGATGGGACTTTGTGGCGGGGGAGGGCGGTTAGAGATAGACTGCAGCGGGGCTCTGTCCTCCTGCCTCCGGTCCTGCAGAACATCTACAAGGCGCCGGAGCGTGTCCGTTTGCTCCCTCATTAGTCCAAGCAGCGTTTGAGTCGCCTGCTGGTCTTCCTGCCGCCACCTGTCCTCCCGTTTGCTGTGTGATCGCTGGTATTGCGACATGTTCTCCCTCCACTGGGTCTGCTGTGCCGCCTCGGCTCGGGAGCTGCCCATAAGTTCGGAGAACATCTCGTCCCGTGTCCTTCTCTTTCGGCGCCTAATCTGCGCCAGCCTCTGGGAGGGGGATGCCGGGGTAGGTCGGGAGACACTCGCAGCTGTGGGATGGGAAAAAGGGAGTGAATTCCTCACAAAGATACATTTTTGTGAACAATGAACATAGTCTTTCTCTGTGAACAAGACCATGCACAGCACCTATCACATGCGGACTCAGGACAAGGTCGAATTTTCGGCCATCCCATTCAGTGCCTGGGGTCTTGGAGTACAGATCACAGAAGCAGGGCAGGACAGTGGAATTCGGGTAGCAGGCGGACATGGTAAGCCGTAGACTTTTGGCTGCTGAAAGCTTAATTTATAGCAGTGCCCTCCTTTCACGTTCAAAGCAATGCCCCTAGCGTTGGCCAGTTCCTGCTCCCGGCAATCCGGCCAGCATGAACTCTGCCCCTGTCCCACCCCCCTCGCGGCTGTCCCCGGGAAAGATCCCTGTATGCTGCCCCTGTCCCGCCTCCACCGCATGGCTGTAAACCGCCGGTCACACTTATGTAAAGGAACAGGCAATCAGTCCCAATACTAACATTCCCCTAATTTAAAGCAGGTCACCATGAGTGATATCACTCTGATGAGGATCTCGGACACAGAGAAAGACCGCATGCTGCGTGAATGCCAGCAAAAACCAGGGTCGTATGCGGCCATGCTGTGCGAGGCACTGATCCCGGAGTACTTGCTGCTAGCCTGGCACGGAAAAGTTTCCTACCATGGAGGACGCAATAAGGCCGCTCTCCCCAGGAACCTAATGCAAAGGCTTTCAAATTACCTCCAGGAGAGCTTCGTGGAGATGTCCCAGGAGGATTTCTGCTCTATCCCCAGACATATTGACACAATTTTCCAGTAGCTGCACTGGTAAGGAATAAAAAGTAGAGCGCCTAGGGCAAAGTAATCATGCAAAACCGGACATTTTGAGATACTTTTGCAGTAGTTGCACTGGCAAGGACTAAAAAGTAAAGCACCTAGGGCAAAGTAATCATGAAAAACCCATTCCTGTTCTGATCAAATATTCCATTCCTGTTCTGATCAAAATAAATGTTTACATGTTTAAAACACTTACCCACTGATCCTTCCCCTGATTCAGGGTCAGGGTTAACGCCTTGGGAGGGTTGGTAAGGGATCTCTGTGAGGGTGATGAAGAGATCCTGGCTGTCGGGGAAATCAGCGTTGTATGCGCTGTCGACTGCCTCGTCCTCCTCATCTCCTTCCTCATCTTCCCCGTCCGTGAACATCTCCGAGGAAGCGGCCGTTGACAATACCCCATCGTCAGAGTCCACGGTCAGTGGCGGGGTAGTGGTGGCGGCCGCACCTAGAATGGAATGCAGTGCCTCGTAGAAACGGCATGTCTGGGGCTGGGATCCTGAGCGTCCGTTTGCCGCTTTGGTCTTCTGGTAGCCTTGTCTCAGCTCCTTGATTTTCACGCGGCACTGCGTTGCATCCTGGCTGTATCCTCTCTCCGTCATGGCTTTGGAGATCTTCTCGTAGATCTTCGCATTCCGTTTTTTTCGATCGCAGCTCGGAAAGCACGGACTCATCGCCCCACACAGCGATCAGATCCAAGACTTCCCGATCAGTCCATGCTGGGGCCCTCTTTCTATTCTGTGATTGCATGGTCACCTCTGCTGGAGAGCTCTGCATTGTTGTCAGTGCTGCTGAGCTCGCCACGATGTCCAAACAGGAAATGAGATTCAGACTGGCCAGACAGGAAAAGGAATTCAAATTTTCCCGGGGCTTTTCCTGTGTGGCTGGTCAGAGCATCCGAGCTCGGACTGCTGTCCAGAGCGTCAACAGAGTGGTGCACTGTGGGATAGCTCCCAGAGCTATTAGCGTCGAATTTAGCGCTACTCTCCTCATCGGGGAGGAGTACAGAAATCGATTTAAAGAGACCTCTATGTCGAACTAAATAGCTTCGTGGTGTGGACAGGTGCAGGGTTAATTCGATTTAACGCTGCTAAATTCGACATAACCTCCTAGTGTAGACCAGGCCTCAGTTACACTGGTGTAAATCTAATGCTCTTGGCTTTATTAGATTTACTACATGCCTCAGGTTGAGACTTATTTGCCTTTCAAAGTAACAAATATCTGTAATCTGGCACCACTGGAAATATTTTGTTATTATGAAGACAGACAACTACAGGACTTGTACCAAATTTAAAACCCATTCTTAGAACACTGTAAGGAAACAGTCAACAGCAAATATAAGTAGTAACCATTGATTCTGTTATTTGGTCTATGATTTAAAACACTTGAATTAACAATTGTTCCACATCTAGTATGCTTTTTTTTCTTCAATGGAATAACTGCTTAGTGCATAAACATAATTTTGTTGAGAATCCTGTCTTCAGTGCCTATGGCCCCCTCATCGGAAAATAATGCAATATGTAACACAACAGACTTACAGTACAGTGTTCACCTGATCCTGTTCCTCCTTTCTTCTTACTATTATATCACAGCAAAAATAGTTTTTAAATAGTTTTAAATCAGTTTCCCTTTAACTGATTTGGCAGGAACTTAGTATAAGATTTCATGTTTGCTCTGCAACAATTGCTGACATTGTAACTAAATTAAGCAGCCCTCCCTGCACTGTTTTATGGTAACTATAATGTCTTCATCAGTTACAAAGGAAACACCAAATTCTGAACTCAGCTCTTGACTGCTGAATAGAGGAGCTGCTTCTCTGTAAATATTTTGTTATAAATATAAAATGCATGTGTTATTTTTAAGATTACACATAAATTCTGTTAAATCAAATACATGAACAGCAACACCAGTCAAGAGTACTATGCATTACTGGTTCTACAACCAGTGAACAGGAATCTTTCCCAGGCCAGGCCACAGGGTTGCTACATTAGCGTCTTTGGACTCAACATGTTCCATCCACAGGGAGGTACTGCACTCACACGCCCTGCCTTTTTTCCCCCTCTGTCATGCTAGGCCCTCTGTAGAGTTTAGCTGAGATCCAAACTGCACTGAGAGGTGCATAACTTATCTGCAGATGCACAGAATACTGTGCCTACCTTTGGAAGAGTAACAGCACAGTTCCACTAGCTGAGGAGCCTAAACAACACAGAGACAAGGGAAGGATTTGTCTCTTTAATGATTCATGATCCAAAACTTTTTTAAAAAAATACACAAAATCCTGGCAGCTCACTTTTAAAACCACGTGAGCACATACTCAGTCAGCTTGGCAAAACTCAAGTCTATAGGTATGATAAAAAATGATTAAAATAAAAATCCAACTAACTATAATGGAGATTGCTGATATTTTAATATGTTTTTCTGTTGTATTTTCAGTATTTGTATTTTGGTTAATGGTAGCTGTCCCTCTAAGAACAGGTTGGCAGATATTCCACTAATAGTGTACATACACCCACTGTACTCAATATGGATTATTTGGTCAGCAGTGTCACATCTGTGCCCTGCATGTGACCTCATACCCCCAACTAAGCACATAACAGGCACAGCCACCCCAACTGCCCCTCAGGTCCTTCACTACTGAATCTTGATGACTCCATAGTAGCAGGGATGAGAAGCAGGTTGTAGAACATAGACAACACACATCTCAAAGAGCCACAGCTACTGTAGGATAAGTAACCATTTCTTCTTCTGTGGCTGCATCTACACTACGAAGCAGGAGTGCAATTCTCAGCTTGTGTACACATACTCATGCTAACTTTCATCTGACCCAGCACGATAAAAATAGTAGTGTAGCCATGGTAGTATGGGCAGCGGCAGCTCATGCTAGCACCCTCAAGTACATACCCACGAGATTCAGGTGAGTTTCTGTTCAGTACTGCTAGTGCAGGCCGCTGCTGCTGCTGCCCATACTACCATGGCTACTCTACTATTTTCAGCATACTAGCTCAGATGAGAGCTAGCATGAGTACAGTATGTCTCCACAAGCTGGGAAATATATCCCTAGCTTGTAGAGTAGACATAGCTTTTGAGTGCTTGCCCATATGTATATTCCATTGTTGGTAACTCCCAGGCAATGATCTACTCGCAGGAGGTGGGTACTAGTAGTCTACCTAAATAATGACTGTAGGTCAGCTATGCCTAAGTTTGCAACAGATCTGGATGACTCTACAGTAGGATAGTGCTACGTGCGCGTGTACTGAAGACCATGCAGCTGCCCTACAAATGTCTATGATTGGTACATTTCTCAGAGAAGCGACAGAGGTTACTTGCACTCTAATGGAGTGAGTTGTGACCTTTTATGGTGGGACTGTATTAGCCAACTTGAAGCAACATTTAATATTGGCCAACATCCAGTTAGAGAATCTCTGTTTTGTCCTGGCCTGTCTCCATTGGCTATGAATAGTCTGGAGAATGCTCTGAATTCTGTATAGTTTTCTATATACATCTTTGTTCAAATGTGCTTTTGGAAAGAATATTAAAAGGTGAATAATCTGATTTAAATGGATATCAGAGACTATCTTCCATTGACTTTTTGGGTGGTGTCTCAATGGACACCCTGTCCTTATGAAAAATTGTATACCGGGGGGACCTACCATCAAAGCTTTTAACTCCCCCAAACTTCTGGCTCACAGTATTGCTACCAAAAAGGCTATTTTAATGGAAAGGTGAAACTGGGAGCATGTGACCAAAGATTCATATGGTGGTCCTATCATCCCTGCTCAAACAATATTTAGATCAGAGGGATGGATAGGGTCTGTAACTGAAGGGTAAACCCTCAAAATTCCTCTAATAATCTAGCCACTGTGGGGTGAGAGCATGTTGAATATCTGTGAACTGGAGAATGAACTACCAACATAGCTTCCAGATGAACTCTCAGTTCACTGATGGTCCACAGTTCTTTTGTTTCAAAGGATAATCTAAAATGTCTGGAATCTGTGTTTGAGAAGGTGAAAATTGGCACTGTTGAGCCCAGACTGGGTGCCCATTTTTCTTTCATCATCTTCTACCTACTGCTATGAGTCACAGCCAAATCCAAACCATAACTAACATCTTTTGCATCAATATCAATTCCTTTTACCTCAAATGTTTATAGCTACTGGATTTATTTGTGTTTTGACCATCCACTGAGATTATGAAAAGTTAAAACAGCTAATAACAGTAAAATATACAACATAAAATATTACATAATTTTGATGTATGCTACATGCTAATATTCTAAAAACAATAATAATGATAAATTCTAAAAAAATAAGGACAGAACAATAGATTGTTATAGAGCACTTGAGTTGCTCAAGTGGCTACATAACAACAAAATGAAAATATAAATCAAAACTTTATCTCATGACCAATCTTTCCCATTTACAAATTGTTATGTCCATATTAAATAGCAATAAAACCTATCCCACCAATCAATGAAAACACCACATCAACCATTTAAGCAGTGCTTCTTTTTAAGAAAGATGTTAACACAAGACATATAAATTAGGGGCCCAAATGTCAATTCTACAAGCTGTGGTGCTTACTACAATGAGCTGCTAATCACAGTACTACACACTACACCTGGAATAAACATTTGCAGGATCAGGCATTAAGGTTGCTCTGAATGCTCTGAAGTCCCCCTCTGGTCTATCTTCTGTTCTTGTCAAACTGCTGCATTTTCCTGACACTTTTCCCGCTGCTGCATTTTCCTGACACTTTCCCCCCTCCATCTCCATTTTACAGCAATCAAGCTTCTCCATCATAGCTCACAATCTCTCACCATTCTTGATTTTACTCCTCTATACCTAGAAGGACAAATAAGGGGCTTTTAATTTTCTATAACAGATTGTAAGCCCTCCAGCTACATGTGGTAGAGGTAGAAAAAGTGAATCACAGTTCTCATACAAAGTGGAGCAGCCAACCATTTTCTCTTTCAGGATTAATAAAGCGAACTTGTGAGCTGTTTGAGCACTTCTAAGAACCACTCACCTCCAGTGCATGTTACTTTGTTCCACTCAAAAAGCTCATGATAGAACTTTGTAATCCCAGAAAGAAAAATTTGGGGAAATTCTTTATGCTTTCACAGAAAATGTCTTTTTTCATTAATGAGTCATTCACCTGAAATTCTCTTATTTTGCTAAGTACCATTTTGTGCTAACCTCTGAGAATTAGGGAGACCTGACGACTAAGGAGGTTGGTTTTCCTGATGGCTGAATAGAGTTCCACTATACGTTTTCCCTACAAAACCATAAAAAAGCACAGTAGGTAAAGTGGGCAGGTTAATAATAGATAGGGTAAATGCAGTAAAGGTATAGCTTAAATACATTAAGTAGATACTTAAATGATTTGTAATACCTTAATATATAATTCAGAGATTAGATATATTTCATGGATCAAGAACATCATCTTATCTATACTAGAAATAACAACTATTCAGAATTATGTCACAGATATAATGTCAATGCATCGTACCCATACTCCCAAGTTGATACTCACACCAAAGATGTACTCCTGATACTGTAGATGTATTAAACTAATTAACCATCCCCCTCCCCAAAAAAGTTATGCATGCTGCAAGTAAGAAAGGAAATTGTAGTGAGTTCCCTAAATTTCTCTGCTAAAGTTTCAACATTAACCTGAATATAGCCTTGGAGCTATTCTGAGCAGAAACTGCTAATTACGTCCATACAAGACCAAAGACACTTGAAACAGGTTCATAATGTGGACTAGGAAATGAACCTATAAAACTAGCAGTGTTTTTTACCAAGTGAAGGAACTGAAATCTGGAAAAAGAAAATACCCAACAGCTAACAAATGAATTTAACATACAGTCAGAGCTAAAAGGTTTCAAGTAAGAACTGTTCAAAGACTTTTTGGGCAAGAATTCAATTTCAGGTTCATCTTCTACATATAGGTGAGATAAGAAATAATATGTGATTGACAAAATATTAAATACTGTTAGGTTATTAATAATAAAGAATGTTAATTTCAGAAATATATAAATATTAACATGCAATTATGCACAGTAAATTTGGCTTCCAGAACTGTGGACAACTTGTACAAGATGTTTAAAATGACTTTCTGGGATCCTCAAAATAATCCTACTTTTTTCAACCAAGATTTTTGTTGCACTGGGCCCCTTTGGAAATGAGGTCACAAGAAAATCAAATGCTAACTTTGAGCTCAATCCGCTGAAATTAGTGGAAAGACTCCCGATAAGGCACTTAACATTTTTAGACTATTCTGATATGGGTGCAAATTCATTTATTTTTAATCAAGACTACAAAAGGCCTAAATGAGCTCTCACTTATTTATATTGGTTTAAACAACATAAAATAGACCTACCCCACGTCCAAGCTGATTTGCCATCAATTAAAAGTACAATCCCCATCAACTAAAATAGCAATAAACACACCCACCTAAAACAACCAGTCAGCCAGAAAAATACTGTAAAATCTCCCCATCCATCAAATTAATGCAAAAGCCCCAATATTCCACTGCCCACTCCTCATCCATTACCTGTTCAAAAGATGGGATTTGCAGCATGCCATAGTGGTCAACAAAATCAAGTTATTTCTGACCATTGTAGGGAGTGAATTCCACAGTTGAGGGAATTTTCTGCCATTCTTCTTACATACCAAGAAGCCTCCAGATTGAGCCCCTCTACTAGTCTCAGCTATGCCAGCATCACACAGGGAGAAAGGCTATTCCTCAGATAGACTGGGCTTTACTGGTCAACTTCAACACAAACTAGAGTTGGAGGCCAATAGGCAGTCATCACAATCTGGACCCTGCTAGCAGGCCAGCAAATGGACCAATCTAACTAGAAAGAAAAGAAAGGAAGGAAAGGAAATCAACTACTCCCTTTATCGCCCAGGAGACAAAGAAAATTCAGGAACCAAAGCAAAAGGGCCTTCTTATTAACAATCCAACATTTTTAAGCCAATTCCACCACCCACCCTCAAAACCCCAGACTCCATTGCTGTATTCCCACCAAAAGACTGCCCCATCCCCAATGACCTCGTCAGCAGAAACCAAAAGAAACAGCAGAAACCTATTCTCCAAAACATTATCTCGGCTGCTTCTGGGCTTTTAAAGGATCAGCCACTTTTACACAGGTATAATGCCAATGATTTCATTAGAGTAAAACTCCTGATCTAAAGGGTGTAGATGAGATCCAAATTAGGCCCAATGAGCCACAGCTCTTTTATTAAAAACAAAACCCACCATAAATGGAGAGAAAGAGAACATCCATGAGTAAACAACTCAGACAGCAATGTATCTCGCACCAATATTTGCAAAAATGAACAATGTTTTATACCGTATTTAAATATTTTTGGATGTTTTCTACATTTTCAAATACATTGATTTCAATTACAACACAGAATACAAAGTGTACAATGCTCACTTTATATTTATTTTTATTACAAATATTTGCACTGTAAAAAACAAATAGTATTTTTCAATTCACCTATTACAAGTACTGTAGTGCAACCTCTTTATCATGAAAGTTGAATTTACAAATATGGAATTATATACAAAAAAACCTGCATTCAAAAGTAAAACAATGTAGAACTTTAGAGCCTACAAGTCCAATCAGTCCTACTTCTTGTTCAGCCAATTGCTCAGACAAACAAGTTTGTTTACATTTGCAGAAGATAATGCTGCCAGCTTCTTGTTTATAATATCACCTGAAAGTGAGAACAGGAGTTTTCATGGCACTGTTGTAGCTGGCGTCGCAAGATATTTACATGCCAGATGCGCTAAAGATTCATATGCCCCTTGTTCATTTTCATTATCTGAGTCAGATGCCACCAGCAGAAGGTCGATTTTCTTTTTTGGTGGTTTGGGTTCTGTAGTTCCCACATCAGCGGCTATGTCTACACTAACACAGTAAGTCAACCTACACTACGCGAATAACATAGCTGGAGTCAACGGACCTTAGGTCAAGTTACAGCAGGGTCTACACCATGGGGGGGTTGACGGGAAAAACTCTCCCGTCGACTTACCTTACTCTTCTCATCGGAGGTAAAGTACAAGGGTCGACTGGAGAGTGATCTGCTGTCGATTTGGCGGGTCTTCACTAGACCCACTAAATCGACCGCCGGTAGATCGATCTCAGAGCCTTGATCCCGTCTGCAGTGTAGATGTAGTCAGAGTGTTGCTCTTTTAAGACTTCTGAAAGCATGCTCCACACCTCATCCCTCTCAGATTTTGGAAGGCACTTCAGATTCTTAAATCTTGGGTCAAGTACTATAGCTATCATTAGAAATTTCACATTGGTATCTTCTTTGCATTTTGTCAAATTTGCAGTGAAAGTGTTCTTAAAACAAACAACATGTGCTGAGTCATCATCCAAGACTTCTATAATATGAAATATATGGCAGAATGCAGATAAAACAGAGCAGGTGACATAAAATTCTCCCCCAAGGAGCTCAGTCACAAATTTAATTAACGCATTGATTTTTTAACCAGCGTCATCAGCATGGAAACATGTCCTCTGGAAAGATAGCCAAAGCATGAAGAAGCATATGAATCTTTAGTGCATCTGGCATGTAAATATCTTGCGACACCAGCTACAACAGTGCCATGTGAATGCCTGTTCTCACTTTCAGGTGACACTGTAATTAAGAAGTGGGCAGCATTATCTCCTGTAAATGTAAACAAACTTGTTTCTCTTAGCGATTGGCTGAACAAGAAGTAGGACTGAGTGGACTTGTAGGCTCTAAAGTTGTACATTGTTTTGTTTTTAGTGCAGTTATGTAACAAAAAAACTACATTTGTAAGTTGCACTTTCATGATAAAGAGATTGCATTATAGTACTTGTATGAGGTGAATTGAAAAATACTATCTTATCATTTTTACAGTGCAAATATTTGTAATAAAAAATAATATGAAGTGAGCACCGTACACTTTGTAGTCTGTGTTGTAACTGAAATTGATATATTTCAAAATGTAGAAAAACATCGAAAAATATTTAATAAATTTCAATTGGTATTCTATTGTTTAACAGTGCGATTAATTGCAATTAATTTTTTAATCACGATTCATTTTTTTGAGTAAATCGCATGAGTTAACTGCAATTAATGGACAGCCCTAATTGCAATAGAATAATATAGGAAAATAATAAGTATAAAAATACAGCAAACTCACATTAAAGTAGAAGAATTCAAACACAATGGGAGTTCAGGTGAAGGAGGGTTCTTTTTAGAGGGTAACTGAGGTATTTTTAATTTTATTCGAAGTTCAGACATCATCATGAAGGATGTTTTACAAATGTGTAATATATCAGCTCTTCTAAATAAATGTTACTGTACTATGAATATACATGAAGAAAGTTATAAAGAACTGTTTATTTCTTTCAGACATCAAAAAACTTTCTTTCCTAAACAAACAAACCAAAAAACAAATAAAAAACAATCACTATTGCAAATAGCCCCTTTTATCTCCAAATTGCTCTACAAATATGAATTAATCTGGTTTGGGAGGGAAGTATTACCACCTTTATTTTAAGGTTAAGTGATCTCTCTAAAGCCACAGGATTCAGTATTTAATTATTTCTCTCTCCAATCCCTATCCCTGATGAATATACATAAAAAGATAGAAGATGATCTGGAAGTACCTGGTTCACTGGAGGATTGTACTCTGTAGAATAAAAACCTCAACAAAAATTAGCATTGGAAAAGAAAAGAGGAAATAGCCACGTGCAACATTTTCTTTTTTTTAAATAGGAAAGAAGTTTCTCTAAGGCCTGGTAAAACCCTAGGAATCCCTCCCATTTTATCCACTTTATTACTGCCTCTACAGCAAAAGTGAGTCCAAACCAGGGAATCAAACCAAAAGATTCACCATGACAGTACTGTCGCTACTAGCCAACGAAGCTTACCCTTGAGCCTTTTAAAGTTCTCTTTTTTCCTCTCTAACACATTCTTTAGTCAAATGTATAATGAATATTCTTCATGTATGCTACCGAGCAGCTAAATGTTGGTCACATCACAGACACGTTAGTGCATTAGAAGTCAGTCAACTCCAAATAGTCTTCTCTCTTTATATTTATTCATCAAAGGGAAAAATAATGAAAATCTGAATAGTTTTCAGTATAACATGGAAGAGAGATGATCTATTGCCAAGGAGGCCTAAAACTGGTTAAAGCCTGAATAAGCAGACTATGAAGATTAGCTGAAAGGCAATGGCAAAGTTTATCAGAATTCTGGCTTGACATTTGAGCATTAGTGATAACAAAAGACACCAGCTCTACATTCTTAAATCTGGCAATCTCTGCAATGAATAAGAAGGGATCAAAATATCAAGAAGTGGATGTCACTGCCTGAGGTATGTGTCAGATTTATTGTCAATGTGAAGATTAAAATCCCTCACCACTAGGAACTGTGTGTATGCATCACATTCAGATATCAAGAATCTTGATATAAATCCACGGTACACCCACATCTTGAATAGTGCATGCAGATGTGGTCGACCCATCTCAAAAAAGATATATTGGAATTGGAAAAGGTTCAGAAAAGGGCAACAAAAATGATTAGGGATATGGAATGGCTGCCATATGAGGAGAGATTAATAAGACTGGGACTTTTCAGCTTAGAAAAGAGACAACTAAGGAGGGATATGATAGCGGTCTATAAAATCATGACTGGTGTGGAGAAAGTAAATAAGGAAGTGTTATTTACTCCTTCTCATAGCACAAGAACTAGGGGTCACCAAATGAAATTAATAGGCAGCAGGTTTAAAACAAACAAAGGAAAGTATTTTTTCACACAATGCAGTCAATCTGTGGAACTCCTTGCCAGAGGATGTTATGAAGGCCGAGACTAAAATAGGGTTCAAAAAAGAACTAGATAAGTTCATGGAGGATAGGTCCATCAATGGCTATTAGCCAGGATGGGCAGAGATGGTGTCCCTAGCCTCTGTTTGCCAGAAGCTGGAAATGAGCGACAGGGGATGGATCACTTGGTGATTACCTGTTCTGTTCATTCCCTCTGGGGCACCTGGCATTGGCCACTGTCAGAAGACAGGATACTGGGCTAGATGGACCTTTCGTCTGAACCAGTATGGCCGTTCTTATGTTTCTTATGTTAAGAAGTTTGAAAATTACGTGATCAAGAAAAAATGGTTTCTAGGTGGATGATAAATAAAGGACAGGTTTAAAACAAAGACTGAAAAACGTCAAAAGAATTACATATTAAGGAACTGATCCTGCTCTCATTGAAGTCAATGCCATCATCCCTATTGAGTTCAATGGGAGTAGGATCAGGCTCAAATTTATTACAATAGCAGTATGACATCTTTGCCCACAGCTTAAGATAGCAAAGCTAAAGATAGCAAGATGAACCAAGGTCATATGAAACTACCATATTAGCAGAAGTGAGCCAGCTCACTGACACATAGCTAGAATTATGGTGTCAGCACAGGTGTCTTTATGTTCTCAAAGTGCTTTCAAGTTTAATGGGTAAATACTGAGCACAGTCATTTATTTCCCTGAGTAGGGTAGCGAGGTAGAGAAGGAACTCTTTTTTACAGTGAGATTTTCAGGATGTCATCAACATATTCCTGTGCAGCAGGAATACTGCATTATTTTAAAGCAATGATAACTACTGCAAGTAAAAGAAAAATCAAATCTGCCAGTTCCTAACAGTTACTACAAAGTGCTGTCAAAGAGGCCTAGCACAGAATTTTGATACCAAACAATGTTTCAGAGTTAGAACCCCAACCCAGACTTGTTGAACAACTTCAAATTAGACAGCAGAGTAAGTACACTTGATGCCAAGTGGGGGAAACATGTAAGATCTGACACTGAACAACAGTTAATATTTCAGTGGACTGTTGCCCCGTCCCCTGCCTCAGAGCACCCAGATTTGGAAGAGACTTTGAGCTTGTCTACAATGCCCTGCAATTCAGGCTCTAGGGGTGAATAGCAGTACGTACCAAAGTGCTCTGCTATAACTCCACTGTGAGTGTGCTTCAGGAGTGAACTAAAAGCTTCCCAGTTCACGTTAATGTAATCCTCTTCAAACAGGATCATTTTAATGCAAACCAGGAACCTTTTTGTTCAAGCTCATGTCCACACAAGGGAGTTACAATGCAGCATTTTGGTGTGCGCTGCTATTCACATTCCCATAGTTCAAACTGCAGGGCAGCGCAGACATAGCCTTACTGACCTTCAATTCTGTGGTTCTTCCATCTTTCACTTATCTTAGTGCTAAATGGGAGCCAATGCAAAAACAGCAGTTACACAAAGGAACTGGCTCTTCATCTGCAACATGATTCTGAACTACCAATTGCCTCCTTCAACTCTCTTCTTTTGTACAGATACACCTGTATCTAAGAACAGGTGCTAGTTGGATGTATATGAGCAGAGTGCAATATGAGTGCCTGTGTTTGCGTTTATTACTATTTTCACACATTTGTTATGTTAAAGGTCAAGATCTGAGAATTGCCTTGGGACTCCCAGTGCACAGGCTGGTGTACATTGGGTCCCCAGTGTGATGCCCCTAAAATCAAGCCATAAAAAAAGATGTTAACAGTTTCCTTTTTCATGTAGTTCTGATACTCACAAGGAAGATTATCAAGCAA
This sequence comes from Terrapene triunguis, assembly GCF_002925995.2. Lineage (NCBI taxonomy): Eukaryota > Metazoa > Chordata > Testudines > Emydidae > Terrapene > Terrapene triunguis. The sequence goes on along the minus strand of NW_020664464.1, from coordinate 20,290,245 downwards.
AACACTCTGGGAAATGTCAGGTCCTAATCTAATGTAAAACAAAACAAACTATATACAGCACCATGTTTAAGTATAGATGCACAGGGACGCACACAAGGAGTGAGGTCAAGAACTATCAATATTAAACTTTACTAAGGGTCATAATCTTCTCTCAGATACATCTACTGAAATCAATGAAAGCCATGTGTGCATCTGAAGACAGGATTTGGGCTTAAGATGTCAATAAAAAGGTGAAGTCCTAATCAAATTCTGCAAAACTGTTTATTCAGAATGTCATGCAGCATTGCTTTTTCCAGTGGAGGTGATTATTTTTATTAATTTGCTGATCAATGAAGTAGTCTTTTTTAAATCTGAGGATTCCCAAGCACATGCAAACACACATATCCTCTATCTGATCTACAGCTGAGTAAACTGATGTGAAAAGAGGTTAAATGAAGCTGCCGTTCAAGGACAAACACCAAATCAGCAGCAAAGCCAGAACTTGAACTCTCCACCATCTGTCCCCCAAAATTGATGAGACTTGTTTATTTGTTTAGCTGGCATTTCCTTAACAAACAGACCAAATTAAAAATAATAATCCTTTGGTTGGTGCGCACATCAGCAGCATACCTTGAACGCATTCATTTGACTGGCAAAATGAAAATATGCCAGCTGCTCTAAGACTGAAAAACAGGAAGGGTTTAAATTATAAACATGTTACTGTCCAACTTCTCTTACTTTAAATGTGATGCTGTAGTGGTATTCAGTAATTTGACATAGTTAGAATGAATTTCAAGCTGACTCTGTTAGCAAAGCAGCAACAAGGCAAATGTGCTGTTATGCAGGAGACATAGGTTAAGATGCCAATTGATTCCTGCTCATTAGAGCTATGGGGACTAGATGTATCACAGGTGTGATGATTTTGTTTGTAAGCCATAAGGTGTCGATCATACCACTATGCTTGATTAACTATGGTCTCATGACAGTGATGCATTTTGCTGGTCTGGCTGCAAAGGTGGAATGTGAATAAGGAGGAGGAAAGAGAGCTGGAAAACCTACTGGGAAACATCTATATTCCCAGAATACAAGGTGTAGTTTGTCAATATTCTGAGTGTTTTTGGAAAACCCCATGCTGGATGGAAAACAATAGAAAATTAAATTCATACAGTATATTAGCTTGAAAAATTGCTTAGAGCCAAATTCTGCCCTCAGATGCATGCATGTGGCTCTTCTTGTTTCAATGGGACATGTGCATGCATAAGAGACCAGAATTTTTTTATTATAATATATGCATGCATAAAACAATTATCACATAAACTTCTGGGCAAATTTACAATTAAAAAAGCTTCTAGAGTAACTGACAGGTAATGAATGGCACTTAGATAAACCCTTATTCTGGGGATTATATGCTAACTCCAACTGACATGAATAGGAATCTTTCCATTGACTTACACTTAAAGAGAGCTAGATCAGGTCCTAGACCACAAATTACCACCATCCCCAACTAGCTATTTAGACACAAGTTAAAAAAGGTTACTTGCCTTTCTGTAGCTGTTATTCTTTCAGATATGTAGCATATGTCCATATACCATATGTGTGTGAATACCTTGTGTATTGGTGCCAGAGAGATTTCCCAGCAGAATCCATGAGGCAGCCCCACCCATCCCCGAACTGCTCATGCTGCGAAGAAAGGATATAAAGGGCAGAGTTGCCACACCCCTCCTTCAGTTTCTTCATATCAGAATCCCATGGCAGAGTCTAATGCATCGGGCAAGGAGGCTGGGTTGTATAATAGACATATGCAACACATCTTAAGGAACAACAGTTATAGAAAAGGTAAGTAACTGTTTTTAATTCTTTGAGAGCTTGCATATGTCCATTATACTGTAAGTGACTCCCAAGCTGTTACCCCAGGCAGTGGGGCTCGGAGTCTTATCGGAAGAGGGTCTGTAAGACTACCATGCCTACATTTCAATCCTCTCTTGATTGTGCAAAGACTGTGTAATGTCGGGTGAAAGTGTGGATCAAGGACCACATTGCTGATCTGCAGATGTCCATAATTGGGACATGCACCATGAATGTTGCTGAGGTCAACTGAGCTCTGGTCAAGTGCAATGTGAGTCTGTCAGGAGGTATTATCCCTTTGGCAGAGTAACACATTGTAATGCAACTCATGATCCATTTTGAGAATCTTAGTGATGTGACCCCTCACACATTCTGCATATGAGACAGAGAGCTGGGATGAAACTCTAAAGGGCTTAGTCCTATCTAGGTAAAATTCTAATGCTCGATGAATGTCTAGGGTGTGGGGCCTTCACTCATCCCTTTGCAAATGAGGTTTCATGAAGAACGCTGACAGGTAGATAAAGAGAGTCAGGAGGAAGTCAGAAACCACTTTCAAGAGGCACTTGGGGTGTAGTTTCAGCTGCATGGTGTCCTTGTAGAAAACCATATCCAATGAATCAGTGACCACTGCATTCAGTTCACCTGGTAGAGGCGATGACTATCAAGATGGCTATCTTCACTGACTGGCGTAAAAACAAGCTTGATGCCAACTGTTCACAGGGAGGGTCCATAAAGGCAGACAACACCAAGTTTACAGCCCCAGAAGTCTGGTCATGATGCGGTAAGCAAAAACCATGCTGAGATGGCCACTAGATGCATCCTAATGGAGCTAACAGCTAAACCTAACTCCTTGAGTTTCAGAAAACAGTCCAGAGTCATTTGAATTTTTGTCCAAGTCAGACACACATCATGGGAGGCTGACCAGGTGGAAAAATGTTTCCACTTACTTAGGCCTTGGCTACACTTGCAGCTGTACAGCGCTGTGAGGTAAACCTGTCTTCGTACAGCTGAGTAGGAAAAGCGCTGCAGTCTGTCCACACTGACGGCTGACAGCGCAGTGGCGTGGCCACACTTGCAACATTTGCAGCTGTGTTGGGAGCGGTGCATTATGGGCAGCTATCCCAGCATTCATGTGGCTGCAACGTGCTTTTCAAAACGGGGTGGGGGTGGGGAGGAGTGTGACAGGGAGTGTGCGGGGAGAGAAAGTGCTTTTTGGAGCGTGTCAGCACTCTATTTTGCAAGTTCCGAACTCCCGGCCCCCTGCTCATTCATTCACTCACTCAAAGCAAACAGCAAACTGTTTGCTTTTTCTCTGTGGTACGAGCTTTGAAACCGGCACTTCCGCATTCCTGCAGCCAGTCACAACAATGGAGAGGATTGGCCACTTGACAAGGTGATCAGTACAGCGCTGCAGGGTTGATTCCTGGTACACACTCACAGGGGAGAGTCGTAGCCACTCCGCTGTATCTCTTATGCTTCTCGGGGAGGTGGAGTACCTGCAGCGGTGTACCCAGGGAGATACAGCGCTGTAAGTGCCCTGCCAGTGTGGACGGGGAGTGAGTTACAGTGCTGGGGGAGGCTTTACAGCGCTGTAACTCGCAAGTGTAGCCAAGGCCTCAGGTAAATAGCTCTTGTGGAAGGTTTCCTGATATTAAGGAGCATATTCTGGATTGCAGCTGAGAAGTGTGCATCCTCTGCATTCAGCTATGGAGGAACCATGCTGTGAGGTGCAGCTCTTGTGGGTTCGGGTGCAGCACACAGCCATGGTTCTGTGACATTAGGTCTCTGGTTACTGGTAACAACATTAGGTCTTGAGTGCACAGTTTATGGAGGTATGAATACCAATCTGTCTTGGCCAGGCTGGAGCTATAAGAATGATCCTGCCATAATCTTGATTGAGCTTGAGGATGACCCTGGGAATCAGGGCTACTGCCAGGTATGCATACAGGAGCTCTTTGTTCCATAGAAACAGGAAAGCATCTGATACTGATCCCGGGCTGTGACCAGTCCTGGAGCAAAAATAGGAACACTCGCTGTTCTGACGAGTCACAAACAGGTCCGGACGTAAACCCAAGGACAACTGCTCTGTTGCAGCCAACATCAGTCTCGGTGATTCTTGTGAGGGCACCAGAGTTGACGAGTTGGGCCTGTCTGTATAAACCAGTATCAGGAAGCAGTGATCTGAAGGACACGCTCTACCATCAGTACCAGATCTACCTTTTGTGGAGGAGTCCCAAACTCTGGACTTCAAGGAATCAGGTACCAATTTTTTCTTATGCTTCTGAGGCTGGGACTGTTTAGAAGGCCTACACTTCAAAGACGACAGACCCAGTAATGGGGAACTCCTCTAGCTCGGCTTTGCTGATAAGACTGGGGGAGCACTTTGAGAAGGCATCTCTGAGGAACTTCCCTTCAATGACCAAGGTGGTTCCGATGCCAGTCTCAGGGCAGCCCACATGAGGATGTAAAAGAGGTGCTCCTCCCTTAGTTTCTTTGTCCTGGTCTTGGAACCACAATGAATGGAGTATCTATCCCTAACTTGACCCTCACCCAAGCACCTGAGATATCACAAACGAGGGTCACTAACGGGCACAGGCCTTCTGCAGCCCATACATGGCTTCAATCTTGGTCTAGGTCCTCCTGGTAATAGGGGTGGGGGGCTTGGATGCCAAGCTAAGCAAAACTCAAAGCAGAACTAAAATAAAATAAGAGACAATTAAACACATAATGAAAATAATAAAATGAGAAAACAAAAATACGTTTTTGATCTCCATGGATGAAAGAGTACCACTAGGTAAGTAGTTCACAAGGAATACTAATGCTCTGATCCTGGATGGTGAGAAGAAACGGAGGGAGGGTTGGGGCAATTCCGCCCTTTACACTCTGCTTCTCAGCAAGAGGAGATGGATGTGCAGGGCTGCCCCTATGGCTATCACTAAGGAAAACTCTCAGCCATTGGTAAACAAGGCACGCATCCACCTACAATGTAATGGATGCGTGAAGCACTCAAGGAAGAAACTTTTGTCCAAAAACTCTCTTGGGCAAAGGCCTGGGCAAACAGATGGACTTTGCACTGTGCTCTGTGCATTTGGACTCTGGCAGACAACCAGTGGAGAGAGTTCCAGAGACAAGGCCACCAGGCTAGTAGATGTAATATAACGATTGTTAATCTGAGTGTTTCTGAAGTGTTGTAAATGGGTACACAGAGGGAGAAGCAGTCTGTAAAACAATCTATAAAGCCCTACACAGTCTAGGACCTGGTTAACACTAACGATGTGAATTACTCTGATAATCTTGTCAGTATTGGGTCCAGCAGCGTTTGTATTGGCTTTCACAGGACAGGGGTCCATCTCATAGTTTGTAGGTGGCTGCTCTCCAAGGACTTCCAGAATCCCAATAGGCAAGACTTTACAAATTCATCCAGAGAGTATCTGTCCCTTCTTGGCATGACCCTGATAGCATAGAGGCATTTAAATACATAGGCTGATGCTTAGATTTTTTCTACAATGCCTATCACAACATGGATAGAAAGGCCCAAGTCCCCAAAGTCTATCCCCCTGCAAATCACTAGCCACTGGCAAAACTGCTCTACGTTCTCAGACAGTTGACAAAGTGGTCAACTTAGCCATTATATATTATTTGTAGCTTTTATTGTACATGCAACATACACTATATGCAGTTTGGCAGATATAACACTGATGTTCCCTTCCAAAAAAACCCCAAACACACACCAGTTATGTAGCCCAAAATTTAAGCTCATTCCAGACCAAGCATAAAACTGCATAAAGTTGACTGTTCTAAATTACAAGGCAATGTCTTGCAAGTATGTGAAAAAAAACAAGAGAGACAAATAAAAGGTTAATATGGTTTGAGAATATTCTTGAGTACAATTTTTTAAACATCTGACATTTTTAACCAATTCAAATATATAGCTAGAAAAAAATCTGTATGGTAAGACTTTAAAAACAGGAAGGACTTATTCTTTTATCAACTCTGAATGGTAGAAGCAAAATCTAATCAGAATGAAAAGAAACCAACCAGCAGACTGAAAAAACCCTAATGTAATACAGCCATTTTTCTAATGCGATATTATCTCATTAACTTCACAACAAGATTATAGCACAACAGTATTACATTCAGATCTGGATAATTTGTGCTTGATTATGTCCGGGTATGCAAAAGATATAGAGCACAAGGCAAGCTTTCTAGCACATCCAGTCAGCCATTGAGATGTTTTAAATTTAAAGTTTTTGGTTTTTTTAATCCAAATAAAACTGAATTTACAAACTTAATAAAGGACTAACTACGTCTGTCACCTTATTAAGAAACAAAATCAGCATCCTCAAAATTCCTTGCAATTTGAGCCACATGGTGGTAAAAATTACTGTTACATAAAGCCCCTTATATTTTTAGGCAATTCATCTGTCTCTTTTTTAGGTATTTTTGTGGCTCCTATAACCTTGGTAATCTAAGCATTATTCCATATGTAATGTAGGTAAAAACAAAGGGCTATGGTTTTCCGGGTATGAAAGTGTACCTCTCACTGATGTCAACGGGATCCTGTGAAGAAAATCTGAAGCCAGAATACAACAACCCTAAAGTTTTTAAAAATAACATCACTGGCCTTTTCTAAATCAATGGCTCTCAACCTTTCCACACTACTGGACCCCTTTCAAGAGTTCGATTTGTCTTATATACTCCCAAGTTTCACCTCACTTAAAAACATACAAAATCAGACATAAAAATACAAAAGTGTCACAGCACATTATTATTGAAAAATTGCTTACTTTCTCATTTTGTGATATCATTATAAAATAAATCAATTGGAATATAAATATTGTACTTACATTTCAGTCTATAGTATACAGAGCAGTATAAACAAATCACTGTCTATGAAATTTTAGTTTGTACTGACTTCGCTAGTGCTTTTTATGCGCCTGTTTTTTATATAGGCAAATATCTAGATGAGTTGATGTCTAAATCACAGACAACTGAATACTTTTTCTTCTCTGTGAATATGTGATGCCCACTAATGTCAAGAGAGCACAAGAGAGCAGAACAGGCACCTCAATAATCAAAGCTTCCCAAGCTGGTCATGGTTCATCAAATTTCCTCATTTGCCACAAACTAAACCTAAGGATCTGAGGAGTGCTGAGCACCTTCTGCAAAATTCTGAGCACATTCGACTCCTGCTAAAGCTAATGGAAGCTCAGACTATTAAGCAAAACAATAGGATCAGGCCTTGGCAGAAACAATTAGGTAACAATATTTTTTAAAACTGATTTCCAAAACCTGCTTTCAGACACTTCAACTTCCATGGAATTTATCAATAACAATTACCAAATATCAATCATGTTACATCAAGAATAAAAACTTTTTGTCCTTTATGAGACAGATATATTATTATCCATAACTCTGCATGTGGATTAGAAAAGTAGAGAGGAAAAGAGAGTACGCAATATCAATACACTGAGCTAAAAGGATACCAGTAGTTTTCTTCATTAACAAAGTTTTTTTTTTCCAGGTTTTCATGCCATCTGTATTTTAAGTAATCTCTGCTTCACTCACAAGAAAAACTATGCTCAAATTCACAAGAAGAAATAAATCAGAGAATATTACAAATATATTTTCATTGTTTGCATAGTTTTTAATGCATAAATGTCATGATAATTTGATTCATACATTAACTTAATTTTAAGTACAGGAAACCTGAAATAAAATGCCAAAAACTTGATAACTTCTTCTGGATCATCTCATAGTACTGGGAGGCCTGTTTCTTCCCCGGCTTTCAAGGTAGTTATTGTTGAGAAAAAATTGTGCTTTGACATGTTTGGCATTCCTGTCTGGCAGTAGGCTAGACTGCTTGGAATGAGTTTTTATATAGGAGTTACCACATCTGTCCATTTTAGGTCAAATTACTGCAAAAGCCTACAAATAAGAGCCTATAAACAAATGCAGCTGCCACAAATTAAAAGAGAACAAACCCTTCCATCACTCTGATAAGAGGAGATCATATTTAAGACACAAAATATAGGACTGACGAGAAGAAATGCAAATAAAATGCAGCTCTTATCTTTAAAATGCAGAAAAATAATTACATTTTTGCTTTCAAACTGTTTAAGCACCATATTCATTAGCAATTTATAATACAAAAATAAGAGATTAAATACAATGTTTCAGTTCAGTTACACAGAGTACCTTAATTAAAAAGTTCCTCTGTTATGAGATGCCAGATCTTTAGAAGTCTAAAGTACTTAGCTGAATGCTGCATAAAAATTACAAACCCACCCTTAATGTCAAACATATGGAAAGGATTAAAAAAAAATAAGTCTAGGTTTGTTTAACAAGAAGTTACACTGTAGACACTGAAAAGTTGTTTGGTACATTTATTAACCAACGTTCTTTGAAATGTTGCCACTTAGCTTCCCCCATTTCAGTTACGTTCAACAAATATTTTTAAAACAAAATCATTTTAAAGTGCACAGAAAGATAACTATAATAGGTTGCGCTTTATTAATAGTATTGCAAATGTTCATTTTTACCAGTTGCCAATTACTAATACAAATTTCCTGATACATAAATGCATAACAAAAACCACAACCATAGCATTGCACTGATACACTGCTTCTTGACTAACTTTTGCATTTTTAGTTTACATTATGCAATTAACTATGACAAAATAACAAGACTCTCCAAAAAAGCCCCTTTTTAAAATTTTCCATTTGGTTCTGTTACATTAATGGACTTTTTATAAAATGTGAAATCACTTGTGGTTATTTTATGCCCTGTTATACAAGAGATGATAAGCCCCGTATCGAACTGTCAGAACAGATACTGCAGCATTACTCAACTGAAGGTTAATGAAGCGTTGAAAAGACAACACTTTCAGCATAATAAGCATCAACTGATCACGAAAGAAACACACAATAACTGTAAAAAAACAGTTAGTAGAATAGTGCAAATAGTTAGTAGAACAAAAATGTATTCACATAATTTGAACAATTGAATTAAAAACAGATTGGAGAAATAAAAATTCCTAGGTTAAAAAAAGTTATAAAACATTAACATTCTCTGTTTTATAAATTATGTTTCTTTAATGAAGACATACTGTTATACTCATCATCCCTGAAAACTTTCCCTTAATGGCCTTTACATGTTTAAATAAATTGCTTCTGAAAATATACATTAACAATGTATAAACAAAAACCCATGATTGAAATCAGCTGATTTAATTAATATAAATATATAAAAATATAAAGCTTTTGGAAAGTAATCTTAAAACCTTCCAATCTAAATAAAACAGCTGTGTGAACATGTCTGCAAAGTAATTTTATGGGACAAATTTTATTCTGTTATACCTGTATAAATCTGATTGAGTTAAGTAGAGTTAATATATATTTATACTACTGTAACTAGCAGTGGAATTTAACCCCAGTAATTTGAGTTCCTTAGCAGAGGAGCAAAAATAAAACTAAACATATCCTTTTTTCAGATTAGGGTTTTGTCTATACATAGAAGGCTAAAATCTTCAACTCGGTAAATTGGAGGAGCTCCACTGGTTTACATCAACAGTCAGACCTGAGATGAGATGATTTCAAGGCAGAGGTTCTGTGAGTCTAACTCAGTATCTCTAGCTTTCTGGAGTGATATGAAAGCACAGGACTTGACATGGTATCGGCTCAGCACCGTTACCTTACTATGGAGGGTGCTGGTCGTGACTCCATAGTAAAGGTTGAGTCCAAAGTTTTCAGTTTAACAGGACCTCTACATCTTTTTTTATACAAATCTCATTCAAATGGCAAAAACTAAAGCACAAAATATAAAGTTTGAGCACTGTTTGAATTTTTCATGGTCGTTTCTTGAAAAATGAATTGATGCACATAAAGTAGAAAGAGTTCAAAAATCACCATTTGGGGTAAATTTTCACTGGGTTGTCTCTCTTTTTCTCTGTATGCCTTTTGCAAGAAAACTAAGAACTATCTGTGAGCCCACCAGCCTTTGTGAAGTTACTGGCTCAGCATCTCTAGCATGCTGGTCTCATATCAAGAAGCAAGTCTCTGTGACATCACTAGCTTGGCATGTCTTTATGAGTCCCTGGTTTAATACATTTAGTTTGCACATGTGATGTCAGTGTACAAGCCTCAGGGATGTAACTTGCTCAACACCTTTATCTAGTTTAGCTGGTGTCGGGGACAAATTGCTGTGAACTCACTAACACAGACATCCATGACATGACTTCTTCAACGCCTGTAACTTACTGTGCTGAAACCCAAACCACAACAGAAAATCTGTACCTATCCCACAACAGCAGCAAGGGAAGGGACCATGTTCTTACAGGCAAAGCAGCAGCCCAGGATTTTTTTTCAATTATACAATCTATAAAGGATCAGAAGTTCTATATTCAAGGACACTGAATCAAGTATTTCCTATATTCTTTCCAAAATGTTTTTATTATACTGATGAGCCAGTTGGACCTGGCAGTTTTGTATCTATCAGAGCTTGTCAATAAGAGTGACAAGTGGATACCTACTAGATTTTCTCAGCTATGCCCTGGGAGATGAGAAAGATGACATAATAATACATTAGGCCTTCTTGATGTCCAGACCAGAAACGTCTATAAAAACACACATTTTTGATGCTCATTTCACTAAGAAACTTGAAAAAAAAAATCCAGAGAATAACAGGGCAATACAATGAAGCAAATTTCAATGCAGTGAGGTTCAATACAACTCAAAAAGAAACACACACAAAAAACCACACCTGAGCAACTCTAACAGAAACCTATGGGAACAACTAACAAAGAATAGAAAACTACCTGTGGAAGGTGCGAAGACACCTCAACACTTCTGCCCAACCCAAGAAGACGAAGGCTATATAACAGTAAAGAAAGGAACATTATATAATATTACGTAGATTTTCAAAGTAGTTGGAAGTGGTAAATTGTGTAAAAGAACGAGAGAGAGAGAGGGGGGGGGGAAATGATGTTCCTGGGCAAAATGGGTACAGAGCTGCCAATGTCCAATGACGGCAGTGCTGAGAAATGAATTCTGCATCCTCTGCTAATGAGCAGTGGCAGCTTACTGATGGTTACAGCTTACAGCTAAGCAGTCTGAAGCAATTATTCTGAAAGCCTCAAAGAGCAAAGAACTTGTGGCAAATGAAAGCAATGTTAGCTCATTACCTTTGGACACAAATTGGAGTCTCCCAACGATTTTAGTCCTAGTCTGAGTTCTAAAGAGGCCAGCTCTTTAGAGAGTTTACAAACTGTTGCTGTTGAGGTCAAGAGATTGAACTTTCTTTCCTCAGAGCCAGTTCTCGACATGGCATGTCACCGCAGCAGTAATGAGAGCTTCAGAGCTGCACTTGGAGAACTAATAATCACACAGAAGAGGATGGTTTGGCTGATCACTCTGATCAAGAAACTCTGAGCCAGCCCATCTGAGGAACCGTGAGCTAGTGAATGTGGAAATCAAGAGGGGGAAAAGTCAAACAAATAAAAGTAAAAGAGGAGAAAAATCCATAGTTCAAGTCAAGGAGGGGGAAATTAAGTCTAATGTTAAAGAGAAGAAAAGTAAAGAAGAACATAAAGATGCAGAGAAGAAAGAAGCACAGTACTTTAATAGAGATCAGCTGATTATGAGGCAGAAGAAAGCTCAGATAGTTAGGTAATCTATCTGAGTTTTTTATGTTAATATACAGTAGAACCTCAAAGATATGAACACCAAAGTTACGGACTGACCAGTCAACCAGACATGTAAAACTGGAAGTAACCAATCAGGCAGCAGCAGAGAGACACACACAAAAAAAGCAAATACTGTACTCTGCCTGTATTGCATCTTAAAGGTAGGCACCACTGGGCTGCCTGTCCCTGCCCTTACCCCACCCCCACGCACAGGACACCCACTTACAGCTAGGAAGTAAAGATACTGAGATTCGCAGGCAAACCTGTGAGCCCCCGCTGCCAGCCTAAGGCAGGGTGACCAGATGTCCCGATTTTATACGGACAGTCCCGATTTTGGGGTCTTTTTCTTATATAGGCTCCTATTACCCCCCACCCCCTGTCCCGATTTTTCACACTTGCTGTCTGGTCACCCTAGCCTAAGGCATCTGGAGCAGGAGCAGCACTGGGGTCTGCACTGCTTTCCTATAAGCCGTGGGTGTTGTTTTCACCTCACCCCCCACCGGGAGAGGGACATGCTGTTTTCACCCCCACCCCTACCCGCTCCACCCTGACTGGGAAAGGGACCCAAGCTTGCCCGGGCCAGGGAAAGAAGCTGCCTGCAAGGAAGCTGCCTAGCTGCCTCTGGAACATGGCTCAGAGTGTGAACTGCTGGAGCTGAAGCTGCATTTTGTTCTGAGTTACGAACATTTCAGGGTTACGGACAACCTCCATTCCCAAGGTGTCCGTAACTCTGAGGTTCTACTGTATGTTAGAATTTGAAAATATTAACAGTTAATACTATAGGTCTCGCTACATACAACATGTAGAGCTGATCTGCTATGTTACTTCTAGGTTATTACTAATAGAGCACTTATCTCTTGTACCCATATGTGCCTTTCTGCACTCCTTGTTCCTGTCACAACAAACATCACAAAGGCCACAAAAGTGGCTCCTGTCAGCTCATCCTCTCAAAGTACCCACCATCTTAGCTTTCTGTGGATTCTGGATTACCTTTTGCGAATCAGCAAGTTGCCAGCTTCAGATGGAATGTGACCCACCAAAAAGGGGTCAGTTGTGATGTAGGAAAGTATCTGAGGCAATCAACCTTGATATTTAAATTGTTTGTTTGATATAACAATATTGGGGGAAGGGAGAGCGTGTGAACTCAGTTTTAAAGCACAAAAATTGATTCTGAAACAATATTATACATTTCTATCATTTTAGACCCAGATTTACTTCTGCCCCACACAGACTGGTTGTTTTGCTGGCCTAGAAATACAGAATTATGAGAGTCAAAAGAGACCATTGTGATCATCTAGTCTAGTGTGACCTCCTGTATAAACACAGGTCATAGAACTTCCCCAAAATAATTCCTAGAGCAGATCTTTTAGAAAAAAACATTCAATCTTGATTTAAAAATTGTCAGAGAGAATCCAGCATGACCCTTATTAAATTTTCCCACGGTAATTAGTCTCATTCTTAAAAATTTATGCCTTATTTCCAGTCTTAATTAAATTAAAATTATAAAAATTTATTTATTCTAAAGAAATTAATCCCACTTTATTTTAATCTTCCTGATTAATTTGTCTTTGCTTTCATTTTAGGTCTTTGCCTCACATTATCTCTTTCATTTGGGCATTGGTAGTTGTGAGTTAACAGGAAGTTGAAAGGACAATGGATCTCTCAAATATAACCTTCGAGTTTTACCCATACTTCAATGCAATCTCTCTAACAAATGAAGGGGTAGGTCAAGAAAAAAAATGGTTACCTACTTGTACTGTAACTGTTGTTCTTCAAGATGTGGGTGCAACATGTATTCCGTTCAGGTATGCATGCGCCCAGTGCACAGAAGCGGGGAAAAAACTTTGCTTAGCAGTACCCATCAAGGTGGTGCTCATACCCCCGGCCCTAGAAGCCCCTCCCATGGCTGTTTAAGGGAAGCTCCAACCCAACCCCTCTCAGTTCCTTTGCATGGAATCTAAGACTGGAGACTCCGATGTAGAGGGGATGCAGGGTGGATCATGAATACACATCTTCCCCGGCAACATATGTGAAGAAGATGAAGAGGGAAACAGGGCCAAAGGGATCTGCTGAGACCCTACTTGCTCCTGCAATAAAGGCTCAGACTGAACCAGCTCAGAAGGAACAACCTCAGCACACATCTCCAGCCTAGTTGGATCAGGACTCGAGACAGCAGGAGGATTCATAGACCTTGCCCTGGAATGAGCTATGGAATGAAACCCCGAAGATCAAGTGACATCCCAACAGTTCCATGAATGCCACTGAGGAAAGGGACATGGCATTGGTGACCAGTAGGAACCAGGCCAAGATCCCCTATCTCTACTGTAAGAATGGTACCAATCCCGGAACTAAGGGTGAGCCCTCAGAGGTCTCAAAGACTTTCAAGCTCACTATCTGAATGAAAAAGGAGAAGTAGAAGATGACTCTGAACTCAAACATAAGGAACTGTCCAAACTGTTCAAAGGGAACAGAGGAACCACCTCTGGTGGAGCCACTCACCAGAAACTCAGTACGCAGCAGTGGTACCGAAGAAGGCAGAGCAGTCAGTGCCTTGAGTACTAGCAATGTCATTGATGCAGCACTTGCTACAGGAAAAGATATTGGTAGAGGCCAGTACTACATCCATAGCTCCAGCCCATACCAGACCTGCAGAAGCTGACCTTGTCTCCGGGGACGAAGATGGAATTGGCACTGACAGTGGATCCCTTGGTGCTGATAGGGAGAGTGATCTTGTCTCTGCAGCCTGTTTTTTAAGCAGTGCTGGTGACAACTCCTGCAACACCTGTATTCTGAGGCAATCAACCCAGATTGTCCAGGGATTGCAGAAAACATCACCACAGGTGAGGACTCCTGTATCACAGGCGACTCTGGCACAGAGAGGCACAATAAATCTGTGGCTGCTTAATAAACTTATCGGATCGATATGATTGGTGCCTAGACCAATACCGAACTCAACAGCCGCCCCACTGACAGTATTGGAGTTGACAGTACACTGCCGGAACTATGTGCCTTGGTACTGAAAAGCAGGTAGACAGCCCTGCTCTATCCTGTGTACTCGAGGAACCCCAGTGCTCACTCCCACTCCTCTTCTAAGAAGATGAAGAATCTCCCCTAGCCTTAGCATGACTACAGTTAGCTTTATGCATCTTCTTTCTCGGGGGAGGAGAGGAACAAGAACATCTCTTCGGATAACAGTCAGAATCTTGCAGCTGCACCAAAGCCCTCTGAGGGGCTGGACGATATAACCCTAGCACCAAAGCAGGGCCCATGGCTTGCTTTATAAGGTACTGCTTCAAGGTAAGTCTCTAGACACCTGTGTCTTCTTTTTGAAGGACTTTGGATGGAGCACTTCTTCTTAATATGCTCCTCTCCCAGGCACAATAAGCACTGAGTATGGGGATCTCTATTGTGGAGGGCTACCCTGCCCAAGAGTGTTCTTCAACCCGGTAAAGACGTTGCACCAGGAAAAAACAAACTATTAAACTACTAACCAATCTAATACTAAGGGTACTAACTATAACTAACTATAAACAAATAAAATAGAAAACTATCTGAGATAACAACAAAAGCATGCTGCAAATACCACACAAAATGCTCTGACTCAAGCCGCAGGTGGTGAGAAGGAACTGAGGGGAGTCAAGGTGGTGCCGCCCTTAATAGCAACGGGAAGGGCTATGAGAGCCAGAGGGCACTAGCGTTGCCCTTATGGGTATTGCTAAGCAAAGTTTTCCAGCTTCAGAGTGCTGGGCGCACACACAAATCTGAGTGGAGTATACCTCTGCAACCAGGGCTGGCTTTAGGGCGATTCACACGATTCCCCCGAATCAGGCCCCGCATCCCTAAGAGGGCCCCGCAACGTCCCTAAGGACCCTCTGCTGCCGTGCTGCCGAAGGCACCGGCAGCCAATAGAGCTGCCGCCGAAGTCCCGTCGCTGTCTTCGGCGGCAGCTCTTTCGAATCGGGCCCCGCAGTGCCTAAGGCTGGCGCTGACTGCAACCACTCAAAGGAGTTTTCTTTTCCCCATAACCATAACCCACTTATATACAGACCAATTTTAGAAGTAATTAGAGAGCAGCATTAATTTTTACTTCAATTATTCCTAGTGCGTTTATATTTTAAATCTCCTGCATAGAGAAACTCAGCCAGATTAATCCCTAGTATAACTTCATGACTGGAGTGGAAAAAGTAAATAAGGAAGTGTTATCTACTCCTTCTCACAACACAAGAACTAAGGGTCACCAAATGAAATTAATAGGCAGCAGGTTTAAAGCAAACCAAAGGAAGTATTTTTTCACACAACGCACAGTCAACCTGTGGAACTCTTTGCCAGAGAATGTTGTGAAAGCCAAGATTATAACAGGGTTCAAAAAACAACTAGGCAAATTCATGGAGGAAAGATCCATCAATGGCTATTAGCCAGGATGGACAGCTCTGCTTCTCTCCCTCCCAGGCTTGCGGCGCCAAACAGCTGATTGGTGCCGCATGCCTGGGAGGCAGGAGAAGTGGAGTGGCGACGGCGTGCTCGGGGAGGAGGCAGAGCAGAGGTGAGCTGGGACGGGGAGCTGCCACACGGCTCCCTGGGGCAGGGGGAGCTGCCGGGGGGGGGGGGGGGGGGGGGCTGCCACGGGGCTCGGGGTGGGGGAGTGCAAGGTGGAAGTTTCGCCTAGGGCATGAAACATCCTTGCACCCACCCTGCTTCCAGGTCACAGTTTGAGGCATACTGGCAAGACAACGTATGAAAGCTTGCACTCTCCATATCCTAACACTTCTGTAAAAATGAGACTTCGTTCTCCAAAGCTCTCAATACAACACCTCTCAAAGAAAAATTAAAACTAAACTAAAAATACAAATCCCCTCCTAAGCCCAAAGTTCTATCATCCCCAAACCCTTTTCTCAGGATTGAATAAGGATTGCTCACATGTCTCCACCACTGACTCCCAACACAGCCAATGCTCTCACCTCTCCCACAAACTTTCCAACAATTCCCATTTCCTCTATCTTGGAGGCACCCTGTTATGGGGTCCTTCAACTGTGGAGAGCCCCAGCACTGTTCTGTTCAAATCCTGCAGGAATTTCTGAACTCTGTGAAATATCTGTCATTAGGACTTCAAGAAATCAATTCACCAGTGCCTAGTAGAAAGTTATGATACCAAAAAAATGACAAAGTCAAGAGTGGAAAATAGATGGGAAATAGAGGGACTATGTGTTGAGAGAAAAACTGATTCTCAGAGATCAAACCCAACAATGGATTTTAGAGTATGTGGAGAAGAGAGACCACAGTGAAGGGATAAGAGGAAAGGGATGATGTAAAAAATGAAGCAGAGGCAGAATTTGAAAGGGGACAGAAAAGTGCTAGAAATACAGGCCTCTTGGTAGAGGTTTTCTGAGAGGATACAGTGATCAATAAGATCAAAAGCTACACTAAGGTCAAGCAGAATGAAGGATCCATGATCAGAGGCAATGAGCAAATCATTAAGCACCTAAAGAAAGTCAGTCTAAATATTCCAAAAGGGTGAAATTCTATGACTAGAGGTCCTTATACCTACTGAGTTATGAAAAGTCAAGGCCCTAACAGCAAATTTTGTTTGCAACAAACAAGCACTTCTTCAGCAGAATTGACTAAGAATTTGCTGCAGGATTCTCATATTCTTTGAAATATACACTGGTTCTAAAATGTTGTAAAATTCTATGATGTCCAAATTATCATTGCATGGGACTTTAATGAGGAAAGTACCAACTAACATATGCCGAGCTACTAACCACTCTATATAAAAATGTTATCAAGACATGATGGTGGCACAGGAAATTGTGGTGGTGGTAGTGGTGATGATGGGGGAGGGGTTATTCTTAATGGGCAACAGAAAAATGGTTCCGTTGTACATGGAAGATGGCTGTGATACCATGGTCTTTCTCCTGCCAAGAATGTGTCAGTATGAATGCTGGTATTATAAAAACTGGCATATATATATATTTGGGAAAGCCCATGGAGAAATGGGGCAAAAATGGATAGCTATAACAAAAACAATTCATTGCAGTGAATGAACTATTGTTCATCATTTCTCAGTCTGTGTTCTAAATGCTCTATTTGCATAATTTCCAGCCTACATTAATTTCCGTTTTCTTTCCTTTTCTATTTGGCTCTCTTCATGTACTTTTGGGCGGGGGCGAGTGTTTCAAATCCTTGCGCCATGGTCAATGATTCATCTCTATATTTTGCTAGATGTAAAGGCCATGTCTGTTATACACTTAAGTTATCCCTGGCAACTGCACTTAATTGGGGTGGGGGGTCGGGGGTGGGAGGAGAAGGAACACAATCAACAGAAGGAGCTCAACCAAATCCAGACAGGAGAGGTATAAATCTTATCTGAGCTCTTTCTTTTGCTTGTAAACATTTCATGCTCCTTGCATCCACTTGACAATCTTCTGCATCATAGACCTGAATTTGCTCACATCAGTTTTTTGTTTTGAATGTAACTTTGTTACAAGGGAGGGAAAGGATGGGGTTGGAAAGGGGCCAATATTAGAAATATACAGGTGCTTTTGAAACCAAACAATAGTCCTATTCAGGGCCAGCTCCAGGCATCAGCCCAGCAAGCAGGTGCTTGGGGCGGCCAACAGAGAGGGGCGGCACGTCCGGCTCTTCGGCGGCAATTCGGCGCTGGGTCCCTCACTCCCTCTTGGAGCGAAGGACCTGCCGCCGAAGACTGAAGTGGCGGTGGTAGAGCTGCCGCAGATCGCGATCGCGGCTTTTTTTTTCTTTTTTCTTTTTGATGCTTGGGGTGGCAAAAACCCTGGAGCCGGCCCTGGTCCTATGAATCCATTCAAACAAGCCATGTGCAAGGAAAAATGAAAAGAACCACAAATGAAGTGATGGCGTGATGCATATTCTCATGAGGATTTCAAGTTTACCTCACAGGTTGAAGTAAAATTTTTATGGTATTAGGGTTTGTTTGTTAAGTTGAAAGACATTTCAGTATTTTCATGCAGACTTCTTTTAAAGATCCACAGGCCTTCTGTAGGCTATTCAAATAATCTTAAAGTAAGGTAATTGGCTGCAATCAACATTTGCCCTCAACACAGCATCAGGATCATGACAATGGGCTTGCAAGGTACTGAGCTTCCTCACATCCCACTCACTTCAGTGAGCTCAGGACCTCATGGGAAGCTCTCAAAACCACCCAAGACCGCAATGTGCAAACAGTTACTAGTAAAGTCCAAACAATGCTTTTGATCCACCTGTAGCCAGTTCACCTGCAAGTCAACAGAAACTGCACGCTTATCCCATGACAGAATGTAATCCTAAAATTTATAAATGTTAGAAATACAGTAGTTCAGCTGCCTTCATCTTGCAAGTCCAGACTCCAAAATACTGCAATATGATAATCTGTAGGGAAAGGCCACATATTCCTATGGATTTCTGTAGCATCTCCCACAATAGGCTGCTGATTAGGGCTGCCGATTCATCACAGTTAACTCACGCAATTAACTCAAAAATTTTTATCGTGGTTAAAAAAATTAATCGTGATTAATCACAGTTTTAATTGCACTGTTAAAGAATAGCATACCAATTAAAATTTATTAAATATTTTGGATTTTTATACATTTTCAAATATATTGATTTCAGTTACAAAATACAGAATACAAAGTGTACAGTGCTCACTTTATATTATTATTTTTATTACAAATATTTGCACTGTAAAAATGATAAACAAAAGAAATAGTATTTTTCAATTCACCTTATACAAGTCCTGTAGTGTGATCTCTTCATCGTGAAAGTGCAATTTACAAATGTAGATTTTTTTTTTGTTACATAACTGCACTCAAAAACAAAACAATGTAAAACTTTAGAGCCTACAAGTCTATTCAGTCCTACTTCTTGTTAAGCCAATCACTAAGACAAACAAGTTTGTTTACATTTACAGGAGATAATGCTGGCCTCTTCTTATTTACAATGTCACCAGAAAGTGAGAACAGGCATTTGCATGGCACTTTTGAAGCTGGCTTTGCAAGGTATTTATGTGCTAGATATGCTAAACATTTGTATGCCCCTTCATGCTCAGGCCACCATTCCAGAGGACATGCTTCCATGCTGATGATGCTCGTTTAAAAAAATGCATTAATTAAATTTGTGATCGAACTCCTTGGGGGAGAATTGTATGTCCCCTGTTCTGTTTTACCCGCATTCTGCCATATATTTCATGTTATAGCAGTCTCGGATGATGACTCAGCACATGTTGTTCATTTTAAGAAAACTCTCACTGCAGATCTGACAAAACACAAAGAAGTTACCAATGTGAGATTTCTAAAGATAGCTACAGCACTCGACCCAAGGTTTAAGAATCTGAAGTGCCTTCCAAAATCTGAGAGGCATGAGGTGTGGAGCATGCTTTCAGAAGTCTTAATGGAGCAATACTCTGATCCGGAAACTACAGAACCCAAACCACCAAGAAAGAAAGCTGCTTTGGATTTTTATTGAGCAGAATCTGTCATCAGCATGGAAGCATGTGCCCTGGAATGGTGGTTAAAGAATGAAGGAAGATATGAATCTTTAGCACATCTGGCACGTAAATATGTTGAGACCAGGACTGTCCTTACCCATACGCAAAGTACGCACCTGCGTAGGACACCAGGAAATTTGGTGCCCCAAATTTCCTGGTGCCCTGCGCAGCTGCATGCTGCTCCAGCCCCTGCTCCGGCTCTTCCCTGGGGCCCCGCCCCTGCTCCACCCCCATTCCCCTGAGAACTCCAGAAGCGGTCGGGCCTGCACTCACCGGTAAGTAGAGCGACCCGGCCCCAGCCTGCTCCGCTCCCCTGGCTCCCAGCCACGCTGCCGGCGAGTGCTGGGGTGCGGTTCCCCCCTCCCCCTAAGCCTGGGAGCCAGGGGAGCAGAGCAGGCTGGGGCCGGGTCACTCCACTTCCCACAGGAATGGCAAACCCCCCTCCCGCCCATTCCCCACGGAAGCCTGGGGCCAGCCCTCCCCTCCCGCAGAGGCCTGGGGCGGGGACCCACACAGCCCCCCTGTGGAGGCCTGGGGCCAGCCCCCCTGCGGAGGCCTGGGGCCCCACACAGACCCCACGGGGGGGGGGGCTGCATAGGGCACCAAAATAGCTAGGGACGGCCCTGGTTGCGACGCCAGCTACAACCGTGCCATGAGAACGCCTGTTCTCACTTTCGGGTGACACTGTAAACAAGAAGTGGGCAGCATGATCTCCTGCAAATGTAAACAAACTTGTTTGTCTGAGCAATTGGCTGAACAAGCAGTAGGACTGAGTGGACTTGCAGGCTCTAAAGCTTTACATTGTTTTATTTTTGAATGCAGTTTTTTTTGTACAGAATTCTACATTTGTAAGTTCAACTTTCATGATAAAAAGATTGCACTTCAGTACTTGCATTAGGTGAATTGAAAAAAAACTGTTTCTTTTGTTTTTTTACCATGCAAATATTTGTAATAAAAATAAATATAAAGTGAGCACTGTACACTTTGTATACTGTGTCGTAATTGAAATCAATATATTTAAAAATGTAGAAAACATCCAAAAATATTTGAATAAATGGTATTCTATTATTAACACTGCGATTAAGTTTTTTAATCACACGATTAATCACAATTAAATTTTTTATTGCTTGACAGCCCTACTTAGAAGTGCAGCACATGTGTTTCTTTTTATAAAGATTCCGATGTAAAGCTACAAATGCAAAGAAATTCAGAGAAAGGCTAATGTTCTACCTCGGCTTTAATTTGAATGCTTGAAAAACAAGTCTAATCCCACAGACTGCAGGGGAGAGAGAAATATATATATACGTCCACTTCATTTGGGGGAAGCATTTATGTACCATAGTGATGGGCACCGTTCTGAACCTACATAAACCACTAGAGCTACTCTTGTGAACTGTAAATCAGACGCTTGTAGAACACCCTGCAAAGCTAAACACAATAGGACGCAGAGCTGGCCATGAACCAAGGTGGTCAAAACCCAAGAGCTCTACAAGAGCTGTAGATTAATATTTATCTCCAAGCAATTATTTTTTGGAGCGTGTCAAATTCTGTCTTGCCAAATGCTAGCACTGCTGCTGTCAGCATGATCTCAGTTTATATTCCAACCTTAACTTTAAAAACAAATACTTAGAAAAGTGGTCATGACAAATACAGTTACAAGCACACAATACTAAAGTGTCCTTCACTGTAATATCACTGGACTAAACGAGTTCCTAGCTGAGCAGGGAACTGAAAAACAAACTAAGGAACCTACCTCAGCTGCTTTCATTGAACCAAACCAGACACCAGATGCATGACTTAACACTGCTAGATAAGAAAGTGCTTCTGGCACCATTGGCTCCAGCCTGAAAAAATATTCTATTGAACTTGGGTGGTAATTAACAACGTCTTCTTGGACTGAACTAATACTATTTATGTTACAATATGGGCTGAATGGGATAAAATCAGACATTTTTCCATAAACCTAACCACATTTTTAAAAAAGCTCCCAAAAAGAGGCAGAAGAATTTCTTACTGCAGAAAATGCCACAGAAATGTGATAACACAGGCAATTACTTGAATTTTCAGGGTACACCTGTTATGCCCTCTATATTTCTGTTGCTTATAATTTCCCCAAACTTCCAGCTGTGGGAAAGAAATTTTCCAAGACTAGAGGTGACTTTTTTAAAAACTTGAGTGAAAACAGTTCTGATATTTTTGAGAATAAGGAGAGTAAACAAAATATATATATATTTTATAATGGAAAATGTTTTTTTTTTTTTTTTTTTGAGAGAGAGAGAGAGAGAGGGAGGGAGAGAGAGTACACACTAGTAGCAGGCCAGAAATTGTGAGTAAAAATTCAAAGCTTGGCAGGGCAATAGCCCCTTAGATCAAAGATAAGGAGAGGCCAGAAATAACTGTCCAATAGATAAGGCACTGAAGCCCTGCATTCAATTCCTGGCTCAGCCACAGACTTTGTGTGTGACTTTGGACAAGTACCTTGGGAGAGTTAGTATCTCTCCTTTGTATCTTTGAATATACTGATCTTAATCCATCCTGACCCCCACTTTCTCATCTGTAAAATAGTAATAACATAGTGCCCTACTTAACAGGAGTGTTGTGAGAATAAAATCTATTAATGATTGTAAGGTGCACAGGTGCCATGGTGATGAGGGTTGTGGGTACCGGGAAATTCTGTATTAGAGCTAAGTGATCATGACTTGATAACGTTTGTTATGTGCAAACAGAATAAAGTCCAAATAGGTAATATATACTTGGTGCTTTAAAAAGACCAGTTTCACAAAGCTTAAAACAATGATGGGAGAATGAATATAAACAGAAAGATGTAAATAATTGGGAACTGTTTGTGAACTTTTTACTAGATATCAAAAAAGCCACAATCCCATAATCAAGGAAGAAGGCCACACTGTTTTTTTTTTTTTTTAAAGGGCTCACAGGGGAAGTGAAAACTGCTATAAAAAATAAAACAAGCATAAGAAAGAGGAAGTTGATAATAATGAATATAAATCAGAAGTTATGAATTATAGTCAATTGATAAAGGAAGCAAAAGGACACAAGGACAACTCTATGGCCAGTAGAATTAAGGGCAATAAGAATGTTTTTTTAAGTATATAAGGAACAAAAGGAATCGCAGCAATGGTACTGGTCCATTACTAGATGGAAATGATAGAACTGTCAATAATAATCCAGAAAAGGCAGATATGTTCAATAAATATTTCTGCTTTGTACTTGGGAAAAAGCAAGAGAATGTGTTCATATCATATGATTATGGTGGAAATACTTTCCAGTCCATTCCAACAGCAACTCAGAAGGACATTAAACAGCAGCTACTAAGGGTAGACATTTTTTATATCAGGAGGTCCAGATAACAGATATCCAAGAGTTTTACAAGAGCTTGCTGGGGAGCTCTCTGGAACATTAATGTTGTTTTTTAAGAAGTTGTGGAATGCTGGGGAAGTTCCAGAGTACTGGAAGAAAGTAAACATTCTCCCAATATTGAAAGAGAGTAAATGGGACAATCAAAGCAATTATAAGCCTGTCAACCTGACATCAATCTCAGGAAAAATAATGGAATGGCTGATATGGGACTCAATTAATAAAGAATTGAAGAAAAATAATATAATTAATGTCAATCAAAATGGATTTATAGCTCTATGAAAAATAGATTTGATATTTTATTTTGATGAGACCATAAGTTTGGCTGCTAAAGATAATAGCATTGATGTAATATACTTGGACTTCTGGAAGGCATTTGACTTGGGACCACACAACACTTTGATTAAGAAACTAGAACACTACAAAATCATCATGGCACACATTAAATGGATTAAAAACTGGCTAACTGACAGGTCTCAAAACGTAAATGCAAATAGAGAATCATCTTCGAGCAAGCTGTTTCAATTGGAGTCCTTTAGGGATAGGTTAATAGCCCTATACTATTTAACCTTTTTATCAGTGACCTAAAAGAAAACATAAAATCATTACTGATAAAGTTTGCATATGACACAAAGACTGGGGGAATGGTAAATAATGAAGAGAAAAGGACACTGGTACCAAGAGATCTGGATCACTTGATAAGTGGTGAGCAAACAAACAATATACGTTGTAATATGGCCAAATGTAAGGCCATACATCTAGGAACAAAGAATGCAGGCCATAAGCCCCCAGATGCAGAGTTTTATCCTGGGAAGCAAGGACTCTGAAAAAAACTTGGAGGTCATGATGGATAATCAGTTTAACAAATTCCCAGTGAGATACTAATGAACTAATTCAATCCTTAAATGTATAAACAGTGGAACAGTGAGTAGGAAGGTAATATTACCTCTGTATTTGGCAGTAGTGTGACCACTATTAGAATAATGTGTCCAGTTCTGGTGTCCACAATTCAAGAAGAATGTTGATAAATTGAGAGCATTCAGAGAAGAGTCACAAAAATGATTAAAAGATTGGAAAACATACTGTATAGTGAAAGATTCAAGAAGCTCAATCTGTTTATCTTAACAAATAGAAGGATAAGGGTTGACTTGGTATAACAAGAACCAATGGCTGGAAGTTGAACCTGGACAAATTCAGGCTTGAAATGAGGTATAAATTTTAGAGTGAAGGTAATTAATCCTTGGAACAACTTACAAAGGGTTGTGGTATATCTCCATCACTGGATGTTTTTAAAGCAAGATTGGATGTTTTTCAAAAATATATGCTCTAGTTTAAACAGGAATTAATTCAAGCAAGTCCTATGGCAGGGGTAGTCAATAGGCAGGCCACAGGCCAAATCCAGACCACCAGACGCTTTTGAATGGTCTGTGAAATCTTTTTATTTACTTATTATCATTATTGTTATTATTTTTGTCTCTGGAGTCTGGACCTTCACTATACCTTGACCAAGAAATAATTGATTGCCCCTGTTTTATGGCCTGTGTCATACAGGAAGTCAGATTAGATGATAGTAATGGTTCCTTCTGGTTTTATAATCTATGAATCTGTGAGTACCTATACAAATAGAATGACAATTGGTGTCCTGGTGAAAATCAGTTTTAATTTGGGCAAGTCATCTGAGTTAAGAAATCATTTTATGAATGTTTTGGATCTTTTTAACAACAATCTAATTTTAACATTCTAAAGCAAAGGGAATGTAGTGAGTATGCATGCATGTGCAATTTTGTGTCCTGTTAAAATATTTGCTGAACCCTATGACAAACCATTTGATCGCATTTTGAAGGAAGCAGGATCCCTGCCTCATTCCACAGGAAATCTGTAACACGTACAGTTTGAGTCAGTCTGTTTGAGACATAGCCTCTTTAGGTAAACTGCATATGGAGTAAAAGGCACCTCTTATTGCATTATGCATTAAATACACAGAACGAGGGGAAAACAATTAAAGTATTTGAAACTTAAAACTTAGTAAAACTTCACTTTAATAATTGTCTTTATTCCATTTAGCTCCTTTAGTCGTATGAAGTTTTATGGGGGGAAATCCTTAGGGCTTGTCTACATGGGGACACTCAGGAAAATTAATCTGAGTTAAGTAAAGGTGTGAATTTAAAGTTGATTCGTTAAACTGGATTAAACATCTGTGTAGAGACACTCATTCAAAATTAAAGTGGCCTTAATGTGAATTACTCTAAACTGAATTAAGGCCACTTTAATTCTGAATGAGAGTGTCCACACAGGGGTTTGATGCAGTTTAACTAATCCACTTTAAATTCACAATTTTTGTTAATTCAGATTAATTTTCCTGAGTGTCACCATGCAGAGAAACCCTTAGATAGTATTAAATATTCTTGTAGGGGAAAATAGAAGGTTCAGTAGATGGTCTTTAGCTATTAGTGGCTGTTGAAATCAATCTTGTTTCTTTTTAAGACAAAACAAGACAGACACAGAGAAGACATGGAAAAAATAGAATTTGTCTGTGCCTTTTTCATTTGCAACCTAGCTTCTGGGGGGGAAAAATCACAGGAACTGCACATGATTTTATCACCCTCTCCAAAACCTGGCAAACTATTACCAGCATGTTAAGGCAATGTGTTTACCTTGCCTTTTTCATTAAAGCAGTTCTTCAAAAGTTAGATTTGCCTTGGCCGGCTAAACATGACTCTTATTAGACAGGAGGCAAAACAAGGACAATAGGAAAGAGAAGAAATAAAGTGGGGAAGGAAAATGACACAGTAGGGAGAGGACGTTAGCAGGACCTCAAGTTCACATCATAGGTGTTGATCAGAATTCAGCCAAACCTGATGGAGGTGGCAATGTCATCTGTTCACTATCTCTGGTTTTGCCTGGTAAGGGCAACTTTCAGGATTAAGAAAAACGAATGCCCAATGGTCTCATAGTAGGTCCTGATGGTAGTGGAGGCTATGATGGTCTAGCTCTCTCCGTCTCCTTCAAGCTATTTAGTCTGCAAGCTCCAAAACAAGTTGTCAAGTAACCTCAAAAAAGCCATGTCCAGAAAGGGGTGGCAACCTCTTCCCATGAAAATTATCCACTCAGAATACTTATTCAGTTACACTAATTATGGCATTTCTAGCATCATTCCTTCCATTTCTAGCGTCATCTTGACCTGTTACAGTTGTGTTTTCTTGGGGACCCCAATCAGTGCTTTTAATTTAAACACACCCTATTTCTACCAGTCTTTCTGCTCTCAACCTTTGCTTATTTTATAGTTTTATATAACAGGTCAAGCTAAACTTTGATTATTTTTCACCCACTTTGAACAACTTAAAACAGATCTCTGAACAACAGTCCCCAAATCTTCAGAGGAGCACAAGTTGGTTGGACAGTGTGATCTACATACAGTAAATAGGTCCTGTGGTTCCACATGACCCATATGTCATAGCTACCAAATATTCAGAAAGAAAATAAGAAGGTTATAGTGTCTAACGTGAGTGGAGAGTGGACAGTGAATATTAGCATCTCCCCAAACAAAAGTTCAAAACATTTTTCAGCATCATGGCATTTCACAGCCTCCTCCTTTTTTTTTTTTTTCAATTGCACCTTAATTTAAAAAAACAAACACACACAAACAACATACAGAATAATCCATTGTTCAGAGGCACACACCTCTCCATGGAGACTGGAGAAAGGAGTTGTGGGAGCTGCTGCTTGGTGACCTGATTATTTTGCCTGTGTGAGTGGGAGCTGCACACTTGATTGCAGTTCTCCTAGCTCTACCTATGTCTTCAGCAAGCACTCACGTCCCATCTACACAAGCAAAGCAAGGCTAGGGGTTTCAGGATCACGATCCCTATATAACTTCAATCAGTGGAAAAATTCTATGGAACATCTGTACTGGGACCACAATTTTGATTCTGCACTATCTTCCTTTTCTCTGAATCTGTCTCTCTTCTGTTCTACTTCTTTTGTTCTCATGATACCACCTTTTCCTTTTATTTTAGGAAAATGGATTGCAAAGCAAAACTAACAATAATCAGAGAGTAGCACTGTGCACATGCACAGTTTTTTAACCTGAGAGGATGGCTGCAAAGTGAAAGAGATTGTGATTAGGTGACAGCAGCTGACACCAGGGTAAAGCACTATGCAGGTGCGTAATGTTACTCTATGTGGCATGCTGTTTCTGCAAGCACCATTTATCCTGAAGACTTCACTAAGTGAGTAAAGGCAGTAGTCTGCTATTTAGTTAAGATGCTTCCAGGGTGGGACTGCCAATGAGGAGGGTATGATAGAACACAACTGCATGACAGGAGCTGCATGAGGCTCCCATTTCTTTTTCCCCTCTCAAGCGAAATGTTATGTCCAATCATTTTAATGTTTCATATATTATTCTTATTATCCATTTACGGCATATGCTATAACAACTCATTTTAGTAAAAATAGTCTCATACTGTGATTCAAAGAGTGAGTTAAAGTATATGCTGTGAATACATATTAACAATAGCATGGGATAGTTTCACCACTGAACCATAACAAAGCATTTTTATCATATTATAGATCTATATTGCATGAAAAGAATCACTCTTAAAATTAGTTTCAGTCTCATCATGTCAGCCTTGATCCTTCTCTCTCCAGACAATACAAAATGTTAGCTAATCCTCACTGCTGAAAATTACTGTTTTTGTTATTTTTATTTATTCTTTAAAGATATTGTTTTTGCTTTTTAATCCTTCCGTGACACATACAAAGCCAAAGATTTTATTTAAATTATCAATTTAAATTATTTTTGTATCTATACACGTTATGTATAAGTTTCTCTGCGGCTATAATGGTTTATGCCAAGTTTAAGCTGGAAACAAATTTTTTATTGCCAAGTTATAAACCACTGAAATACGAGTTTATATTGCAAATGCTGAGACACCCTTAACTATAATGGCACTAGTGGGCGCCGCCATAATTCCAGTCTCAGAATTTAATAAAATGCAGCCACTATTTAACAGTAGTATCACAAAGAACCCTATTAACTATCCAATTACTAAATGAAGAAATAACATTTTCTATAACTCAAGCCAAGGGAAAAAAGAACGCTTCATGTTCCAACTTAAAACTTTACTTTAAACTAGCAGGACATATTTGGAGGTCCATTCCATACAATGCACTGTTTATTTCACTCATTTAAAATAAGTGAATTTCTGTACAAGAGCCAATTAAAGAATGTTTGTTTAATAAATAAAGATGTGTATTTTCTTGAGTGTGGTTCTAATTGCAATGTAGGGTCTTACCTCTTTAGAAATATCAGAAACTAATACCTCCAGCCAAGATTCCTTTCAACAATTCAGGTGTCCTACATTAAGAGGGGTGAATGATTCCTTATTCATCTCATAAAATTACAAAGTTTGTGTATTTAGGGTCTATGGCAGCACCAATAAATTCAAATATTTTTAATGGGCTCCCCCGCCACTCACATTTGTGTGTCTGAAACACTGTGAAATTCGGTGTTCTCATGGTCTTATTCTACCATTCAGGAAAGGAACTACCACTAGATGATCAAATCTTGCATCATTTTGACCCCATAAATGACTTCCAGAAGCATGACAAAAAAGCCAGTGAAAAACACTCAAAAATGCTAATAAACTCAGATACCTGGAATACAAATAAAATTCTACTAGGTACTTATATGGACCCCATTTATTATAGCATTTGAACCCCAGGTGGAGCTTTTCAAGGGCATGTGGATTCCATCATAGAATCATAGAATCGTAGGACTGGAAGGAGCCTCGAGAGGTCATCTAGCCCAGTCCATGGCACTCATGGCAGGACTATGTAATAACTAGACCATCCCTGACAGGTGTTTGTCTAACCTGCTCTTAAAAATCTCCAATGATGAAGATTCCACAATGTCCCTAGGCAATTTATTCCAGTGCTTAACTACCCTGACAGTTAGGAAGTTTTTCCTAATGTCCAACCTAAACCAGCCTTTAAACCTGCAATTTAAGCCCATTGCTTCTTGTCCTATCCTCAGAGGTTCAGGAGAACAGTTTTTCTCCCTCCTCGTAACAACCTTTATGTACTTGAAAACTGTTATGTCCCCCCCTTTTAGTCGTCTCTTCTCCAGACTAAACAAACCCAATTGTTTCAATCTTCTCTCATATGTCATGTTTTCTAGACCTTTAAGCATTTTTGTGGCTCTTCTACAGACTTTCTCCAATTTGTTCACATCTTTCCTGAAATGTGGCACCCAGAACTGGACACAACACTCCAGTTGAGGCATAGTCAACATGGAGTAAAGCGGAATAATTACTTCTCATGTCTTGCTTACAACTCTCCTGCTAATACATCCCAGAATGATGTTCACTTTTTTTTGCAACAGTGTTACACTGTTGACTCATATGTAGCTTGCGATCCACTATGACCCCCAGATCCCTTTCTGCAGTACTCCTTCCTAGGTAATTATTTCCCATTTTGTAAGCGTGCAACTGATTGTTTCTTGCTAAGTGGAGTACTTTGCATTTGTCCTTATTGAATTTCATCTTATTTACTTCAGACCATTTCTCCAGTTTGTCCAGATCATTTTGAATTTTAATCCTATCCTCCAAAGCACTTGCAAGCCATCCCAGCTTGGTACCGTCTGCAAACATTATAAGTGTACTCTCTGTGCCATTATCTAAATTAGTGATGAAGATATTGAACAGAACCGGACACAGAACTGATCCCTGCGGGACCCCACTTGATATTCCCTTCCAGCTTGACTGTGAATCACTGATAATTACCCTCTGGGAACAGTTTTCTAACCAGTTATGTACCCACCTTGTCATAGCTCCATCTAGGTTGTATTTCCCTAGTTTATGAGACGGTCATGCAAGAGAGTATCAAAAGCCTTACTAAGGCCTCCACAGTTTTGTTGACCAAAATCAACTTTTGTCGACAAAACAGTGGTGTACACATTGAAATGCTCCTCCCACCGATAAAACTCCTTTGCTATGCCAACATAATAACACCACCTCGATGAGCAGCATAGAAATTTCTGCAGCGTACTTAGAGTGATGCAGCATCAGTGTAGACACTGTGCTTGGTTATGTCGCCTTATTTGAGAGTAGCACACAAGCGAGCAGCACATGGAGCTGGTCAGAAGGCACACGCATGCAGGTGATGCACCCTTGCACCCTGGGTACCCTTAGGAGTGAGATATTAGGTTAAATTACCCTAGTCTGTGGAAAAGGGTACCAATATTCAGAATAGCCTCCCTAGCCACTTGTAGTAACCCCTTCACAAACCACCCTTTGTCTTCCCTTGCCACGCTCCCCACCCCCCGAAACTCACCATATATGGAACTCGCACCAACCTGTGTGGTAGCCCAGGCACAGTGAGAAAGAGGTTTGTGTATCTTTTGTGATTCACAGCTATGAATGCACTCACCATACTGTCTCTGTTCGTGGGCATTTGCACATCCCCCATTGGAATCTTCTGGTCTGGAAATAATGTCCCAGCGTGCAGCTTTCTATACAGTGTTCCGAAAGATGCGTGCATCATGTCCCTCCTCTGACCACCCTGCACTGATGTCAGTGAAATGGCCCCAGTGATTCACCAGCCCCTGCCAGACCATGGAGAAGTAGCACTTTTGATTGATGTACTCTGTCGCAAGATGATCAGGGGCCAAAATTGGGATACGCATTCCATCTATCGCCCCGCTGCAGTTAGTGAATCCATTGCCTCAAAGCCATCAATTATTTCTTGTATATTATCAAGAGTCACAGTCCTTGGTAGCAGGAGGCAATTAAAGGCCCCGCAAATTTGCATCACTATAATCGCCATGGTGGACTTTCCAATCCCAAACTGATTCGTAACTGCCCAGTAGCAATCTGCAGTTACCAGCTTCCACACAGTGGTTGCCACTTGCTTTTCCACAGTGAGGGCAGCTCTCATTCTGGTGTCCTTGCACCACAGTGCTGGGGGGAGCTCCACACACAGTTCCATGAAGGTGGATTTGTCTTGTGCATCCAAAAGTTCTGCAGCCACTGCTCATCATCCCATACATGCATCATAATGCGATCCCACCAGTCAGTACTTGTTTCTCTAGTCCAATACCGACAATCCACTGTGGCAAGTTGCTCTGTGAATGCCATATTCACAAGTAATAATCATAGAAATAATGGCAATCCGCCTATGACTCTGAACCTTGCCCTTCTAGGATGGTAAAAGAGAGCAGAGAACACCTGAGACCCCTACTAAAAGAGACTATCGGCATCTCCTTTGAAGGGAAAATCCCATTTTCCCTAAGATATATGATCATCTGACCAGTACTTAAGAAGCCATCTCTGAACAGTTGAGACTTTACAACTACAACCTCTGTATAAATTTACTTTTTCAATCAAGTTATCAAGAAGCAGCTAGCTAAAGCCTCTTCAGGGCCACCTCTTGGCTATAAGTATCCTGGATCCCTCTCAGTCAGGCTGAGGACCTTAGGCCTGGTACATGAGAGACAGCGCCTGTTGTTCTGGTGGATGACCTCCAGCTATCCATATACAAGGGGAAGTATATCCATATTTATTGTGCAAGACCCTTCTGTGGTATTTGATACCAACTGATCACCAAATACTCCTTTCCTGCCTCCAAGAAGCTACAAGGAAGAATGGAAATGCCCTGACATGGTTGAGGTCATTCCGCTCAGACTGAACCCTGTAGGTCATTATCGAATCATAGATATGTAGGGAGAAAGGGACCCTGAGAAGTCATCTAGTCCATTCCCCTGTGCTGAGAAAGGACCAAGTATACCAAGACCATCCCTGACAGGGGTTTGTCTAACTTTTTTCTTAAAAACCTCCAGTGATTGGGATTCCAAAACCTCCCTTGGTAACCTATTCCAGTACTTAACTATCCTTACAGTTAGCAAGATTTTCCTAAATCTCCCTTGCTGCAGATTAAGCCAATTACTTATTGTTCTGCCTTCAGGGACATGAAGAACAATTGATCACTGTCCTCTTTATAAAAGCCCTTACGATATTTGAAGACTGTTATCAGGTCCCCCGCAGTCTTCTTTTCTCAAGACAAAACATTGTCCAGTATTTTAACCTTTCTTCTCTAATTTGTCCACATCTTTCTTAAAGTGTAGCACCCAAAACTGGATACAGAACTCCAGCTGAGGCCTCACCAGATCCGAATAGAGCAGAACAATTATGGGCAACTGCACTTCCACCTTCAAAATTCTATAAATATTAGTCTTCTCTCTCATATTTGGCAAGCTATTTGCAACAGGCTGAAGTACCAGCAAAATGTAGACAAAACCCAACCCTACATATCCTTGACATCAAACATTCCAGTGTTTTTAAAGTGTAACCAAAATCAACACCTGGATGAAGAGCAGCTGGCCAAAGCTGAACCAAGGAAAAACAAGTAGTGATGGGAGAAAGAAGGAAGCATGTTGAAGAACTATATCTCTGTACCACTCTGCCCCCTTCCTCCCATTATGAAGAGCCTCGGCTGCCAGGTTGTTAAATTGGTTTGCAGCCATGGGATCCTGTTAGAATCCTTACTGATCTTGGATGTCAAAATAGCCACACTGGTAAAAACAAAAAAAAAACCCTCTTACATTTTCGTGGTCAGAATATCACATTCCATCCTATTGGACATAGGCCTGGTCACAGTAATCTAAGCATTTGTGACTTGTCCAAGCTTCATTGTGAAACTCATCATATCTATGATAGTTTTCCCCGAAAAGATTATCAGCGGTGAGATGTCTAACATAGTGAATGCCAGTGAAAATGAGGTAGAATCAGAGGCTAAAATAGGGGGAAAAGTTAAAAATTACTTTGACAAGATAGATGTCTTCAAGTCACCAGGACCTGATGAAATACATCTTAGAATACTCAAGGAGCTGACGGAGGAGATATCTGAGACATTAGCGATTATCTTTGAAAAGTCATGGAAGATGGGAGAGATTCCAGAGGACTGGAAAAGGGCAAATATAGTGCCCATCTATAAAAAGGGAAATAAGGACAACCTGAGGAATTACAGAACAGTCATCTTAACTTTAGTACCCGGAAAGATACTGGAGCAAATAATTAAGATATCAATTTGCAAATACCTAGAAGATAATAAGGTGATAAGTAACAGTCAGCTTGGTGGGGTGTGGCACAGGAGAAGTAAGCTCTCTTTGCCTCCTTCAGGCAGAGGCATACATTTGTAGAAATTCTTTGTGTCTGAGTCTGTCCTCATCAGAATACATTTTCTGATAACAATGCTCAAATTTTCTTCCCACTTTCTCTGCTGCAGGTCATCTGAGATCTGTGGCAATCTTTGTGGATGTTGGGATGGGAGACAGCACTTTGGCACTAGCATGTCTAGAAGAGTAGTCATGGATTGGTTGAAGTGCTTCACCAATTCTTCTACTCTGAAAACAAGTTTTGGAATTTAGCAGAGTTCAAGAGTTATCAGGACAGAACATGGTGATGGTTCTTTTTCCCTTGCAAGGGAGAGTGTTCTTATTACTGCGTAGAAAAGGAAGAGGTCTTACCAGGATACAGTATTGGTTCCATTTCTTATTCCTATCTCCAGTGCAAGGGTTCAGTCTAGGGTATGGGCAGCTATTGTGTGCGGGTCCAGAGATTGCCTGTGGGAAATCTGAGGTGAAGAATTGAGATAGGAAGTTTGGGGTATTTCATCAGAAACATTATCAGCCTCAATATGAAGTCTCCCAAGACAATGAGTCTTGACCTTTATCAGCATGTCAGACTGCTTCTGCCAACTCTTGTGATGATCCTTTGTTTTCTGGCAGCTAATAGATTAGCAAGGTCTCTGGATCAGAGAGAAAGAGGATGCACTCAAAGTATTTTGTTTGGCGTGAGTTCTTCCTGCATTTGAGTCTGGAAGATAACAGAATGGTTATTCCACATCCAGATATGTCCTTCCTGGGTGTGGATCTGTGGCAAATGAAATATCCAGGGGAACAAGGTGATCCAATTCTGGGACTGCAGACTTAACCCCAATCATGTGTCTGTGTGATGCAGCCCAGGTCAGGCAACTCAACAGCAGTAAAATCATGGATGATGGATTAATTGGCCCCAGATCTTGCATTATTCAGGATGAGGCTGAAGTCATGGTGAATGTCTATTTTGGACCCACGCAAGATAATAGATTGCTGATTGCACTGGACTAGATATAACTACCTAGAGATCTTCTTTCCAAGTACTGTGAAGAGATGTTCTGTCCTTTGGGAAGTAAAAGGGACATCTGACATGAGTCAAGTTACACGGTTAAATCTTTGCAGAATCAATCCTTCATTAGGAACAAAGCATACCACAGCTATATTAATTGCATTTATGGTAAGAAGGATGTATGGGGAAAACAGTCAAACATTTGTAAACTCATCTTGTATATAGATAAAATATAGTTAATAAAAAATTGTCTGGGTCTGTCCCAGTCTAAAGGAAAAATATATCAGCCTACATTTTCAGAAGTGACTAGTGATTTTTGGTACCTCAATTTCTGGGTGTTTAACATGAGATAGCTTAAAGAAGCCTGATTTTCAGAGAGAGGTGCTCAGCACATTCAAGAAATTCAGGCCTTAAGATGTCTCACATAGGGAACACATGAACTGAAGCACCAAAAAATCACTAGTTCCATCTGAAAATTCAGGCTAATTTTGTGACTGTCAACTTATATGGCCCTCTGAGAAGGCGACGTGCCACACTCATCTCATCCACAAACACAGACTGCGCTGAGACTTTCTTGCTTATAAACACCCCGGTGTAGCTTATTTACAGTTGTTTAATCCCTCCACCAATACACAGCAGGGTCTCTACACCTTTACACACTGTATCAGAACTTTCTAACCCCTTCTCCAAAAGGGGGTGGGGAGGGATGTGTCTCTACTCAGAGAACTCTATTTGTCATGCTCTCCTAGCCTTCTGTCTTTCTGTTTCTCTCCTTCTCTGCCCTCCTGAGCACTCCTTCCAGTGCCCTTCTATACAGCTTCCTTCTTAATGGGCTTATTGGCTCATTGACTCACTAGCCCCAGTCTGGCCTGGTAATCAATACACCTGTGTCCAATTAGGCCTTCTCCAGGGGAACCTAATTACAATTAATAATGACCAGATTGCTGGCTCAAGTCATTGGAGTTTCCAAGTGCCTAGTATATTGTGCCTCCCCTCCTGTCTTTTCTGCACTAGTAAAAATACCATAATTAATGTCACTGAAGATGGTGGTACAAAAACAAAAATTAAAATTTGATTTAGGAAAGTATTTTATATAAAATTTGAAATGTTTCTTAAACAGAAATAGCTATTTTAAATTTCAGTGCCATTCAAAACACAGGAAAACGTATTTGCTGAGTGAAAAAAATGTTTACCATATGGAAACCAGTTGTATTTTCAAGAGCCTAAAAAGAAATTATACAAGAGCTAATAAGTAATATGTATATCATTCTTTTAAAAAAATCCTGAAATGCTGTTTGGAATATTTTAATCTTTCTTTTCTTCAATTTAAAACGAACGCTATAATCCCCTACCATCAAATTCAAATATTACAATTTCACTCCTATACTATCAACAAGCAAACAATGTTTTAGTTGCATCAAAAGGTGATTGCTGCATACTCAAACCTATTTTGGGGTTGTGCTCAAGAGACATCTGTTAAAACTTTATGGACTAACAAACCAGCTCTGCATATTAGTAAAGATATATCTTGTGTCTGATATACTCCAAATCCTGTTTTGATCCCAAACTGACAAGTGGGAGGAGAACAGTGATTGCGTGGTAGCAAATTTCACTCCAAGCACCAGCTCAGAGACAGAAAGTGTTCTTGTTACCCAGGGTTTTCAGAACCAAAAGCAGTGGTAACTTTACTGTTTTACTTCAGGTGGTGTCAGGAAAAAGTTTTTCAAGATAGCTTCAGAGAACAGCTTGAAAGTAAACTTTATTATTTACTATTTTTATAACTAACTTTTACAAAACAAACAGTTCATAGTGACCCCTACTGGGTCATTACTTTAAAAAATTTAATAAACTACTTATTAACAAAACATTTTAAACAATTTTAGTTATAAAAAGCTTTTATATTAAAAGGGGCCAAAACTCAAGGTCTTTATTTATTTATAGTCTTAACTTGCTGAATTTTTTTTTTCATTTAGATTAGCAGAGGCTGCAAGCTTGCAGCTAGCATTTGACCTTGCCTCCAGAAGCCCTGCTTGTTCAAATTAACCGTCTTTAGGTGGTGTTCTGTTTTGTTAATTCATAGTGGCTGAATGCACACAATATGGTTGCAATTAGCTTGATAAAATTTTGGGTAACACACCCTTCCATTCCAGGTCAACATTCTCAGTGTCTAAGTTCCACAGAGTTTATACACATATGGGATGTAGACATAGGCATTGATTCCGTGGATGCTTTAGGACTGGAGCACCCACAGAAAAGAATTAGCTGGTGCTTAGCACCCACCAGCAGCCCAAGCTGCTCTCCCTCCCCCCAATGCCTCCCATCCACCGGCGGCCCCAACGATCATTTCTTCCCCCCTCCCTCCCTCCTAGCACCTCCTGCCCACCATGATCAGCTGTTCTGCGGCATGCAGGAGGCGCTGGGGGGTATGGGGAGGAGAAGGGATGGGGCACACTGGGGGAGAGTGCCAGACTGGGTGGGAAGAGGCGAGATGGACCAGGAATAGGGACTTGGGAGAAGGGCGGGGCAAAGGTGGAGTAGGGGTGGGAAAAGGCGGGGCAGGGGTGGGGGGTTGGGGAAGGGCTCAGGTGGGGGTGGGGCCCGGGACAGAGTGGGCGGGGAGTTGAGCACCCTGGGAGCCTGGAGGAAGCCGGCACCTCTGGATGTAGACACACACTTTGAATTATTATTATAATTGCTGTGGCTTCATTGTAGACAGTTGTTGGATCATTTTGTTATCTTGGCATACCCAAGAGTGAAGAGACCATGGAGCTGGAGAGCAAAGGTGAATTAATGCATAAGGGTATTTATAATATGCGTTAACCCCAGAAACAGCCAAATATTAGCTTCATTTAAAAGAGCTCTAAATCCTATACACTGAAAACTGGATCCAAATTCCTAGGATGATGACACATTCAGAAATGGGGTTCAGACAGAAAAGGTGAGAGAAGGGAAAGATCATGAGCTAAGTTTCTATGTGGCTGGGAGACAATTCTACAGAATTAAAAGCTCCCTGCATAGATAATGGGCAGCTCTGAGTGCCGTGAACTCCAGACTGACCAATTCCTCTAGGGAAAAAATGAATGCTTTAAATAAATAACAAACTCCCTCAAATGCCCCAAATCTAGTGATCATCTGTCTGCCTCAGACTATCAAGCAAGTCCAGAGAGCCCTCTCACCAAATCTAGGTCTTTTAGACATATTATTTGGAGCTGGCTCTGCTATATTGCAAAGGAGTGTGCAGGACTTACAGAAACCTCCAAAACACTTAATAGAAGAGTTATTACTCAAATGAAGGGTCATATTTAATCCCTGTCTATCTAATTAAAAAGGGGGATTGCAAACTGAATGAGAAAAAATTGACTGGGAATTTGAAAGAGTGGTTTGAAGAATACAAACAGCCATGAAACCAGTGTAGCTTGTTCTTCACTAGAAGTTTTTGGCCCACATCCTGCAAACACGTGTGTTACTTTGCTCACATGATTAGTCCTATTGACTTCAATGGGACCAGTCATATGGGTGACACGGCTCCTGTATGCAAAGTTTAGTGCTAAAATCTTTAGGTTGTGACATCTTAATCACAGCTACAGTAACAAACTTTGAAGTCATATTCCTGTTGGCCTACCACTACTAAATGTTTAGCTCTCAAAGTACATGGATGGTGCTCACCTTTCAGGGTAGGAGGAAATGATCTCTCCTTTCACTGAACAAACTAATTAGACTTAATTTGTTATGTCTTCTGTTATCACAGTTGCAGAGGCAGCTACTTATTTTTTTAAGATAACCTATTGAAATTTTTGAAAAACATTCTCCTTCAAGACCATTCTCCCCATCTCTCTTCCCCTGTTATGCTTACTGAAAACATTTGTTTTTTATATAAATGTCCTCAGTAAGAAAAACAAGGGAAGAGACTTAGGCAGAATAGTCTTTAAGCAGAATGAATGGTACTTCAACTTCCTATCAGGTATCATCAATTCTTTAAGAAAAATGCAGCTGAATCTGCAGACATGGCTGCTAAAGATGCAGATGGACACCTAGTGGGATTTTTAAAAGCGCATAGCTCCCACTGAAATCACTTTTAGGCTTTTAAATACCTATAAATATCTATAAAGATCTGGCCTGTAATTCTTTGTTTGTCACAATTTTTTCCATAGGGATTAACATGATGTTACTAATGAGGGAATCTGGGCCAGATTCACCTCTCGTACTGGTATAAAAATCAGGAGCAATGCCACTGAATCACTTATTGTGAATATTATTCTAAGCAATCAAAACCCTGTTTCCACACAAAACTCCATAGTAAATTAAAAATATGGTAAGACATGAACAGAAAATATGAGCAAAATAAATGGTCTTTCAGCTGGAATTTTCCCCATAAGGCATCACCAGGTCTTTATGGAAAATACTTCTGAATTTGCACCATGGCTGCTGGAAGAGAATAACGTAAGGCTCCTAATTAAGTCATTCTGTGCAAGAATTGTTATAATTTCATACCATTTTGGAATGTAGGGTAACATCCCCCTCAAGTAAAATGAAGTACTTTGGGTAGAAAACCCCAGTAACTATAAGCTAATGAGGAACAGACAAAGAAAAATGCCAAATGCTGTAAAGCCCAGATACTTAAGATAATGACTGAAATTTATGACTGCTTCCTTCCCTGGCAGACAGGAGTACAATTAGAATTCTCAAAACAACAGTTTCTTTGTGCTGGCAAGCTATGTCATGTTTATACTACTACAGATATGCTAGAAGATAAAAAATTAATAGTACAGCACCCTTTCTAACTCAAGGTAATAGTCAAACTTGTTATGAGGTTCTGAGTATGGGTTTGCACTTATTTTACTCCTAAACTGAAGTTATTTAGGTAATTACGATTGCAATGGACAGGAATTAACCATTAAAGCAACTTGCAATGTACAGAGGCCTCGGTTTTCACAATCACACAGAACAAGAACAAGCAATCTATTATGGGCCCCTTTATCATTTCTTTTGCTGTGCACATATAGCCTGAAATTTAAATAACTGAAAACTATTTCTTTAAAAAAATATTAATGTCCTTTGCTTGACAAACCCTTGAATGAAAAGTGTCAAGAAATAAACATGGCCTTTCTTTCATCATTTACTTGTATCAGGGTTATGGATCACTTGGTGTTGACAACCATTAGATAGAATAAGCATAAGGAATTATTAGCACAAATTTTCTCATCTCCCTCACAAAGAGGGCACGATTACAGCTATATTTTGAATACACCAAACATAACCCAAATAAGCACAGATGGTTTTGCAACAGACTAGCCCAAGGGAATCTTTTCTCTACAGAAGGAATATATGGCATTGGAGGCTCTGACTTCCCCAAGGATATTATCAGGTCCACAAGAGCATCATACGGCTTTCATCTATAGCCTTCCTTCCTTTTGGGCTACCCCTCTCTCCTTTCCTTCCTCCATTTTATATAGTGCATCCTTTCCCCTCCAGCAGTGGTTTTCAACCTTTTTTCATTTGCGGACCCCTAAAAAATGTTGAATGGAGGTGTGGACCCCTTTGGAAATTCAACCTGTGGTCCGCAGACCCCTAACATATAAGTCTGAAAACTGACTGAACAGAATTCAACTATAAATGTTCCACACGCTTGGCACGGCATTTGACGCAGCGTGAGAAAGAGTGCTAAACTGTGGGCTTCTATGGTAACAACAACACTTCTGGGTTTTGACCTGTAGGTGGGGGTATTCACATACTTTTGATTGATCA
This sequence comes from Terrapene triunguis, assembly GCF_002925995.2. NCBI lineage: Eukaryota > Metazoa > Chordata > Testudines > Emydidae > Terrapene > Terrapene triunguis. The sequence goes on along the minus strand of NW_020664464.1, from coordinate 20,249,960 downwards.
GAAAAACGGAATGCCTTTTCTGGGATCTGAAACTTAATTTTCATAGTCACCTTTCGCAGATCCCTTCGACGTAGTCTGTGGACCCAAGGGGTGGATCCACAGGTTGAAAACTACTGCCCTACAGTACCAATGATCATTGTTCTTGTCATACAGCTAAGCATGACTGTAGTCTCATCTATGGATACAGTGATGATCCAACATCACCCTGTTGCAAGCTGCAAATACCACCTTTTGGAAACCAAGAGCAACTCCTACCAACTCTTTTAGCTTTATATGGTCTAAAGCAGGGATGGGCAACTGGCAGCCCCGAGGCCACATCTGGCCCTCCAGATCATTTTATTTGATACTGTAGTGAGAGCCAATGGGCTGAAGAGGGGAGCTGGGCCCAGCCCCACGAGACAGGAGATGCTGCTTTGGGGTAAGTGCAGAACAGGCTCACTCTCCAAATCTCTCAAGGCCTCATCCCCTGAGTGTCACACCCTCGGCCTGCCAAAGAAGTTTCAGTGGACTTTGCAGCCCGCCTCTACCTTAAAGTTGCCCATCCTGGTCTAAGTAGTAAATGTAATGTCATCACTCCTGAATCTGAGTCAATTATGTGGCGCTATCCACAAGATGTCAAGAATTATTTTCTAGCAGGCACCCCACAACGGGCAACAGGACGCACCAGGGCTATCATCAAAGTAAATAATCAGTAACAAGTTCAAGAAAACCACGCCTCCAAAGAGATGACATTTATTTGACAGAACAAATAGAAATAATTTAATTCTTAAACTTTACTTCCCATTTTTAAAAAATATATTTATAAAACAGAGAGCATATCTATACCATGAGCTATATAATATTACATGCAAGCTAAATTTCTCTCTCTTGTCCTCCCCCAGACAATGAGGTCAAAATTAAACAAACATTCTCTCCCTTTTTCACACATAAACTGTAAATATAAATATACATGAATAAGATATTCATTCAGCAAAATACAGAACAAAATGCAAGATTCACTACTTAACTAAGCTTTCCTACGGTAAATTAAAAAAATGAAATAAAAATTAAAAATCTATATGGGGTAGGGAGATGAATTTGAGGAGCAGAATCTTCTGAGGCTGTCCGGAGGCTGGTTGAGAGCTATTCTAACTCACACCTGACACCTGGCCAACAACAGCCCCTATGGGTCTCACTGGCTGGTGGGGATTGCTGGAGCACTACAGCAACCTGGATACCTGCTGCTCCAGGCCACGCCCCTTTATATCTATCCTTATGTGCTCTGTCTTTATATTGGTCTACAAGCATCTAAGACATAGTCGTCACTATACAAATAGCAGCAGCATTTGATCTTCTGCTGTTTGCAAATATTGCCTCTTTACTGATGTAAGCAGACTTTAGAAAATGTAAAGGTAAAAGACGGATTTGAATTGCTAGGTATTCCCTTGTTTGTTCTACAGCTAAACACTTCATATAGTTACATCATTTGAAATTATATTGTAGATATAATCAAAATAATTAATTTTTAAATATCCATGAAGTCCATAAATACTAGCTTATATCTGTTTTCGCAGTTTGCCCTTATTCTGTTTTCAGGATTAGTAGTTTTGGCCAGATAAACACAAATCACATAAAACTTATGAGTCAGTTTTCTAATATACCCTTGTTTTGCTGAGATATAATGGGAAAAACATTACCAGAAGAAAACACCTAAAATGACAGAAGCCTCGAAATATAGAAATGAATGGGAAAGAGAAATGAACTTTAATTTGGATAATGGGGAAAAACTCAGAGGCAAATGCTCAATGAGCTTATATTTCCCTTCCCCATGCCTTATTAAAGTGGAAGATCATAACAAGAGATGCAAATAAACTGTCACCACATGAAGCAAAATTATGTCTATAACATCAGTTCAGTGAGAATAGTGCAGCAAGCTAGTACTGATGGGAAGCTGGCATTGTTAGCTACTAGATAAAAGGAGTCCAGCTGCTGCTATTTACACTAACTCCACCAGTTCAAGCAAGAACAAATAAAGGTTTGTTATCATTTGGTCTAATAGCCTACAAAATATATAAGGAAGCTTTCAATTTTCAAACCATTACAGGCTGACCACACCAGAGGAGTATCCTTCAATGTCTAAAAGGGGAGCAGCTGGTTCACGACTAAGGGGGAGTACTTTGCCCATGCCATCTGAGGAATAGCACAGATGACAATGCAGATGTGGCCATGAAGGGTATGTCTACACAGCCCACAGAAGCGCCCCCACCCAACCTGGACTGACAGACTCTAGAGCTTTAAAAATAGCTGTCTAGACAGTGCTTTGAAGTTGTGGCTTGGGCTGGAGCCTGGGCTGTGAAGGCTAGGGAACCTCAAAGCACTGACTGTACAGCTGTTTTCAGAGAGCTATGGTGAGCCCCACTAGCCCAAGTCTGTTGAACCAGGCTGGGAGGCTCTCTTCCAAGGGCTGCGCAGATATACCCCAACTTACCCTGTCTGATTGGTAGAGAGACCAAGGTGCAGGATACAAGAGTGAAATGATGCAGCAAAATAAGAAAGTTATACACAGAAAAACAAAATAATTATATTAGAGAAGTTTCTATACCTGGCCATTCCCAGACTGGAAAAGTTGGAAGGGACTATCAACACATCAAGCCTGGAAAAGGGGTGGGTACCAAGTGTAGCATGAGCAGCTGAGAGGCACTGAGGAATCAGCTCAAGAAGGATCTCTGCACAGCGATCCTTAAGGCACCATGGAGCAAAGACTCGATGAGGAATGACTAGCTGAGAACTGGCAGCAGGATTTTGGAAACGGCAAGGATACGCCACATGACCACAGCTCCCTTCAATCAACCTGAGAACAGCACAAAATACAATGGTTTAGTTTGACATTACAAATACGTGTAGTTAAATATGTATGCAGGAGGTGAGGAACTTCTGCAGACATCAAGGAGATAAAGCTACAAATGGGTCACATGCAAAGTTGGCTCCTTTGTATTCTCACACTGTTCATGTCAATGCAGCAGTGAAAAACCGAAGACTAAATTATTATTGATATGCTTGGGTAGAACTGACTTGGCCACTCCAATCTAAAATAAATGAAAGTGGTAACATCTTGTTTTACTGACAGACAGACATCAAAAGAACACGCGTTCAAAATGCAGTCACTATTCAAGACAAAACTATGTGTATGTTTGTGTCTCAGAAAACTAAATGGACAAGAAAAAACGATACAGCTCAAACTAAAGGAAAGATTCAGAGAGTTCCTAAGTTAAATATTTGTGAAACACTTAAATATTTAACCAAGTTACAAAGACAGGATTTACTTTTGTCAAAGAAAACAGAGATATGATTTATATTAAAATCAAAGTTAAATTTTTTAATTTAAAAATTCTTCAGCAAACTGTAAAAAATTGTTCCTATTACACAAAATAGCAGATTTCAATTCAGTCATAGCACTGCAAACATTTGAAGGAATTATATCATGACCAAATCTGCACCTGCATTACCTCTGAAAGGTGCTTTCCCTCAAAGGTGGGGTTAGGGAGAAAAACTACATTTCCTAAACACTGAGTCAGACATTTTTAAGAGGAATTATCAATCCAAACAAATTCACATCAAAGAGAAATCAACTTCATATTTTTTTACCTGATAATTCCTATTCTGTACAACACAAACCCTCTCTTTGGTTTCAAGTTGCAACTTCGGGGGCTGATTTATTGTAAGAACTAGGACCAGTAGTATTTGCAGGATCAGGCTCCAAACTAGTACTTTTCTATAGGCTATGATTACTTTTGCTGAATTGATGGCATATAGCTAGCTGAGTTAATAACAATGAAATAACACCACCTTACCTTTACATAAGGCCTTTTACCTGAAAGAAATGGACCTTAAACCATTTCAAAGATTATCTACACAAAGAAACCTCACCCACCACTGAAAGAGAGACATCTCTAGTGCAGAATGCAATACACATTAATCAGTGCAAGCAAAGTTATATAACATTTTTTAAAGGGGGATACAGAATGACATTCTTTTAAATCTACTTGGTTAATTTACCAAGGTCAGAGCACAATTAATAAAGTTGAAATTTGGCAAGGTTTTCTTCTTAGGAGGTTTGATTTTAAGATATATTGGATGTATTTTACATTTCAGATATGTGGGTACAATTTTAATATATAATGTGTCTAGAGCTTGAAATACAATGTGCCCAGGTAGCAAAATTAGAATAGGTAAATCCCATTTTAAAATTCACTTCTTTAAGGAATCCTTCCTTACGGTTCTTCTCACCAAAAATCTCTGCTCATTGTTTAGTACCTGACTTACTGTCCCATGATTTATGTTTCTCTTGTCTACCTTTGGCGCTCCTCTCTGGAAACTATTGTTACTACACAGAGGGCTGGCCAGTGAACACAGTCTCCCTTCAGGCAGTGTCCTTGTGTCTTTCTATCATTTGCAAAGCAAATAATAAATACATACATACAACTCCTTCAACTGCAGGTATCTGAACTGGAACTTACACTTGTATCCAGTTATTTTTGAGATACTCACTTTATGCCACCTACAAACAAAATACCTTAAAATAACATCACTTTAATATTTTTTTCTATCAAACTTTATAAAGCTTTTTGAAATGGTGGAGCAATAAGTGGAAAGAAAAGTTATGAACAGTTTTAGTTTTCACATCAAGAAGCAGCAAATTAATACCTCCAGAAGGGGCTAATGACTTGGATGAGAAGGAAATAGATTATAAAGTTGCTTGTAAATAACAGGAGCCATATTTATGCCTCTTTTCCCCTTTTTTATTGAGAACCAGTGTAATTGACTAAATAGCCAGCTGATGTTCCATTACATATAGGGACAGCATTATCATAATTATTATTTGTGTCTGATAGCTCCCGCTATGTGCTAGGTGCTGTACAAACACAAAAAAGGCAAGTGATACAGACGGTAGGGAAAAGGTATACAACATGCAAGTCAGGAGGTGGTTGGCTACATCCTGATAATATACGTTTTAATAAAGTAACTGGATTTATTTTTCATAAGATATATAGACTACCCCTAAATGCCCCATAACTAGCCAGTCAGTTTCTTGTTTCACAGTAAAAGTGGGGATTCTAGGAGGAAACCAAGTGCAAAAAGGGATAGTTACACTGTGGGCTAGTTCAAGGAGGACAGAGTGGCAAGAAGATAGCTGTGAGAGAAGCAGACAGCATATCAAGGGTGGTGGGGTGGGGGGGGGTCACTGGTGGAGCAGTGGGGACATAGGATAAATCTAATATTATTCTCAGCAATGTCAAATGTATCATGTGAGGAATGAGACACTGTTTGGAGGTACACATAACATTCATAGAATCATAGAACTGGAAGGGACCTTGAGGGGTCATCTAGTCCAGTCCCCTGCATTTGTGGAAGGACTAAGTATTATCTAGACCAGGGGTAGGCAACCTATGGCACGCGTGCCAAAGGTGGCCCGTGAGCTGATTTTCAGTGGCACTCACACTGCCCAGGTCCTGGCCAGCGGTCCGGAGGGATCTGCATTTTAATTTAATTTTAAAAGAAGCTTCTTAAACATTGAAAAAATCTTATTTACTTTACATACAACAATAGTTTAGTTATATATTATAGACTTATAGAAAGAGACCTTCTAAAAACATTAAAATATATTTCTGACACACGAAACCTTAAATTAGAGTGAATAAATGAAGACTCGGCACACCACTTCTGAAAGGTTGCTGACCCCTGATCTAGACCATTCCTGACAAGTGTTTGTCTAACCTGCTCTTAAAAATCTCCAATGATGGAAATTCCCCAATCTCTTTAGGCAATTTATTCCACCCTGACAGTTAGGAAGTTTTTACTTATGTCCAACCTAAATTTCCCTTGCTGGAATTTAAGCCCATTGCTTCTTGTCCTATCCTCAGAGGTTAAGAACAACAATTTTTCTCCCTCCTCCTTGTAACAACCTTTTATGTATTTGAAAACTGTTATCATGTCCCCTCTCAGTCTTCTCTTTTCCAGACTAAACAAACCCAATTTTTTCAATCTTCCTCATAGGTCATGTTTTCTAGACCTTTAATCAGTTTTGTCGCTCTTCTCTGGACTCTCTCCAATTTGTCCACATCCTTCCTGAAATGTGGTGCCCAGAACTGGACATTCTCATCAGAAAAGCTTGATTTTATAAAGAAGATAAAACATAGGCCCCAGAAGATTTTTCATTAGTGAAGAAACTTCTCTATCACTCATATACAGTTTGCTTGTTTCTAGATTGCTGTGATTCAGCCTCCAACTGACAGAACAAACACTGAACTCCCATGGGGGAAGAGGAAAAAAAAATCAAACTGCAAATGGAAAAAACTTGCTCTTGCAGACTATTGCACACAAAACTCTTTACTGAGAAGAAAATCTTCATGTAGTCCTTAAAGCATCTAGAGTCCTCTGATCTATTCCTTCCTTTACCACTAACTATGTGACCTTGGGCACATAACTTAAATTCTCTGTGCCTCAGTCTACCCATCTGTAAAATGGGGATAGTAATGTTTACCTATCACACTGGGCTGTCTCTAATGCTATGAAATCCCTGGATCAAAAAGGAAAAACAAACAAACAAAATCATCATATTTAAAGGTACTTGAATAACTGTATGTTTTTCTTTGTCACAACAACTAATAACGTATTTTATGGCCGCAAATCAGCAACAGTTACAGATCCTAAAGCATTATATATTAAAACAGAATATACAATGTAATATAATTACAGCATATGCATTTCTGTAGAGGCAATATACAACATATCATATTACAAATAGGTAAACATGCAATGATTCCTAAAGTTTATCTAAATGCATAAAATTTCAAAGTTTCAAACGGTATTTTTCATATCTCACTTTTGCAAAAAAAAGAGAACAGCTCCATCTCTAAAGTTTCACTAGGAAGTGCTATTAGAATTAACAGAGCACTGACCCAGCAGGAATGCTTAACCTAAGAGCCCCTTAAGAAATCACCATTTTATCCTCAATATGCAGAGTCTGATTAACTGTATTTAAACAGTGACATATTCACAATCCATATGGAAACAGAAGTAATTGGAACCAAAACAGCTTAAGTGACCTACAAAGCAATCTAACAGGTAAGAAACTTTTTATTCAGTTCCTAACTGAATAAAAACAGAAAGGATTTAAGGATTTTGCAAAGCAGACGGTTATAGATGAGGAGATAATGTGCAGAGTTTAAAAATTCTGTTAACTAGGCTGAACACATGTAGAAACTAATTGTCATGTTCCATTAACCTAATTTTTTCTACATAAGCAACACACCCTTGCCCATTCTTTACCCCTGGACTTACTTCCCTAAGATTTCTTTCTGCTCTGATTAGACATGTTCTACTGTGGTCCCTCTGCTAAGACGATTCACTTTCATGGTTCACAGAATAAATGGAATGTTCACTCGAATGTTTATTTTTTAGTAATATCCAAAGCACCAACCTGAGATCGGCCCTTGAAAACAGAGAGGAAAACTCGTTATTTGTCCGGCCGTCAGCTGTGTGGGATTCCTGTTTAACTTCTGTCCAACACCCAATAGCAATAGTAAAGGTGGATGCTGGCATGGGCATGGTCACATAATAGTACCAACTTAAGAGACCTATGAGTAAAAAAAAGCAAATTACCAAATTACCTAGAGAACAATTTCCCAGAATCAGCACTTTGAATTTCAATGCACTTGAGATTTTGAACCAAACTTCTCCTCCCACCTCCGCACTGTTGTTTTTTTTGTTCAAGAAGGAAACATAACTTGTTTTTATGCAGTCACATTGTTTACTATATGATAGTTATATCTTACTTACCTTGGAGATTGAAAGGGACATTAGCAAATAGTTTAGACCTAAAAACTTACATTCACACTGCTATCCTCAGATTCTAGGCATTTACAAAAAATTAAATCCAGCATTGTAACATTATGACTGTAAACATCATGAAAACATTCTACACCAATGGTCCAAAACACTGAATCTTACCATCATGGGTGGAGTCAAACAGGATCCTTAAGTCCTCTAAGAAAGGACATTTTTTAACTTAAAAAAAAATCGATTGCAGTCCTTTCACAATAGCCTTGAATAATGCTGTTTTTGTCTTAACAGTATGGTTTGTTTATTTCAAATTGCAAACTCCTTAGGGGAAGGACGATGTTTCAGTATGTTCTGCACAGCACTGAGCAGACTGTTAAAGTCTAATAAAAAAACAGTAACACTTATGATCCCTGCCTGGCAATCTGAAATGGCACAATGCATCAGCATGTCAATGAGAAGTCAAGAATCAGATTCAGTTTTGGCATGAGTGCTGAATTTGGCCCTATGGGACCATCTGGGAGCTGAGGGGACGGAAAAGGTAAGTGAGTCTACCAGAGGAAGATCTGCTTAGTACAGGAGGACAATTAAGCAGAGTCCATTTAGAGAAGTGGGAGAAAGTTGTTTTTGGGAGCCATGAAGTTTTTATTGATCAAACCTACATATTCACTTTTTTTTTCTTTTGCCTAGCTATTTTTCTGTTGTTGTTAAAGGTACCTTAGGCACACATGCAAGGACTCACCTACATTTATAAATACAGTTACCACAGCTGCATACACAAATTGGGTGATTGCATATGCAGCAGTCTAATTAGATACCTGTATGTGTATCTGATTTGTGAGTAGAGCAGTCATGGTAATTTTGAATGCTAACATAGGCATGCAACTGCATGCCAGCCTCAAGCCTTTTTTTTTTTTAAAGTAGTCTTTGGGCTACAACTATGATAATATATGGAGATATATTCCACAGAGGAAAAAACACGATTTGACCCTAAATGCGTACACACTCAAAATGCCAGATTGGGGGTCCCCACCACAAAAAAAGACATGAGCCGCTCTTGTTGGCTCTGAATCACAGGTTAAACATATAACATTCACAGAACTTTGCTGACCTCACAGATAACATTGATATGTGAACAGAGACTGCCATGTTCACTACAACATAATTAGAAACAAAGAGGAAATAAATTATTATTGCCAAAGGAAAAATGTTTTGAAATCCCAGCCTGTGGAAGCTGAAAACCAGCCATGGCAGGCACAAGCCCATGTATGGGAAGAGGACATCCAGGGAAGTACCATTTATTTTATTATTTCAAAAGGCTGATGTTGAGAGCTCCAGTAATGTAAACTATACCGAAGGCCAAGCCTGCCCACAATGAATCCAATGGGAGCTTTTGTCATGGACTTCAACAGGAACAAAAGCAGACCCGTAGGCAGCGTAATACAATACTTCACTGTGAGTAGCATCTGTCACATAAACAATATTCCAAAATGTTCACATAAAGAGTGCAACTTCCAGGTCAAACAACAGCAAAGGAAGAAAGAAATTATGAAGGACAGGAATGGGAGAAAGTGATGTGTTTTCAGCTGAGTTTTGAAACAAGACTGAGAGTCAATGAGGCGGGGAGACAGAAAACTGTTCCAGATGGCAGGGGGTGAAGGCTCCTTCTCCTATAAAGGAGAAGGCTCTCACAACAGTGAGGAGATTTCCTAACAGGAAAGAGAAAAGGCCAGTGATCGACAAAACAGAGGGAGGGAGAGGAGCATAGTGAGAGACAAATTCAGTGAGGTAGACTGGAGTAAGTGAAGTGTTTTTAAAAGAAGAAGGCAATTTAAACAGAATACTGAAATGAAAGGGGAGACAGCTTAGCAATCTAATGTGGTGGTGATATGTTTATGTTGCTTCTTACGTGAGAGGAGATGGGTAGCAGTATTCTGCATATGCTGGAGTCTCAAGAGCTTTAACTTCTGTAGTTTTATTCTACCACCCTCCATATGAAGAGGGGATTGCAGAGTGGGTCACACAATCTGAGGGCCAACAAACTTCACAAAGCTAGAAGATTATCAGCAAGTCCTGAAAGAGGGCAGGGGCCTTCAAAACAAGCACCAAAATGGGACTGAAAGGCAGAAATAAACTTGTTTCTCTCTTCACATGAGCTTTCAAACACTTATAGATTCATATTTACAAAATTCAACACCTTATTCTCCCTTATCCCACATGCCCTTTCTTTGTGCAGGTTTTGTAGAGACCATGCATGAACTGGACATCCCCATCACTCCACCCTGAGGCTCCTATTGTGCTTATAGATGCTGCTGAACCCCAGTCCACTCTCACAAGGCTGTTAGGGGTCTCATGTACTTGCAGCCCAGAATATACTGAATTGACAAGAAGTCTCAGAGCATACTGTGAGGTGAATGAGGTTTCACCATTGTGGTTCCTGACGTTTCCTGATGACTGAACTGGCCTTTATGCAGGTAATGCTTCCTGCCAGTAACCAACATGAGCAGCTGTTACTGGTAGGAGAGATCATTTGTTTCTCATGTTTTCTCTATATCCCCCGCCCACACACACTTTCCCATTTTCTTCCTCTTTTTGAATGTCTGTCACCTGTTCTAATTTTTTTTCTTTTTGTCCCTCCTAGTTCCTCTGTCTCCCCTCTTTTCCCTTTGCTTGGTTTCTTCTTCTCCCTTATCTTTCCTCGCCTCCCTTATCCTCAGTGTTTCCCCTTCTCCTGGTTCCTTTTCTTACTCTCCTCTCTCTCACTCCAGTGCCTTCATGTGACTCTCTTGGAAACAGCACCACCTATAGGGAAAGGGAAAGCAATGCATATGAACTCTGCATAGGGCTTCCTCCTTATAGTGCAAGTAACACTCCACATCACTGAAACATTTCTGTGCTATGTGAGGGCTCATTGGCAGGACAAGGAAAATAGCTGGTGTTTCCTGCAGAAAATGGAGGAACAGCACCTATTAAATAAAACTGGATATTTTCTAATTCACATGTTATCTATTTAGGACTCAGTTAAAAACGGCTGGAAAAGTGCAATCCATAAGTGTGGGAAAATAAAATTTTAAAAAGCAATTTATTTTTTGTATTTCAATTAACAACGATGAGATAATGACTTTAAGTTTCTTCATGCATATTAATTGTCTTTGAAATGGTTATAAAAACAATTCTGAGTACCAATGCGTACATTATAACTAAAATAAACACAAGTGTCAGTATATCTTCTCGTCTGACCTAATAAAAAGGTATATTTTCTTATATTTATATAGCACCTTTCACCTCAAATAATTCTTCAGTGTTTTAAATACAAACTGAGATACATATTATACACACACACACACACACACACACACACACACGGGATTACTTCATCCACCACTGAAATTCAGCCACCTCTAATGGGAAACATTATTATGCTTAGTAATGCATAAAACCATTACACAACACTTTCAGAAAGAAAGTGAAAAATACACCTCTACCCCGATATAATGCTGTCCTCAGGAGCCAAAAAATCTTACCGTGTTATAGGTGAAACCGCGTTATATCGAACTTGTTTGATCCGCCGGGATGCGCAGCCCTGCCCCCCCCCCCCCGGAGCACTGCTTTACCGCGTTATATCCGAATTCATGTTATATCGGGCCACATTATATCGGGGTAGAGGTGTAGCATAGATGCAAAGCTACAGCAAAACAAAATGTAATTACCCAAACTATTATTTGTCTGGGAAATTAGGATTAAGAGCCTTGCCCAACCGAAAAGTTCCAAGATATTTTTAGTGACTTCTAGTGGTCAGCACCTTGATTTCACATCTCATTTGGAAGACAGAGTAGCAGAGTGCCCCCAAGCACCAGAGTTCAATACTCAGATACTCTGATGAATCAGCAACAGCACTGGCTGCAGCACTTGTATCAGATGCATGTTGGAGATCTCCAACTCAAATACTGAACTGACCTAACCCTGCTTAGCTTGTGAAATCTGACTTGAATGCAAAACAAGCTGCTGTGGTTACAAGCTATGAAGGGGAAAGTAGGTGTTTCTCCATGGTCATATTTCTTTTCAGTAGTAACACTAATGTTGAATTAAATTCTTTCTATATGGATTTAAGTGAATGAAAGGGAAGTGTGGAAATCTTACTACTTTAAAGGAAAAAAATACTGAGCAATGTATAGAACCCTGGATCATAGCAGCTCTACTGTGCCCAAGATACAAATTCTCAAAAAGAAATCAAAATGGATCTAAATGTGTTTTTTGATTAAAGAAGTTTGTGTACTGCATGCATGTGGGATGGAAGAAACCAGTGTTGGCAGCTAAGTGTTGAATAACAAATCCACCCACCATCCAAGGCTAAATGACTTGGAGACTTACTGTCTCTAACACCTCTGAAAAAAACCTAGAGATCGGGAGGCTTACAGAACGGTTTGAATGTATCTGGAATTTATTTATCAACTTTGTGAAAAACTTTTCCCATTCCAAACATTTCATAAAGTATATATTACCATTTTCAAAAACACTTTCACACCTTATTAAAATACCTCAATATGTATGTATGCCTGAATGTGCAACATATTGGGAGATTTATGATTATTGTTGTTTGATAAACTCAACTGTCCCATCTGTATTTCTAAATGATAATAGTATGGGCCATACTTTTCAAAAAGGAGGCCTGCAAAAAATGTGTGTTCAACTGTGTGCACACTTTTGCATATGCAGTTTCCAAAACTCTACTCAGGAAACTATCCATTTGCATACACAATCAGCTAGCCTCTGTATGTAACCATGAAAATTGTACATATACAAATGAAGGTATGCACCTGAGAGCACAGGTCTTCCTTTAAAAAAATGTTGCTATATTATGTCCGTTGCTTTTCTTGTTGTCCGTTACTCACTTAAACTTAACCATTTTTTAAAAAAGAAAGTATATCCAGCTAAATTGAATGGCTATTAAAGATTTTAGATTATCTATATGCAAATCAAAATGCTTCTTCAGTCCTATAAGTGGTATTTACTAGGGGTGTAGGGGTTTTTTTTTTGGTTAATCGCATGCGTTAACTGCGATTAATCACAGTTTTAATTGCACTGTTAAACAGCAGGCAGGCAGGCAGGCATAGTGAGGGGGGATGAGATAGCTCAATGGTTTGAGCATTAGCCTGCTAAACCCAGGGTTGTGAGTTCAATCAGTCACTTAGGGATCTGGGGCAAAATCATTACTTGGCCTTGCTAGTGAAGGCAGGGGGCTGGACTTGATGACCTTTCAGGGTCCCTTCCAGTTCTATGAAATAGGTATATCTCCATATATTTAAAAAAAAACCAACAGAATGCTAGTTGAAATTTATTAAATATTTTTGGATGTTTTTCTACATTTTCAAATATATTGATTTCAATTAAACACAGAATACAAAGTGTACACTGCTCACTTTATATTATTATTTCTGTTACAAATATTTGCACTGTAAAAATGATAAACAAAAGAAATAGTATTTTTCAATTCACCTCATACACTTGTACTCTAGTGCAATCTCTTTATAGTGAAAGGGTAACTTAAGAATGTAGATTTTTTTTTGTTACATAACTGCACTCAAAAACAAAACTTTGGAGCCTGCAAGTCCACTCAGTCCTACTTCTTGTTCAGCCAATCGCTAAGACAAACAAGTTTGTTTACATTTACAACAGATACTGCTGCCTGCTTCTTACTTACGTCACCTGAAAGTGAGAAAGGCATTCGCATGGGACTTCTGTAGCCGGCATTGAAAGGTATTTACGTGACAGATATGCTAACCATTTGTATGCCCCTTCATGCTTCAGCCACAATTCCAGATGACATGCTTCCATGCTGATGATGCTCGTTAAAAAAATAATTAAATTTGTGACTGAACTCCTTGGGGGAGAATTGTATGTCTCCAGTTCTGCTTTACTTGCATTCTGCCATATATTTCATGTTATAGCAGGCTCAGATGATGATCCAGTGCATGTTCGTTTTAAGAACACTTTCACAGTAGATTTGACATAACGCAAAAAAGGTACCAATGTGAGATTTCTAAAAATAGCTACAGCACTTGACCCAAGGTTTAAGAATCTGAAGTGCCTTCCAAAATCTGAGAGGGACGACGTGTGGAACATGCTTTCAGAAGTCTTAAAAGAGCAACACTACAGAAACAGAAACTACAGAATCCGAACCACCAAAAAAGAAAATCAACCTTCTGCTGGTGGCATCTGACTCAGATGATGAAAATGAACATACGTCACTCTGCTCTGCTTTGGATCGTTATCGAGCAGAACCCATCATCAGCATGGACACATATCCTCTAGAATGGTGGTTGAAGCATGCAGGGACATATGAATCTTTAGTGCATCTGGCACGTAAATATCTTGCGATGCCGGCTACAACATGCCATGCAATCTCCTGTTCTCACTTTCAAGTAACATTGTAAACAAGAAGCGGGCAGCATTATCTCCTGCAAATTGTAACCAAACTTGTTTGTCTGAGCGATTGGCTGAAGTAGAACTGAGTGGACTTGTAGGCTCTACAGTTTTACATTTTTATTTTTGAATGCAGTTATTTTTTGTACATAATTCTACATTTGTAAGTTCAACTTTCATGATAAAGAGATTGCACTACGGTACTTGTATTAGGTGAATTGAAAAATACTATTTCTTTTGTTTTTTACAGTGCAAATATTTGTAAACAAAAATAAATATAAGTAAGCACTGTACACTTTGTACTCTGCGTTGTAATTGAAATCAATATATTTAGAAATGTAGAAAACATCCGAAAATATTGAAATAAATGGTATTCTATTATTGTTTAACAGCGCAATTAATCGCGATTAATTTGAAAATACTGACCGTTGGCGTCTGAAAAGAGAGCTCAGAACTAACCCTGGGAAATGAGCTCGGTGCAGTCACGCATGGCACCACCTTACATTTGCTTTTCCCTTCACGCTGTGCATGGAGGCTGTGATGAAGAAGTGCAGCAAAAAACAAAGGGAAGACAGCACTCAGACCATACCTTGCACAACTCTAAGCAGGCAGGCAGTAGTGAGCACTGGGAGCCACTGCCCTGGTCCCAAAAGAAGTTGAAATAAAGCTCTTTCATGGACAGTTGGCACCAAACTGAGATCACCAACTCATTTCACATTGTTCACCCAGCAGCTACGATATGGGTAACAATCCTCAGTCACTTCCAGCCTCCCTAAACTGAACTGGCAACCTCAAACCAAAAGTCTATATCCTGTTATCAATGCCTTCAGCAGTCTGTGGGCTGATCTGTCAAATATTTAGCTGTAGATTGATTGAAACTAAGCCAGTTAGTGAGCTGTGTGAAGTTTATACCTGAAAAAAACAGATGCCAATATATTCCAGTGGATGAGGTACCAGATGAGAAGTTAGAACACATAAGTACTCACACCAGCTGCATGGCCTTGGGCAGGTCACTTGGCCTTCCTGTACCTTAATTTCCCTCTCTGTAAAACGGAGATAATAATGTGCACCTATCTTTGTAAACTACTTTCTGGCACTTTGCTAGCATCATTTTGTACAACACATGATTAAGAATATATATACTGCACCTTCTTGAAGTTGTGCTGGTTCTGCAGAATTTTCACCACTCATTAAGACAACAAAGCAAGAAGCTGTTCGGACTGTGGTTTGCCATGTTGACATGGCAACCGGTGGCTCCTGACATGGAAAAAGGGCCCTGTTGTTTATTGGAGATCCCATCGTATAAACACATGGCCTATAGGGAGCGGAAAAAGATAAAAACAAGAGTGACATTGTTACTCTAAAACATGAAATAGTGAAGGCTGAGTAGAACTTGCCATTATAAAAAGAAATTCAAACTTACTTACTGGTTTTCAACATCTCATTAGGGTTTCAACCAGGGCTTTGGAGCTGTGCTCCGGCTCCGCTCCAGCTCCAGGCAAAAACCTGCAGCTCTACTGCTCCGGAGCTGCTCCACGCTTCAGCTCCAGGCTCCGCTCCAAAGCCCTGGTTTTCAACCTAACATTATATGAACCAACCAAGATACCAAACCTTGAAGTTTTGCTGTTATCCATCCTAACAGATTAATTTATAAGAGGCAGCAGAGAAAAAAATGGCATAGACATTCCCATCCTTTCTGCTCCCTTGCTCATGCCATGACCTTTGGACCTCAGGCAATAATTCTCCAGCCACTGGGAACTGTGAACCCAAGTGACCAATATGAGTATTTTAGAATGAATACACTGTTGCCAACTCTCGCTATTTTATCATGAGTCTCACAATCCCTGGTGTTTTTCTTTAAGCACCAACTACTAGAATCAAGTAACTATGTGACAATCTCGGTTTTCAACTACAAAAAAAAAAAAAAGTACATTTACAAACCTCATAATTGCAGAGAAAAGCTTGAAAATATGATCGAAGTGTGCCCTAAACTAAAGTGTTCTAGAAATAAAAGAACCCATGTTTTTAAATCTCATGATTTTTAAGCAAATCTCATAGATTTGGAGGCCTAACATGTAATTTTTGAATGCATGAGACTGGCAATATCGGAGTCAGCTATTTATGTCATAATTCGAAAAGTGACCAAATCCCGTAGAAAGGTGGCTGTTAGTTTGCAAGGATGCAGCATCTTTTGCAGTGGCCACTGTAGTACCTCAATACACTGAATTTCATTAATTGAATTCCTTCCCAAAAGCCAAGCCCTTACTGCACAGAGGGAGTGAACAGAAACTGTCAGCTGAGTGGTAGTATAGATGAAAGATTTTCTGAGGCTACCACTCGTCTTTTTGTCAAATGTGTGGTGTTTCTTTTTGAAGGACATAAGGCCTACTAGATCCTGAGTTACTAAGGGATCTAACCTTAGGAACAAACCCCAAAGTGAATTATTCAGGAAGCTTTTACAGCCTACTGGCCTTTTACTCCCATTTTCTTCTAACGTTTGGGGCAGCAGCAGACCCACTCTTTGTCCTACATTTCTAGGGGGCACATGCCCTAATCCCTAATCCCCTAATCCACAATCACGCTCCAGAAACATCAGGAACACATGAGGGTAAAAGGCAAGTAGGCTTTACAAACTCCCTCAAATTCACATCACTCTGGGGTGAATCGCTGAAGGTTACATCCCTTGGCAACCAGGCATCCACTAGAAAACAATGGGTCTCTGCCACAGAAAAAGGAACAGTGCACAACAATGGGAGCAAGAACGTTTTAGATGAGAAAGAGAGGTGCAGGGGAAAAGTAGGCAGGTCACTTACTCCCTAGAAGATACCCTTTGCACCCCAAAAATCTAGGAAGGAAATAGAAGACTAGCTAGTAGCCCTATAGCATCTGTGGGCAAAGGGGAAAGAGAAGGAGTAGAGGATGGTTCCTGGTACATGGAAACCACACAAAAACCACAGGATTGTAGGAGGAGAGCCCAGGTACTCCAGGAAATAATTCCTATGAGAAAGGTGATGCTGATATTCAGATTTTTAGCCAGAGCCTTGGCCCTGCTAAGACCGTTTTGCTCTGCTCCAATGGTCTAAACCAGCCTCAAACCTGGCCTTGGAGGATTTCCCAGCATGAGGAACTCCTTGAGTGGTATAGCACCACTGTAGTGGCTTTCCTGCAGACCCACACTCTCAAGCTCTGGCAAAAAGAAGGTCAGGGGGTGCCTACCTGCTGGCAAATCCCAGCTGCCAAAACAGCCACTTAGGCCCACAGGTAGTCAGCATAACATGTGTGTTCCTATATGGTGGTGAACCCCAGCTGCTGAAAAACCTCTTGGGCCCACAGGTAATTGGCATAACATACAGCAGTTGAAAGCTACTATCCTTTACGCTGGGGTACCAGACTGGCACCCAGCAGCTTAAAGCCTGGGATCTTACCCCCACTTTTGTGCCACACATACACATAGGCTGTACTGAGAACACAAAGCCTAGAACCCAGAATCTGGCCCTATACTCATATTCCAAATGTCACACGGATATTAGGACATCTGAATTCCAGTATCATCTGAATATCAGCCTATTCTCTACTCGTTAATATACGGAGCTCCGTAATTTGGTACATTTACATTATTATTATTATTAATTAACATATTAGGTTGGTGCTCAGAGATCCCAACCAAAATTGGGGCCCCATTGTGCCCCTAGGCATGGTAAAAACACATAGTAAGAGTCAGTCTCTGCACCAAAGAGCTTATAATCTAAATACACAAAACAAACAAAGGATGGGAGAAAAAAATAGAGGGACAGAGAAGTAAAGTGGCTTGTACAAGGTCAAACAGCAGGTCAGTGGTAGAATTGGGAATAGAACCTAATCTCCAGGCTCCCAGTCCTGTGCTACTAATATGGAAAATAAATACAAAATAGCATATTGTGCATGTGCAGTTTCTAATTTTCAAATACCTTTACCTTCATTTTTAAAGTATTTTATATATTAAATTGGCACATAAATATAGTGATAATTACATACAATTATATCCCACATACAAAGGAAAGTCGAAAAGTTAGAGAATTGTTATAATATTTGGTAAATCCAGGGTTTCCATTTTTTTCATAGCTGTTTTTATGCTATTTTTGTTCAGATATACTCAGAGCTGTCCCTTGGGTAGGGCGAATCGGGGGCAACCGCCTCGGGCCCTGCACTTTGGGGGCCCTGCACTTCGATAAAATTGGGACTGTCCCAATATTTAGCCCTTTGTCCCACGTCCCAGCTGATGTATGATCGGGACGTGATTTGTCCCAATATTCAGGTGAGGAGGTGAGTGGCAAGGTGAGGTGGGAAGCGAGCGGGGTGAGGAGGCGAATGGGGAGGTGAGCGGCAGGCAGGGGGGTGGGTGGGGAGGCGAGCGGCAGGTGGGAGGGGAGTGAGGAGGCACGCGGGCGGGTGGATGGCGAGGAGGAGAGCAGTGGTCGGGCGGACAGGGGGTGCACACCGGACGGACAGCAAGGAGACTAGCGGGGAGGCTGATTTGTCCCAGGCCCCACACCACCCATGGACGGCCCAGGATATACTGATTAACTTATCATTCCTAAACCAAAGTTCTTCAAATATGTCAAAGTCTGCCATGAAAATAGCAACAGATCATACAGAGAGCCCTATTAAAGTTTGAGCAGGAACGTCAGAACAACAATTACATCAGCTTCTAGTTAGATATTCATATATTCATGACATGATCACCTGGAGATTAGCTGATTGACAGGTTGGCACTAGCTGAGGTGTCAACTAACACTGAACTGTCTCATTCTGTCAGAGAGGGAAGAGTTTAGAAGATTTGCAAAAAGGAAAACTCTGCCATGATTTACTCAAAAATATTTTTTCTTCTTTCAATGAAATTTTTAACTTGTTTGTTCCACATTTTTTGAAAAACAAAATCAAACATTATTGGGTTCCTTCTATTCCTCTGAATCACGTTTTACTTTCTTTGCTATTTATTTTTCCATACTTAATATACACTAGAGACGTGTTAAAATGTCAGCAGTGCGATGGTGCTACACAATTACAGCGTATCTTGAAGTTGGCAGTATTCCCCACTTTAGGTCAGGGCTGCTCAATACCAGCAGATGAGCGGACCAGAAATACAGAATTTCGACCTGAAATGATGGTTTTGCACTTCCCTTACAGCATCAGGGAACTGCTATCTACACAGAATATGTCACATGGTGTCTATGTTAAATAACCATCAGTTCCAGACGGCTATTATCAGACACCGATTTTTTTTAATTACCATTACCACAGCTAGTGAGAGACATGGCAATTCTCCTCCTTTCTGTCCTCCTCCCCAGCTCACAATCCTCTCTGTATCTCTTTCCTTCCTCTCTTAGCATAGTGTCTTCTCCCTCTTAGAGTTCTCGTAGCCATAACATTTTCAAGTCAGCCCCACACTTGGCCACTCTTTTTCTTCATAATTCCTTACCTGGGTGGCCTCAGACATTTATATAGAGGGGGAGTTAGAGAACAGAAGAGAGATAAGCAGTTAGGCGGTCCAGTTCTCTGTGGCTCCTACCGTGGTGTTTCCACAGAGACTGAGTCTCTATGGAAAGAGAGGTGCCTAAAGATCCCAGCAAAATGTAAAGGGCCTAAGGTTTGGAAAGGAGATAATAAAATAAATATGTATTGGGTGACCCACAATGGCCAACTTTATGATTGCTAGAGCTTCAAGTTGCTATGTGTTTGGAGAGCTTGGAATATAGGACGTTAGCTGCAACCCACTCGATTCTGCTTCCAGAAGTGAGTGAGCGGTGGCGCTTGTGGTGGGAATCAGTCTGAGAGTTGCTTAGACTCTGGGGTTCTATCTAGTCACTAATCTTGCTTGTGTGCAAGGCTACCCTGATAATTGCATTCCCTTTTTTGCGGTAATGAGTGGGAAATTATCCTAGCTAGAGATGTCTAAAAAGTGAAAACCTATTTTCATGAAAAAATTTCTGACGTTGTTTTAGTTTCAAAGTGTTTAAAAAATGAAAAATGGGTCAATTTCAAAATATTTTTCAATATTTCTATGTCCCCAATATTTGCATAGAAAACATTATCAAAAATATTACCAAAATACTAAAACCTAATATTACCTAAAACCCTCAGCACAGTATCAGATCAAGTAAAATTATATTAGAGAACTTTCTAATCTAATTTGTTCCTTCTTCCTCTCCCCAACTCCATCTTATCTCTTCCTCTTCCCCTTCCCCTCCCCTTCTTTCTTTGGGAACAAACAGCTGAGTGGCTGAACGAGTCTCCCTTTTCAGAAAATCCACAATGGGCAGATCCAGACAATGAACACTTGGCTAGATTAGATAGATTTGAAGACAGCAACCTACCCAATCAGCGACTGCCAGATATGCTGCACCTCATATTGGATTTTGAGGGCTATCATCAAAAAGCACATTAGACACAAAACAGACTTTGGACCCAGTAGGGAGGAATATCTTACAGAACCAATCCAAACTTTCAAAATGTTTTGGTTCGTGGTTTGGGTTGGCTCTCATTTTATCTGAATCAGTATATCCCTTCTTGGATTTTTTAAGTCTACTCAGAGTGTTGTTCCAAGCATGGCCTATAACCATGACAATGTCTAACTGAATGATGGAAAAGAGCTATTTCTTATTTGGTGCACAACCCACAAAGTGATTCCTGCAGCCATATGGTACCCTCTCAGTTTCTTCAGAATTTGAGTTTTCTTTTTTAATAATGATTACATTTCTATCCTCTTTTCTGGCTGTGAATGCAAACCAATGAAATACTGTCTGCTTGATTCTATAGACAGACTGCCCCAAAACACGGCTTATAGTTCTGAGTACGCACTGCCTCCATATAAAGACCTCTCAACAGTCCTGGGTTCTGTGGGACCGACTCGCTTTGACCTACAAAATACCCTGACCCAGTTGAAGCCACTCCTGTCCTGCAGGCCTGACTGGGCTCAGCTCCCCAACCCAGGCCTTGAAACCTGGCCCCTGGCACACACAGTTGCAGCTCCACTCAAATCTGGCTTGGCAACCCACCTCTCCCCCACATCAGGGGGACTGGGCCAAACCTGAGTGGCATTACGACCAGCGCACCAGGGGCCAAGCCCAGTCAGCCCCATGGGACAGGAGCCACAACGCTGCCTCTGTGGGGTATATGCATCCGAAGAAGTGGGTTGTAGCCCACGAAAGCTTATGCTCTAATAAATTTGTTAGTCTCTAAGGTGCCACAAGTACTCCTGTTCTTTCTGTGGGGTAAGTGCAGGAAAGGCTCGCTTTGAAACCACAACTCTGGTGCCTCCTTCCCCCCCCCTCCACTTTATTAACTTTAAATGTTAGGAGGTATGTAATGTTTTACCTTGGAACCCTGATGATAATATCACATGTCTAATCAGTCAGAAACTACTTCTTGACTATTTAATAATAATAATAATAAATGCTGAAATATGTTACTTACAAGTATCTACAATATTAAAATTAGGAGTGGAGCAGAGACCTTTGGCTGCAAATGCCAGCAGAGCAGAAGATAGTCATGGGCCTTTGTCTGCAGCTTCCACAAGACCAGAGGTCTTGGCTGCAGTCATGAAAAGAAACAGAATGTCTTTTCTGTTTTCATATTTCCTAATAAATGTTCAAGAAACTCAAGTGTTTTAGTTATCCCTATGCTGAAAAATCCAGACAGACTATAAAGTTAATTTGATGAAAAATTCAGACACTTTCAAAGGGACAGAAATATGTTTGCAAACACATCACAAGCTGAACCCAAAAGACAAGATGGACAAGATGTATCTAGAATTGACGGACTCACAATGTTCCAATGCATATTTCTTGAGAGAAGCTTACTGAATTTCTTTATGTGCCAGTATGCTTGACAAACAACAGATATCACAGTTACATAAGAGGGCTTATATTTGGAAACATCCTCTTTGGAAATACAAGCCAACAGTTCTTTTCCGTTATGAATCTGAACAACTGCAACAACCAACTTAACAATCTACCTGCATCGCATAATGTTTGTGTCTTTAAAGCCTTCCATTGCAAAGAAGCAGTTCTACTCTTCCCTTTTAACATTCCTTCCGATGTAACTCTCAAACACATTTTGCCTCTCTACACATTTTGTAGAGTACTATGTACATTTACTGTGCTCTGTAAACATAAACGGTATGCATTTATCTCTGCTTAAAGTTACATGTAAATCCATTTGTAAATTAGATGCAGCCCTCAGTTCTGAAAACGTTCTGAAGCACTTTTCTACTAATTCTTTGGCTCTTATTACAGTAGAGGCACTGCGGTCTAACAATGTGAGCAGAGAATTGGGAAACAGGACTCTAGGTATCCCCAGATCTGCCATTGACTTCTTCTGTGACCTCAAGGTACTCACTTACTCTCCCTCTACATCAGTTTACTTACCTGTAAATTAGGGAAAACACTAATTTATATACATCAAAAGGGGAACTGTGTGAATCAATTAATATTTGTAATGCACTCGAGAGCCTCAGCTGAATTATTTATTAATAATTATTATTAAAATAAGAGATTTATGCTGAAAGTGGCAAGCTTTACAGCTTGCACAAAGACAAAAAGGGGTAGAATGCTTTTAAAACATTTTGTCAAATACTTTTACATAAAAAATTAGCTGTAAGTGATCTCAAAAGATCCAGAAATTTGGTTCAAATAAGTACAGATACTTCAAACTTTTTGAACCCCTTGGTTCTAGAGCAGGGGTTCTCAAACTTCATTGCACCGCGACCCCCCTTCTGACAACAAAAATTACTACACGACCCCAGGAGGTGGGAACGAAGCCTGAGCCCACCCAAGCCTCACCGCCCTGGGTGGGGGGGCCCAAAGCCCGAATCCCACTGCCCCGGCGGGATGAGAGAGCAAAGCCAAAGCCCAAAGGCTTCAGCCCCAGGCAGGGGGCCTGTAACCTGAGCCTGCCGCTCAGCGCTTGGGCTTCGGTCCCAGGCAGTGGGGCTCGGGCTTTGGCTTTAGCCCCAGGCCCCAGCAAGTCTAAGCCAGTCCTGGGGTTGCGACCCACAGTTTGAGAACCCCTGTTCTAGAAATTATGCTGAATATCCTTGTTTTATTTTAAAAGGTCAATATAGACAGAGAACTGACTAAAATGCTATCATTTGACTCAGCAAATATGTTACTTGTATGTATTCAGAGTCCTGTTTGCTCCTTTATTATGAAAAGGAAGGTTCTTTTATTGCTAGAACAGCTCTGAGAAAGTAAGGTGAATTCTGTTGTAGGTATATGTCAACCAACTTGTAAAATAAATTCCAACTGCAATTTCTTTATTAGAGTGGATGATGAGTAAAGGCAGAAGGAACCTGTGTGGACTTTCACACTCCAAGTTGCAAAGCTGGCAGCTGTGAAAATCATAAACTGAGTATATTTAATATGGAATAATTTACTTAAACAATAAGCCTGGAATCCTAAAATGACATTTTGATAGGTCCTAAATCTACAAAATACTTGAGCATAACTTTAAGTGCGTGAGTAGTCTCACTGACTTCAGCGGGTCTACTCACATCCTCAACGTTTGGGAGACCTCACTGAATTGGGACCCTGGTCACCTTTCCCACACTTCAAGTGATTTTTTGTTTTATACATACTTTTATCTTAATAAGGATACAGTTGCAGACTTTTGGGAAAAGGCAAGAACAAAAAAAGGCAAGTCTGCTTCTCTTTTTTGCCTCATAATTTATTGCTTTTGTAGTAAGCCTCGAAAAGGCATCTGTTTTTAACATATAAACCCAATGTCCTGGGGCTGGATGGAAGCTCCTACTGTGAGCATTAATGCATTTTCTAGTATCAAAGGGTTAAACAGTGAATCACTGAAATTCCATGCGTTCAGGCCTTGCTTTGGAAAAAAGGAATGCAACCCATTATGGCCGTATTTAATTTCCTTACTCAAATACTCATCTGAATCCAGCCCACTAATCCTAATCACACTGCTTAAATAGATTTTTATGAATCATGACAGAAACAGAAGTATCTACAAAAATAAAATAAAATTATGATATATTTATTGAATACTACATCTTCAAAGCATTGTACAAACAAACTAGAAGATATTGCATTTGAAATGACTACAAAATGTCTGTTCCTTCATATTCATTTGAGCAATTTTTTGGAAGATTGGAACCCAAGATTGTAAACTACTTGGAGAAAGGATTGACATTTTGTCTGCCTATACAGCATCATGCACATATGTGGCATTGTAGAAGTAATAAAACACTATAACATCACTCACCCCCACCCCACATACTATTAATTGATTTTATTTTTGAAATGAAAACAGAAAGAAAAAAATAAATAATGACAAAATTTCTGTGTAGTGTGGAAAGGAGTTAATCCCTATATTTATAGATGTATAATCTGTAAATCTCATTTCACAACATCTGAAAATAAGGATTCTAGTAACTGTCTGTGATCTGAAAACTTGTGATAGGAAATAATTTCTGGAATATAGCAATTAAAAAATCAACCTACAAGAGACAGAAAACAAAGCTACAATAGACTGTTTCCATCAAACTTTCTGATATAATGATCACCACATAGTCTTTTCTTTTCCACTCTACAGAAGCATAAAAGCCTGCACGCTTCTGTGCAACTCCCATGGGCTGCTTCTAATATAAGCAGCAAAAACAGCAGTACTATCCCTAGGAATCAAATGGGGGAAAAAGAATAAAAACTAAGAGCACTTAGTGATTTAATCTATAAAAATTTCCCAATTGTTCAAAACATTAACCTGGAATAACAACCAAAAAACATCTTGTAAAAAAGTCTGATGCCAGCTGGTGTCCAGAAAGTTATAAAAACTAAAATGAAGGACAGAGAGCCACTGACACACTTGTATGATTACAGGCAACTCAACCTCCTCGTGCTTCACTCAATACAATGGTAAAAAATGCATGCCCTCACTGAATAAAGATCCCACATCAAATGAATATTCCTTCAGGACCAGAAATATCTACTGATTAGTAATGAACATGAGCAAACACACTCTTTGCTTAAAGCTTGAGTAGAGGTTCAATAATAAAAATGTCCAAGTGATTTATGCACAATTAGAGGGCCAAATTCTGACTTCAGTGAAGTGACTCAATTTCCACTAGTGTGGCTGAGACTGAATGACAGCTCAGTTTCTGTTTTGTGGAAGAGTGACAAGAGTTTACTGGAACCTGGTTCCTTACCACCGTCAAATGTGATGGCACAGTAGATTTGTTATTTCTCAACTATCTCCACTGAAGAATCCAATAAGCTATTGAAATCCAATTTAAATATCATGATCCAATGAAGTTACAGTTCATGTGATTGTAACCTAACTTTAAGTGCTCTGTACAGCGTCATATACATTTATAATGCTATATAATAACCAAATCTCCATTCAAATTGCAACTCACAATTTAACTGCCATCAGCAGTGTATTTTATTTTATGCACAAAGGAGATTTTAAAAGTTGGTTAAGAGAGACTAAACAGGAAGAGATTCTAACTATAAACTCAGTACAGAATTAATAAATGACAAAAGGCTAGTTTGTGAGATATTATATTCAGTATTACAAATACCAATTGTTATATTATATGATCAGTTTCTTATGCTAGGAAGGAAAAATAACACAGAATACTAAAGCGAAAGTATCTTTCATTTATACATTGTCTTCCCCCACAACTTCCTCATCCCACCCTCTACCCCTCCCCTCCCGACACATACACCTTACCCGACATGCAACACAATCCATTACTTCCAGTCCTGAATATGCAAACTAAATAAAGGCAATCATTTGATATAGGATTAAGGAATGTAATCTTGTTAGGGTTTTGTCTGCCCTTCAGTTTACCTGCTTTACTGTAATCCAGTAGAATTCAGACTAAGGATGAAAAGAAAGCAGTGAAAATGAATGTTTATCTTCTTTGCATAGTTACTCCAATTTAATGCATCACTCTGAATTCTTCTCTCCCTGCATATAAAATGAACATGTGTACAGCTGTAGAGCCAATAGTTACATACCTGCTACTCTGGTCTGTGGTCCATGTAACTGATCTTCCCTCTGGCTTTGTTTTGTACCATATCCTTATTGCACGAGGAAAGTCTCTTGGTGCTTGAACCTCTGCTTTCCTTATCATCAAGCTCCAAATGTCAGTGGAAAACAGAAGCTCTCCACAACCAGGCGCCTGGCTGCAGCGGGTGTAATAGTATAGCTGTTCCCTCCAACGATCCGCAGGTAAAGTCACAAGTTCATGTACAATCTGATTCCTAAGATTTCTCAGCTCTTCAGCATCAGTTAGCTTGGCAGACCTTGTAAATTTTTCAATACCTGGCACAGCAGCAACATCTACCTCCTCGACCTTTAACACAGATAAATCACAGCAGTCCAATACCAGCAAAAAATCTTCACTCCCATGATTCTCTATGTCACAGCAGTTCTTTGAACTAGAAATCCCAGAAGCCTGTTCCCCGTTGCTATGGTTACCATTTTTATCAGAAGTATCTTTTTCACCTTTAGCACAGACTGCAAAATCATTATATCCTGTTTTAGATGAGCGGGCACTTACATTTGTCACAGGACTGTGACAAGGTTCAGATGCCCTAATTTTGCATGTTTCATCTGACTGTGAAAGGCAGGCTCCTTCCCCAGCACTGCCTCCTTTTTTGCATCTGCTCCCAGGCTCAAAAAAGAGAACTATGGTGCCTTCAATAACTTGGCTTTTAAAATCCACATCTAAGTCCAATACATAATGCTTTACGAGCATGTGGCATGTGTTGGCCATTAGGGGTAGGTCATCCTTAGCGGGATCTAGCTTCATCTCCATGTTCCAATTTGCTAGGCAACAGCTTTGCAAATTCTCTGTCATTTCTTACACAACATGTTTCCAGGACTTTCAGCCTCCCAGTGGCATAAATAACGGTTGGTTCATATAAGTTAGTGTAGTGAGTTGCAGTTCCACCACTTCTCTCTTACTCTGTAGAAGGGAAAACAATCAAAGAACATTTTAAACAAGTGTTCTGAAATGGATGTATCTAGATGTTAATAAAAATAACTGTGCTGTAATTATTAGAATTTCTATGGTCAAATATTGAATTCCTTTGTTTATACTAAGGTAGTGAGCATATTGCTCAAGAAAAGATTTCAAGATCTGGCAGCTAGAACAGCAGGCAGTCTAATCTATATGACAATCATAGAAGATGTCCAAGTGAACAGATTTCTCAAAATATTAGTTTGTTAACTAAAGGAAATGAGCTTTAATGATACAGCTTCCTTAATGTCACTTTCTTTTCACTGGCAACCCTTTGAAAAATATAAGTTTTTATGCAAGATCAAACTTACTTTATTACAGCATATCTTGTTTTTAAAGATGCTAAACATATCATTTCTAATTTCTTGCCTCAAATTACAGCGATTATTTTTCTACTGTGATTCTAAGTAACAAGTATGAAAGAAGGCTAAATGGCCTCGTATGTTTTATACTTTCAGAGTAATAATTTAATATATACAATGTAACTCCGGGGATTAATGTACTTTTTATATTACAACTGCTTTCATATCAGCACTTCTAGTAAATTACAAGAAAATGAGCCAATTTACCAGGAGTGCATTCTAAGTATTCCTTTGAGATTGCTGATGGAGATTTTTCAAATGTATAGTTAGATACTCAAGGTATATCATTACATCTTAATAGCTGGAAATCCATTAACATTCTGGATAATAGCCTTCTTATGGCAAACAAAAGGTCTTCTCACTGGAAAATATGCAAATACCAATACAAGGAAGAAAAACATAAAATGCATCAACATCTGTAGCAATAAAAGACAGAAGTTCTTCATGAAAGTTTTGAACCAATACATACTTTGTTTTTACAATATAGTGATTGAGACATTCAAATTGTACAAAATCATTTAGCTCACTGATGTTTTCTTTGTTATAACTGAATATTTTCTAGCATGTTCTATTTCTGTTCATTTATTGAATATATAGTAATAAACCTTAGAGACAAGAAATTGAAAATCTCAGCTCAAACTCTTAGTGCAGCTTCTCTAGGGTAGGATTGCTCAGAATGAGCTCTGCATTTCTGTGTGCATTCTAGTCTTATTTGTCAAAATCTATTTGGTGGTCGGCTTTGTTTTCATATAAAAGATTACTACTTTACATCTCTATTACTCAGTCTTTTAAAAAATTGAACTAAAACATAAAATATTTTGGGGATTAGAAATTAGAGAAGGTGGGGAATCATTAGGACATCTAGCCCATTCTGTGCCAATGTAGGAATGCTCTCTATAACATCTGTCTAGTTTATTTTAAATATCTGAAGTGTTGAGGCATCCCTTGGGATATTGTTTCACAGCCTTATATATCTCACTAGTCCAGAACATCTCAGAGAGATTTGTATGTGGATCTCCCACTGTCTGTGCAAAATAGCGGTCAGGATCAGATTCCTCTATTACTCCTTCCCTCTTTTGTGGGAGCCCATGGAGTACTCTCTCTATTAGATTGGTATCCCAAGGGGAAGGGGAAGGCCAAGAAGGGACTACATTGCCCCCACACTACCACCAGGAAGATTACCCAGAAAACAAGGTATCATAGCATTGGGCCTTCTCCCATGGCCAAGGGGTGTTTGGGGGACAGCTAGAGCAAGTGGAAGCCCTGATTGCATGTCTCATGATCCCCTTTAACACAGACCTTTTACCATGCCATGGAACCCAAAGTTAACACTCAAGGGCTTTTCCTTTAGAGGATCCAAGTAATTACAAAGAGCTGGGAGGATGGAACGGCAGCTCATTTCACACTGGGTGTAACTACATCTAACCCCATGCTCAGACAACATTTAGGAGGACACTCAAAATTCCTCGCTGAATTTCCTTTCCTAAACTCCCTCCTGCAAGTATTTCCACATGGGAGAAGTTTTCCCTATTTTTCTCTCATTTAATTCCATTACTGCTAGTTACAGTCTCTTGTACCCTCCTCGATTATCACATGCTTCAAATATTGGCAAACAGTTATCATGCTCCACACCATCTTAGTTACCCACTTAGGCAAGCTTTCTGTACATTTAGCTCTTTTAGAACTCAAACTTGCATGGAATCCACTAGCACAGACTCCTGAGCCCATGCAGAGTCACAATGAAATAAATGCACCTTTGCACAAGTATAGGGACCTACACAAGTCAATTCCAATGCAAATCTGGCTCGGTACTTTGCCAATTTGGCTTCAACATTTTACCCCGCCCTAGTCTGATCTGCTTAACTAGATACATTACCATTACCATAATACCAAGTGTCTTCTATTTAAAAATAAACAGAATATTAGAGATAGAACAAGAGTATTTAGTCAGTATTGGTAACAAATGCCACAGACACATCCAGCAGGATGAGTATGGAGGATGGTCCTTGTTTATGAACTGTAGGAGAGCTACCAGAGCTGTGACCACTTTCTTTGTACAGTGCCTTGGCTTGAAACCGGACTGCAAATACAAGCATGAAAGACAAAAAGTTCTATATGCTATTGTGCCAATACTGATTTTATGATTAATGGACTACACTGCGACTCACATAATCTGGGTTTTGTTCCTGACTCTACCACAAACTTTCTGGATGACTTTTGGCAAGTATCTTAATCTCTGTGCCTCAATTCTCCACCTATAATGTGAGAATGATAATACCTAGCTCACAGGGACATTATGATGAACGTATTAATGCCTGTGAAATTCTCAGATACTATGGTGATAAGCACCATAGAAATCCTACAATAATAAAACGAACATTGTAGTTCAGTGCACACAAACAAAAGGTAACATTTAATTAGAGGATTTATAACTATGTAATTAGTTGTTACATACAGCAAGGTTAGGAGGAACCAAAGCACTGTACCAGTAAAACTCAATTAAAGTATGAGTAAAGTTCATTTGAATGAATATTAAATCAATTTAAATCATTTTTACAAAAATTATTATTTTAGGACATAAAATTTCAGATTCAAGGCAGTCACATGTTTCAATGAAGCAAAGAAAAATGTAGGGATTCAGGTTAAGAGGTTTCTGTTAATTGAGGTTGACATATATGATTATACATTTCAAAAATCTTATAGTTCTATATATGATCTTATATCAAATTTTAATATAGTTCCTCTTATAAGACTAAGTAAATAAGGTGAATGTGTATTGTTTTTGTCTTGCCCCTCCCCATGACTTGAGCAAGGGTTTGAGCATCTTCCAAAAATTATAAAGTGTATACATTAAAACTCTCTCTCTTCCCCTTCCCCATCCCCACCACCACAGTCTCCATCTTCCTCTCAAGGACTGGCTTTAGTTTATTTGGTATGTATGGGTCTTTGGGTTTTTTAAATATGATGCTATTGTGGGAAGTCTGGTCAAAGAAATAGGTTCTACATTTTGTTCTGAAGATGAGGAGATTCAGAGTCATCCTGATATCTTCCATGGGTTAGTTCCAGCTACATGGGGCA
This sequence comes from Terrapene triunguis, assembly GCF_002925995.2. Classification (NCBI taxonomy): domain Eukaryota; kingdom Metazoa; phylum Chordata; order Testudines; family Emydidae; genus Terrapene; species Terrapene triunguis. The sequence continues at coordinate 20,219,261 of NW_020664464.1, read as the reverse complement.
ATCATGGAGAAAGCACTGTTTTCTGTGCATGACTCTCTCTCAAGGACAGTTACATTTTTCCAGGGGAATGTGGATGCCATTGGAAGTCATGATCCCACAGAGTGAGGTGGTCCCTCAAGTAACTTGAGACAACCCTGGGATTCTGATGAGCAGAACTGAAACGTTAAACTCGACCCAGTATTTAACTGGGAGATGGTGAAGATAGAGCACTGGGGTGATGTGCTCATGCTAGCTTGTTTTACACAGAGACAGGCTACTACATTCTGAACCAAAGGTAGCTTTTTTTGCAGGTTTTTGGCCACACCCTGATATTCAGAGAATTACAACAATCAACTCTCAAGGTCACATATCTGTGGATCACTGAGGTTATGTTCGGCTCTGACAGGAGGTGGTGGTGTCCTCATTCCAGCCATACATGAAAAAGGGCATTTTTTACTTATGTGATTAAGTTATCCAGAAGCAAGGCTATGGACTTCCTTGATAATCTGAGGGCAGACACCCTCATTGTTCAGACAGGGTGACTTCTTTAAACTGAGGTGTCAAAGTAGCAGCCGTGTTAGTCTGTATCCGCAAAAAGAACAGGAGTACTTGTGGCACCTTAGAGACTAACAAATTTATTTCAGCATACGCTTCCGTGGGCTGCAGCTTCTACCAGCTTCTCTTCAACCACCTGCTGCTATCAGCCATCAGATAGGTGCGGGGTGATGCTCTCTGCATCTGATATGAAAGTGATACAGAGCTGTATGCCATCAGCATATTGCTGGCATTTCAGTCCATATTGTCTCAACATGCCTTGGGTGCTTCAGAGAGAGAAAGAGAGAGAGAAAGAAAGCGGGAGAGAGCGCATGCACACAAGAAAGATGGGGAAGGGAATTTATCCTAGTAGGATTCCACATGTAACACCTCTGGAGGTGGAGGAGAAGGTGTCCATCATGATTCTCTAGGTGAAGTCTGAGAGGAATGAATGAAGCCACATCAGCACAGTTCTGCTAACCACTGGACAACTCTGAAAACTGATAACAGAATTCCATGTTTGATAATATCAAATACAGCAGAGAGGTCCAGCAATATAAGTAGGAGTATCTGGCTCTTGTCCAGTCATGAGACGATCATCCAATACCAACAGCAACAGTGTACTGGCCTGGAGCTTAAATGGGAGGAGTCCAGAACATTAACTGTATATAGGTGGAGTTAGAGTCAAGCTTCAGCAAGCTTCTCAGTTAAATTGCTCAGCAATGGGAAGTTTGAGACCCGTCAGTATTTGGAAATGATAGCCACATGGGGGAATGGTTTCTCAGGTATTGGCCACAATATGGCACACATTCATGGTAGATTTTCCTCCTCACCTACAAGGTTCTGATGACCTCAGTTCCTAGAAGATCCCAGTTGCACTGAATACTTTTTCACGTGTTAAGGGGGACATGGATCACTAACAGGCAGAGACTAGATTTTCCTACAGTGCCTCTAGAATTTCCAGATACAAGAATGGAAAGACTCAGGCAAGAAATGTATTGTCTTATTGTACCTATATGCATTGTACAGTTCCTGGTATCCTGAGAGACTGTCTGAACACAGATGATTTTGCTCTATAGTACTTAGTTCATAGGTCTTAGATATGTGTAAATAATATTTCAGGTACAGGGCCAAATTTTCTGCTTATGTAAACAGGCACAGCTACAATGACTTCAGTGAAGTTTTGTCCATTGGACACCCACAGAAAATTATGTAGTAAAGTTAAAATTGATGTGGAAACTATATAAAATGTTTGTGAGCAGGATCAATACAAGAGAGCTACATAATACCTGTGGTTACAACAAATCTGAGTGGTATAAAAAGCAAAACATTGTCACTTATGGTTTGGTTCATCATAAACAGTCAAGGAGAAAATGGAACAAATGTTTTGCTTCAGTTTTGTTATTTCCTGTAACAGCCCAAATTTTACACAGTGACATAAAATAAACTACACTTGTGTAAACAATATGTATATACAGAGAATACATATGTGAAGATGAGATTATAGCATGCTGTATATTCTGTGGGCTGGTAATAAGAGCAAAAGCCTGAGAATTTAGATGATCCTGTGTATTAATTACAGAGAAGGCACTGATGCATTGTATAACAGAGGACAACATTTATAATGCATTATGTTTTTATACCAATCTTCATAAGAGCAGCTCCAAGCACTTGCCAGTCATCAATTATCAGAAATCTGAAGTGAAATTCTGGCCCTATGAATTCAGTGGGAGTTTTGGCATTAATTTCAAGTGGGCCAGAATTTCATGCCTGGTTTCTAGCTAAACAGAAAACCCATGATCAACACAACATAATTTTCCAAGATTTGAATTTAACAGGCAAACACTGAGAAGAGGGAAAACAAGCAAGCAACCAGAAAGTGGTAAAGTTTATTTAAAAATCCTACTTAGATTGTAAGCTCCTAGATGCTACAACAATACAAAAAAACAAAGAAACCAGACTTTCAACAGAACCCAGATCCAATTCTCACTATTTGCTATAAATGAGTCTATATCATTTTCATTTCACATTCTCTGTGATTCACTTTTTGGACATGCACAAAGCAAGTTGTAAGTGGTTTTGTTTGGGTACGCAGCATGTGAAATTTTTTTGTAAAAAAAATAAGCACGTTTTTATCTTTTGGTTTATTTAATTTCTAAACAACTTTTTTTTGCTTATATCTGCACAAGTACAATTCAAATATAGCCAAAAGTAAACACTGAAAATGTGTAAAAATAGAAGCCCTAGAATTTCTAATTAAGCCAAACAGATGGCTATGAGGTAGGTACTCTAAACTAAAGCAATAGATCTGAAATATTTTCTTATTGTAGACAACTTTTAAGAAAGACAAGCTCTTGTGGTCCACCACTTCCTCACTAAAGTCCAATTCAATACCTTTCCCTCTGACCACTATAGCATTCACTTCATGAAAATGGACAGTATTAGGGAGACAAAATGAAAATTAAACTGGCTTTAGTGTGATGGCTATGACTGCTTTGTTATACCCCTTCCCACTCATTTTGTACCCTGGTTGGTCATTTCCTTTCCCCGGATGTAGGAACTTTACATTTGTCATTGCCAAATTTCCCCTTATTGCTTTCAACTACATGGCTCTGTCATTCTACAATTTTAAAGCAGTCTTCTTGTGGGTGCAGAAATGTGGTGATTGTTTTACGTTTGCATTTAAGTTTTGTTGGTCAAAAGCCTTTTGGAAATCCACGGAATCTAGTGCTCAGATACAGCTCCCAGAAACATCACACCCTGAAGTTCTCACAGAAGCAGCCTGTGGACCACTTGGAAGTATTCTTAGTACCATGTCTGAGAACCACTGCTGAAAAGTATTAGACCACTGAAAAAGTGAGGCACAGAGAGATGAAGCAACTTGCTGAAGATCATACAGAAAGTCAACAGCAGAACCAATAACTCTCTAACCCCTAAGCAATGGTCGCTCTTTGTGCCACAGTGCATTTTAACAACATTTAAACATAAAATGAAGGTGTTGTAAGTATTTAAATTGTATATGGGTGGTCTATGTATGCAGTATGTATTTGTTGTTTCAAATAGTTCCCTATTTTCACTAGATATTCTTTTGATAGGGATAATTTTTGTTAGTAGTCGTTTTGGCAGGACATTCATCCAATAAAAGGAAAACAACAAACCTATGTAGGTGCTTGTATAGATATGCCTCAGCCTTCATTAGCTGCTCCTTTTGAACTAACACTAGAGTCCTGGAATAGAAAGCCCCATAACAGCAGTAGTTTTAGAATGTTAAGTGTTCCTTTAATGCAGTGATCCCCACGGTTGCCCTCCTCCCCTCACTGGAGCCAGGGCCGGGAGCTGTAGCTCCCAGGGGGAGGCACAGACAGAGGTAAAGGGGCCAAGGCTGGGGGTACATCTAGGGCCAGGAGCGGAGTGGCGGCTGGGGGCCCAGGCTGGGGGTGCGGCCAGGAGCAGAGCCATGGCCGGGGGTGGAGTTGGAGCCGGAGCCGGGGCCAGGAGGAGGAACGCCATGACTGGGGGTGAGTGCTTAACTACGCTGCCAGTTAAGAAGTTTTTCCTAATGTCCAACCTAAACCGCCCTTGCTGCAATTTAAGCCCATTGCTTCTTGTCCTGTCCTCAGAGGTTAATGAGAACAATTTTTCTCCCTCTACCTTGTAACAACCTTTTATGTACTTGAAAACTGTTACGTCCCCCTCTCAGTCTTCTCTTCTCCTCTCCAGACTAAACAAACCCAATTTTTTCAATCTTTCCTCAAGGGTCATGTTTTCTAGACCTTTAATCATTTTTGTTGCTCTCCTCTGGACTTTCTCCAAGTTGTCCACATCTTTCCTGAAATGTGGCACCCAGAACGGGACACAGTACTCCAGTTGCAGCCTTATCAGTGTGGAGTAGAGTGGAAGAATTACTTCTTGTGTCTGGCTTACAACATTCCTGCTAATACACCCCAGAATGATGGGTTTTTTTTTTTTTTTTTGCAACAGTGTTACACTGTTGACTCATATTTAGCCTGTGATCCAATAACCCCCAGATCCCTTTCCACAAGACTGCATGAACTTTGGGGGCTTTGTTGTTGGTTTACAGGGTTTTTTTTTTTTCAGTTTGTTTTGATTTGGAAGGGGGAATACACACACACATACTATATTATATATAGGGGAGAACTCAATTCCATCCCATCTGCCCTCTTTAAAGATAACTGACTTTTCCATTTATTGTTCCAATTTATAAAGAAAAAACAATGAGTCCTTGTGGCACCTTAGAGCAGCGGTGGCTCCAGGCACCAGCGCAGCAAGCGCGTGCCTGGGGCGGCAAGCCACGGGGGGAGCGGCCTGCCGTTCGCTCCAAGGGCAGCAGTCAGGCTGCCTTGCCGCCTGCAGGAGGTCCGCCAGTCCCGCGGTTTCGGTGGCAATTCGTCAGCGGGTACACCGAAGGCGTGGGACCGGCAAACCTCCCGCAGGCATGCCGCCGAATCCGCAGGACTGGCGGACCTCGCGCAGGCGCGCTGCCAAAGGCGGCCTGACTGCCGTGCTTGGGGCGGCAAAACAGCTACAGCCGCCCCTGCCTTAGAGACTAACCAATTTATTTGGACAAAAGCTTTTGTGGGCTAAAACCCACTTCATCAGATGCATGGAGTGAAAAATACAGTTAGCAGTATAAATATTACAGCACATGAAAGATGGGAGTTGCCTTACCAAGTGGGGGGTCAGTGCTAACGAGGCCAATTCAATTAAGGTGGAAGTGGCCTATTCTAAACAGTTGACAAGAAGGGGTGAATATCAAAAGAGGGAAAAGTACTTTTGTAGTGCTAACAAGGCCAATGCAATCAAGGTGGACATTGCTCATTTCCAACAGTTGACAAGAAGGTGTGAGTATCAGCAGAGGGAAAATTACTTTTTGTAGTGACCCATCCACTCCCAGTCTTTATTCAGGCCTAATTTGATGGTGTCCAGTTTGCAAATTAATTCCAGTTCTGCAGTTTCTCGTTGAAGTCTGTTTTTGAAGTTTTTTACTTTTTGTACTTTCCCCTCTCTTGATATTCACCCCCTCTTGTCAACTGTGGAGACTAGGCCACTTCCACCTTAATTAAATTGGCCTTGTTAGCACTGACTCCCCACTTGGTAAGGCAACTCCCATCTTTTCATGTGCTGTAATATTTATACCTGCCTACTGAATTTTTCACTCCATGCATCCGATGAAGTGGGTTTTAGCCCACGAAAGCTTATGCCCAAATAAATTGGTTAGTCTCTAAGGTGCCACAAGGACTCATCATTGTTTTTGCTGATACAGACTAACACGGCTACCACTCTGAAATTTATAAAGAGTAATTCACTTGGGGAAAATAAACCAAGTCTGTAAAATCACAGCCCCAAACATAGTTTTAGAACATATTAAGCAACTGAAAGCATGGGGTTAAGAAGAGAAACACATGTAGCCTTCATAATAGCAGTTGCTATAACCACTCTCTCCCACCCTCCCCCACTAAAAAATAGCTCCCTGTTAGACAAGAGGTTTCTGAGGAAGCAGAACTCCTCTGCCATACAAAGGCCTGGGTTGTAGCCTGAGCTAATAAAACCTTTTTGTTTCCTTTGTTACAAGTGGTTCACTCTTGATTTCAACAATAAAACCTTTGGGGAGAAAAAAAATGCTACTGAAAGACTTTTGTTGCTGGACCAGCTGGCCCACACCATCAGCTCAAAGCCTCATGAAAGGGGCAAAAAAAATCATTAGCTGCTCTCTTTTATGGCTCTAGTGAAAAGATATATACATGAAGTTACAGGGGTGCATGTTGGGATCATCTTCATACAGTGCAGGAGGAACAGAGGCTATTTTTGGGGGGAAGGTCAGGGACGGCAAACACAAGAAACACTTCCTTCCCCCTTACGTCCTTTGATATTTTTGTTTGTAAAAATTTTGAAAAAAAACACTGCTCTACAGCCAAAATGCTTCTGAAATAAATGTAGTCAAACTTTACTAATTCTGGGTCACTGAGAACGAAAATGATGCTTAAAATTGTTGATTGGCTCTAGTTTTCAAGATATGCTATTGGGTCAGTATATACGACCCTTGACTTGGGAATGGCGGAGGATAAGTGAGTTATAAAGGGAAGGGATCTCAATTTAAACCAGAAATGACTAAAATACATCTTTGACTGGATCTATGAATAAATCAATGACTGGTTTTGGACAGTACTTGCTTTTTAGGCAAAACAATGAATGGTGCAATCTGAAGCTGGTATTGTGTCATACATGATATGAATTGCATCATGTTATTCCTAGAAGTCATGGATGATGCAATCATAACGAAGCTTACATCACTCTGCTGAACAAATTGCCCTATATCAGCTCTAGAAATCATACAGTGTCGTGCTCTCTTATTTGTCAGTGTTTGATTTTGCAAAGGGACACATTTCTGTTTAGCCAAAGTGAGCAGAGATGCCTCGTACTTGTGTGAACAGTGCAGATAACTTCTGCTATGTTTGTGGTGAAGTGACTTTTGCATCACAAAAGCGCAGTATAACCACTATGGTTAAGAAAGCCTATCACCTTTATTTTGGCTGCAAAATTGGAGATCTGACAAGAGGTGGGCCCCACACATATGCTGCAACACTTGTGCAACAAATCTTCACCAGTGGTTGAACAGGAAAAGGAAATCTATGCCTTTTGCAGTGCCAATGATTTGGAGAGAGCCAACAGATCATACCAGCAATTGTTACTTCTGCATGGTGCCTCCAGTTGGGAAAGGTGTGTCAAAGAAGAAAAAGTGGACTGTGCATTATCCAAACATTCCATCAGCTATACGCCCAGTACCCCACGGAGAAGGACTGCCGGTTCCTGAGGCACCAGAATCGTTCTCACTTGAGTCAGACGAGGAAGAGGATGAAACTTCTGGTCCTGAACCATCAGTGTCACAGGACCCACATTTTCTCCCATCCTCCGCCTCTGAAGCACACCTCATAACACAAGGTGAACTGAATGACCTTGTCAGGGATTTGGAACTACCCAAGAGTAAGGCAGAGCTGTTGGGCTCCAGACTACAGCAGTGGAATCTCCTGGCAGGTGATGTTAGGGTTTCCATGATCCGTGACCATCAAAAGGATCTTGTCCCATTCTTCTTCATGGAAGGTGATCTTGTAGCCTGCAACATCGATGGTGTGATGGCAGCCCTAAACATCGTTCACGATCCAGATGAGTGGAGACTGTTCATTGATTCATCGAAGATGAGTCTTAAAGCTGTTTTACTGCATAATGGCAATGTTTTGCCATCAATTCCAGTTGGTCATGCAGTCCATATGAAGGAAACCTATGACAACATGAAACAACTTTTGAGGTGCATAAACTATGACCAACATCAGTGGCAGCTTTGTGGCGATTTAAAGGTTGTTGCTCTCTTGCTTGGTCTGCAGACTGGATACACAAAGTACTGCTGTTTTCTCTGCGAATGGGATAGTCGTGCAAGAGATTCCCACTACATCAAGAAAGATTGGCCACTCCGACAGTCATTGGAGCCTGGGAGGAAAAGTGTTCAGCATCCACCACTTGTTGAATCAAGGAAGATTTTGTTACCACCCTTACACATCAAGCTGGGTCTGATGAAGAACTTTGTCAAGGCCATTGACAAAACACAAGCAGCTTTCAAGTACCTCCGTGGAAAATTTCCAAGGTTAAGTGAAGCTAAGATAAAGGAAGGTGTCTTTGTTGGTCCTCAGATTCGTGAACTTCTTCGAGATGATGCATTTGACCATGCACTGTGTGGCAAGGAAAAGACGGCATGGAAAGCCTTCCAGTTAGTGGCAATAAATTTTCTCGGAAACAACAAGGCAGACAACTACAGGTTGTTGGTGGAAAAACTCCTCAAGGCATACAAAAGCCTTGGTTGCAACATGTCACTAAAAATACATTTTTTGCACTCTCATCTAGATTTTTTTCCACCGAACTGCGGAGCAGTGAGCGACGAGCATGGCGAGCGATTTCACCAGGACATTGCAACAATGGAGAAACGCTATCAGGGCAAATGGAGCCCATCAATGCTTGCAGACTATTGCTGGACAGTGACAAGAGATGCTCCATTTAATGAATACAAGAGACAAGCCAAGAAGCGCCGAGTAGACACTGAATAGGACTAAACTATGTACAGAATAGTTTTTTGCCTTTTGTTTCATAATACATTTTATTTATATAACCCTTTTGCTGATTTTTAAAGTGTTACATAAACAGGACAGGTGAAATATTATCATGTAAAGCAACCATAAACACATGGAAAAGACCTAGGTTTACAATTTATGATTAAAACTCTACTATCTACACAATATACATAGACATAAAATGTAAAAACTTAAATATCTTAGAAACAGTAGCCAATCAGTTGTTTTAATTGTCATATTTGAATTCAGCACATCAAAATACATAATAAATAGCACATTTTATCTCTGAAGCAGACGACTTCTCAAAAATTGTAGACCAGTGAAATCACTTGTGTACATAATTACAGACAAGGCTACCTTGTTTGGGAGGTGGGGAAGGAATCTACCCAAATGTTTTACCAAGATCACAGAATCTTAGTCTTTAAACCAAATTTTGGTCATTACTCTTGCAATTAATGCCACATTTCAAATGCATAGACTTACTAAAGCAATTAAGATTTGATCCATTACAGTGTATAACAGTGTTTTTCAAACCGTGGGTTGCGACCCACTACTGGGTCGCGGCATGTAAGGCACTGGGTCACCTTGCTCTGGTCAGCACTGCCAACCAGAACGTTAAAAGTCCCATTGGCAGTGCTGCCCAGCTAAGGCAGGCTAGTGCCTACCTTTTCCGACACTGTGCTGCACCCAGGAAGTGGCCAGCAGCAGGTCTGGCTTCTACGCAGGAGGGCCACAGTACACTATGCGCTGCCCCCGCCCGAGCACCGGCTCCACACTCTCATTGGCTGGGATCCAGCCAATCGGAACTGGGGGGGGGGATGCAGTGCCTGTGGGCGAGAGTCGCGTGAAGCCACTTGCACGCCTCCGCCTAGGAGCCGGTCCTGCTGCTGGCCGCTTCCGGTGCAAAGCGCAGTCTGCGGTGCCAGTACAGGCAGGAAACCTCCCTCTGCAACCCGGCTGTGCCGCTGACTGGGAGCCACTGGAGTTAAATCCGCGCCCCAACCCCGCACCCCAATCCCCTGCCCCAGCCCTGAACCCACTCCCCCCAAAGCCAGAACCCCTTCCTGAACCCCAAACCCCTCATCCACCCCAGAGCCTGCACCCCCAGCCCAGAGCCCTGATCCCCTCCCACACCCCAAGCCTCTGCCTCAGCCCTGAGCCCCCTCCAATACCCTGAACCCCTCATTCCCGGCCCCTCCCCGCAGCCCTCACCCCCGCACCCCAAACCTCTGCCCCAGCCCTGAGCCCCTCCCACAACCCAAGCCCCTCATCCCCAGCTCTGTTGGGTGGCAGGCGTCAACAATTTTCTTCAACTGGGTCCCCAGAAAAAAGTTTTAAAACCACTGGTTTTGTATAATACATACAAGTACTTTCTACTTTTAGACCACTACATTTGAATTACAGAAATTAACTCAGATTCCATAGTGATAATGGCTACATAAGTACCTAGATCAGCAAGATGCTTGAAGTATTCAGATTTAGTTTGAAGTTGTTAATTTTTATACAGTCTTTAGTTTCAATGTATATTTCCTAGTAATATCCCACTCTCCCCAAAAACGTGACTATAATAAAAATATTGTGGGAGTTTTAGTGAATAAAGCACCCTTTAATGACATTTTCTACTTGGTAGCTACCTTGACCCACTGAAAATTATAACAGTTCATATCCAAGTAGATCTCTAGATGTTTATTTGCTATCTAGTATGATTAGAGGAAAATATTGTCTGTATGGATGTTTTTATGATTCTAAGTTAATTTATAAACATGTTTCGTGAACTACATGGTTGAGATTTTCAAAGCCTATCGGGAATTTAGACATACAACTCCCACTGACGCCAATGGAGTTTGTGTGGCTAACCCTGTGGTTGGCTTATCCATTCTAATTATTGTAAAAAGCTCTAAAATGAGGACTAGTGAAGCCAAAGGAACACACAGGATAACTTAGAAATAGGTCTTTGTACTATAGATGAAGAAACCACCTGTTATGTTTACTAGATACCAACAACCAATCCAAGGGCAAAATCTCCCCAAATCACACTAGGGATCTCTGCTGAATTTCCCAAACTCATATTACACACAAATTCCAGTAATACAGTGGGAGTTCTGTACTCATTTTATACATAGAATTCACAGTAAAGGTCTACAATGTGGACTAGAAAGGGAGAATATTGCCGTAAATCAAGATACAAGTTTTTTAAAGTTTATCCCATAAAAATTTACACTTCAGAAACCAGAAATCCAAAAACCTGCCTGGATTTATTTTAGTAGGCATTTTCTTTAGCAAGATGTTAAAAGAAAGAAGTGACAACTTATACTTTTTAAAAGGATATGGTCTTTTATTCACTAATTTAGATAAGAAAGACAATTTCCTAGAAATTCACAATTATTTTTATATACAACCAGAACAAAAGGATCTGAGTTAAAATATATGTAAATTTTAACTACATGGATATGTATAAATATTTAAACCTTTATTATTCAACAGCTTTTGTGAATCTCTCCTAAAATATTTGTCAGTATTGTACATTATAAGAATCCCTCAGGCTTGGCAATCTTTTATTACTGTTTTCTGGTGCAGCTACTGATATACTGTGCCAGCAATGGTTTCCCTCAGATGGATCACATTTTTGGGGAACTAATGTGTTCCTCTTTGTGTGGGCAAATGCCATAGGAAAACCAAACCCACTTTGGATTATACCAGCTAAAGTCACATGTACAAGCAAGAAGAGACACTTGTCACTGTTTTTGAAACCAACTATCTTAACCGATATAGAAGGCAAGACAAAGATTATACAAAATCCATCCAAACCAAAGCATATTTCTTATTTCTCCATAGACTCTCATCAGAGCATAATAATTGATGGTATCCATATATCCTTTCAGAGCAATATAAAGGATGTGTTTTCCAAGTACAAAATAGAAAGTAATAAAGCAAGAATTAATAGGATTCAAAAGCACAGACGTTTCCAATGTACTGCTATTTTAATAAAAATGTAATCCTCCCAAGTGATCTTGCTTTGGAAAGCATATGGCATTTACAATACACAAACCAGTAACACCTTTTAAAAGAATTTACAGTATTTTAATTAAAAATACTTTGACTTTAGGTGCCTAAAAGTAGCACAGAAGCAATTGCACATTTCATTTGATCCAAAATGTTGTACATGACAATTTAGAAAAAGAAAGAAAAAAATCATATTTCTGCCTCATAAATATAACATGTATAAAAGCCACCATATTAGGAGCAAGTTGACCATTTTATGCACTAGAGAGTGATCCCCAAACTGTAGAGGACATGGAGGAACATTTGAGAGGGCACTGGGTGTACCAGGCCAGCCCCCACAAGGGGCAGGGAGAGAGCACCACCAAGCCCCGCTACGGCCCCAGCTCTGTTCCGGCCCCACCCCCAGCCGCAGCCCCAGCCTCACACCCAGTCTCAGCCCCTGGCCACAGCTCTGCTCCTGGCCCTGCTCCTGGCCCCAGACTCAGCCCCTACCTCAGGTTCCTTACCCCTGTCTGTGACCCTCCCCCCAGGAGCCATGGCCCCGCTCCCGGCCCTAACTCCCAGGGGGGCGCAGACAGGAGTAAGGGGGAGCACAATTGAAAAGTTTGGGGACCACTGAACTAGGGGATGGAGCAGGCAGGAGCACAAGTCATAGGTGGGGGTGGCCAGGAGAAGCAGGACTGGGGGGCACAGGGCAGGGGAGCCCAGCATGGAGCCAGGCTGGAAGGATGCAGGACAGGGGCAAGGCGGAGGTGCCAGGGGGAGCCTGGACTGGGCAGGGGACACAGAGAAAGGGCGGAGGAGCTGGGCAGGATGGGGCACAGGAAAGGGGTTGGGAGGGACCTCAGACCAGATGCCAGGTGCCAACCAGGAGCGCAGACGCAGTGCGCTGGATGTTTGTAGCTCACGCAGGGGTTTTCAAACTTCACTGCACCGTGACTCCCTTCTGACAACAAAAATTGCTACATGACCCCAAGAGGCAAAGAAAGATTTAGTGATTTGCCCAAGTTGATGCTGCAAGCCAGCATCAGAACATTGGCCTTAGAGTTAGGAGTCCTAACTGCAAACAACACTCCAAACCTTACATACCAAAGGTTTTGTTCTCAAAATGGTTAGAAAGAAAAAATGCATGTACTGAAAAATCCAAGCAGCTATCATGATATCTCTCAAAAGTATCACTGCTTTATATTCTCAGGAACGATTCCAGTTAAATGACAGCTACTGCACTGTGTGCATCTACAGTGTGTGTACTTCAATAAGGCTTCCCACAGCTGTCTCTGCACTTCATGCAGCTTACTGCTCTTTATAGCTCAGCTACTGAAAAAAATTAAGGTGGCCTTCACATCATGCTGAAATCTTTTTTGAAGTTTGTGCTGCCTCGTTGGCATTCACAGAAAGTCCTAAGGCCAAATTTTCTACTGATGTAAACTGGTGAAGCTCCGTCAACTTCAGTGGAGCTGTGCCAATTCACACCAGGCGAAAATATGGTCAACAATGTACACTTAACAGTTCTGCACACTAGTCCTTCCTACAGTGTTTACATTTCACCCTGAGAGGAAGCTGTTCTAACTAAATGACCTCAAGTTCAGTCATTTGGAATTAATTTTTCCCAGATGTTCTCCAGAATCCTTTCCTTCAAACCCATAGCACTTCAGCAGGTGACATGGATTCCCACAGAGTTCCAAAGGAAATGCTGCAGGACCTGTCACATTGGGTGATGGGGCACATCGGGCATCAGAGGTCTGATTGTAAATGGCTAATTAAATCCCCTCCAATGGGAGTCTGGAGACAAACAAAATGAACAGGAACAACTCATGGTGATCTGGAGTTTGAGAATAATTCATCTATCACTACCAGGCTCTGTTCTGATGAGTCTTTTCAATCATGTTAAGATAACAGGATGGAGAAACACACCCTCCTTTTTGCCCATCAAAACAGGGCCCTAATGTTGCTATGTGAGATAGCCAAAACTCACTGAAACAAGGGTAGGATAGAAAAAATGAAAACCTCTCCAAATCATTAATTGAATGTTTCATTCACTCACTCACTTTGACAACCAATGGAAACCCTAGGAGCAAACAATCACTCATTATCTGCTGGCACACGCATCCCATCTCTTCACCGCAATGCACTTTCGTTCATTTCCGGAGTTATCACTTCACTCTCAGCTGCCTAGGGATGCTTCTAATTGGCAAGTTGTTGGTTTTCATTAGTTCTGTCAACCCAGCTCCACAAAGGAACATAGGTGTTGTGATGCTGAACGTTGCGATGCCTAATTTTAGGCACCCAGAAAAATCACAGGAACAACACTGCAATCCACAAAGCCTGAGTTAGGCACTCCTTATGATGCAATCCACAAAACTACATGTGCTAGGTGGTGAGCCATGTAAGCTGGCCAATGAGAGATGCCAAGGACAGGGATGTGTCCTAAACCCTTCCCCTCTCTTGGAGATCGACACTAAGCTGCAGTGAGATGCTTATTTCTGCTTGAGCTCAGGGATGCCAAGTTGCCTCATCGTATTCCACAAACAAGCTCAATGCACTGAATCAAAAGCCTGATGGAAGTCTATACAAAGCCCTGCTCCAGCTTATTAAATTCCTTCATCTTCTTGAAAAGCTATCTCAAGGTAAAGATCTGGTCAAGGGTGGAACAAACAGGTCTAAAGCCACACACAGTATCCTGGCCTTTGCCACGAAGTGCATCGTTTTCTTTCCTGCCCGAACCCAGAAGGGACTGCCTGTGCACGTAGTACAAGTGGGTGGCTGCTCCTGGAGGAAAAGATTCTTGGATTGGAGGTGCAAGCAGATATGCTATTGAGACTTAGAGAAGTTGAGGAGTTCATAGACAGCCAGATATGGGAAATATCAGTACCCCATAGTCAAGGAAGAAAGGAGCTGGCCACCAAATAGACAGAAAGGAAGTCAGAGAGGAGGTCTGGCAGTTTGTAACCACCAGAGGCAAGAGGTCACAGCAGCATTCTACTTGGCTGGAGACAGACAAGGATGGGCAGGCTGTGGCCACCATAGAGAAGAGGACCAGGAGGAATTCCACACAGCCAGAAGTTTCAATACTAATACAATCAATACCAGGTCCTCAACATGGAAACTGTGAAAGATCGCTCTCAAAATCCAACTTTTCCAAGGGAACAGAGAGATATACAGGACACACCTGTGGATGGCAGCTCTGCCCAACCTGTAAGAAAATCAAGTTGCCCACAAAGAGCTCTCCAACTGTCCAAGGAAGACAGACAATCCTTGTAGGGGATACAATACTCAGAAGAATAGAAAATATTCTGCAAGGAACAGGCGGACAACAGGATGATGTGCTACCTTCCCAGAGCCAAGACATGAGACATCACTCTAAGATCAGATAAGCATCCTAAAGTTGACAGGCAAGAATCCATTGGGGATGGTTCATAATGACAATAATGACACTGCATCACTGGATATCTCACAGATAATAGATGACTTCAGAGAACCTGGAAGCGTGCTGAAGAAGACTGTCCAAGCAATCTTTGAGATCCTTCCTGTCCCATGAGCAAAGGAAGATAGAAGTCAGAAGGTGCTGCAAGTGAACCCCTGGCTAGATAAGTGGTGTAGGGTGGAGGATTTTGGTTTGGTGGAACATTCTATGGAGAGAGGGGGCTGTATGGATGGCCTCCCTCCACCACAGTAGAACGGGAACCATTCTCCTCGGGGACAGGCTGCCTAGAGTAATCAGGAGGGTGCTAAACTAATAACAAAAGGGGTGAGTAAAGAGAGGAAAGAGCTGTGCACAAAATCAAGAACAAAATTAATCAAGGCACCAAAGGACACAGAGAAGAAATTCTTGAATTGCCTATACATCAGTGCTAGAAGCCTGGGTGACAAACAAAAAGAATTGGAGTTGCTCATTTATGAGCATAAATTCAATCTAGTTGGTATTATTGAAACCTGGTGGCATGATTCACATGATTCACATGATTGTTAAATGTTAAAATCAATATTATTACCTATTTAGGAAGGATTGAGTGGGCAAAAGGAATGGGTAAGTGGTACTCTGTGTCAAAAATGGCATTACCTGTTTACACTGATGACTTGGAAAAAAATTATTTTGAATGCTTATGGATTAGTGTCTAAACAGATAAAGCGCAAGATGGGGTACTAGTTGGTGTCACCAAATCACACTAGGAAACAGGATGACCAGCTCCTTATGCACCTTTCTATAACATGTAGGGAAAAAAAGATGCATGGGCATGGGGGACTTAAGTGTGAGTGTCATGTCTTGCGGGTCACTTGCTGCCAGTATTAATGCACCTTTGGAATTTCATAATATTATAGATTACAGGTTCCTAACTCCAGAAGTGTTGCATCCAACGTGGGGGAATTCTATATTAAACCTCATCTTGACAGATAAAAAGGAACTGATCACAAAACTAAAAATTAACGTTAACTTAGGTACAAGTGATCAAGATTTGATCACATTTATAGTGTGCAAGCACAATAAAGTCCAGAGCAGTGATAGATATACTTGATGCTTTAAAAAGCCAGTTTTTCACAGAGCTGAAAACAATTCAGAGTCAAATCAGCTGGGAGGAAGAATTTAATACAAAAAAGTGTAACTGATAATTGGGAATTGTTTAAGAGCCGAAAAAGTGACAATCAAAGAAGAAGGCAGTATTGTTAAAAAACTGACCTGGTTTAGAGGAAATTGAAGGCAGCTATAAAAATTATATTTATAACAAATGGAAGAAAGGGGAAGTTGATGCTAATGAATATAAATCAGAAGCTCAGAACTGTAGAAAATTGATAAGGGAAGCAAAGGGACACAAGGAGAACTCTATGGTCAGCAGAGTTAAGGAGAATAAGAAAAAAAATTTAAAGTATATTAGGATCAAAATGTATCCTAACAGCGGTATTGGTCCATTAATAAATGGAAATGGTAAAATTATCAATAATAATGCAAAAAAGGCAGAAGTGTTCAATATATATTTCTATTCTGTATTTGGAAAAAGATGGTGTAGTGTAGTCATATCACATGATAACATTATTTGCATTCCACTAGTATCTCAGGAGGATGTTAAACATCAGCTACTAAAGTTAGATATTTTTATATCAGCAAGTCCAGATAACTTGGTCAAAGAGTTTTAAAAGAGCTGGCTGAGGAGCTCGCTGGATTGTTAATGTTGCTTTTCAATGAGTCTTGGAACATTGGGGAAGTTCCAGATGACTGGAAGAAAGCTAATGTTCTGCCAATATTTAAAAGGGGTAAAGGAGATGGCCTCGGTAAGTATATGCCTGTCAGTCTGATATCAATCCCAAACATGATAATGGAGCAGCTGATACTGGAGATGATTAATAAAAAATTAAAGGAGAATAATAATTAATGCCAATGAACATGGGTTTATGCAAAATAGATCCTTTCAAAATAACATGATATCTATTTTATAAGATTACAAGTTTGGTTGATAAAGGTAATGGTGCTAATAAAATAGACTTCTGGAAGGTGTTTGGCTTGATACCACACAACATTTTGATTAAAAAAAATAGAACATATAAAAGTAACATGGCACACAGTAAATGGATTAAAAGATGCCTAACTGATAGATGTCCAAATGTTATTGTAAACAGGAAATCATCATTGACTAGGTGTGCTTCTAGTGGGGTCCCAGAGGAATCAGTTTTTGGCAGTATTTAACGTTGTTGTCAATGACCTGGAAGAAAACATTAAATCATCACAGATAAAGTTTGCAGATTACACAAAAATTAGGGGAGTGGTAAATAACGAAGAGCACAGGTCAGTGATACAGAGCGATCGGGATCAGCTAGTAAGCTGGGTGCAGCATTTTAATATATCTAAACATGAATGCCTGCAGCTAGGAACAAAATATGTAGGCTATACAATGAGGGATTCTATCCTGGGAAGCAGTGACTCGAAAAAAGATTTGGTGGTGGTGGAGAATCAGCAGAACATGAGCTTCCAGTGCAATTCTGTGGTCAGAAAGGCAGATTTATTTATTTATTTTTATATTTATTTAAAAATGTGATCCTGGGATGCATAAATGGGAATCTCAAGTAGAAGTAGAGAGGTTATTTTATCTCTGTATTTGGCACTGGTGTGACCGCTACTGGAATACTATGTCCATTTCTGGTGTCCACAATTCAAGAAGAACGTTGATAAATTGGAGGGAGTTGAAGGAAGAGCCATGATAAAGATTAAAGGATTAGAAAACATACCTTATGAGTTAGACTCAAGGAGCTCAATCTATTTATCTTAACAAAGAGAATATTATGGGGTGACTTGATTACAGTCTACAAGTACCTATGCTGGGAACAAAGTACCTATATTGGGATCAAATATTTGATAGTGGACTCTTCAATCTAGCAGAGAAAGTTGATGGCTCGAAGTTGAAGCTAGACAAATTCAGACTAGAAATGATGTGTAAATTTTAACTGTGAGGGTAATTAACCATTCGAACAATTTACCAAGGATTCATGGTGGATCCTCCATCACTGGCAATTTTTAAATCAAGATTGGATGTTTTTCTAAAAGATATGCTCTAGCAATTATTTTGGGGAAGTTCTCTGGCCTGTGTATACAGGAGGTCAGACTGGATGATCACAATGGTCCCTTCTGGCCTTGGAATCTATGAAACATGGAAGTGAAGGCTTTCTCCGGGACCAACAGCATAATACCTCTATAGTTGCTACATTTGGCCTTAGTGTCCTTTTTGAAGAGAGGCAGATTAATACCCATTATACACAAATAATGTAAATATATATATGGTTAATTTAATAATTTCCTTTAGAACTATGAGTGTTTATAGTATCAAGTGTTCCATCACTAACAAATATTAAAAGCAAGTGACCTAGCCACTTATCAAAATGTACTGTACTATACACTGTTTAGGCCTAGGAACAGAAAAAGTACTGCAGATCAGAACTGAATAATTAGCATGTAGGGGGATCTAGAGCAGGGGTCGGCAACCTCTGGCACGCGGCTCGCCAGGGTAAGCACCCTGGCGGGCTGGGCCAGTTTATTTACCTGCTGACGTGGCAGGTTCGGCCGATCGCAGCCCCCACTGGCCGCGGTTCGCCGTCCCAGGCCAATAGGGGTGACGGGAAGCCGCGGCCAGCACATCCCTTGCCCGCGCTGCTTCCCGCCGCCCCTATTGGCCTGGGACAGCAAACCACGGCCAGTGGGGGTCGCGATTGGCCGAACCTGCCGCGTCAGCAGGTAAATAAACTGGCCCGGGCCGCCAGGGTGCTTACCCTGGAGAGCTGCGTGCCAGAGGCTGCCGACCCCTGATCTAGAGAGTACTTTGTTTGACAGATATGCAATGCTCCGAATAAACATTACTGAATCAAATTAATCCTTGCTGAATTAAGTTTAATGCCTTGAGGTCCATTGTATAAAAATGAAAATGTTATGTGTTATTGTGAGATTGTATATAACTTCTCTACAGGAGGGGGTATCCTAATACAATTCTTTAGTTATCAGGCCTTCACCCTAGGGAGGGGACCCATTGCCTGGCTGATTACCTATTCCTGATCTCTTAAAAAGTTCTCTAGAAAGCTGCAGACAAAGACAGGATGTTGGGATAAATAACCTGGTGGTGAACTGACTCAAAGTTTTTGTTCTGATCCAGCAAACAGACAGGACTGCTGATCCACAGAGAATCCTAGTCGTTAGGGAAGGGTTGGAAGGACTTTGGCCTACTAAGGATACATAAGAGTTTCTTGTTCTAAGCAAAGGGTGTGATGAACTTCAGATCACAGGAAAACCCTGGATGGGGTTTTGAAGGAGTGCTCCTTCCAGAGCCCATGTTGGAGGGGGTGATCTCTGGTAAGCTTATTAGCATGCAGGTAGGCTCTTTTATGGTTCCTCTGTAGTGCTTTTACCTTAAGAATAAAATATGCTTGCTTAGAAAGAACTGTGTAGTAATTTACAACTGGGCAATTATGCTGGGGCAGTTACAACTGGGGCAATTATACAACTGGGGCAATTAAGTAAGCTGCAAGCAGTCTCTGAAGATACTTGCCCCAGTTGTAAATTTGTAATAATTGCCCCAGTTGTAAAGTACGCTAGGGCAATTCAGAGAAGCAGTTTCTGAAGATAAAGTGAAGTGGGCCTGCATAGGCAGAGCGTATTTTGTTGGGAATAACACAGTGAAAGCAGGGAATTGTTCAGCCTGGAAGTACCCTGGTCTCCACCTAAGAGAGGTGACAGACAGGGGAGACAGAAGCCTCTGAGTACCCTTGCTGGTCCACTGAAGGGAAATACAGGTGTAGTTGCCCTGAACTATGTAGTCTGGCAAATTATGCTAAAGTAGCTTGGGCTGCATAATTATGAGAAGGTGGTTGTGGATGGAAATCCTCGTGAGGCTATAAATTTTCCAGCTCTATATCTTTCAAAGAAATATGTCACCAACCCTGAAGCACACAATAGTCTGAACAATAGTGCAGAAATCTTCATTCAGCAGCTTGAGAGATGTCTCAACCTACCACCTAGTACTCAGCTTTCCTTTTCTAAGCAAGCTAATCAAGAAGCTGGCAAAAAACAGTCACCTGTCAGATGCCAGTTTCTTGGAACTCTCTCAGCAGAGAACACAGTAGCAAGACAGCTCTGGTTGTTTTGCCAGATGGCCTCTTCCTGTCCATAGACAACAGACCACAGAGCCATCTCATCCTGCTGGATGCATCTCTGCAGCATTTGATTTCATTGATCACCAAATACTCCTGTCCCATGGGTGAAGAGAAATCCTCTGTAATGGCTCAAGTCATTTCTCTCAGACCAAAAATTAAGTCCTTATGGGCAACTGTTCCTCCTCCTCCAGAGCCCTCACCCTACAGAGTCCCACAAAGCTCAACCTTTTACATCATCTTACTCAACATCTACAAGAAGCCATCAAGAGAGCTGGTGGGACAACACGGTCTGAAGTGTGAACAATATGTGGGTTACGCAAGAATCACTACAATTCCTTTAGCTCTAGAAAACATTATCTTTCAATTTTCTCAGTGCCAAAATAATATAAACATCGGACTCGAGAGCGGTTTGAAACAATGTAAGGTAACTTGAAAGTGATGCTGGTAGGGAGAGTGAAGCACTTTGAAAAATTCACCCTAAAAATGGTGGAGGTACCTGCCCTCAGAGTATAAAAATTGATTCTCAGGAGTCATAACTTGCAAAGAAGCTGAACATAGACTATAGAACTCACTCCCAGAAAAGATAAGAATGGCCACTAATTTCACTGCATTGAGAACTAAATGCAAAGCCTATTGCTTTGGCTTAGCTTTTCCTCAATAAATTTGCCATACACATCCACACACACCAATAGAATAAAGATATTTACTCCTACAGGCTGGGAAGGGGAAGATAGAGAGAGATGGTTAGTTTAGTTTTGAAATACTTATGAGATGCTCAGATATTATGCTAATTGGTGCCATATATGAACCTAGATAGTCAGATATATACCCTGTGGGCCTCAGAACTGGAAGTGTGTGTACTTTTCTTAACAAAATAATGCAGTTTCCTTTATTTATTTATTTTTTAAACTTAAAGCAGCATTTTGAACTGACTGTGAGGACTCTGCCATAAGCTTTTACAATTGGCAGAATTGTGCATTGGAGGAAGCTCACAAAGTCTTTACTATACATCCCTTTCACTCTGTCTGCCTGTTCCATGTAATCATTCCCTCACTCCCTTGAACTCCAAAGTGGATTAAAAAGAGTAAGAAGAACACCTAAAATTAGTGTAAAAAAAAAAAAGCCTCCAAAGTGTAACATTTCTTTCACTAGGTTTAATAGTGTGTAATGCCCTGATTTAGCATATATCTTGTGGAATCATAGACTTTAAGGCCAGAAAGGACTATTATGATAATCTAGTCTGATCTCCTTCATAACACATGGAATATCAAAAATAGAAATTCCATCATGTGGAACCTTAACATCTCAGAAAAGACTTCTTAATGGGGATTCAAATTATTCACTATTTACTGATAAAAGTCACACTACCAAAAAATAACACTTTTTCCAAAGGTGTTGACAGAAACAACAAAAAAGGCATATTACATAATATACATATAATCCGGGGATTCTGAATGAATTAACAGACTGTAATCCCTAAATTATTAGATGCTGAAAATGCTTAAAGATAATGGTCCTTGAATTTACAACAAGGTCTAGGTTTTGTCCTAATACCTCAAACTCTTATGATGTGTTAATTATCTCCACAGAGGTAATATACATGCAAACAAGTGTACAAATGTATTATTCTTGTGAAGCTTTCCTAGAATTACATTAAATTTACAAGAATTACATCTATTAAGTGTAACTGTTTGATTTCTAACCTTTATCTATTTATACTGAATATTTCTTTTCTTCAGTCAAAGGGTTCTACCAACAGTATAAAGTAATGCTGTCGTCCAATCCCATACTTCTATCTGTATATTTAATTATATCTATCTGAAAGAAAAGAAATAACATTATTACATTAAGTCTAATTTAAGTAGTTCACTTCTGACTGGTACAAATGTAATTCATTGTTTCCATGATTTATCAGATTATTTATGAAGTGAACCTTGCCAAATCTTTACCAGTAGCTCCATTCATAAATAATTTCAACATTTTTTATTTCATACACATTTTAAAAGACCATAGCACTGATGGATTATTGTATATGGGCTTTAAAGATTTATCCTAAATTATATGCTGTGTGACTGTAACAATTTTAAAAGGTGACATAAATTTCTTCCTTTGACAACAATAAATCTATTAGCACGAATAGTCATCTGTATGTATTTTACAAATCATGTGTTTTCTTGCTAAAGATTGTGTGGGTGAGTTTTAGTTAATCAGAGTGATTTAGAACATGGCATGAGTTGGGTACAGTGCCAGCAGATACTACACAGTCTGTTTGAGCCAATAACAGCTTTGTCAATGTGGCTCATTTGTAATTCACATCATCTCAGCTGTTCCAGTCCTGGGCTTCTCGAGAAGGGACTGTCAGTTCTGCAGAAGTGCATGATGGTACTAATTTGTCTATTTAAGAATTTTGACAAGGAACAGGTGCCCATCACGACTCTCTGGAGGAGACCAAGTGCATCCTACACAGTGCTAAGCCATTCTCAGATAAGATCTTGTTTGTTTGTCATCAGTACCATATATGATCCATGGTTTTGAAGGATGCAGAGAGATCTAGCAATATCAACAAAGAATCTGATTTGTTGCTTAAGAGCAGAAGAAGGTAGTCCCTTAGTGCCATGAACAATGGGCAGTGTTCCTCAGGGCCATTTTGGTGTCACTGCCGGGTCTGAAACATGACTGTGATATATATATATTTGGGATTTTTGACAGATATTGCTGGAGCTTGGGGTCTCAATAACTTTACCAAAAAATTGGGATTGGAGAGTGGGTGGCATTCAGTGAGGCTGTTTTAAGGGTTGGCTTCTCCAAGGTCTGAGTACTGCATTCATTAGGATAACTGATAGTTTGCCTTTTTGAGGGAGGCACGGGTTATCTCAGTTATCAAGGGGACTAGGTGTTTCTCAGTGGACTTCACTTCTCAAGAAGGACAGGGGGTCAGTTTTAGAGACGCATGAAACACTTCTGCTCACCTTTAGCAAGCTGGTGCAGTTGTGTTTGAGAGGTACACAAAGGATTCAGTTGTGTCATATGTCCTTTTAGCTTTCTTTATGGCTGCTGAGTATATATTGTGACAAAGTCAGACCTGACAGATCTAAAAGGGTGGTTGAAGGCAGGTATATCGGTCTTAAAGCCCTCTTCCTATGAACGGAAAGAAGTTACCTCAGGTTAATTATGGTCACCAGAGTCGAATACGTGATCTCTAAAAAACTGATTCCAGTTAGGAGAGAGAGGGTAGAGGAGGGATGAGAAGCAAGCTGCAAAAGAGCTGTGTGCAACAAGGGGAAAAGGCTCCTCCCAGGTAAAGAGTTGTTTTTCTCTATAAGGGAAATCTTGTGTTTATTTCTGTTGGGGGAGGGGACCTGGGTTCCCAACACAGTGTGGGTTAGAGAGTGTTGCTGGTGATTGGTAGCAGCATAAGAGGAAGCAGGGCCGGCTCTAGCGTTTTTGCCGCCCCAAGCGCACACACACACACACACAAAAAACCACGATCGCGATCGGTGGCAATTCGGCAGCAGGTCCTTCGCTCCGAGAGGGAGTGACAGTCCCGCCGCCGAATTGCTGCCGAACGTGCTGCCCCCCTCTTCATTGGCCGCCCCAGGCACCTGCTTGCTACGCTGGTGCCTGGAGCTGGCCCTGAGAGGAAGTACTCCAGTGGGACTTACGAAATTTGTCTGTTTGTTTAAAGAAACCTCTAGGCCAACCCTAGGGCCTGCTCTGTAAATAAGGCAACTTTAAAAATTAAAACTCCTTATAGGACTGATTTTCTCCAGGTCCCAACACCAGAGGGAAAAATGCTAAGTTTTGCTATGATGAAAGAGTTGTGTTGCCACAATATGAAGTTGCATCTTGAGAATTTCACGGGTTGCCAAGTGGATCTTGCCCCATACGCACTTCACTCAACTGGTTTTTTACTTCACTAGGTAGAGTTCATCAGAAAAATCACAGTAATTTTACAGAGATGGTGTCAAGGCTGTATCCCCACTTTGAACTTTAGGGTTCAAATGTAGGGGCCTGCATGAAAACTTCTAAGCTTATCTACCAGCTTAGCTTTGGTCCGCTGCCACCATCACAAGAATTCCCTCCCTGGGAAGCCTTGAGAAACCTTTCACCAATTCCCTGGTGAACACAGACCCAAACCCCCTTGGATCTTAAAACAAGGAGAAATTAACCATCCCCCCTCCTTCCTCCCACCCTCCTTTCACCAACTTCTGGTGAATACAGATCCAAACCCCCTTGGATCTTAAAACAAGGAGAAATCAATCTGGTTCTTAAAAAAGAAGGCTTTTAATTAAAGAAAAAGGTAAAAATCATCTCTGTAAAATCAGTATGGAAAATAGCTTTACAGGGTAATCAAACTTAAAGAGCTCAGAGGACCCCCCTCTGTCTTAGGTTCAAAGTACAGCAAACAAAGATACACACTCTGGTAAAAAGGTACATTTACAAGTTGAGAAAACAAAGTAAATCTAAGACGCCTTGCCTGTCTTTTACTTACTAGTTTGAAATAGGAGAGACTTGTTTAGAAAGATGGGGAGAACCTGGATTGATGTCTGGTCCCTCTCAGTCCCAAGAGCGAACCACCCCTTAAAACAAAGAGCACACACAAAAGCCTTTCCCCCCCCCAAGATTTGAAAGTATCTTGCCCCCTTATTGGTCCTTCGGGTCAGGTGTCAGCCAGGTTACCCGAGCCTCTTAACCCTTTACAGGTAAAAGGATTTGGAGTCTCTGTACACAGAGAGCTGTTACCCTTCCCTTTATAGTTATGACAGATGGTATAAGGGAAGAGGCTTTGAGGAGCAATCAATGGCTTCAGTCAGTAGTTGGTTGTCGTCTTCTGCTAGTTTGTCAACTCCTTCCGGACATTTTCTAGAAGCTTCATTCACTGAAATGGAAATGATTGATTCATTTAATCTTTATCATGAGAAGGTGACGGTCTCTGCAAGAGGACAGATTGTTGTCCACTCTACCTGATCCAATGCCAAAGATGAGCTCTAGTGTGTGTTCAGTTTTGTGGGTGATGCTGAAGGCAACTTGAGAAAAATCTATGGTAAGTAGGAAATAGCAAACTATGTTGTTAGATATGTGGTCTATGTGGATGTTCAGATCTCTCAGGACAATGACTCTTGAGAGGTCCATTATGATGTTAAATAGGAGCTCTGTTATTTCTTCCAGGAATCTCACTGGCCTTCATTGGATTTCTCACCAGGTTATCTGTACATCAAGGATATTCTTGTGTTTATTTCATCCCTGGATTCACATATTAGGACTGTACATTCAGATGACTTAATTTTCAAGCTGGGACTCTTCTTGCATTTGAGATCAAATGAGAAAGTATGGCCACATTGCCTTCTTGCCTCGTGTATGATACAGACAAAGACCCACCGCAGACAGTGAGGAGACCACCAAGCTAATCTTCATTTATGAGCTAACAAAAACAAAATTTGAGATTATGGGCCAAATTCAATCCTGGACTAAACACGATCTTTCATTGGATTTCTACCCAGTTCAGAGCTGTACTTGGTCCTAGATCTACAGAGATGAAAGACCAGTAAATAATCCATTGTGACATCTAGACACCAAAAAGTGACATGTCTTGAGGTGATTTGGTATATATTATACACTAAGTGTGCATGTGATAAAACCTGTTGACCCATTGTACTATCTTATTTACAATATAAAGATATATACTGTAACTAAGAACAATATTGATAGATATAAATTTACCATATGGGTGTTTATATATACACTCACAATTTATCCTCACTGTACCATATGCCACCACAACATGATTTACTAACATTCAGATAGATCTAGAGAAAAAAAGCACACAGCCAGCCAATTAAAATCTGACACTTACATAACAGTTTGTACAGCTGCACTGCATCAAAATTTACAACACTTTTCCCCTCTGTAGTGCAGTCAACCATAACAAATGCTAACATGACACAATTCCACTCACAAATAAAAGTAAGGACTAACATTTTGATTTGAACCTAGCATAGTCATCAAACAGCTTTGCAATTTATTATACTGAGCTGTTCCAGTATCAGAAAGAAATCAATAAAAAAGGAAAAGGAAAAAGGAAAGATTTTATGTGATACAAATAAAACAGGCTATAGAGCAGAGTGGTGAAAACTATTTATTTCATTCATTGAGGATGACTGTACAAGTTGCTTACTGTTCCATTCCCATTTACCAGTTGTAAGTTTTCTGGCCTTCATTCTCTTTCACTATTATACTGTAACTTTTGGTAAATAAGATTCCCATCTTTCCTATTTTAAAGTTTAATTCTCCTTCTAACTTTTATATACCAAACTAACATTCCCCTCGCCCCGGCAAACATACACACACTTTAAGGCTATTTTAAATATTTATTACAGGCAAATGTAAACAGTCAAATAAATGAAATCTACAGAACTACGTATCTAAAAGATTCAAAGCCCCAAATTACTATCTAACATGACTTCAAATTATTAGACGTGGTGCAGTAGGAGTCTAATTTACCATATTTGAATACGAAAATCCTTCAGAAGTACACCGCTACCTCGATATAACGCGACCCGATATAACATGAATTCGGATATAACGCGGTAAAGCAGTGCTCCGGGGGGGGAGGGGCTGTGCACTCCGGTAGATCAAAGCAAGTTCAATATAACGCGGGTTCACCTATAACGCGGTAAGATTTTTTGGCTCCCGAAGACAGCATTATATCAAGGTAGAGGTGTATTAGATTTGTCAGTATTTTTCCACTCTATGTTGGATTGTAACTGAATCCTGCTACTTTAATTCCAGTGCTTTGCATGGTTTGGTCCTTTCCTAAATTTGGCTTTAAGTTGTGATGTTACCACACATTAGCTGCCACTTGCTAACTAACATGTTTTAAAAGTCTAGTCTAGACAAGGCACCCTACCTTTAACATGTACTAAACTAGTCAAGTACTAACATCATACTTTTATTCCTAGTCTAGATAAATGCATGGCAAATATGGTGTACAAGTGTGATAGTCTTTGCTCATGGGGAGCATTGCCTAGCAGTCAGGGCTTAGGCCCTTCAACCTGCAGAGGGGGTTTTTGGTGGGAGAACCTGGGCCCTCCCATTGCACTGGGCCCCATGAAGGTGACACAAGGGTCTGACACCCAGGAGCACATTAAGGCTGCCTTTCCTGGGCCACTTCCTACCACTCAGCTATTGTCCAAAGTTCATAATCTACCAGAAGAGGCTGTGAAGGGGGTCAGCTCACCGCTTGGCATCTCTTCACAGCCAGGCATGGCATGGTAGCTCTCTCTCTCTTGGGGAGGCAGGTGCCTCCTCTTCTGTCTTGGCCCTTTGGCCAGGTCAGTCCCAAGTCTCTCCCCTTCCAGGATAGTCCATAAACAAAACACAGAAGCTGCAAGCTAGAAGTCTTTCCTCTTCCCTAGTCTGTTCACAAGGATACTCTTCTGCTTCTTTTCAACTCCTCTTCCAGTCTGCATCTTTTGAAAGTGTGATGGCGCCAGGCTAGCTGAGCCCAAAGCAGCTCAACTGCTTGCTGCCCAGTGTGGGGTTTGTATACCCCATCACAACAGGGTACACACGTAGTAATCACAGACCCCTTTTAGTATCACTTGAGCTGCTGGAAAAGGGCAACAGCTGTCATAGCAATGCATTAATTTCTACATATTGATACTGCAGTAGCACACAAAGGATCTGAGACCCATTTTGCTAGGTGCTCTACAAACAATACAAAGACACTGTCTTTGAGCCAAAGATCTTGCCATAAAGACGACAAGTAATATACAACAACATCTGGGGGAGAGAGAGACACAATCATATCACTTGTATATATATGTGTAGTGAGGATGCGCGGCCTCCCACCCTGTCAGAAGGGGAGAGACCCGAAATCACCCCCTGGTGGGCAGAACCAGGCCACGTGTGGCCACCCAGCCGGAAGCAGTGGGGCGGGACAGGAAGCGGGATTATAAAAGGCCAGCCTCCTAGCTCAGGAGGGGGGAGCTCTTCCAGCTCCGGGCTCTGGCAGCAAGAAGGAGACAGTTGCCCGACCAGAGGAGTTACCTGAATTGCTGGAGACCAGCAATGCCAACGAACTGCCGGGGCTGCCATTTGCTGTTTACCCAGGGGAGACTGAGGATGACTCCAGAACCCAGGTATCCCAAGCTGGGCAGAGTATGAAGGAGCCCAGGGATGCCGAATAGGGTTTGGCTGTGGAACTATTGTGAACTGGCCAGCGTGTTGCGGGTGGATCCCCGCTGACCTAGTGGCGAACTACCCTGCCACTAATAGGGCCCTGGGCTGGGAAGCAGTGGAGTGGGAGGGCCTGCATCCCCCTACCCCGGGCACCCCACCTGTGGAGGGTGGCCACCTCCCCACTAATAGGCCAGGAGGCCTGAATTGGTCTGGCGCCCGCTGGAGCTAATGCGCCAGACGCATTTGCTGTAGCTCCCAGTTGGGAGCTAATTCCCCACCCTGAACTCCTGGGGTGTATCGCACGGACTCAGCCTGAGATATAACCTGTGAACCGCCCTGATTGAAGGATGGAAAGACTAATTAAGGCCTGTGCTGATTGCTGGCCAGGCCTGCTAACTGCCCTGATAGAGGGACTTGGCAGAAGGACTAACTGCTAATTGGACTAATCACCAGAATGGTGGCTGCTGGCCGGGAGCCCAGCTCTGAAGGCAGAGCCACCACCAGCAGCAGCACAGAAGTAAGAATGGCATGCCACCCTTATTTCTGCGCTACTGCTGGCATGGCACTGCCTTCGAAGTTGGGTGCCCAGCCAACAGCCACTGCTCTCCAGCTGCCCAACTCTGAAGGCAGCACTGAAGTAAGGGTGGCAATACTGCAACCTCCCTAAAATAATCTTGCGACCCTCCCCCTGCAACTCCCTTTTGGGTCAGAACCTCCAATTTGGGAAACCTGGTCTGCCTGGTGAAATCTGTATAGTATAGGGTAAAAGCACACAAGAGACCAGATTTCACGGGCCGTGACGCGTTTTTCATGGCCGTGAATTTGGTAGGGCCATATTAATGATACAGACAAGTATCATTTACATATAAGCAGTACAAAATGCCCACGGAATTTACTACTGATTGCAGTAACCTGAAGAAAAGCTCTGTGTAAGCTCAAAAGATTGTCTCTTTCACCAACAGAAATTGGTCCAGTAAAAGATATTACCTCCTGTCCTACAGATTTTACTAGTCCATTCAGGGATATAACACAAAATTTTCTATACTTGACTATTAACTACATGCTGAAGTTTTAAAATTTAGACACATTTAGAATTTTTACACATACAAATGAACATGGGACTTTGTGCACACATGTTGGAGTTTTTTACATTCCTCAATCATGCCAGGAAATAAAATTTTCAACAAATGACTAGAAGAGGTTAAAAAGTATTTTGAATAATGATGTTACTGAACATTACCTGACAACCTCTGGCATATTTCTAGCTTGTACTTCAGCATCAGAAAAGAAGAAAATTTGCTTTACCAAAAAATTCAGTCCACTTTAGAGTTTGAATTAGTTCTGTTTTCACAGCACAAGGGTAAGATAAAATGTGTTGTTCAATATAATAGTGCTATTGTATTAAGACCAGAGATAGGCCAAGGGAGCAGTGTTTAAATCAGATTAAGGTTAGACTAGGGTTCAGGTTTGAATCCTGGTAAAACAGGTTATCATCACATGCTTAAATCAATAATATGGATCAAATTCAGTCCTCGTGTAATTAGATGCAACTCCCACTGACTTCAGTTGAAAGCTCCAAATATCTGCTTACACCCAGTCTGAATCTGGTCTTGTAGCCATCATAGTATTGAATTTTCAGCTGAAAATACCACTGTACAACCCTAAGAACCAGTTTGACACATAGTCATTCAAAGCTCCCAATACCACATGTATTAACTTTTATGATATACAAAAAATAAATTTGTCATAATTCTAAGCCGAAGTGTAGATGGTGCTCACCTGCTGCAATGTGTACTCTC
Organism: Terrapene triunguis; assembly: GCF_002925995.2. Classification (NCBI taxonomy): domain Eukaryota; kingdom Metazoa; phylum Chordata; order Testudines; family Emydidae; genus Terrapene; species Terrapene triunguis. The sequence continues at coordinate 20,189,002 of NW_020664464.1, read as the reverse complement.
TTATTCATCTATTTTTTCCTATAAGCAATGACATTGTGATACGTTCATTATTTTCCTTTTTCCCTTACATCTTTCATGTAAATTAAACTTCTCCAAAATAAGCCCTGTAGATGGAATGAAACAACTCCTTCATTAATCTATGACATTGCTTACATTCACATCAGCAGGGCCTCTGGCGGATAAAGAAGCACAGGGTTAAAGACTGTTACCCCACTACAACTCCATTAACCTGTCACATACTTTCTTCTGTATTTCCTTTCCTGTCATTATGGATGAGTTGCAAGGTGTTTCTGTGTAAACAGAAGATAGCTGTCTCCTCTCTAATTGCTCATCATATCTGATTTGGGGAGCATCAAAATCTAGACTTTGCATGCCCCATCTTTTCCTCATATGGAATGACACTCATGAGAAAGGAAAAGTTACTGAAAAAAGCTGGGGGATTTTTTTTTGGGGGGGGGGTCACATTTTCCCATCAGTTTCACAGGGATGGAGACTTCCTGGCAGGGGAAATGGTGAGGCTGCATCGGTTGGGGACAGCCAGGAAGCACAAACCTGTGTCATGTTATGGTTCCTCAACCAGACCTACAAAGCAATTTTCTTTCCAGATGCTCCCCCAACACATCTGGTGGCATAGTTAGCTACTGTGCCCCCCAATACTATCCTTTGCATGGAGAATTAATGCTAGTCTGCACCACATTAACCTCTGCAGTTAATTAATGCAGACCATTATGTCATGGTGGACTTTAGATACCTTTGCAGGGAGCATGCTGTATAGACTGGCTGCTTCTCCACTAGATACCTGCTTTTACTCACTGAGCCCCCTAACATACCATACGCATGTGAGGCCATATTGTGAACCCATTATTCCCACTAGTGAGTTGTTTGTATTGATGTCAATGGGATTATTCCTGCAAGTAGCTGCTCACTATTGGGAATAAAGGGTTCACAGCCTGGTCAATAGAGAGGTGCATCTCGCAAAGCTGCCACTCCCTTTGTTTTGCCCCCATCCAGCTCTCTTTTTTATATATTATAGCTACCTTCCACTGATGTGAAGGAAGCATTGTGGCTTATATCACAGTTATTTATATGCCACTGATTTTTTTTTTTTAAACAGATTTAATCATATGACCTTATTTTTGTGCCTTTGAACTTCCTTTCTCTTATTGACCCTGTAGTCCATTTTTCATCTGTCTCTATCATTTGTTTTATTTATTTTGTTTTTGTTCTTTGTAATTGCGAACGACAGGGAAAGGAATATAGAAAAAGTACACACTTCGGGAGATTTGGTTAATAAAACTTTCTGGAAAACTTACCTGAGAGTTGCAATGGATTTTTAAAAGGATTTCTGAAAAAAATTTAGTCTTTTTCCCGTTCCTGGAGATGTAATTGGCAGACACCGTTTGAATAAGGAATGTCTGAATGCCAATTATAATTCAAAGAGGTAATGATGAATTGGTCTCTCTTAGCTTTCATTTTCTGTTTTACTGCTTTTAGGAAGTACACGTCTTGCTTGGCACATGCTTATTATTTCTGATCAACTGCAGCAAGAATGGAATGGGGTCTTGGAGACAGAGCTCTGAACAATGTCAAACTGGCATGTTAAGCAGCTGCACCAGAGGGCTGCAGATCAATGCACTAGGGAATGATTCAATTACTCATCCTGTGGTGAGCAACGCTGATGTGAAGTAAACTTGAGTTAATGGCTATGATCGTCATTTTTAACCCTTCTACTTCTCTCTTACATAAAGACCATTGCAGATGGAATAAGAGTATAAAACAAGGTGCACTATTAGGGGTTAAATGGGTTACTGAACAGAGATAAGTGATCATTCTGAATATCACTCAACTGCTTTACTGTAAAAATGAAGGCAATATTTGCACAGAGATTTACCGTAGCTCTTGAAAATTTTATGACTGACTATGCAGTCCTTGTTATGCATTCCCAGGATTAACTTATCGGCTATGGGGATGTTCTTAGCATTTCATATCCTGACCTTTTGACTTTCATAATTGTATAAGAATAAAGAAAACTGGCATTTGCACAATAACATGTGCAATAATTGTTGCCTCCATTATTCTTCCTTTTTAATTTCACTGAAAGATTAAATGTGAAACTGACTGCTCAGGGATATGGTCAATCATGCTATGAACTATAGATTTTCTGTTACTAGAGAATGTGGATAGAGATTTTTGCCACTAATTTACTGTCCTGACATTCATTTAGGAATGTAAAGTTAAACAAACAAAATCTAAGCCTCCCCTCACCACTTTTTTTTTTTTTTTTTTTTTTAAGTCTATAACTGTTCCATTACTAAGCATTCTACTCCGGTATTTGGGTTCTTATACCAATCCCATCACTGTGGTAACCATAAACCATTGCACTCTAATACAGAACTTTCAGAAGTAAGTGATTTTGAAACCTTCAGTGTTATATGCTCAGGATTTTTTTTTTGGGGGGGGGGGAGTCTTAACATTTGCAAATAAGAAAAAAATTGCAGTGTCTATAACATAGAAGATCTTCAAACATAATATTTTGGATTTGTAAATTACACATTAATCTGTGGCAGATAATGCTAGCTGCCATCTCCATGTAGTCTTTGTCCTTTTTATGTAATTAACAAGCATACAGACATCAGATGTTAACCCTTTCCTAGTTGGTTCTTCAGCACAGGTGCAGGGAAAACCAACCAACATTTCATTTCATTTTGTTTCATTGAAATCAATGGACAATTAAAAGTTCAAGAAAAATGAAGATGTTAAAATAACATCTCTTAATCCTCCAGAGTTCTACTCCCTGTTTCTATGCACAGTCTATTTGCTTACTTTTCTAAGTAAAATGAGTTTTCACTTCTTTTTATTCTTAGCACTGCACACAATTCTGCTGTGGGCGAATGAGCTGGCATCTTTTTTGGCATGTACAATTCACAGAATTGTTAACTAAGTTCCAGCTCTGGAATCTTGATCATTGGTGATGATCCAGAATTAAAAAGAACCCAGCCAGACCTTTAGATTCCATGTTGAAATTTCCAGGGCAGATAGTTTAAAAATATTTTTTGAAACAGAATCAATATTTTTGAAACAGAATCAAGAGACAAAACTGGAAATCCAGAATACTTTTTTTTTAAATGCTATGTTACTTTTCAGAGTACAGCTGTAATTTCAGGCTTATGTTGCCTGGTACATTTAACAGAACAGCTCTTTAATCATCAATCAAAGTCATGGCATGTCAGTAGCAAGGCTGCAATTAATAAACAATTCCACTAATGGATATTTGGGGGGGGTAGATAGGAGGGGTGTAGGCCACCCAAATAGCATGGAGAAGTTGGATATCATTAGAGGGCATAAATTAGGTATTTTTTCCACAAACCACTTGCCTCTCCAACTTTATCTAAAAGTGCTCTGCAGTTCTCTCTGAGTCACAAGAGAGCACCAGCCATGTAGGTTGGCTGAATAGAAAGTGTTCCTACTATTTATGCATTTTCCTTTTGTCTTTGTGCTTGATTTTCCTACTCCTTGAAGACTTCCTCTCAGGCACAATTCTTTCATTCCAGTCTGCAGGGAAGCTGGAGAGACAGAACCATTTTGTGACCCAGCCTATAAAGTAATTCTCCCCATCTAACATTACTGTGCAGCCTCCCTGAAAGGAGTAAGCAGGTGTTGCGTGCCACTACTTCCCATCCAAGCAAGTGGGCAAGGAGTGGTTGGAACGAAGACTCCACCCCTCACCATGCCAGTCTGCACTGCTGAGATGGCACATATCAGGTTATTTATTCCCGACATTGTGTCTCTCTGAGGAATCTTCCTCTTCTGCTCTTGGAGCACTGAAGCTATGCACCACTCATTACAGAAGGCAGACTGTTAAAGCATAAGCTAGCTCATAAGTAGCAGTTAAGGGCAAATTTTTCCAAGGAGGGAATAACATTATGCTTGCAAAAACGTGTATAGCCTCTGCTTCTGCAAGAACCTGCATTTGCACATAAGAATAGACAACAACATGTGCAAACTGACACTTATGCACGTAATTACTCATTTCCATATTTAAAAGGGCCTACTTGTGCACCCTAACGTGCATGCACATGCGAGCTAGTGAAAAGGGGACTGCAAACAGGGAAGTTTGAGGGGGGAGAATGAGATCCCCCTGCTGAACAAACAAGATGCGAGTAGTAATCTTGGGGTGAGTGAGTTTGTTTGGCTGTTTGTGTTTTTCTTTCTCTTTGAGGTTATTTAAAGTTACAGGGTCAGTTGGGATTGTGTGTTTGCAGACTGTTTGAGCCTTTGTTCCCTGGATCATCCTTGATCAGCCTCAATCAGCATTGTGATCACCCTCCCTCTGTGTGATTGAAGGAGAGGATAGGACCAACCTAGGAGAAAAGGCCTTAAAAAGCCAGAGGCTAAGCCACCAAGGGGACTGTGCGAACAGGGGACTGCAAACAGGGGAGTTTGTAAGAGAGAGTAGTAATATAATTGCTATGGTTATGAAGGGCTACATTGCCAGTGCCCACACTGCTCCTGTCTCCTCCACCTGCACCTGTATCCAGACCATGAACTTGACCATGGATACCCTACCCAGATCCCATGGTAGATTTGCAGAGACTGTGGCCTGCATTTCCCACTCAGAAAGCCAGACTGAGGGGACTATCCATTGTGAAAGGTGTCTGCTGGTGGAATCTCTCAGGAAGCAGGGGCAGAGCTACAGGAGGAGGTGGCTAGGCTGAGGAGTATCCGTGTCCATGAGGAATTTATTGACAGTATTTATATGGAGACATCCAAGGCTGAGGAAACTATCCATCTAGAGAGAACTGCTGTCATGCCACCGAGGGAGGAGGATATGGCTCTGTCACAGGGAGAACAATGGCTGCTGGTTACTTCTGGAAGCAGGCAGTGCTCCACCCCTACTGCCGACCCACCCACCATAGTGATGAAGAACCGTTATGCTGTCCTGGCAACAAGCGATGAGGAATCGCCCCCAAAGGTGGAGGAGGAGAAGCCACGTATCCCCAAGGCTGGGATGATCATAGCCACTACTCCCAGGAAGAAACATAGGGTAGTGGTCGTTAGTGACTCGCTTCTGAGGGGGACGGAGGCACCCATCTGTCGGCCTGACTTGGCATCTCGGGAGGTATGCTGCCTGCCGGGGCCCATATCCAAGACGTTATGGAGGGATTGTCAAGGATCATCCAGCCCTCTGACTGCTACCCTATGCTACTCATCCATGGGGCACTAATGATATTGCAAGGTATGACCCTGAGCAGATTAGAAGTGACTACAGGGCTCTCGGAGTAAGGGGGAAGGAGTCTGTGGCGCAGGTGGTGTTCTCTTTGATCCTTCCAGTCACAGGTAGGGGCCCAGACAGAGACAGATGCAGCCAGGCATTCATCTCCAAGATACAAGGATGGTGTCGCCAGGAGGGCTTTGGCCTCCTTGACCATGGGATAGTGTTCCAGGAAGGACTGATAAGCAGAGATGGGGCCCACCTATCAAGGAAGGGGAAGACCATATTTCGATACAGACTAACTAACCTTGTGAAGAGGGCTTTAAACTAGGTTCAGTGGGGGCAAGTGACAACCCTGGCCACACAATAGCAGATGTAAAGGTAGCCATCTTACAGCAAAAAAACTTCAGGACCAGACTCCAAAGAGAAACTGCTGAGCTCCAGTTCATTTGCAAATTTGACACCATCAGATCAGGATTAAACAAAGACTGTGAATGGCTATCCAACTACAGAAGCAGTTTCTTCTCCCTTGGTGTTCACACCTCAACTGCTAGCAGAGCACCTCACCCTCCCTGATTGAACTAACCTCGTTATCTCCATACTGATTTATACCTGCCTCTGGGGATTTCCATTACTTGCATCTGAAGAAGTGAGGTTCTTACCTACGAAAGCTTATGCTCCCAATACTTCTGTTAGTCTTAAAGGTGCCACAGGACCCTCTGTTGCTTTTTACAGATTCAGACTAACACGGCTACCCCTCTGATACCAAAAATCCCACAGGTAAGTCAAAAACATGGAGACCTGGGAGAAGGGTCGGAATCTGGGGGGAGCATGGGCCATTATAGCAGGGATAAGGGAGACAAGAGAGAACATAGAGGGGAAATCAAATCAGTATCTTAGATGTCTGTATACTAATGCAAGAAGTATGGAGAATAAGTAGAACGAACTTGAAATGCTAGTTAATAAACACAACTATGACTTTGACTTGGTGGGATAATACGCATGACTGGAATATTAGTATAGACTGGTACAGCTTACTCAGTATGGAGAGGCAGGGAAAAAAGGGAGGAGGTGTTGGTGTGCCTTATATATTAAAATTGTATACACTTGGATTGAGGTTGAGATGGAAACAGGAGACCGACTTGTTGAAAGTCTCTGAGTAAGGATAAATGGGGTAAAAACAAGGGTGATGTCATAGTAGGGGTTTACTATAGACCCCCTAACCAGGAAGAAGAGGTGAATGAGGCTTTTTTTAAGCAACAAAATCATCCAAAGCACAGACTTGGTGGTGATGGGGGACTTCAACTACCCAGACATCTGCTGGGGAAATAATTCAGCAGAGCACATATTATCCAACAAGTTCTTGGAATGTATTGGAGACAATTTTTTATTTCAAAAGGTGGAGAAAACTACTAGGGGAAAGGCTGTTTTAGATTTGATTTTGACAAACAGAGCGGAACTGGTTGAGAATTTGAAAGTGGAAGGCAGCTGAGGTGAAAGTGATCATGAAATGGTAGAGTTTATGATCCTAAGGAATGGTAGGAGGGAATGCAGAACAATAAAGTCAATGGATTTCAAGAAGGCAGACCCTAGCAAACTTGGGGAGTTGGTAAGTAAGATCCCATGGGAAGCAAGTCTAAGGGGAAAAATAGTTCAAGAGAGTTGGCAGTTTTTCAAAGAGACGTTATTAAGGGCACAAGAGCCAACAATCCCACTGTGTAGGAAAGACAGGAAGTATGGCACAAGACCACCCTGGCTTAACCAGGAGATCTTCAATGATCTGAAACTCAAAAAAAGAGTCCTACAAAAAAGTGGAAACTAGGTCAAATTACAAAGGATGAATATAAACAAATAACACAAGTATATAGGGATAAAATTAGAAAGGCCAAGGCACAAAACGAGATTAAACTATCTAGAGATATAAAGAGTAACAAGAAAACATTCTACAAATACATTAGAAGCAAGAGAAAGACCAAGGATAGGGTATGCCCATTACGCAATGAGGCGGGAAAAACAATAACAGAAAATGAGGAAATGGCAGAAGTACTAAATGATTTTTTTGTTTCGGTTTCCACCAAGAAGGTTGGTGGTGATTGGATGTCTAACATAGTGAATGCCAGTGAAAATTAGGTAGGATCAGAAGCTAAAATAGGGAAAGAACAAATTAAAAATTACTTAGACAAGTTAGACATCTTCAAGTCACCAGAACCTGATGAAATATATCCTAGAATACTCAAGGTGCTGACTGAGGAGATATCTGAGCCATTAGCGATTATCTCTGAAGAATCATGGAAGACAGGAGAGATTCTAGAGGACTGGAAAAGGGGCAAATATAGTGCTCATCTGTAAAAAGGGAAATAAGGACAATCCAGGGAATTACAGACCAGTCAGCTTACCTTCAGTACCTGGGAAGATAACAGAGCAAATAATTCAGCAATTTGCAAACACCTAGAAAATAATAAGGTGATAAATAACAGTCATCATAGATTTGTCAAGAACAAATCTTATCAAACCAACCTAATAGCTTTCTTTGACAGTGTAACAAGCCTTGTGGATGGGGGGGAAAGCGGTACACGTGATATATCTTGACTTTAGTAAGGCTTTTAATACTGTCTTACATAACCGTCTCATAAACAAACTAGGGAAATACAACCTAGATGGAGCTACTATAAAGTGGGGCCATAACTGGTTGGAAAACTGTTCCCAGAGAGTAGTTATCAGTGGTTCACAGTCAAGCTGGAAGGGCATATTGAGTGTGGTCCTGCAGGTTCTGTTCAATATCTTCATCAATGGTTAGATAATGGCATAGAGAGTACATATAAAGTTTGCAAATGATACCAAGCTGGGAGGGGTTCCAGGTGTTATGGAGGATAGGATTAAAATTCAAAATGATCTGAACAAACTCGAGAAATGGTCTGAAGTAAATAGGATGAAATTCAATAAGGACAAATGCAAAGTACTCCACTTAGCAAGGAGCAATCAGTTGCACATGTACAAAATGGGAAATGACTGCATATGAAGGAGTTCTGCAGAAAGGGATCTGGGGTCATAGTGGATCACAAGCTAAATATGAGTCAACAGTGTAACACTTTTGCACACAAAAAAAAAGAGAACATCATTCTGGGATGTATTAGCAGGAGTGTTGTAAGCAAGACACGAGAAGTAATTCCTGCACTCTACTCTGTGCTGATTAGACCTCAACTGGAGTATTGTGTCCAGTTCTGGGCGCGACATTTCAGGAAAGATGTGGACAAATTGGAGAAAGTCCAGAGAAGAAGCAACAAAAACGATTAAAGGTCTAAAACTGTGACCTGTGAGGGAAGATTGAAAAAACTGGATTTGTTAAGTCTGGAGAAAAGAAGTCCAAGAGAGGACACAATAACAGTTTTCAAGTACATAAAAGGTTGTTACAAGCAGGAGGGAGAAAATGTGTCCTCATTAACATCTGAGGATAGGATAAGAAGCAATGGGCTTAAATTGCAGCAAGGGCAGTTTAGGTTGGACATTAGGAAAAATTTCCTGTCAGGGTGGTTAAGCGCTGGAATAAATTGCCTAGGTAGGTTGTGGAATCTCCATCACTGGAGATTTTTAAGCACAGGTTAGACAACACTGGTCAGGGATGGTGTAGCGGGGTGGTTACCCCGCTCCTGCCTGGAAGGGCTTAAAACAGCCCTGGCAGAGGGCTGCAGCTCTAAAAGCTGGGCTGATTGGGGAAGTAGCCAGAGCTGGGCCATGCCCCAATCAGGCCACAGCTGGCCTGTATAAAAAGGCTGGGAGCCAGGCACTCAGGAGTCTCTCTCTGCACTTAGAGAGAGAAGGGCCTGGCTGCAGGGAGCTAGACACAGAGTACCTGAGTGGAGCAGGGCTGGGGAAAGGCTGAGGAGCTGGGGAGCTCCAGCCTGGAAAGCCCCAGGCTGTGGCCTAGGAGAAGGCTAAGGGGTACTGGGGGTTGCAGAGGGCAGCCCAGGGCTAGGCCAAGGCAGCAGGTCCAAACCCTCCTTGCCTGTGATGAGTGGCCTATACTGCCGTCTGCCCCAGGGAGCGGGGGCTAGTTGGTGACTGGCAGTGGCCTTATTCTGAGATGAGGTAGGGATATTGGGTGGGGGTTCCCTGGGGAGGGGAGACCCTAGTACTGAGGGGTACTGCTGGGGGCAGCACCCCAGATACAAGGGCACTGGGGTCTGGGAGGGACACGGGGGCCAGAGGACAGGTGGATCACCGGCCTGCAGGGGGTGCTCCAGGACGCTGGAAGAGCTAATTCCCAGAAGTGACCAGCAGGAGGTGCTGCAGGGGTGAGTCCGCTCCTCTACAGATGGTCTAGTTATTACATAGTCCTGCCATGAGTACCATGGACTGGACTAGATGACCTCTCAAGGTCCCTTCCAGTCCTATGATTCTATGATTCGACTAGTAACACATTGAGTGAGTACTGTCCTACTAGTACCACTATAGTTTTGATAGTTACCAAAACTCAGATCCACAAAACAAAGACTTAAGTTTTCAAACTTGAATGCCTACAGTTAAGTACCTAAATCCATATGCAGGGACTTACATAGGGGGCCACTACTGAAAATGAAGCCTGCTGTGGAAGTTCCAATTTTTTCTAATAATTTTAGAAAGGTTATCTATTAGCACACTAATAATATGCAAAATACACTCTTCTCTGCCTTGAGAAAGTGCCTTCCGTGTACTATGTCTGTGGGTCCTTCCTCTTCCTTCCCATCTCTATTAAGATCCCTCATATTGCCCTAATATCAGACAACCAAAGACCTTGTCCCTTCTTGACACTGTAGTAGCTTGGAGTGATTCCTCCCTGTCAGCCTTGGAGGGAGGCCACTCCACCTCGCTATGCCACCTATTGGCTGATGGCCAATTGACAAGGAATTAGCACGGTATGTGCCAATGGGGGCAGACCAGGGCAATTATCAGTCTTCAACCCAGCTGTGTCTTTGGGGCAGACAGAGTCAGGCTCAAGCTCCCTGGGCAGGGCAGAGCAACTGCAGTCTATGGCCCAGCTCCCTGTGTGGGGCAAAAAGCAAACAAATGGAGGCCATCTGGCCTAAAGTGGGTAGGCTGCTACCCCAGGAGCGGGGCTGGCAGCAGGGGGTAGAAGGACCCAGGCCCAACCTACTCCACCAAGTCCCAGCCCAAAGCCCTAACAGTGGCGAGTAATCCTGCCACTGGGTCAGCAGGGATCCTCCTGAAACATACTGACTCTGGATTCAGCAACACAATCAGACTAATATCTGGTTTCTCTGGGCTACTTCCTATCTGTACCTGTTTGAAGGGCTTTGTCGCTCACGGGCCCTCAGGGTACTCAGCAGCACCTCGGGGTATTCCTCCAGGAGCAGGGGTTGGTACAGCTCAGTCTCTGGCTCAAGGGTCAGCAGTAAGGCAGAGGCATCCAACTCCTTCCCTGGCTCTCCCTCAACTGAGCTGGAGGCCCCACATCTTATACTTCCTGTTCCACCCCTCTGCTTCTGGCGCAAAGGGTAGGCCTGGCCTGGCTCTCTCCACCAGAGGGCAGGGAGTGGTTCCTGTCAGCGTCAGAGGGAGGCCACTCCGCCTATCTACAGACACAGTTCCTGAATTCAAGTACCTGGTTGTTTAGGTTCTGTGGTCGTCTCTCTCTCCTCCTTGGTTCACAGCATGAAAGAGAAGCTGGGACCTGCAATGGAAAGACGTGGTTCATAGTGGAAATACAGGGTGGGAAAGGAGTAGTAGTATTCATGGAGGTAAGAGAAGTGGAGCTAGGTTAGGACTTGCTCTAGACAAGAGTCCTGAGCTGGCCAATCCTCCAAGCACCAGAAACCCTCCCTGCTCCTGCCATGGCACCATCGAGTGACCACCAAACCAACCCATAAAACGGGCCTTCCATGGAATCAGTGTCACAGACAGCATTAATATTTGAGAATGTCTGGCTCCCAGTCCTAACCTCAGACTCTCTCGCCCTGAATGAAAAGGCTTACAGTGTCACCCTTTTCCTCATGCCACTTTGCAGTACTTTAGATAGCAAGATTAGTATAAAATCCATTCAAGCAAGAGTAGTACAGTGGAGAGCAAAGGCACACATGTTAAATATTTGTATAATGTATGAAAAGTCAGGACACCCAGATTTGCTGACAAGCTGATTTATTTTCCAGCAGTACATATAATCTGTAGTAATGGGATATTACTGCAGCAAAGTTCATTTACTTAAAGTAAAATAACCACAGCCCACACCTATTCAGAAATTCTGTACTAATTCAGACAGGCCTTTATGTGCTGAACTTGTATTCTCTGGCACCACTGTTAATATTTAAAGGGATTTAAATGCATGCCATTAGTAGAAAATGAAGAGATTACTGGTGAAATAAGAACGTGAAGCAGCAGAGACCTTTCCTGATTCCAAAACAACTGGCTTTAGATTGTAGACAAGAAAAGACCATATTCGTGGGGAAAAAACTGAGCAAAATATGAGACAAATTTTTGTTTTGCTTTAAATATACCTGTAAAATTAAGTATTCATAGAATGGCAAGTATTCAAAAAAGAACTCAGAGGAGTTTTCCATCCCTTCTGCAGCCTGTGGTTTGCTTGCAGCTTTTGTCCTTAAACTTCTTGATTTCCTACCATTCCCCTTATCAGCCACTTATACTTTTTATTCCTTTTTAGCCTCAAATATGAATTAGGCCCTGTCTATACTAGAACATAAGAATGGCCATACTGGGTCAGACCAAAGGTCCATCTAGCCCAGTATCCTGTCTTCTGACAGTAGCCAATGTCAGGCACCCCAGAGGGAATGAACAGAACAAGTAATCATCAAGTCATCCATCCTCTGTCACCCATTCCCAGCTTCTGGCAAACAGAGGCTAGAGACACCATCCCTGCCCATCCTGGCTAATAGCCATTAATGGACCTATCCTCCATGAACTTAGCTAGTTCTTTTTTGAACCCTGTTATAGTCTTGGCCTTCACAACATCCTCTAACAAGGAATTCCACAGGTTGACTGTGTGTTGTGTGAAAAAATACTGCCTTTTGTTTGTTTTAAACCTGCTGCCTATTAATTTCATTTGGTGACCTCTGGTTCTTGTGTTACGAGAAGGAATAAATAACACTTCCTTATTTACTTTCTCCACACCAGTCATGATTTTATAGACCTCTATTATATCCCCCCTTGGTTGTCTCTTTTCCAAGCTGAAAAGTCTCACTCTTATTAATAGCTCCTCATATGGAAGCTGTTCCATACCCCTGTTCATTTTTGTTGCCCTTTTCTGAACCATTTCCAATTTCGATATATCTTTTTTGAGATGGGGTGACCAAATCTGCATGCAGTATTCAAGATGTGGGTGTACCATGGATTTATATAGATGCAATATGGTATTTTCTGTCCTATTATCTGTCCCTTTCTTAATGATTCCCAACATTCTGTTTGCTTTTTTTGACTGATGCTGCACATTGAATGGATGTTTTCAGAGAACTAACCACAATGACTCCTAAATCTCTTTCTTGAATGGTAACAGCTAATTTAGACCCCATCATTTTATATGTATAGTTGGGATTATGTTTTCCAATTTGCATTACTTTGCATTTATCAACACTGAATTTCATCTGCCATTTTGTTGCCCAGTCACCCAGTTCTGCGAGATCCTTTTGTAGCTCTTCGCAGTCTGCTTGGGACTTAACTATCTTGAGTAGAAAAGTTCCACTAGTTTAACCAGATCAATTTAAAATCAGTCTGGTGCAAAACCATAATGTAAATGCACTGAAGGCTTGTTTACACTTGGACATTTACCAAAATAATTATTCCAGAATAGTTATTTTGGTAAATATCCAAGTGTAGACAGACCCTTAGATTGGTTTAACCCTTGCTTAAATTGTTTTAGCTTGCAGTAGTCAACCTCAGGTTGCCCATGACCAACTAACACCATTTAATGGGTGTTAAGATGCATCTATAGTAGCTGCTAAGTAGAATTTAAAATTTTATTGACTAACGCAAGTTTTAGACACACAGAGCCTCATAGAATATCAGGGTTGGAAGGGACCTCAGGAGGTCATCTAGTCCAAACCCCTGCTCAAAGCAGGACCAATTCCCAACTAAATCATCCCAGCCAGGGCTTTGTCAAGCCAGGCCTTAAAAACCTCCAAAGGAGGAGACTCCACCACCTCCCTAGGTAACGCATTCCAGTGCTTCACCACCCTCCTAGTGAAAAAGTTTTTCCTAATATCCAACCTAGACCTCCCCCACTGCAACTTGAGACCATTGCTCCTTGTTCTGTCATCTGCCACCACTGAGAACAGCTGAGCTCCATCCTCTTTGGAACCCCCCCTCAGATAGTTGAAAGCAGCTATCAAATCCCCCCTCATTCTTCTCTTCTGGAGACTAAACAATCCCAGTTCCCTCAGCCTCTCCTCATAAGTCATGTGCTCCAGACCCCTAATCATTTTTGTTGCCCTCCGCTGGACTCTTTCCAATTTTTCCACATTCTTCTTGTAGTGTGGGGCCCAAAACTGGACACAGTATTCCAGATGAGGCCTCACCAATGTCAAATAAAGGGGAATGATCACGTTCCTCGATCTGCTGGCAATGCCCCTACTTATACAGCCCAAAATGCCATTAGCCTTCTTGGCAACAAGAGCACACTGTTGACTCATATCCAGCGTCTCGTCCACTGTGACCCCTAGGTCCCTTTCTGCAGAACTGCTACCCAGCCATTTGGTCCCTAGTCTGTAGCAGTGCATGGGATTCTTCCGTCCTAAGTGCAGGACTCTGCACTTGTCCTTGTTGAACCTCATCAGGTTTTTTTTGGCCCAATCCTCTAATTTGTCTAGGTCCCTCTGTATCCAATCCCTACCCTCTAGTGTATCTACCACGCCTCCCAGTTTAGTGTCATCTGCAAACTTGCTGAGAGTGCAGTCCATACCATCCTCCAGATCATTAATAAAGATATTAAACAAAACCGGCCCCAGGACCGACCCTTGGGGCACTCCACTTGAAACCGGCTGCCAACTAGACATGGAGCCATTGATCACTACCCGTTGAGCCCGACGATCTAGCCAGCTTTCTATCCACCTTACAGTCCATTCATCCAGCCCATACTTCTTTAACTTGGCAGCAAGAATACTGTGGGAGACGGTATCAAAAGCTTTGCTAAAGTCAAGGAATAACACGTCCACTGCTTTCCCCTCATCCACAGAACCAGTTATCTCATCATAGAAGGCAATTAGGTTAGTCAGGCATGACTTGCCCTTGGTGAATCCATGCTGACTGTTCCTGATGACTTTCCTCTCCTCTAAGTGTTTCATAATTGATTCCTTGAGGACCTGCTCCATGATTTTTCCAGGGACTGAGGTGAGGCTGACTGGCCTGTAGTTCCCTGGATCCTCCTTCTTCCCTTTTTTTAAAGATGGGCACTACATTAGCCTTTTTCCAGTCATCCGGGACCTCCCCCGATCGCCATGAATTTTCAAAAATAATGGCTAATGGCTCTGCAATCTCATCCGCCAACTCCTTTAGCACCCTCGGATGCAGCACATCCAGCCCCATGGACTTGTGCACGTCCAGTTTTTCTAAACAGTCCCGAACCACTTCTTTCTCCACAGAGGGCTGGTCACCTTCTTCCCATACTGTGCTGCTCAGTGCAGTAGTCTGGGAGCTGACCTTGTTCGTGAAGACAGAGGCAAAAAAATCATTGAGTACATTAGCTTTTTCCACATCCTCGGTCACTAGGTTGCCTCCCTCATTCAGTAACGGGCCCACACTTTCCTTGACTTTCTTCTTGTTGCTAACATACCTGAAGAAACCCTTCTTGTTACTCTTAACATCTCTTGCTAGCTGCAACTCCAAGTGTGATTTGGCCTTCCTGATTTCACTCCTGCATGCTTGAGCAATATTTTTATACTCCTCCCTGGTCATTTGTCCAATCTTCCACTTCTTGTAAGCTTCTTTTTTGCGTTTAAGATCAGCAAGGATTTCACTGTTTAGCCAAGCTGGTCGCCTGCCATATTTACTATTCTTTCTACACATCGGGATGGTTTGTTCCTGCAACCGCAATAAGGATTCTTTAAAATACAGCCAGCTCTCCTGGACCCCTTTGCCCTTCATGTTATTCTCCCAGGGGATCCTGCCCATCTGTTCCCTGAGGGAGTCAAAGTCTGCTTTTCTGAAGTCCAGGGTCCGTATTCTACTGCTCTCCTTTCTTCCTTGTGTCAGGATCCTGAACTCTACCATCTCATGGTCACTGCCTCCCAGGTTCCCATCCACTTTTGCTTCCCCTACTAATTCTTCCCTGTTTGTGAGCAGCAGGTCAAGAAAAGCTCTGCCCCTAGTTGGTTCCTCCAGCACTTGCACCAGGAAATTGTCCCCTACACTTTCCAAAAACTTCCTGGATTGTCTGTGCACCACTGTATTGCTCTCCCAGCAGATATCAGGGTGATTAAAGTCTCCCAAGAGAACCAGGGCCTGTGAACTTGCAACTTCTGCTACTTGCCAGAAGAAAGCCTCGTCCACCTCATCTCCCTGGTCTGGGGTCTATAGCACACTCTGACCACGACATCACCCTTGTTGCTCACACTTCTCAACTTTATCCAGAGACTCTCAGGTTTTTCTGCAGTTTCATACCGGAGCTCTGAGCAGTCATACTCCTCTCTTACATACAACGCAACTCCCCCACCTTTTCTGCCCTGCCTGTCCTTCCTGAACAGTTTATATCCATCCATGACAGTATTCCAGTCATGTGAGTTATCCCACCAAGTCTCTGTTATTCCAATCAGATCATAGACATTGTTTTAGGCTGTTTGCAGATTCAGGAAGATGATAGTGCATTAGTTAACATTCAGGTCACGTTTTCAAGGTTTTCTTTGCAACCAAAAAGGCTGGACACTTTTTTTTTTAAAAGTGAAAACCTAGATTCTCAAGCAAAATTCTGCAGCAAGGGCCAGATTCTATAGGCGTGGAACTGCACAAAACACAGGATCCTGAATATAGGTAAACAGATCAGTGTCCAGCACAAGATAACCACATACACTAAAGACCAAGTCTTGCCCTCCTTCCTCATGGAACATATAAAAAGATTGATTGCACTATGTGGTTCCACTTTTGTGGGAAGGGGGACAAGCTGCTCAGTAGAGCCCTGCAAATCCACGCATATTTGCAGATCGGATGCAGATACAAAATTTGTATCTGCGCAGGGCACTACTGCTCAGAATCTGCACACTACACTTCTGCAGCCTATGTGCACCTGTCATCATCTAAATGAATACCAGAGGACTGTCCAACTGGGGCAATATGCAAAGGCTTGGCAGCAGGCCTGGGAAGAAGTGAGGGTGTGACAAGGAGATCATAGAATCATAGAAGATTAGGGTTAGAAGATACCTCAGGAGGTCATTTAGTCCAACCTGCTCAATGCAGGACCAACACCAACTAAATCATCCCAGCCAAGGCTTTGTCAAGCTGGGCCTTAAAAACCTCTAAGGATGGAGATTCCACTACCTCCCTAGGTAACCCATTCCAGTTCTTCACCACCCTCCTGGTGAAATAGTGTTTCCTAATATCCAACCTAGAACTCCCCCACTGCAACTTGAGACCATTGCTTCTTGTTCTGTCATCTGCCACCACTAAAAACAGCCTAGCTCCATCCCCTTTGGAACCCCCCTTCAGGTAGTTGAAGGCTGCTTTCAAATCTCCCCTCACTCTTCTCTTCTGAAGACTAAATAACCCCAGTTCCCTCAGCCTCTCCTCGTAAGTCATGTGCCCCAGCCTCCTAATCATTTTTGTTGCCCTCCGCTGGACTCTTTCCAATTTGTCCACACCCCTTCTGTAGTGGGGGGGGCCAAAACTGGATGCAATACTACATGGATCCATACATCTCTAACTCCCTGTATAGGAGGGGCACAGTGACTATTGAAGCTATTGCCCATAACTGCAGAAGAGGTGCAGATGTGCTGGGTTACGACTGCTTTGGAGACCCTGGCCTGAAAGCCAAAGAAAATCCCTGAGCAAAACCCACTTACCCACAATGTGTGCCGAAGTGGAAGGATCAATGACACTTCATCACCATTTTCTGCAAACACATGTTGACTAACAAACACACTGAGAGCCTAAGAGCCATTGTTTTAGGCTGTTTCAGAGAAAGCTAAAGTGGAAAGATGAATGCCACTACATCACCATCTTTTGCAAACTGTGGGAGCATAATAAGAATCCAATAAAGGAAGAAGAGGGAACAGAAGAGTGAGTACAATGAATAGAATGTTCTTATGGAAGTACAAATGGTTCCATTTCAACAAAACAAGTAACAGTTTAAAAAACATTTCTCTGTACTGAATAGGCATATGTTATTCACATGTTTTCAGATTAGTACATCTACTAGAGGAAGGAATCTGCCATGTATCAATTTATGTCACTGATGTGCTTGAATTGTTACTCCTATCTCTAAATTAAATGTTCATAAGGGAACAAACATTTTACAGGGCTACAAGGTCCACAAATAGGGGTTCTAGGAATTACAGCAATACAAATAATAAATAATAATAATAATGTTCACTCTTCCACTTACTTGGACCATCATGTATTAAAGATGTCTCCAGTGCACAGGATTTGATAATCCTTTTGAGGAAAAAGAAAAATGTGGCTGCTTGGAACATCTGGTCTGCCCTGCAAATGATTACTGGTATACTGTTATGAGATACTTGGAACAAATGAGCATTGCCACCTAGTGGTAAACTTGTGCAACCAAGCAATTCTATAACTGAATGGAAAATCAGGACTTTAAATTGAAGAGATTTTGTTTAAATGGAAATGCCTATAACTAAACACCAAATTTAATTTTTCATATATTATAGTTTTTAAATGATTTTATCACAATCCTTTGTGAAATTGTGTCCTGTTCTTTGATGGGAAGAACTTCACACTAGCACTGAGTAGAGCTGGAGGAGCAGGAGAAAATCTACATGATTAGCAGACTCTTTTTTTAAAGGTGTGTGTGTGTGTGTGTGTGTGTGTATCAGCAGGGAAACATGCTGAGTTTTACAGATACTTCAGGGCAAAGTTTGCCCTGAAGCACACCCCAAGCAATCCTATTCCGTAGAGCAGCACAGGGTGTAACTAAGGTCAGAATTTGGCCAACAGTCTTCATAATAACTTTATAAAGTGAGAGAATAGCTTTAAGTTCTACATGTAACCACCACTATAAGTGCTGAATGTCTGATGTTGGCTTATTCAATGTGTCCAGCTGTTGTGATAGCCATTAGATAAAAAAAAAAAGTAAATTAATGAAATATTTTAACTACAGATAGAGAAATTGAAACCCTGGCTTCCTGTTCTAAGTAATTTTTCAAGGTCTGGCAGCAAGTGTGTGACAGAAGTGAGAATAGTACCCACATCTCTTGACTCCAAATCTTGTGCCTTACCTGTCTGTCTATGCCCATGCTCCTCATTGCAGTATCTGAGTATCTTCACTGAAGTGTGAGAGCACTGGATTGTGGTCACTATATTACTTGGTGTGGTGAATTGTTCCTCATTATGCATGTTTCTCTTTTCACTTGTGAGATGTGCCCCTCACCCCATAAGCTGTCAATGATGCCTCTCTCTTTAGGAAAGCAGAATACAGTCTTTCTGTGATTTATCCAAAGGAGCCATGTAACTTAAATTATGTTAAAGAAAGAAAGGAGGGGACGGGGGAGAGACTGTGCCACATGATGGCAGAATAGAGTTTTTAACGGTGTGGCAATACATTTCCATATATCAAAAAAAATGCGTCTCCGGTTTGGTGTGTTGTGCTCGCCAAATAATTTTTTCTTCTGTCAGTAACATGGTACTACATCAGTAGCAGCAGATCATATACTGGACCTTCTGAACAGGCCAAAGGTCATACAGAGGATAGCATATGAAGATGGCTGCTGAACAGGTGGGATTTACAACCAGTTTTTCCAGCAATTTTATAAAGATATCAGTCACTACATTAAAAAAAAACTTGCCATTAAGGTTAATGAAATTATAAAGCTATTTATTGAGACTAGTATACATTTTTGCTTAATCAAAAAAGTATCAGAAACAGCCTAAGAATATAAATATCTTTAGTCATATACTTTGTATGGGATATATATTAACAAATATGCCAAGAATCAGCAGAAGGTTTCCTGCTCTTCAGAAGAAGTGGGCTTGTAGGCACTCAGTTTTCGAGCTACTTATGAGCAGAACAGATAAGCCAAATACCAGTTAGTGGTACTCTGGAGAAAGAAGCTTGAACTAGGACTTGCTGTCAAGAATATACCTAATTATTAGGTACAAAAGCCTTCTCCTACAGCGTTTTCAGACTAAGACTTTCCTATACTTCATAGTTCTAACCCTTCCTGTTTCCAGTTGTCAGGGACAGTGTGCAGCAAAGATCTATTGCTTGGGGCCTGGTAAGCAATGATAGAGGATGGAGTAAGAAACAATGGGGAATCAATTTTCTTTAACACAATAAAAAATTTCTCTGAAGTTAACTTTTCTGGAGGAGCACTTCTGATTACAATATAGCTTAGTAATAAAATGTTTGAGGTGATGTTGGGTCTCAGCTATGTGTCCATATTTCCACCAGCACCACTCCATCACAGGTCTGCTGACCCCCACCAGAGTTCTCTGCTGGTTGTGGGGAATAAGCCCTTCCTCCTCCGAGACAGACCACGCAGCCTGCATGAAAACAGGAAATGATAGTGTTCCTAACATGCCCATAGAAAAGCAGTAGCAGTCCACTCAGAGACAACTCTTGTATGGGCGTCCCCTGTCACAACAAAGAGGGGAGAAGCAATGATGTGTCCAGGGCCCCAGAGTACCTTGATCCAACCTTGGGTACAATATATACTGTAGACAAGTGAGATGAACAGCCACTGAACAGCATAACATAGATAAAGATATAATCTACAACCAAATTCATACTTTAGTATAGGGAAACAGCTAATTTCCACTGTTTAAGGCAGTGTCAAGTTTAAACAACTCTTGATTTTGCTCATTAAAGAATAGCATATGTGGGGAGATGAGCCACTCACAGATTCAAATGGACTAGACTATTTCTAAAGTTAGTTTACTACAATAATGAAAAGCAGTTTAAATTCTCTTTTGTAAGTCACTGTCAGCAGTTCAAAAAGAACAGGAGTACTTGTGGCACCTTAGAGACTAACAAATTTATTTGAGCATAAGCTTTCATGGGCTACATCCCACTTCTTCGGATGCATAGAATGGAACATATATTGAGGAGATATATATACACACACATACAGAGAGCATGAACAGGTGGGAGTTGTCTTACCAACTCTAAGAGGCCAATTAAGTAAGAGAAAAAAAACTTTTGAAGTGATTAATCAAGATAGCCCAGTACAGACAGGTTGATAAGAAGTGTGAGAGTACTTGCATGGGGAGATAGATTCAATGTTTGTAATGGCTCAGCCATTCCCAGTCTTTATTCAAACCTAAATTGATTGTGTCTAATTTGCATATCACTTCAAATTATGTCCTCAATATATGTTCCATTCTATGCATCCGAAGAAGTGGGATGTAGCCCACGAAAGCTTATGCTCAAATAAATTTGTTAGTCTCTAAGGTGCCACAAGTACTCCTGTTCTTTTTGCGGATACAGACTAACACAGCTGCTACTCTGAAACCTGCCAGCAGTTCAGCAGCTGTTTTATACCCAAGCCCTGATTTCCCTAGGAGTGAACAGACTAACCAGTGCTCCACATAGGATTTTCAGTTTTTCCTAAATTTTAAAAGTAAAATATCATGCTAATTTATTAATAATGAAAGTTGACAGACAGACAGACAGGAGCGAAAACCTCTGTTCACTCACAGAACACAATGGCAATGCAAGATTCCCCACGAAAGTGCTTTAACTCTATATAGGAGGGATTCTCTCTGAATGGTTATGAGGGTAGTTTATTATCCAGGCTATTTATTCCCATCAATCCTCGTGGTCCCATTGCCCCTGACAGCAGCCATTATCTGGCAGCATCTTATGGTATTTGTACCATTCTGGCCCACATATTTCTTTGACTATCCTGTGTCGGTCACCTTCTCCCTCTCACCAACGTTCAAAAATTAATTTTCCTCAAGAATGAACTGCAGTGTCAAAGTGTCTTAAAGAAAGCAATGCTTACTTTTTAAAAATAAGAGAAAAAGCAAAGCAGATAAAACTATTAATCTATGTCTAGCCTTGAGTGTGGGTTAGGATTGCCAACCCTCCAGAATTGTCCTGGAGTCTCCAGAAATTAAAGATGAATCTTTAATTAAAGATTATGTGATGTGATGAAACCTCCAGGAATATGTCTAACCAAAACCGGTAACCTTATCTAGGTAACAGCCTAGCGAAATAGGTTAGACACTGTAGTTACAACATAATGCTTTACATCACTGAATCACATCCTTACCTTTATGAGTTCAGAAATCTGTCAAACTCTCAGGCTTTGTCTAAGCATTTCTATTTCTTTCCTACAGTGAGAAGAACCCAGCTCCTCTGTATCTCCCTCTGATGTTTAGGTGTTAACAACCTTTATTACCTACTGATTCTAATCAAAGAGAAGTTCTACAATGGATCTTGAGATAGACATCCCCTCTGCCACTGTACATTCAGTTTTATTCAATACTGAATGGAAATTAGCTTCCCTGAATAGACTGTTTTTAATCTCCTGTCAGTTAACATATATCACTTCAAAGGCCCCTTTGAGTCAAGATGGGTGATAATCATCATCATGTTCCCATTACGGCTCTGGCATTTAAGACAGCGACAAAGCTCCTCCACTCCTCTCTGTTTCTAGCAAGTCTTTCAATGGTTCCCTAGCTGTGCCCCATGTTTTTCAGCTCGGCTTCCACAGCTCTTTGCCATGTTGTTTTCAGGCGGCCTCGTTTTCACTTGCCTTCAGGTGTCCATCTTATTGCCATCTGGTGATGGAATCAGTTTCCATCCGAAGCACATGGCCAATCCATCTCCAATGCCTCCTGGCAATGATGGTGCTCATATCCTCTTGGCTTTCAAATAACTATTAAAATATTTATTTGCATATAAATAGGTCTGTCTCTTCAAAACTGGTTAGCTGCCTCAGCCTAAGGAGTCATACACAATGCAGCTCTCATCAAATCAGAACCTTGAAGTTACCACAGTTGTCAATAATTCTCCAAAATGCCAATCCTATATGATTTATTGTAGACAATACCCAGTCCAACACAGCTTCTCTGCAAAAATTGCTGACAGGGTGCCAGTTAGTGCCAATTGTGATTCTGATTTTGCAATGAGATATTAGAGCTAGTCAAAATTTTCCATCAGAACATTATTTTTAATTATTAAACAACCGATTGTAAACACCTAGAGGATAACAGGGTGATAAATAATAAACAGAATAGCTACATGCCTGTCAACCTAATTTCCTTCTTTGACAGGATTATTGGCCTCATGTATAGAGAGTGGGGAAGCAGCAGCCTTGATGTATCTTGATTTTAGTAAGGCTTTTGACACTGTCCCATATGACATTCTCACAAGCAAACTACCAAAATGTGGTATAGATGAAATTACTGATGGGTAAACTACTGATTGATAATTACTCTTTGAGTATGTTTTTTCAATGATTCGCTGTCAATCTGGGCAGATTTGTCTACTGGGGGTCATATAGGGGTCTGTCCTGGGTCTAGTACTATTCAATATTTTCCTTAAACTTGCATAACAAAGCAGAGAGTCTATTTATAAACGTGGCAGAAGACACCAGCTGGGAGGGGTTGCAAACACTGTGGAGGACAGGATTAGAATTAAAAATGACCTTGATAAATTAGGAGAATTGGTCTGAAATCAACAAAATGAAGTTCAATAATGACAAGTGCGAAGTACTACACTTAGGAAGGAAAAATCCAATGCACAAATACAAAACGGGTAATAATTGTCAGAAAGAAGAGACAGGAGTAGAGCCAGTCTCTGGGCAACCTAATGCATCGAGCTGACCTGAAGCAGGGCTGCCTAATTTGTAACACTGTCTGATTGGTTGGATGATCCTGCAGACCAGCTCTTAACCCCACCAGCAGCAGTTCAATGGCTACTCAAAAGCATTTGCCCATGATTGCAATAGCTCCTGCCTTGTCCCACTCCAGGTAACCCTGCTCCGACCCTTGACTCTGGCATTTGACTCTGGTTCTGACCCTGGGCTGTGACTCCTGGCTCAAAACTCCAGCTCTGCCTCTAACCCTTGGCTTTGGCCTCTGACTCCTGTTCTGACCACTACGCATGACCCATGTCCCAGTCACTGACAATAACTGACTAGGCAGTAGTACTGCTGAAAAGGATCTGGGGGTTATAATGAATCATAAATTGAATAGAAGCCAACAATGTGATGCAGTTGCCAAAAAGGCTAGTATCATTGTGAACTGTATTAACAGGATTGTTGTACGTAACACAAAGGGAGGTAACTCTCCTGCTTCACTCGGCACTGGTGAGGCCTCAGCTGGAGTCCTGTGTCCAAATCTTTACCAGGAGAGATTAATACGACTGGGACTTTTCAGCTTGGAAAAGAGACAACTAAGAGGGGATATGATTGAGATCTATAAAATCATGACTGGTGTGGAGAAAGTAAATAAGGAAGTGTTATTTACTCCTTCTCATAACACAAGAACTAGTGGTCACCAAATGAAATTAATAGGCAGCAGGTTAAAACAAACAAAAGGAAGTATTTCTTCACACAACGCATAGTCAACCTGTGGAACGCTTTGCCAGAGGATGTTGTGAAAGCCAAGACTATAACAGGGTTCAAAAAAGAACTAGATAAGTTCATGGAGGATAGGTCCATCAATAACTATTAGCCAGTATGGGCAGGGATGGTGTCCTTAGCCTCTGTTTGCCAGAAGCTGGGAATAGGCGACAGGAAATGGATCGCTTGTTCGTTCCCTCTGGGGCACCTGGAATTAGCCACTGTTGGAAGACAGGATACTGGGCTAGATGGACCTTTGGTCTGATCCAGTATCGCCATTCTTGTGTTCTTATGACAAATTTGAGAAAAGCTACAGGAGAACAACAATTATGAAAGGTTTAGAAAACCTGATCTATGATGAAAGGTTAAAAAAACTGGGCTTGTTTAGTCTTGAGAAAATAAGATTGAGGGGAGAGGACCTGATAAAACTTCAACTATTTTAAGGGTTGTTACAAAGAGGACAGTGATCAATTGTTCTCTGTGTCCACCAACGATAGGACAATATGTAATCAGCTTAATCTGTAGCAAGGGAGATTTGTTGGCTACTAGGAAAAACTTTCTAAATTCTGACAGGTTTCAGAGTAGCAGCCGTGTTAGTCTGTATCTGCAAAAAGAACAGGAGTACTTGTGGCACCTTAGAGACTAACAAATTTATTAGAGCATAAGCTTTCGTGGGCTATAGCCCACTTCTTCGGATGCATAAGCTTTCGTGGGCTACACGAGTCACTCTATATGCATCCGAAGAAGTGGGCTGTAGCCCACGAAAGCTTATGCTCTAATAAATTTGTTAGTCTCTAAGGTGCCACAAGTACTCCTGTTCTTTTTTCTAAATTCTGGAATAGGCTTCCAAGGAAGGCTGTGGAATCCCCATCATTGGAGATATTGAAGAACAGGAGGGACAAACACTTGTCAGGGATGGTATAGGTATATTTGCTCCTGCCTCAGCACAGCGGGATGGACTCTATCTCTTCCAGCCATACTTTTTATGATTCTATGATTTTTCTGTTTGAAAATGCTGGTTTTTTTGGAAATCTAAAGAGGACCATGTTGATTGTGATTAAATTTTATTTAGGAAAAAAAACAAAATGAAGCATTCCATTTTTACAGTATTGGAACAGAATGTTTTGAATTTTCATTTCAAACTGAATTTCAAATTTTAAAAACATTTTAAAAGTCAAAGTAGGAATTAAACATTCCAATATTTATCAAAATAGAATGTTCCACTCAATCAAAAAATTTTGTAAATTCCATTTTGCTGAACAAATTGAAGCATTTTGTTCCGATTTGGATCAAAAACAAATTACAAACTATATCTGTGTAAACTATTTTTAGAGGTGATTTTGCATGCTATGCACTTTGTTTAGGCAAAACTTTGCTAAATTTGAGGTGTAACTAGGGCCGCTCCAGCTTTTTTGCTGCCCCAAGCGACGAAGCGGGGGGGGGGGGGGAGATTAAGCCGCAATCGGCGGCAGCTCTACTACGCCGCTTCATTCTTTGGCAGCAATTCAGCAGCGGGTCCTTCGCTCTGAGAGGGACCTGCCATTGAATTGCCGCCGAAGACCCGGACGTGCCGCCCCTTTCCATTGGCCGCCCCAAGCACCTGCTTTCTTCGCTGGTGCCTGGAGCCGGCCCTGGGTGTAACAAAAACCTGTCTCTCTATTGCAGAATGATAATTAGGCAACTTATGTAAATTTACCAATTTCCTGTTCTTGCCTCTCAAAGGTGTAATGTATAGCTCCAATGTAAAACATTTTATTTCAATTTTCATTTTATTTATTTTTTGTCCTGTGATTAAAAAATTATTTTGCTGAACCCACTGCAAAAAAAAAAAAAAAAAAAAAAAAAAGGGAGGGGAAGGGATTTTGCAGGAGACATGTTTCTTCAGATAACAGTGTTAGTGGGGACAGTCTTTATCTCTCTCCTTCACACAGTTATAAAAGTCTTTTTAAACTTTTATTTTTTCATTGTAAAGCCAAATGATGGTGATAATATACTGATCCCAAAAATCACTTTTCAAATAATATCCTGTAAACTGGTGGTACAGGGTTTGAATTAAGAGGCCTCCTTTCAGCTAAAGTCAATAGGTGCTAATTTCCAATAAATATAAATGT
Source organism: Terrapene triunguis (assembly GCF_002925995.2). Classification (NCBI taxonomy): domain Eukaryota; kingdom Metazoa; phylum Chordata; order Testudines; family Emydidae; genus Terrapene; species Terrapene triunguis. The sequence goes on along the minus strand of NW_020664464.1, from coordinate 20,163,002 downwards.
TATGAAGAAATACATAACTTTAAGTAAATGGAATAAGGAAAATTGGTATAAAGGTTAGGCATGCCTTTCACAAGAGTCTGCCTACCATTTTTTTTAAAAAGACAAATGCTAAAGTTATGTAAAAAGAGGGGTTTGATTCCTAGTACAGAATTTAGCTGTCTGCTAAATTTACATAGGTTTTAACAAAAGCCTAATAAAGAAATGCATGCTCTTTTTGTTTGATATTTTAGCTCTAATTTACATTTTAATATGCTGCAATGAATAAAGTGCAGTGTTCACTGTGACTCTCGGAAAGTGTGCTGTGTTCAGTGACTCAGGAAATTATGGGAAATTAATATCAATGGATAAAAACATTCAGCATGACACAGGAAAATGTGATGCCTTTTAATATTCTATGATGTGTGATTCCCCAAGAGATCCTGTGGTGAAATACCTTCTGTTTGGTTCAACTAAGAAGGCACAGTTTGTTGCAAGTTCCCAGAACAGGAGATTCTGTCATTTGGCCAGTATCAGTTTGTGAAGTGAGAGCTTTACTCTTCTCCCTGCTTTTTTCCCCCCTTTCTTGCTGTTTTAAAAGGTGACTGTCCCTTGCCATATGTAACTAACTCTATAGTTATAGTTTCTCTCTCTGTCACGAATACTTTCTGACCTTTGTGCAATTGTTTAATCAGCTTTATTTAGAAAAAAGTACTAACTGCAAATAAAATATTTTCCTCTAAAAATTCATATTAACATATGTATCGCCACTTCTTTATTCTGCTGTTACTAAGATTTTGTAAATTATTTAACGCCTTTATTTAGCAAAGTATTAACTCCATAAAAATGTTCCTCTCTAAAAATGCATGTAACACTTTATTCTTCTGTCATTCAGACTTTGTACACCTATTTACTAGAAAGCAACAGAGGGTCCTGTGGCACCTTTAAGACTAACAGAAGTATTGGGAGCATAAGCTTTTGTGGGTAAGAACCTCACTTCTTCAGATGCAAGTAGTTCTTACCCACGAAAGCTTATGCTCCCAATACTTCTGTTAGTCTTAAAGGTGCCACAGGACCCTTCTGTTAGTCTTAAAGGTGACACAGAGGGTCTGTTGCTTTTTACAGATTCAGACTAACACGGCTACCCCTCTGATACTGTTTACTAGACTTTATTTAGAATAACACTAGATGTGTAAAAAGCACATTTTTCTCTAAAAATCAGGAAAAGCATGAAAACTATATTGATCGTTTAAGTCTAATGTACGAAATAATTTTTTTTTCCAAAATGACGCAAAAAATGCACATATCCAAAAATGAGACGTAGGGGAGGAACATAAAGAAAAGAGGAGGCATAGAAACCTGTCAAAATGTATATGATAGTAAAGGTACAACTCTTCCTAATGGCTGAACCACCATCTGTTCCCAAACAACATTGTGGGGGTTTTTTATATAGAAGTGCACTCATTCAGTAATGTTTAATCAACCAGAACTGACCTTTCTCTCCCAACAACAGAGCTTGTTTTCAATAAATGTTTAACTTACTGATTTCTGAAGAGAATTCTTCATAACACACAGAACCCAGTTCTGATCTCACTTACACTGGTTTTATAGTGGTGTAACTGCATGTCTTCAATATAGTTGTATGCCTGATTTATAAAGATTAGAATAAAAAGCTTGTCTTATATTTTGAAAATCTCGTGACACTTTGGCTATTGCATACACCTCTGCAGTAGACTCCAAATGTTTCCTTTGTCATTCCACTTCACCTATCTCAGTGGTCTCCAACCTTTTTACACACAAGATCACTTTTTGATTTAAGTGCAACCCAGGATCTACCCTGCCCCTTCCTCGAGGCCCCGTCCCGCTCACTCCATCCCCCCTCTCTCCGTCGCTCGCTCTCCTCCATCCTCACTCACTTTCACCGGGCTGGGACCAAGGGGTTCACAGTGTGGGAGGGGGCTCCGGGCTGAGCCTGGGGCACTGTTGAGGTGCAGGAGGGGGTGCAAGCTCTGGGATGGAGTTTGGGTGCAGGAGGGGGCTCCGAGTTGTGGCAGAGTGTTGGGATGCAGGAGGGGTTTGGGTTGCTGGCTCCAGGAGGGGGCTCAGGGCTGGGGTGCGGGATCCCGCCGGGTGGTACTTAACACGAGTGGCTCCCGGTTGGCGGTGCAGCAGGGCTAAGGCACACTCCCTGCCTGCTCCAGCCCCACGCCGCTCCCGGAATGGGCCAATGTGCCCCGGGGGGGGGGCGCAACGTGGCTCCGTGCGCTGCTCCTCTCTGCAAGCACCGCCCCTGCAGCTCCCATTGGCCACAGTTCCCCATTCCTAGCCAATGGGAATTGTGGGGCCGGTGCCTGCAGGCAGGAGCAGCGTGCGGAGACCCCTGCCCCTCTCCTCCCCCAGGGCTGCAGGGGCATGCTGGGCGGTTCCGGAAGCAGCATGGGGCTGGGGCATGCAGAGAGCCTGCCTTAGCAACAGCCCTGCCACAGCCAGAGATCACGATTGACCGGGAGAGTCTCCAGGATCGAACAGTCGATCGCAATTGACCAATTGATGACCACTGACCTATCTGTTTCTCATTTTCTTGACCAGGATATGTATAGATACTGTCAGAGGAACCACTTAATCCCATAACACTTATAAACTTGGGAATTCTTTTACTTTAGCACATGCACATGTAAGATATTGTTCAATAACAATCTAAGTGAAACATGAAAAGCCAGATGGCTGCACACCCATCATGTCAACAGTTTGGAAGAGAACTTACAAGCATTTTGTTTAGTATTACTGCTAAATTTTCCTGACCCTCTTCTTTCCCTCTTTCTATGCTGTCCTAATAAGCTGTGGGAGTTAAAACAGGCGGCTGCCAAACGACGTTAGAAGGGAGCATTTCACAACTTTAAACGAGCATGTTCCCTAATTGATCAGCAACTTAACATCGAAACAACGTTAACCGGGACAACTTTAAGTGAGGAGTTCCTGTACCAGAGTTTCAAATATCCCATTCTGGAGATCAGGACAATGGCTATAAAATGACCAAACGTTGCAAGTGCGTGTGCACTCTGACTATGCCCAAATTAGGCATCCAAAGACTCCCATGTGCACGTACCAGTGGAAGTTTGTACATGAAGTCTTTGCACGCACAAATGTGTGTCCCCTTTTGAAGATTTTTACCCTCAATTCTACATGCACTTGACACCAATGGCATCCTGCAGAGATTCCAGTATGAGATTTGCGCGTTTGGACTTGAGCCTGTGCTTGGCCATGTGATGAATGATCTTCCGTGAGGGTTTTATATCAAGATCAATAGGTAATTTAGGTCATGCTCGTTCTCACAGCAGCTTTTCATACAACTGACCATAGATTGCTGGTTTGGTGACAAAAGGATGTTGCTGATGTGTCTGGAATTGCCCTTCAGTATGGTTCACATTAAACCTTAGATACCAGTCAGTTGGTGTTAATGAACAATTGTCATCACTATGAAGTGACTAAACTGCAGCATTTCTCAGAGATTTCTCTCTCCCTCTCTCACTTTGTTAATTCAGTGTATATATGAACAGGGATCAGACTTGAGGGGAAAAAGTAGGCTCCCAAACAACACCCACTTGAGATGCAAAAATAAGACTGTGCAGTTCTGTATTATATGAGCATGTTTCTTGAGCACTTTGATTAGCAGTGAAATAGCTCATGTTGACATTTAAAATGTCATCACCAGGGTTCATAATTAACTCCTTTGAAATGATAGGTCTTGCTACTTGGTAGGACAGTTCACACCTCTCTTGCAATTAATGTTTCAGCCTGGCTGCATACTCAGATAGATATTACTATCTTGGTTTAAATTTGGGGAGTTTTCTCTGTGATCATAAGGCCTAGAGACTTATTTTTGCTACAACAGTTTAAAGTCTGATACACAATATGCAGTCCCCATGAAAAGTACCAGCTTGCTGAGTCACTGTGAACCTTATAGAACCCAGAAATCTTGCTGCTGTGTAGAGACTTGTTATGAAGAGGCTCTCTTTTGCATTATGTTGTTGATTACTGCAGGGATTTGTTTGGAGGTAATGAGTCAGGTTACAAATGTTGGTATTACTTCTGACTACACCTTTTCAATGGCACAGAAAGAGTATGTTGGATGTGGTTCAAAAAAAATTTTTTTTTCTATTTACACAAGTTGAGTAGGTTCAGCCCTTGTTTATCTGATGACAACCTTACCACAGCAACACTTGCCCTCCTGATTATGAGTTTAGCTTATTGTCATTCCATTCCCCTTGGAGTATGGCTTTCAACAGAGCTCCTCTATAATTTGCAGTTTATTTGGAATACAGCAGCATATTTTTACTCATGGTCTTGAGCTAATGGAATCATATCACTTCAGTACTTTCTAGATAGTCAATATAAATAATAAAGTGCCAGATTCATCTTAAGGTGGCATTGTTGATATTTAAAAAAAATCCCAAAACTGTTAGTAGTGTCAACCATGACTATATACAAAATTTCTCCTTTGAGCCTAGGGCTGATAGGTGTCTATATACACATATCACCCATTATTTGAGGGACCTGTACTGCTGCAGCTGTTTCGCTGTAAGGTCTCCTGTGTAGCTGCTCTATGTCAGTGAGAGAGGCTCTCCCACGACACAGTGCTGTTCACACCAGTACTTTTGTTGGTGAAACTTTTGTCAGTCGGGGGAGGAGGGGTTCACACTCCTGACTGACAAAAGTGCTAGTGTAAACATAGCCATAAACTGTTTAATTTCTTACCTTTTCCTTTTTACTGGGTATCAGCAGTTTGTGTAGTAATTTGACATCATGATGGCACAGGAGTACCTTCAATAATGGTATTTCGGTAGGTTAGTTTTGCAGTTTATTTGGGGAATGAAGCTTGTTTCACCTACTGAACCAACTAGTCTCTTAATCAGGCTGGAAGTATTATTCTCTGAGCTACATCTACAAGACCTGCAGATGCAGCTCTAGTGCATGTGGTGGTTCTGTTAAGTTATACTGTCAACAAGGCAGGATTTTTAAGACCCCCCCTTTTCAGAACTGTGGCCAATCATTAAGCATTCACCAGATCAACTTATTCTGGCTATGATCAAGAACCATATTCAGCAATCAAATATCAGGCCTTGCAGCTCAAACAAACCAGAGATGGTATTAAAAGTAAGTTAGACAGGTAGTCAACTCAGGCATTACATTTCATGGAGTTCTGCAACTCTGAAAGGAGTTATACTGCTCAAAGAAGCCATCTGGTATGAAGAACCCATTCTCTAGGTCCCATCCCCAAAGCACAGGTTCCAAGGAAGGGTGGCTGGCCAGAAGACAGATTTCACTCCATTCAGGGGGAGAGGAAGGAAGCTAGGACAAAGAAAAGAGGAATGGAAAGAGAGTTCCAGGCCAACAAACATATGGGAGACCTGATTTGTTGTTTCCAAAGAGGTAAATCAAAAAATCATTCACTGAACTATACTGGCACCCCAAGCCTCTTTCTTCACCCTCATGATTTTTGTCAGACATTCTTCCTGTCTCTTCCACTCCCCATCTACTCTTCATATTTCTTTATGATTTCATTTCCATACAGCTGTCTTTACTCAGCTCTACAATTGTTGAGGCTTTTACTTCTCAAGCTATATTGAAATCATTTCAGATAGCCCTTAAGCATGAAAGTTCAAGCCATCCTTGGAATGGAGCAATGGGGATAAAAGTAACTGAGTAAACCATCTGTCCAGCTGATGGCAAAGGTTGATCTCTCAGAAAATGTTGCTAGTCCAAAATGTTAGTGACCTGCATGGTTGCTCAGTTTGCCTTAAAGACCAGGAGGAAAAAACAGCGTGTTTTCTATTCAGGTCAAAGTAGTTCATCTTAGATGCCATCTATATAGGAAAGGAAGCCAAACCTGACACCTGCCTAATCAGTCTTTGCTCCCCCACTTAATCCCTTTCATTGCTTCCACTGCCATTAGGGAAAAACACCATAAACCCGACCCATCAGTGAATATCATTGCTTTTTTCCATACTATATGATTCTGAAGTTCCCTGCCTGTCCTGGTGAATGAATGTTAGCTCCCAGATCTTGAAGATGAAAGGTGTGTGCAGCACAGACGATGGCTCCCATTCAGCATTTAAACATATGCTTAATTAGATCCGTATTCAGCAGAGCACTTAAATATGTCCTTAATTTTAAGAAAGACAAGGTAGAGGAGGTAATACCTTTTATTGAACCAACTTCTACTGGTGCAAGGTACAAGCTTTCGAGCTTTCACTCTTCTTCAGGTCTAGGGAAAGAAATCAGCATGTTTCAGATAAATTTTATTTAATGTAGTGTATTTTTCTAGTGAAGTAAGAGTGGCTACATTTGTTTTCTGTTTAGATTGCACAATTTTCAGTTTGGGGCTAAAAACTGCCAAGATCCAGTAGGATCCACGTGCCAGATTTGGGATTTTGCAGTGGTCATGTGCTGTATCTAGATTTATTTGGTGCAGAAGCATCTCCACTTGTTCTCTATTAATGCCATTAAAGTTAAAGGTGATAGCCAACAAAAATTATGAATGTGGCTGGATCCAAGTGCCAAAACTGGCTTTCTGTGTTCTTACGCAACAGAATTTAGGGGGGTGGGGCAAAAATTTGGTTGGAACCAGATGCGGAATCAGGGGTCTTGTGACACATGCTCTGAGATGCTTCAGGGTCAGAATTTTTTTTTTTTTTTGTGCAGTTAGTTCTCTATGATGATATAATTGGCAGCTCAGGGCCAAATAATGGCAGGATCCACAAGAGTCCCTCCCCTCCCGCCCCCCAAAAGGTGCTTCAAACTATGCTACCAAGTGCATTTGAACTGCCTTTCCTAGCTTCACTGGTGGTTTTCTGTAGGGGAAGATGAAGCAACAACCTATCACATACCCGTCCCCCCCATAAAAGGGTTTCAATTTGAACACACTAATCAATTGTTTCCCCACAGATCCCACGTGTCTGTGTGCTAGGGAAGGTGAGTGGGGATTAGTTTATCTCCAATATTTAACGAACTCTCTAGGGGCTCCTGGGCCCGGAGCAGCAATTCAGAGCTATGAGGCGCGCAGAGCAAAGCAAAGGCCCGGAGACAGGAGGGAGGTTGAGATGTTGTGGGCGGAGTGGATGACGCGGGAGGGGGAAAGGGCCCAGCACAGGGAGGAGATGAGTGGGGGGCTGGGGCATGTGTGGGGGCTAACGAGGGAAGGCGAGATGGGCTCGGGGGGCGGGACTGAGAGAAGGGAGGGATGTGGGGAAGAGGGTGACGGGGAAGCAGCCGGGGTTTGGGGTCGGAGGGAGGCGGGTCCCGGGGGCGGGGCTAAGGGGTAAAAGGAGCAGGGGGCGGGGCTGAGAGAAGGATGTGGGGAAGGGGTAACAGGGAAGCAGACCGGGTTTGGGGGCGGATCCCGGGGGCTGGCCGCTCCCCGCCCCGCCTGCCGATAGGTCCGGGCCGGGACACTCCCTCTCCCCGCGGCTGGTGAAGTTCCCGGGCGGCAGCAGAGGGGGCGGCGTGTGGGTCTCGCTGCGGCTCCGTGGCGGTCGGTCAGTCTCCCAGCCCGGCCCCCGCAGCTGCCGCCACCATGACGGACCAGTCCCCCTTCGACACCAACGTCGTCACCCTGACCCGCTTCGTGATGGAGGAGGGGAGGCGGGCCCAGGGCACCGGGGAGCTCACCCAGCTGCTCAACGCGGTCTGCACCGCCGTCAAGGCCATCTCCACCGCCGTGCGCAAGGCGGGCATCGCCCACCTGTGAGTCGCCCGCCAGCCCCAGCCCCCTCGCCCAAGCCGGGGCTCACCGTGGGGCAGAGCCGCCCTGCCTGGCCCCTCCGCCGCAGGAACGGGCTCAGCCACTCGGCCCAGCCTGGATTGCACCTCCGAGGCGGGAATGCACCACCTCGCCAGGGGAAGGGCTTCCTGGGGGTCTGTGGGCGAAACTGCCCTTACCCGGGGTGGGCCCCGCACAGCCAGGAGCGACGGAAGCTCCCTAAAGGTGCGGGAGCCACCGGCGCCGCAACCGAGACCCCGCCCCTGCGCCGCCTCTTCCCCCCCAAGACCCCGCCCCCTGCTCGGTACTTCCCCCCCTTACGGCGGGTAAACTGATGGGGCCCTGGGCCCCCCGGTTCCGGCGCCCCTGCCGCAGAGCGCCGCTCGGTGGGGCTTTGCAGAACTGGGGCCTCGCACTGTAGGCCCCTCATCGCAGGGACGGTAGTTTAGGTAACTGTAGAGCACGATGCGGCGTTATAGGGGCCTGCACACGTTAATTGCAATCCCAGGCTAACAGATTATTAGGAATAAAATTTCTACCCCGCTAAAAACCAAGACTCCCGTCCTCTGAAGCGTGGCCCAAAGGTGCCCTTGGAAGACTAATCTCATTTTCTGCTTATCAAACTAAAGTTGCCTTGTAAGGACTGGACAACGTGGAGGAAGCTTACATTGACAGTTAAGATGACATTGTTTGACTCTGTATAAACAACATAGGAAGGAAGGTGCTTACTACTAACTAGCCAGCCAGGTATGGCAAACCCAGTGTTGACAGGCTGCATCATCATGGATACATTGTAACATATAATGCTTAATCTTAATCTGTTAATTAGGCAACACCTTGCCTACCTGAGTATTCTTGCCATCTCTTTCTGGCAAATATACCCTTAAGCTTATTACCTGTCTATATATTGTTCAATATTGATATGTTTGCAGACAACACAACTGCACTGCATTAGTACTTAAATACTAGTGTCATGTTTAAAAATTTTGAAATGTTTAAATTCAGAATTAAGTTTGAATCTTTGTCCTCTAGCCTACTGTTTTGGCAGAGGGTGGTAGTTGCTTCAAATGGTGGGTATTTACAATTCAGGGAAATTTTCTTGCACAAAAAGTGCTTGGCTCAATCTCACCTATGCGTTTTCTTGCTAAACTCAGTTTGTATCATGACTTTAAAAGATAGACTCTTCACATTTCCCTGTTTACCCACTTTCCTTGTCGGCAAAGCCCATATAACCTTTGTAGCTTAATGAACAGAAGCTTCAGTTCTGGTTTTTAGTTAAACAATTTATTTAATATTGGTATTTAAGCAATCTAATCCAAACTAGTGCACTCAGAAGAAAGATGGGGCATGTTTCAATTTGTAGCTTTCAGAGGGACTGGACAGTGAATAAAAAAGTCCTCTTGCCCTTTAAAGTTATTTAAAATGGCTGAAGTACTAGCCAACTATTAATGCTGCAATTCTAAACTTTAAGCCATTTTATCTATTGCTCACTTTGGTGTGGCTACAATTTTCAATAGCCTTTCATTTGTGTCCAAGCAGGGTTTTTTTTTTAAATCTGTCAAACATCTTTGCTAGTAGTTTTTAAATAAGTCAACTAAAACATAAAGTGGTGTGATCTTAGAAGTCCAGATGCAAGAAACAATCATGTGAATAGTGGGGAAAGCAGGCTTATACAGGAGACACTTAACCAGACTTGGAAAGATTAGATTTTTAAATTGATAAGTGTTAATAAACATTGATTTCACTGTACACACAAACCAACAAAACTTCCACTGATGATCAAAATTTACAGATAAACAGCATTTCTTACTTTGCCTACGAATGTTAGAGTTTGATTTAAGGAGATTTACTTTGTATATTTTGACATCTGATGTTGACAACTTGTCAATGGTTATAAAGCTGTAACTTTTTGAATCTCAGCATATACTATCAAATAACTGTCTGGGCCCCTCCCCCCATAATTTCCTGCAATTGTGAAAATTTAAGTATATAAACAAAAAAGCTTAGCACAGCTATGAAAATTTAAATAAATAGATAACAAGCATTTTTAATTTGATACTAGTCAAATTATATTAATCATTCTCCCATGCCTATTTATTACTATAGATATCCTGCCCTTCTTTCTTTAGGTGAAACTTCCATTGGCTGTGGATGTTGGTGCATATAGGAGTTATCTGTTAAACAGTAAGCAACTCTTGGCATTAGCAGAGCTGCACAGAGATCAAGGACAAGAGATGATCTGCAGTTGTACTCACTCTGCTCTTGTTACTACCTTTATTGGTTGTGACTAACAGCCAATGAGAAGTTTTATAAATGCAAATATTGTTTGGATTATAGTGCATTCTTTCACATGCTAAAGGGATGTTAAACTCTCAGGCTAGGTCTACACTACAGCGGGGGGTCGACCTAAGATACGCAACTTCAGCTACGTGAATAGCGTAGCTGAAGTGGCGTATTTTAGGTCGACTTACCTGGCTGTGAGGATGGCAGCAAGTCGACCACTGCCGCGCCGCCGTCGACTCCGCTACCGCCTCTTGCTGTGGTGGATTTCCGGAGTAGACAGTAGAGCCATCAGGGATCGATTTTATCGCGTCTTCACTAGACGCGGTAAGTCGATCCCCGATAGACCGATTGCTACCCGCCGGATCGGCGGGTAGTGAAGACGTGCCCTCAGTCTTGGGCTCTCAGTTCAGCTCATGCTTCCGTGGAAATAATGAGTGCATTTTGTCACGTTGCACACACACACAAAAAAAAAAAGCTACCTTAAAGGAGTGGAAAAAAATTTTTTACCTCGATGCTCTCAGTATCACCTGTTATCTTACTTTAAAAACCTCAGATTTAGACTCCAGAGTATAATGGTAAAAATAACTAAAATGACCTTTCAAATTTTATTAGCTTGGCAGGTAAACCAAATGATTAGAAGTTCCAAAACTCCATCTAAAGACATGTCTACATGAGGTATTAGTGCATCCCAGATGTGGAGTAAATTCTGATACACACTAGCATGTCACACACTTGCTGTCTACGTGGACCCGGCTGGCATGCACTTAAGTTTCTTAATGTCTAAGTCAGTATGCACTAAGGAGTTTTTAGTGCACACCAGCAGGGTCCACACAGCAAGTATCTGCATGCTGGTGTGCACTAGAATTTACACTCCAGCTGGGGTGAACTAACATCATGTAGACAAGCCCTCAGCATTTATCTAATTTTGTAAAACCCTCTCTGTTGTGCCTCCTCTCTCTAGTGAATATTTACTGAAGGTAAATGCAATAGTGTTGACTCTTTTAAAGAAGAGAACAAAACAATTTCAATGCAGGCAGAGGAACTGGATTTTAGAGCAGGCAGAGTTGGGCTTTAAAGAGAGCTGGTTTTAACCTTAACCATAGCAGAGCTGGGGCTCTGCTATAACTGATAATGATAGAAGCTAAGATATGAAGTGGCCTTCAAAGGAGCCTGCAGTTGATGATAATCTTTGTGCAATAAACTTTTTTCAGCAACTTCTAATTTTTGAATGGGAAGACATCTTGATGACTTATGGCTGAATTATCAACTGCAGTCTGATTTAATATCCTAGAACCACTTTACTCTAATCAGTTTGATTAAAACTTTTTTTACAATGCAGTCGGGGGGGGGGAGTGAGTTTTACATGAAGTTGTGAAAGAATAAGACTGAGTCATTCCTTGTGGGATTTGTCAGTACCAGTGTCTAGGCAATCAGCTAGTACTACAGTGAACTGCTTAATGGTAGCATCAGAAAGAAGCTAGTGCTTATTTTCTTGCAATGATGAATATAAACTGAAGTTACTGCACTGTAACCTACTTTTAATTATTTTGCATATTAATGACTCTCCAGATACTGTACTTAGCAGGTCTCTAGAAATGCCTACAATAATGACCTGTTTTATTAGTGAGAAACTTAATGGAAACTCTACTAATTTGACAGCTTACAGCAAATAACAGAAAACATGTTACCCAAAAGGCCTCCAGCAGCACAGAGTAGCCTTTTTATAATTAGGAAATGAATTTGTTAGCACTAGAGAAAATTGACAAAACTTCTTGTGTTGTGAAATAGTTGCTGTAAAATGGAAGTAAAACCTCTCAGTGGACTTACAAATGACTTGACTAGCTATCTTGACTTCAGATATGGGGGTGATCAACACTGGAACCTTACACTGGCATAGCTATGTCTCTCAGATAAAAATCCACATCCTGAGAGATGTAGCTCTGCCAGTGTAACACCTGTGTAGAAAGTGTTGGATTGCCAGAAGAATTCTTCCCTCAGCCTACTTACTACCTCTCAGAGATCAACTGCAGCACTTTCATGCCAGCTGAAAACTGTGTGAGCCAGCATGGAGAATTTTGTGTATTGAACTTTCTCATGTTCTTGTTTTTAAATAAAAAAAGTTTATGTACAGATGTGAGAACTGTACCCATTTGAATTATGGATGTTTGTCTGACACAGATAGCTTTGTCTGACCATTTAAAAACTGCTCCAGAAGCTTCACTCAATACAGTATCTGTGTAATTTGTTTGGAGACTGAGGTGGGAGCACTTTCCTTTTCCTCTTGGCCTTGGTAGGAAATTATCTTCCACTGAGGTGTTTGTTCAAGTCATGTATAGATGGGTGAGAAATACTATCACATGCCTTTATCTTTTGAAGCAGTGGGGGATGGAAGGAAATTGTTGTGAAATGCTCCGTTAAATCATGCTCGTTAGAAGGAAATTGCAGAATTGAATATCGAGCCATACTGACTTTAAATGTGCAGACTGGACAAAACAATGGTAATTTGCCTTCAAGATTTAAGAAATACCCAGTACGATAGTGTCCATTCCCAGCTCCTGCTGATGGGAACAAAACACCTGTCATCTCATTGGAGAAAGTTTGGCATGGAGGAGCACGAGGGCTTGTTTCAGTAGTGCATGGTGCCTGCCATATCTCTCATTGTGTTCTTGGAGCTGTTCTGTACAGGCCAGAAGATGGGTGGAGACAGCTGGAGGGGTGGGGAAGATGGGCAGCTTCAGTGGAAGCTTCCTGCAAGCTTCCACTAGCAGAATTGATGCATCCTAAGCTACAAATAAAGCTACCCTCCTGTGATGGAGCTGCTGGGAGGCAGCTGTGGAAATTCCCCAGGATGCAGTGGTGATGTGGGTGTAATTCAAAAGCCCTGAACACAAATAAGGGTTGACTAATCTCTAATGCATAAGCTTTCTAATGAGGTCACAAGAGACAAACCTCATGAAGGAGGCTGGCTGAAGCTAAGAGCAAGGATTTTTAGAGCTGCTACAGAAGGAAAGAACAAGCGGTCACAGATAATCTCAAGTCATAGCTATTATCTTGAAGAACCTGGATTCATTGCTACCAATTTTTAGTCCTTTTAATTAAGGCTTAACCTATTCCAGCAGAGCTTGTCTAATTATAGATAATGTTTAAATGCTTTTTGTATTTTTCTTAAATAGTGAATATCTTGTAGACTTGAGACAATAGTGGCTGTATGGAAATCTCAGAATGAAGGATCCTCTATTTTCAGGATAGGGGGAGGAAGAGGAATCAGGCAGTTAACTGGCCACTAGATCAAAACAATTGAATGGAACTGTAGTCTCATCCAACATTGGAGAGTTTACTTTGTGCCATCCTAGACCTCCATCTTCTATAATAACTTTTTTGGAAGGGCCAGGAACAGTGCTCCTAATCTTACAAAATGCCATACAATAGAACCGCAGATTTACAAACACCAGAGTTACAAACTGACCAGTCAACCAAACACCTCATTTGGATTGAAAGTACACAATCAGACAAAAAAAGCAACTATAGTACAGTGTTAAACATAAACTGCTAAAGAATACAGGGAAAGCAGCATTTTATTTCTGCATAATAAAGTTTCAAAGCTGTATTAAGTCAATGTTCAGTTGTAAACTTGTGAAAGAACCATAACGTTTTGTTCAGAATTATGAACAACCTCCATTCTCAGGGTGTTTGTAACTGAGGTTCTACTGTATTTTTGTTCCTCATGAGAATCTCTTTCCATTGCTTTAGCTATGGAATAGCTGGTTCCACCAATGTGACAGGAGACCAAGTAAAGAAGTTGGATGTCCTTTCCAATGACCTGGTGATTAACATGCTCAAGTCATCCTTCACTACGTGTGTTATTGTGTCAGAAGAAAACAAAAATGCTATAATAGTAGATGCTGAAAAAAGGGTTAGTAACTTACAAAACTTGTCAATACTTGGATTCAAGTTAACTTTTACAAATACTTTTCTTCAAATATGTAAAAATTGAACTGGAGTTAAAGATTTCAAAGGCACTTAGCCAAAGATGTGTGTGGTTTTTTTGTTTGTTTGTTTGTTTGTTTGTTTGTTTTTCCTGGATACAGGAAAATATTGACAGCTACATTTTCCATTCACTCCTACCTGGTTTCTTTCCTCCAGTTCTGCTCCCACATCTTTTGAGCTTTTCTTCCCCCTTTAGTCCTAAATTCGGTATTGTTTGTACTTCCTAACCTCTGGAGCAATTTGTATGTGTGGGTTGTGGTTTTTTTTCCTCCTTCTTCCCCCAGATGGTTCTCAGGCAGGCTCTTCCTATAACATTTTTCTGACTATTGGACTTATTTTTATGGATCAATCCATAAAGGTCCTTCCTCAGGCAAACTTTTCACTGAAGTCAGTAGGAGTATGACTCAGCAAAATCTGAGTGAGGACTTCAGGTCTGACTTAAAGAATTGACGGTGTCATTGAATTGTAGTATAAGTGTGGGTTTTGTGGGTTTATTTTAACTGCTTTGTAGTCTTTCCTAGAAATATTAAATTTCTACCAATGTTCTCCTGCCTCTTCAAAAATAAAAACCAATAAAAACAAGTTTTTGAATTTACTATGTGGCCTATACAGCTGCATTATTTATATGTATTTGCAGGAATGTATACACTTGTGAGAGCAGTATTTGTGAATTGCTCCTGACTCATTTTGATGTCACCATGCCACAATTGTGGTGGTGGTTTGCTAATTTTTTCCTAAAGAAATTTATCAAAGTACAATAGAATTTGTTTTGTTGGAACACTTTGGTGCCTTATGTCCCAATTAAACAGAACCTCCAGTTGAAAAGGCTAACAAGACTCAATGCTGGAGCACCTTAACTTTATTTTTTTTAATTTTATCTGAGACTCTGTGTTAAAGCATTTTGCTGCTGAATCTTAGTTAACGTGCTCTAGCTAACACAGAAGTACTGCCCCTGTTAAAGAGCCAGCACTGCTATTAAGGATTGCTGGACTTAAATGAGCTTCTGGGATCATGATGATTAAAAGGATACAATCCACTTAAACACTTCAATTTTTTTTTACTTTTATGAACTACAAGTAACTTGTAAGTAAAAGATTAGAGAAATTTCCCTTTGTTGGTATCCCTTGTGTGAGTCTTTCATGCAGCAGCAGGAGGATTTTTTTTGTAAATGATGGTAAAGCCACAAATTGGCAGTGGGATGTGTGAGCAGGTGTAACAAATCTCAGTTTGGTGTTTCTTTGAAGTACACTGTACATTATTCAGGAGTTAGGTGTTGTTGTTGACCAGGTAGGTTGTTGGGTTTTTTTTTAATGGCTCAAATTATGAGCCTAAACAAAAACCAATCTCAATTTTTCTCATGCTACTGTGTAAATTAAGGCACAATTTCTTTTTATAAAAGATGAAAAGGTAAAACACAGCTAGGGTGCTAGGTGTTGCAGGGCCTCCCTAACAGTTGCTGCTTACTGTAAGTGTAGTAATAACTAAGCATACAGTGAGCTAGGGATGACCTTTTAGCGTCAGTATTTTTCTTTGTGGCTGTAGCAAGACTTTACTGCACTGCGTGTGCCATTACAAGAACAGTGGCATCATCTGTTCTTTCAGTTAAAGATTTCCCAAATTGTTCATACAGACGCTCAAGCAATTAGCGGTGAAAACTTAGCCAAAAATAAACCATCAAAATAGTATTCCACTTCTTGAGAATATAGCTCCATAACATTCCCTTAGGGCTTGTCTACACTTACATTTTATAGCGCTCTAACTTGCTGGCTTGTGGGGGTGAAAAATCACCCTCTGAGCGCAGCAAGTTTGAGCGCTTTAAAGCGCTAGTGTGGACAGGCTCAGAGCGTTCGGAGCCGGGCTCCCAGCACTCGGAGCTATTCCCCTCCTGGAAGTGGATTACCAGGAGAGCTCTCTCATGACCACAGTCAGACCTCAAAGCACTGCTGCAGCAGTGCTCTCTCTGCAGTGCTTTGAGGTTTCTAGTGTATACGTAGCCTTAGTTTAAAATGTTCTTGGCTAGAAATTAGTCTGAGTAGATTAGGTGGCAAAACACTTATTTGGGGTAGATGGGCAAATAACTAAATCCAGTTCCTCTGTCTTTATTTTCCAGGGTAAATACATAGTCTGCATGGATCCTCTTGATGGCTCTTCTAACATTGACTGCCTTGTTTCAATTGGAACTATCTTTGCCATCTACAGAAAGGTAAAGTGGGATGCTGTCATGCTAAGACAGTTGGGGTCGGGGGCGAGTAGTAGTTCTTCACACTTAAGCAGCTCATGATGGAATAAAGTTGGATCCGAAGACTTAATGAAATCCAACTAAATCTACAACTGCTCAGTTACACAATACCTTTGAGTGATACACAGCACTTGGTTAATAGACCTACATACATGCAATCCTGACATACTCAGTTAGCCAGTTAGATTCCTCTAACAATGACAAGGATAACAGGAGTTAAATGCTTCATACTCACTCATACAACTTGAGACCAAACGAAACACTAATTTCATCTACCTGAGTTACGTGCATTCTTCAATTAAACTGGTTCTTCCATCTTGTACAGGTAGTCCTATCAGCCTGAGGACTGGCTTCCAAGATGAGATTCAGTTTGAAACATTGCTTGTAAATTTAACATGCCTAATTCATTCTGAAAGATAAGTCTCATTTGCAGGCATATGAAATACAGGATTAACATGTCTCAGTCATGGAAACTACTGTGAATTCAGACAAGACACACTGTCCATCTTTAACCACCCTGACCCAGGTTTTGATGCACCTGAAAGTAACTTCTTTGGGCTCACTTCCCCTGGGAGCAAAAGAAAACAAGTTCTTGGCACTAATCAATTGTAAACATTATGACCAAAGTTCCACTTTGGTTTTTTAAATTCTGCCTCAGATTTCTGCATCAAATTGAAGGTACTCATTATTAAGGCTACATTTTTTTAGTAAAAGTCAGACATTTTATTAAAATACCCGTGAATAAAATGTGGGGGGGGGGGGGCAGCACACAGCCTGGGACCCCTGATGGTGCAGGAAGGAGGGGGGTTGGTGGGGCCAGCAGGCTCCTTATCTGGCTCCGCACCTCACCCCCATCAGCAGCAGGCACCGCGGTTCCTGGCCAATGGGAGCTGCGAAGCCAGTGCTCTGGGCAGAGGCACGCCGCAGAGCTGCCTGGCTATGCCTCTGCCAACAACTGAGTGAGGGGGATGTTGCTGCTTCCAGGGAGCCCCCCAGGTAAGCGCCAGCCAGAGCCCACCTTAACTCATCCCATGCCCCAACCCCCTGTCCCCTTCCACACCCAAACTCTGCTGAGGGGTAGGGGGGTTGCGGGGTCCTGAGACTCCAGCTGGTGCACCTGGCACAGGAGCTGCCTGAGCTGCCCCTGAGCCAGGCACACCAGACACTGCAGAAGTCACGGAATCCATGACAAACTCTCAGCCTTACTCATTATCACTTTCAAGACACTACATATTTCTACCCCATCTTATTTCCTGCATTCCACCCTAATGTTTGACTTCTCACTTTGGCCCTGATCCAGCAAAGCTCTTATGAATGTACTTTAAATTTAAACATGTGAGCAGCCCAGTTGACTTTAAAGTTAATCATATATAGAAGAGCTTTGTCAGATCAGGGCCTGTCTCTCCTTTGCTTTCATCATGAATTATTTGTATAACTATAGCACCTAGGAGCCCTAGTCATGGACCAGGACCCCAATATAGTAGGCACTGTGCAAACACAGAACAAAAATGGTCCCTACCCTAAAGAGCTTAGTCTAGTATATGACCAGAGAAAAGATGGCTGGGGGGGGTGGGGGGCGGAGAATGGGGATTAACAAGAAAACAATGAGATCAATGCCTATCATGCTGACCAATATTGTATCACCACATGAGCAGCCTAATAGTTGTGAAGTTTTTGTCAGCATTACAGAACAGCAGAGTTTTAAGGAGAGACTTCTGATTTTTTTTTCTTTAATTAGTGACCTTACTCTAGCAATAAGCTAAAACAGGTATCAAGTTATTGCTGCTCTTCAGCAGTTGAAGGCATGCTGACTTAGGCCTGGTGTTCCAAAGGCATGCACTAGTAGCCTGTTATAGCAGCATATGTTGTTGTGGTTCTATTACTGTAAATAAATGAAGCTTATAAAATCAGGGCTTTGGAGCGGAGCCCGGGGCTGGAGCGGAGCAATTCAAAAATTTGATTGCTCCAAATCCCTGTAGATCAGTGGTTCCCAAACTTTAACAACCTATGAACCCCTTTCACCAAAATGTCAAGTCTTGCGAACCCCCTCCTAAAAAAGAATATTTCCAGGGATTTTCTCCTTTACCTAAGTATAAATTATAAAAGCAGTGATCTTGGAAATATAAAATTTGTTTTTGACATGCTTATTACACACTATTATCATTTATCATTACAGTATTTTTATTACTGTATGAAAATGGCAACACTCTTCCAAGATCTCACTTTCGTAGCTTGTATCACTTTGAATAAGCTTGTTATAAGACAAGGCTCCTATGTTTCATCAAGAAGTATCAGATGTGAAACAGCATGAAGGTATCTAAGAAGCCAACTCAAAGAGTTCCTCTTATACAAGCATTCAGGTCTTGAGCAGTTCAAGCAAACAACGCACGTTACAACAAAGCTTAAACTTGTTCTTCATAATAATTTAAAAAACAATACTAGCTGCCTATTTAATTTTAAAAACAGCAAAAAATATCCACCTCCCTTTCCATTTCTTATAAGGAGTCTTGAAGTTTAAATCTCCTCAGTGTGATAGATATGCTTGCTTTGATCTGCTTAGCTCTTGGAAGTCCAGGGGCTCCGTGCTGCCCGGGGTCCCTAAGGACAGCTCAGTCCGCCATTAGGGAATTTTTTCCCCGAGAACCCCTTGTAACATTTCACAAACCCCAGTTTGGGAACCACTGCTGTAGATGAACCATAGGAATTTTTAGTTTAAAAAAAAAAAAAAATCTTGACACTCTTCCTTCCTATTCCAGGCTTCCCCTGAGGAACCTTCTGAGAAAGATGCTTTACAGCCTGGACGTAATCTTGTGGCAGCTGGTTATGCCCTCTATGGGAGTGCCACAATGCTGGTGCTAGCCATCGAATCTGGTGTCAACTGTTTTATGCTTGACCCGGTAAGGAAGCATACATCTGGTATGAATAGCTTGCTCTTGTAGAGATAACACAATTCCAGAACAAATGTTTCCTAAGTGGATCAATATACAGAGCTGCTTCCAAACTAAATCTTAACATCTGAAGATGCAGTACTAGTAAGAGAAGCAATGGGAGTTGATATGCCTATAAAAATAGAATAGATAAACCCCCAAAGGCTTCTGGCATTCTTCCCCTCTGCTGGAGACAAAGTGGTCATTAATAATCTCACTCAAAATTGATATTTAGTCAGAATAAAGTATACATGTGCCACCTGATGTGATGAATATTTAAGCATTTTTTGTATTTGCAGAATTTCCCTTAAGACTGTCTCTTGTAGTTTAGTACATTCCTTAACTCTAGTACCTTTAATCTTTTAGTAGGCTAGAGATGCAGAAATACATTTAATATTCTCTTACGCTTACAGATCATCGTGATTGTTTAAAAGAGTAAGTATGGAGTGTGTATGCATGTGTTTGACATCCTAGAAGCTATTGGCCATCTGACTTTTGAAATAAAGTATGTTTAAGGTCACACAGTGCGGTTGTCTGCAGTGATTCAGTTTAATTTAAAGCCATTCTATTGTAAATCTGGTTTTGCCAGTTACTTTTACCAATAGTAAGTCATGTTTGGAATATGCCATGGCAATAGTTTCAAGGAAGTAGAATTTGATGTTTTCCATATAGTAATGGTTTAAATGTCTGCATGTATTACCAACTTTTTAGTTTGTCTACAATTTTTTTTTTCCCTCCTACAAATGTTAAAACTTACTGCAGTAGAGACTAGATACCTTAGACATTTAGTAATTATATAGTATACCTTTGGAGGGCTTTGGAGCTGTGCTCCGGCTCCGCTCCAGCCAAAAACCTGCAGTTCCACTGCTCCGGAGCTGCTCCATGCGCCACTCCAAAGCCCTGCTATATACAGATCCTTTCATCACTACATTACTGTTTTCATTCTGGTCAGACTAATAGTGTCAAACTTGTTACCATCTCATGGCTAGTCAAATTGAGTTAGAAATGTCAGTCCAGCTCCTAATGAATAGGTCTTCTCAATCCCTAAAACCTGCCCACAATTGCACCTGGGCCATCAGTTGTAAAAAGAAAACAAAGAACTGAGTGGACTTGCATCAAACTACTCTCTTGACACAGGATAATTATTTTGGAGATGGGGAGTGATCATGTTAAGAAATTTGCATGAGTCAGGTCTTTTGGGATATCTTATATGAGTACGCAAGACTTTTGCTCCAAGACTACAGAGCTGTACTCTTTCTCCCACCCCCAAGTACTGAATTGTAAAAAGAAAATGGAAACTTCAGTAGGTTTTCACTAAATTGTATGTAGCATTCACTTGCCTTTAGCCTTGGGAAGAACATGCACACAGTTATTGACTTGCTTTCTCATTATTGTCAGGCAATTGGGGAATTCATTTTGGTTGATAAGAATGTGAAAATCAAAAAGAGAGGAAATATCTACAGTCTCAATGAGGGCTATGCTGCATATTTTGATCCTGCAGTCACTGAATATCTTCAAAAGAAGAAATTCCCTCAGGTAAATGTTCACTTTCTAGAGAAATTTTTCTAAGATAAGCAAATGGTCAGTGCCTCAAACTTTGACACCCTGCACGTATGCATGATAACTGAATGTAAATGCCAAAGTTAGACAAGACTGAACACTAATAGTGTACAAATCAAAGTGCACCAACTATTCCTTAGGCTTTGTTTAACTTGGCAATCTCTGAAGTCATTTTATGGATCAGTAAGCCACCATAGCTGACTATTTGTTTATACAAAGTTAGAGAGCTTGTTTTTCCCTCTCTCATATACTTTAAGTCCACCAGCATTTTGTGTTAACTTCATTTTTGTTAGGGTAAGGAGCACCACACCACACTCAAGAGTGGCTGATTCAAAAGTTTCAGCAGCTAGTCCAATTAATGGTGATAACCATACAACCTCCACCCCCTTTTTTGATAAAGCACTTGTATTTTTTCATCCTGTTTCCCTTGCTGCTGTAGCCAGTGCTGGGTCTAGAAAGGAGTTGGGGTTTGAGGCTATGCTCTATGGTGGCTGAGTGGAGAGGAACTCTCATCCAGTGCTATAGGAGCAGCACTTAGGAGGAAGTGAGAGGTCAGCTCCTTCCCTCCCACAACACAGGTCCATTTGATGGTAATTGGCTGGAGTACTGAATGGGTGTGGAAACAAGACTTGTGCTTAGTGCTGCAGGAAGTTGACTATGATGACTATGACTATCCTCTTGCTTAAAGGACTACTCAAATGGCAGGGTCTGTTTTAAAGCTATGTGAATACCTGCCGTGAAGCCAGAAATTGATAGGTGCCAATAAGAACCTAGATACATTCCCTCTGTCATACCCAACTGGATGTTAACTTCCTCCTTAATTACCCAGATGGGAGTCTGGCCAGATCCCCAGAGCTACCACCCACTGTTAGAAAACTCACATGGGAACCCTAGGGACAACAGGTGGCTTTACATCTTATCTATGTTCAGTGCTAATTGCATTGGCTGAGTACTACCTGATGAATACCTTAAGTCAGGGGTGGCCAATGTGAGCCTAAGAAAGAGCCAGAATTTACAAATGTACATTGCCAAAGAGCCACAGTAATATGCCAGCTGCAGCCCCCCCATCAGCTCTGCCTCCTCCCACCCACAGCGCATCCTGCCTGCCAGTAGCCCCGTGGATCAGCACCTCCCCAGGCCTCCCCCCTACTGCAATCAAATGTTTCATAGTGTGCAGGAGGCTCAGGGGAGCAGCCAGGGTGCAGCATGGGCCTTGAGGGAAGTGGTGGAGAGGGGGCAGAGCCAGGGGTTGAGCAGTGAGTGCACATACACACCCCTGGCACATTGGAAAGTTGGTGCCTGTGCAAGGAGCCGCATATTAATTTCTGAAGAGCTACATGCAGCTCCAGAGCCATGGGTTGGCCACCCCTGCCTTAAGTTAACAAAAAACCCTAAGGTTTTATTTAACTTGTCAGAGCTAGCAGGACCTTGAATTGATAAACTGACCCACTGAGAATCTTGATAAAATTAAGAAGCTCTTTGGAGTTAGATCTGGGCTAACTTCAAAAATCAGACTGAAGTAAAGTCAGCTATTGCAAACGTGAAAGATGCTGCTTTATCAGTAGCAGTGTTCTATGCAGTGATTGATCTTCCTTTGCTATCAGCACAGCTATAATAGGACATAATTTTTTTTTTTTTTTTTTTTACAATACAACATGTCATCTCAAAGACAGGCATATTTTCATGTGGATTTTTATAGGGTTTTAAAATAAACTTAGTTCTCACTTGACAGCTTTGGAGACACATACACGTTACAGTGTGATATCTGAAATTCAGGCTTCCCCATACTGCCAACTGTCTCTGAGCTAGAAAACCATCTCCAAAGGTACATCTACACTGCAGCTGGGACTGTGCTTCCCAGCTAGGGTAGACAAACGCATGCTAGCTCTGCTTGAGCTAGCATGCTAAAAATCGCAATGTGGCTGGGGGTAGCCACCTGATTGCAAACCCAGCTGGATGCCAGGGTATGTAGCTGGGTGGTTAGCCCAAGTTGCCACCTGTGTGCTACCTCTAGCCACATTACTATTTTTAGCATGTTTGATCAAGCAGAGCTAGCATCTGTCTGCCCCAGCTGGGCAGCATGCTCCAAGATGCAATGCAGAGTCACCCTAAGAGTAGGAAGAAAGTCTCCACTCTCATTAAGTCTTTGATTCCTCTCTGCTGAGAGGGCTAATAAAAGCTTTCACAAAACTTAAGAGGCTACTAACAAATCATTCCAAGCAGATAATTAGATAACCTTTTTCTCTGTCCCAAATCCTCTTTGAATTGGTGGCCTTGAGGGGAAGTGCCACATCTCCTTGCTAAGCCATTCACTGTTAGTTTGTGAAGATTTTTCAGAGGAGAACAAAGCCTAAAGAAAATCTGTCAGTCTAACTTTTATAGTTTCTGTCTGCCTAGCTTTAAACTAAATGACCTAGCTTTCAGCCTTCTGGCTCAATCCTCTGGTTTCTGAGGGCATGTCTTCACTACCCGCCGATCCGGCGGGTAGCAATCGGTCTATCGGGGATTGACTTACCACGTCTAGTGAAGACGCGATAAAATCGATCCCTGATGGCTCTACCGTCGACTCCGGAAATCCACCGCGGCAAGAGGCGGTAGTAGAGTAGACGGCGGCGCGGCAGCGGTCGACTTGTCCCCGTCCTCACAGCCAGGTAAGTCGACCTAAAATACGCCACTTCAGTTACGCTATTCACGTAGCTGAAGTTGCGTATCTTAGGTCGACCCCCCGCTGTAGTGTAGACCTAGCCCCAGAGGGGATGCTTTTAAATGTTACTTGTCCTGAAGCTTAGTCCAACTGCAGGTTAGAAGCTACAACATCACACTCTGCCTGCTGCAAAGCTGAAAACTAATTGGAGCCAAACCAGCACTTCTCTCTCCACAGCAATCTGTGGGGCCCACTGCCACACTGGTTGTTCTTGATACAAGGGACTAGTTAGACACCATTCAGATATCATGAAGAGGCAGGAGGATGGGATGTTGAATCCCCTGCCCCTAATCATATCAGAAGGAAAGGAGTTGCCAAGGAAAAATCCATGACAAGAGGTACCAACACAGAGGACTCTTCTCCCCACTGCATTTAACCATCGAGCAGAGTTTGGAACACCTCCCCTGCCACCAGTAGGGTATGAAGGGCAGAAGTAGTCCCCACTGGAACCCATAGAGCAGTGGTCACCACCCGTCAATCACGATAGACTGGGAGAGTCTCCAGGATCGACCAGTCAATCACAATCTCCGGCCGTGGCAGCGCAGCCCCACACTGTTCCCTGAAGTGGCCAGCATGCCCCTGGGGGGTGAAGGGAGAGCAGAGGGGGGCAAGGGTCTCCACGTGCTGCTCCTGCCTGCAAACACCGCCCCTGCAGCTCCCATTGTCCAGGAATGGGGAGCTGTGGCCAATGGGAGCTGCGGGAGCGGTGCCTGCAGAGGGGCAGCCTGCAGAGAACAGTAGCATGCAGAGCCACATGCCTCCCCCAGGGGCCGCAGAGGCACGTTGGCCCCTTCTGGGAGCGTCATAGCTACATGGTGCACTACTGGCTGGCAGGTTGGGGGGTGGCCTGGCTCGTGATAGGGAGGAGGTGCTGACATGCTTGAGTGGAACCAAGCCCCACTGGGCTGCCGACCAGGAACCACCTGAGGTAAGTGCCCCCCTCCCAAAGCCAGTGCCCCATACCCTCTCCTGCACCCCTACCCCAACCCTCACCCCCCTCCCAGAGCCCACACCCCCTCCTGCACCTCATACTCTGCCCCAGCCCAGAGCCCCCCTCCTGTACCCAAAACTCCCTCCCAGAGCTTGCACCCCCCCCCATGCCCCCTGCCCCAGGCTCAGCCCGGAGCCCCCTCCCACACTGCAAACCCCTCGGCCCCAGCCCAGAGCCTGCACCCCCTCCCAACCTCCTGCCCCAGCCTGGTGAAAGTGAGTGAGGATGGGGGGGGTGGGGTAGATCCTGGATTGTCCTTAAATTCAAAAAGTGATGTTGAGTGTAAAGAGGTTGGAGACCACTGCCATAGAGCAAAATACAATAAAACCTCTATTGACAAACACTAGCCTTATGAACCATTTTTCCTGACTGGAGGGAGTGTGGGGGAGGGAGGTGGAAGTACTAATAGTACTACTACTAAGAATAATTAATAGTGACCTCAAATGTCAACAGCCCTTCAGATTCCAGTGCATTGGAAATTGCTTTTCAGTGCTTTGAAGGACATGAAGAAAGTGATGATGCACTGGTACCTACTGCAGTTTTGAGATTTTGCAAGTTATGAATTTGATCCTCCCCCATTAGTTCATAAAACAGGGGTTCTGCTATAGATCTGATTTAACTTATAGCTCTGAAGTGGTGTGATCTGGTGGGCACAACTTGATGGAGAGGAGCTAGGAACAGCACTGGGCTTGGGGTTTTTTTGGTTTGTTGGTTTGGTTTTTTCTGCCCAATGGAAGATGGCAACTCTAGTTTCTAACATTGTCGTGTCAGTACTAAGAAGGTAGCATGCTTAAGGCTCTGGAATGGGAATCTGGAGTCCGTGACATATTTGTCTCTGCCACTGACCTTTTGTATGACGTAGATGCAAAATGACTTGCCCAGTACCTCTGTTTTCCCATCTGTAAAATGAGGATGATAATTAAGCTTTCTTTGTAAATTACTTTGAGTTCTGTGGATGAAAAACACTATGCAAGAGCCAAGTTATTACCACTAAAAAGCTAACAAGATTTAATCAAAGGTTGTTTATCAAATGTCTTTATACAGGATGGCAGCTCTCCGTATGGTGCGAGGTATATAGGTTCTATGGTAGCTGATGTACATCGTACTCTAGTGTATGGTGGAATCTTTTTATATCCAGCCAACTCCAAAAGCCCCAAAGGAAAGGTAAAAATGAATTAACCTAATTTTAGAAAGTATGTAGTCTGATGCAATCAGTGTTGTCTAAACTATTCTAAGACTTTTACAAATTAACAGCCAGTTTTTAAATGTTTTATAGTGCACAAATTGCAAGAATATATCTACTGCCATGGCTTGACACTGCAGGGTTTTTTTATTTTTTTAAGTAGCATTAAAACACATTAAGAACTAGGTGCTCCCCCAATAAGCCAGTCAGTTCTGCCCTCTCACCATATCATTGTAGGATTCCTCTGCTGCTCTCCTGGTTGTGCCAGAGACCCAGGGGTTCCCACCCCCCTAGTCTCTCCCAATCCCCTGGCCTCTTTCATAGATTCATACTTTCCAAGGTCAGAAGGGACTATTGTGATCATCTCCTCTCACCTCCTGTATAATACAGGCCACAGAATTTCCCCAAACTAATTCCTAAAGCATATCTTTTAGAAAAACATCCAATCTTGATTTAAAGATTACCAGCAATTGGTAAATTGTTCAACTGGTTAATTACTCACTTAATGTACACTATTTCCAGTTTGAAATTGGCTAGCTTCAACTTCCAGCTGTTAAAATAAAAATCTCCTGGAGATGCCTTAAAGCAGTGGTTCTCAACCAGGGGTACACATACCCCTGGGGTACACAGACCTTCCAGGGGATACATCAACTCATCTAGATATTTGCCTAGTTTTACAATAGGCTACATAAAAAGCACTAGCGAAATCACTACATACAAACATTTCGTAGTCAATTATTTGTTTATACTGCTCTGTATACTATACACTGAAGTGTAAGTACAATATTTATATTCCAATTGATTTTATAGTTAAATGGTCAAAATAAGTAAGCAATTTTTCAGTAATAGTATGCTGACACACTCTTTTTTTGTATTTTTATGTCTGATTTTGTAAGCAAGTAGTTTAAGTGAGGTGAAACTTGAGGGTACACAAAACAAATCAGACTCCTGAAAGGGGCACAGTAGTCTGGAAATGTTGAGAACCACTGCCTTAAGGGAGCTATTGCTTGCAGACCATTCTACTTCTTGTTCCTCTACTCTCTGTCACCACTCTCATTCGTACTCCACCCTCCCATCCTTACAGAATTGGTACAGCTCAGTCTGCTCTCTTCTCTGCTTTCCCCTTTCTCCTCCCAAGAATAGGGGAGGACAACTGTTTATTCAGCAAAATTTCAATCTGTTTTGAAAACTTCTGGGTGAATTATTGCTTCAGCTTGTAGATAAGACTCAGTTATTCATTACACAAACAAGTACACAATCAGTTTTTCTCAATGCAAACTTCAGTGACCTGTAGTTGTTTTTAAACTTAACTATTCATTAAGTGTTGTGCACACCGTCACTCACTCTACAGCAGTGATACTCTACCCCTTTCAGGAGGCTGTCTCTTGCAGATCCCTAAGTTTCACCTAACTTAAACTATTGCTTACAAAATCAGACATAAAAATACAAGTGTCGCAGCACACTATTACTGAAAAATTGCTTACTTTCTCATTTTGTATGTATGAAAGTTGTTTGTACTGACTTTGCTAGTGCTTTTTTTTATGTAGCCTGTTAAACTATGCAAATATTTAGACGTTATTGTACCCCCTGAAAGATCTCTGCACACCCCCAGGGTACCCATGCCCCCCTGATCGAGAACCACTTCTCTACAGTACTCAGCATTCACTCAAGTGCTGCACTATGCCTGCAGTTAACAGGAAGGTGAACAATCTACATAAAGAGAGCACGTGGTAACACTATGTTCACAATATGGGAGATGGGGACAAATATAGACAGTGATGTTTTGGCCATACTAGGAAAAAAGGGACATCATGTATAAGCTTGATCTTTGCTTCAAGAGGTAAATATGAAATATTTACTGCTGATTTTTCTACTTAGTATGATTAATACTAGAAAACTTTTATATACATTTTATACAAAATATCCTGCAATAACGTACTCTAGTGGTCACTATAATTTTGGCTTCTGTCTTCCAGCTGAGGCTTCTCTATGAATGTAACCCCATGGCCTTTGTAATTGAGAAGGCTGGGGGAATGGCTACTACAGGGAACCAAGCAGTGCTGGATATAGTGCCTGAGGATATCCACCAGAGAGCACCTATTGCTCTGGGATCTCCTGATGATGTGCAGGAATACATTGACATGGTCAAGAAGCATTCAGCCAAGTGAAATAGTCTTGCTGCAGTACAAAGAAGTGCCTTACAATTGGACCAAACATACTGTGAAGTACTACTGACCTAAGCTATTGTAGGAAAGCAAGAGAACCATATTTTCATTGTGTTTACCAAAAAATAAACTGTTAATATGTGCAACAAAAATGCATTTTTTTCACTGGCATTAAAGCAAAACTTTAAGGGAATAATGTGCTTCCTCTCTTACCTCATAACTACACAAAATCCACCATATTTGATAAAGAAGTTTTGTGTTGTAGGTACAGTGGCCATTTGCAGACAACCCCCTCCTACCCCCACCCCAACATCCCATTTCCCTCCAGTGCTAAAGAATGCCACAGCAGAGGGCCTTTTACAGGGAACACCATACTTTTCTGAAAGATTTCTCCCTGCAGATGGCTGACTGCAGTTTCCTTGTAGGCTGACTTATTGGGCCTTGTAAATACTAGAATCTTCAGTCCTGTTGCAACATTTGTAAATGCTAATCTAGATATTCCACAAACACTTGTTCCAGGACACAGATGTTTGTTCCTGATTATGGTCAACCTAGGATCATTCTGATCAGCAACAAATATTTGTGGTGCATCTAGATTAGCATTTACAACGGTTAGCTGACTGGCATTCAACTCTAGTCTAGATGAGGCCTTTGAGGCTAATCTGGATTTGGAGA
The DNA here is from genome assembly GCF_002925995.2 of Terrapene triunguis. NCBI lineage: Eukaryota > Metazoa > Chordata > Testudines > Emydidae > Terrapene > Terrapene triunguis. Next base: position 20,134,553 of record NW_020664464.1, on the reverse strand, counting down.
GACTATGTTCAGAGGGTATAGCTCTGCTGTACTTAGCTCTCTGACCAAAAGCAGGCTGCTGCATGTTGAAGCCTCACTGTTGCTGACAAGTTCAGCCCCAGTTATTGTTCCTAGAGGTGTCTTGAAAGCATGGATTATGATAACAGGTGTACAGCAAGACGTGGTTTGTTAGTGAAGGCACGGAAAGGCACTTTTGTGCCCCTCAAGCAGCCATAAGTCCACTAAGACCTTCCAGAACCACACACTAACCTGCAATTGGTGAGCTCCTATGAGTGCTCCAAAATCCTCACTGTCTGCTCATCAGTCTCTGGATAGAGTGTAGGGTGTGTGTTATGACCAATAAAGCCCAAAGCAGCCTGGGACCAGCCTACCTGAGGGAAGCGCCTCTTCCTGCTGACCACAAGAGGGACCCTCCCCCAACAAGAGGGAGCAACTTGCAGGGCATTCTGAGGGCTCAGACTCTGGAACTTGCTCTCTCTGGTCTGAAATAGTCTGAATTTGGTGACCTCCAAATATATGGCAAGATGTATGATACGGTTTTGGGAAAAGACTAAGGGTATGCTTCCCGGCATGATAAAAGTGGATGTGTAAAAGGAATTTCTGTATGTGTCTCACTGAGTTCCTGTTGAAATAGCTCCTTAATGCTGCTGAGACTTCACTGCATTATTAATGTTGGGGCTCTAGAGCCTTGGGTAAGCATATTTTTGTTTTTAAATCTAAACAGAGGCTGAGGACATAGCTCCTACCAGCTCTCTCTCGAGGCTCCCTGCAGCTTAGAAGTGTCTCCAGGGTTTTTATATTTAAAATTCGCATTAGAGTGACTAGCCAATCCATGCACATGAAACGACAGGTACAAGGGGTACTGTACCTGTTAGTATTTCCTTAGCTGTATCTTATGCTGAACTACATCAGGAATTCCTAGCTGGCCCATATCTATTTTTAAAAACTACACCCTGGCAGAAGGTAAAGGTTATAAAATGAAGGACAGTACTGCCTAATCATAGCAGTTCAGTTTTTAGATTAGGTAGTGGGGATTTTCTTTTGGGGAGGGAATGGAGAGAGATACAGACTGTCATTTGAACAAGTTAGTGTTGAACGTTAAGGGGTTGGTATTAGCTGTAAGGTATACAGGGCTAGTATGAAAGCTCACATGACTTAGATTGCTTTTTAAATTTGTTGTAACCATTTACAGAAAAATCTGCAAGATACTTATAAATCCATTGGCAGAATTAGCCGTTCATACTGAATGGAAGTGAAAAGATTACTCTCACTGGAGTGTAAATCTTTAGCTGCAATTGCCATATTGGCTACTCTTCTGCTAAGACATTGAAGAACTTTGGCATTTGGTGAAAGGTCATCAGCTCTGATTACAGCCTATATATGTAACTCAAACTACTAACATTTAAAATTTGGAGGGGGGAGGGGAGGGGAGGAGAGGGTCCAGGGGTGTCATGTTTAAGAAGCAGCTCTAGCCCCCCCTCCTAATAGAAATGTGAATCATTACCACTTCTTTTGTAGTGATTGTCAGGCAAATCAAGAGAAGAATCCTATCAAACTGGATCTTGACAAGGCTTTATGTATATTTTAAATTATTTTAAATGTCTATAGCACCTCTATCTTAAGGGCCGCTCAAGCATTTTTATGAACATAATTGCACACCTGAGAGGTTTTATTCCCCTCCCTCACATTAAACAGTATTGATCATTCACAGTATTAAACACTTATTTTGGCCACCAAAACAGTTTGAATACCTTGTCCTATGTGACCTTGCACATCTTTGGCAGAACCAGGAATAGGACTCAGATTTCCTGATACCCGGTCTTGTGCCTTAAACACCAGTTGATCCTTCCTCTTTGTTTCCACTCTGAACCCACCACTTGTCTACAATAAATCTCAAAGTTTGCAAGTAGACTCATATGTGGAAATTAATGCAGTGTTGTAGGGGTGTATGAGTGCTCGTTTATTGCCTTTCATTTTATAAATACAAAGCATACTGACATTTATTACCTGCTTTAAGATTTAATGGACTTTGCACCTGAAAGAAAAGTTCAAATAATGGTTCTATTAGCTTCAACAACACCCTTGAACCAACTAAAACAAATTTTTGATTAGAATTCTTTACTGAACTTTATCCCCATTCCAGTGTGGGGACATATAGATACATGGGTTCTGAACCTGGGATAAGTGGAACAGGTGAAGTGGATCATAACCATCCTGCCATTCTTGTGTTGCTAAATGGACTGTGGTTGGATGGGCCCAGCAAGATTCTGGCTAGACAGGACAGAGGTTTAGGGTTAGAAGGATTCCAGTATGGAAATGGTTGAGAATCACTGCTTAAGGCTGCATGTACAACTTTAACTCTGTCCCCTTGTGAATATGCAGTATAATAGTTTAATCACACTCTTCCTGAAGTAACAAAATATTTTAGGTTTTTCTCTTCATATGGAGTCTCTTCAAAGAAAGAAAAGTCGTACAACCTGGCAAAAGATGCTCCAAAATATCACAATAGTCAGCGGCACTGCTATGGGTACCCGCATGGCCCCACAGTATGCAACATTTTTATGGCTGACTTAGAACAACGCTTCCTCAGCTCTCGTCCCCTAACACCCCTACTCTACTTACGCTACATTGATGACATCTTCATCATCTGGACCCATGGAAAAGAAGCCCTTGAGGAATTCCACCAGGATTTCAACAATTTCCACCCCACCATCAACCTCAGCCTGGACCAGTCCACACAGGAGATCCACTTCCTAGACACTACAGTGCTAATAAGCAATGGTCACATAAACACCACCCTATACCGGAAACCTACTAACCACTAAACTTACCTACATGCCTCCAGCTTTCATCCAGACCAGATCACACGATCCATTGTGTGCAGCCAAGCTCTAAGATACAACAGACAGAGACACACACCTACAGGATCTCTATCAAGCGTTCTTAAAACTACAATACCCACCTGGTGAAGTGAAGACACAGATTGACAGAGCCAGAAGGGTACCCAGAAGTCACCTACTACAAGACAGGCCCAACAAAGAAAGTAACAGAACGCCACTAGCCATCACCTACAGCCCCCAACTAAAACCTCTCCAGCACATCATTAAGGATCTACAACCCATCCTGAAGGATGATCCCTCACTCTCACAGACCTTGGGAGACAGGCCCCCAACCTGAAGCAAGTACTCACCAGCAACTACACACCACACAACAAAAACACTAGCCCAGGAACCAAACCCTGCAACAAACCCTGGTACCAACTCTGTCCACATATCTATTCAAGGGCCACCATCATAGGACCTAACCACACCATCAGGGGCTCATTCACCTGCACATCTACCAATGTGATATATGCCATCGTGTGCCAGCAATGGCCCTCTGCTATGTACATTGGCCAAACCAGACAGTCTCTACGCAAAAGAAATAAATGGACACAAATCTGACATCGGGAATTATAACATTCAAAAATCAGTAGGAGAACACTTCAATCTCCCTGGTCATTCAATAAAAGATTTAAAAGTGGCAAACCTTCAACAACAAAAAACCTTCAAAAACAGACTCCAATGTGAAACTAAAGAACTGGAATTAATTTGCAAACTGGACACCATCAAATTAGGCCTGAATAAAGACTGGGAGTGGATGGGTCATTAGAAAACCTAGTTTTCCCATCCTAATTTTCCCCTACTGTTACACCTTCTTGTCAACTATTTGAAATGGGCCACCCTCATTACCACTACAAAAGTGATTTTTTCCCCTCCCTTGGTATTCTACTGTTAATTGAATTGTCTCGTTAGACTGACCCCCCACTTGGTAAGGCAACTCCCATCTTTTCATGTACTATGTATATATACACCTGCTACTGTATTTTCCACTCGATGCATCTGATGAACTGGGTTCTAGCCCACGAAAGCTTATGCCCAAATAAATTTATTAGTCTCTAAGGTGCCGCAAGGACTCCTCGTTGTTTTTGCTGACACAGACTAACACAGCTACCACTCTGAAACCTGTCAAAATATCACAGATACTCATACTTTGATTCATGTGCTTTGAAGTAAATCATGATAGTGCTAGATGAAAGATAGAAGAAAATATTCTGGAAATTATCAGCATCTTGGAGGACAGAGGTAACAGAGTTGATAGCTTGCACTCAAACCTTGTGGAGATCCATCTGAGTAACTCAATTTGCCACTTCATATGCTCCTTCCTTAGAGATACGACAAAGATCCCAAGAGCTGAAGTCTACCAGATACAGCATGCACCTATCCCTTGCCCCTTGGTGTCACGTAGCATTGTCAGCTTTTGATTTTTAAAGGATAATAAAGTTCACAATTGGGGCTAACTTTTTCATACTGTGTGCTTTTTGCATCTACACTCTGTGTGTCCTTACTATCTTATCTGTATTGAGACAAACTATACCATGTGTAATTAAAATGTTAATATCAGCTCATGTGTAATTATCAGGTTACAGAGCATCTGTGCTATCAGTCCTATTTCACTTGCATTTCTCTGTCCACACACAGCAGTATTCTAACAAATAATACTACTGCTTGGCTCTTATATAGTGTTTTTTCATCAGATCTTAAAGCGCTTCACAATCATAAGGCTGTCCAAGCATGCTGAGAGTGTAATGCAGTTGCAAGTTAGTGCCTGTCTATATTAGAAAAGTTGCACCGGTGTAACAACATTGATTTTTAAATCAATCTAGTGACATCGCTGCAAACTTGTGGTGTATAGAAATGCTTAAAGTTTAACTTGCTCTTGTAAGTTATTGAATAACTACTTAGCCATATATCAGGCCTTAATTCACCAGTGCTTTTCACCTACACTGCACTGTAATATTACAAGTTAGCATGGACTAAGAAAGAATGATAGTTGAACATGATCACAGCAGGCTAACAAGGAATATAAGACACCTTTAGAGAAAATTTGTAGCAAATCAATGTGTAGATGCTAAGCATGCTAGTGTCTAGTTATATAATTTAGCATGCCAGAACAGTTTCCATGAGACAACGAACTAAGCCTCACACTACCCATATGAGGTAGGTACTTTAGGTACTAGCCCCTTTTTAACAGTGACACATGTTTGAGATGTGATTTTTCAGAGGTGTAGCACTCTGCAGCCCTCCTGCGCCCAGGGAGAGGCCATGCAACTTCCAGTGACTTCACTGGGAATTGTGCAAGTGCTGAATGGTAATGGTGGTGGTGGCGTGGGATATACATGTCAAACTAGATGGTTTGATGGCCCCTTCTGGCCTTTAGCACTATGACTCTAAATGCCTTTGAAAGCTAGGCCCTTTGTAACCAGGGAGCTGAAGAAGCATACCAAAGTGGGACAGCCAGCAAATACCAGGTGCCTCATGGCACTGATCTTTGCTGCCCAGCCCCCAACATTGTGGGCAAAATTTCCAGTTCAAAAACTTAAACTTGGCTATTGACCCCGCAGCTAAATTGCCTAGTCTGTGTTGTACTGGAAGAGATCACTAGTGTACCGAATTCAGAGTGCTTAGTGTGATTTGCAGCAGAATCGATTGCATAAGGAACTAGCGTATTAACAACGCTGTTGCATATCTTCTCCATTTGAAATTTGTCAAGAGGTTGTCAAATAAGTGAACTGATTTATCTTTCAGACTGTCAGCTGGAGCAAGATGTAATTCTAGTTTTGTCTTTGTTACAGAGCGTTCCCCTACCTATCTGCTGAATGGCACTTAACTGACTTGCTAGCAAGACATCTGTACTAATAACCTTTCACTGCTCTCCACGCAACAGGACTAGTATTATGTTTGCAAATCACTAGATTAAATATGTGGTGGTGAAGGGGAGGAGGGTAGTTTTTCAGTAGTTGTCTCTTTCCCAAGCTGCTTTTATGCATCCTGGGAGATCTACAGAACAGGCAGACTACACAGCTATTTCAAGCATTTAAATCACATGGGCTCAAGAACATTTTAATAAACCACGTCTAGCACACGAGCCAACAGCGTCTCCTTAAAATACAACAGCTACTGAGGAGAAGCAACGTTGCAGGAAAGCAACTGGTTCTAACTAAAAAGATAACTTTATTTGCCAGCAGAGATGTCAGACAGAAGTCCCTTCGAAACAGATATGTTAACCCTTACCCGATACGTTATGGAAAAGGGACGACGCGTTAAAGGCGCTACAGGGGAGCTGACACAGCTGCTCAACTCAATGCTGACTGCCGTGAAGGCCACCTCCTCTGCAGTCAGAAAGGCAGGCCTCGCCAACATGTGAGTCCTATTTAGACATATGGGGGAAGGGAGGAGGAGGAGAGGGATTTGCCTCCACATGAAGACTGGGGAAAGGGCAAGAGTTTTGTGAATTTTTTCAAAAATTCACCCACTTTAAATTCAATATGCTTCTTTTAAACCATGTAACTGAAGGTATGAATTCTGACCCCAAAATCTAGCAAAATGATATTGGAAATGATGTACATGCCAGAAGGGGGAGTGTGTGTTTATGGAGAATTTTAAAATTGTTCCTGAAATGTTTCCTGAGACTAGCTGTGGTTCTGCAAAATTTCAGTTTAAAAACAGTCAAATGAAAGCAAAACAAAAACCTAGTGCCATTATTTCCTGTCCTATTCATCTTATCTTTTTTAAATGGTGAAACTGGTGTATTTGTAAGTCTTAGAAAATTTGAAGACTATCACATTTAGATATCGTCTGCTAACGTCCAAACAGATTGTCACAGCTAGCGTCTGAACTGTGGAAAATCAGGGTTTACCTTGGGAATGCTGATGTCCATATCCATTACTACAGTACTAACAATATTATGATTCAGCAGTGCTAAGAGAAGGCCATATACTGTCCTTCTTGTGTGTATCCCACTCCCTCGGGTGTCAAGGTCACCCGAAAGTGGTGTGTGGCCCTATGTGAAGGGCAAACACAACCAGCTCGTCTGGCTTCTGGTCTATTAGAAGATGGGAACTGAGGATTGCCTTGAAACGGTCTGAAATGACCTGACCTGTTTTTCATGCATTGGCTCAAAATAGACACTGATGCTGGTCCTTCAGTAGCAACGTGTCAGTAGAGGCTGGGGGCAGGAAGATAAATCTAATAAAACTGTATAATTTAAATATATTCTTGTATATGTGTATGGTGTGTACACTTAATTCCGAGGGTTAGTGATGTGGCTATACATGTATAATGACAGTAGAATACTCCATTAAGCAGTTTATTCCTATATACTCTATCGCAGAGGAATCTCTAGTACTTTGCATTTCTACAGCATCCTCATTCAAGAATCTTTATGTCCTTTGCAAACTATGAATTAACATCACAGCACCATGTGAGCAAGGTATCATTATCCCCATTTTACAGATGGGAAATATAATTCATAGAGCAGTTAGGTGCTTTGCCCAAGGTCTCACAGTGAGTCAGTGGCAGACCCAGAAATAGATCCTTGACTCTCATAGAATATCAGGGTTGGAAGGGACCTCAGGAGGTCATCTAGTCCAACCCCCTGCTCAAAGCAGGACCAATCCCCAACTAAATCATTCAGCCAGGGCTTTGTCAAGCCTGACCTTAAAAACCTCTAAGGAAGGAGATTCCACCACCTCCCTAGGTAACCCAGTCCAGTGCTTCACCACCCTCCAATGAAAACGTTTTTCCTAATATCCAACCTAAACCTCCCCCACTGCAACTTGAGACCATTACTCCTTGTTCTGTCTGCTACCACTAAGAACAGACTAGATCCATCCTCTTTGGAACCCCCTTTCAGGTAGTTGAAAGCAGCTGTCAAATCCCCCCTCATTCTTCTCTTCTGGAGACTATACAATCCCAGTTCCCTCAGCCTCTCCTCATAAGACATGTGCTCCAGCCCCCTAATCATTTTTGTTGCCCTCTGCTGGACTCTTTCCAATTTTTCCACATCCTCCTTGTAGTGTGGGGCCCAAAACTGGACAGTACTCCAGATGAGGCCTCACCAATATCGAATAGAGGGGAATGATCACATCCCTCAATCTGCTGGCAATGCCCCTACTTATACAGCCCAAAATGCCATTAGCCTTCTTGGCAACAAGGGCACACTGTCGACTCATATCCAGCTTCTCGTCCACTGTAACCCCTAGATCCATCTCTGCAGAACTGCTGCCTAGCCATTCGGTCCCTAGTCTGTAGCAGTGCATGGGATTCTTCCATCCTAAGTGCAGGACTCTGCACTTGTCCTTATTGAACCTCTCCTGTGCTGTAACCACTAGACCATTCCCCCCCCCCCCAATCTTTTGTTGATAATAACTGAAGCCAAACTGTTTTCACTGACATGACAAAGGAAAAGTTGCATTCTGAACTTTTGTGGTATTCCAATTTTTAAAACCCTAAAATACATAGTAAATAATAATATATAGATAAGAAACAGAATTTATTCTTAACCTAAAAAAGACATGACTAATGTTGCAACATTACAATTCCTCCCTCAGAACTGAAGCATCTAGTATATTGAGAAAGAAAGGCCTCTCTTTGAAAAAACAAAAGTTTCAGTAAATAATCCAACAATCATACATCCCACTGATCTCATCAGTCATGTCATACAACCAACCATGAGCTTTAGGAAATTTCAATGACCAATTGTAAATCAATCACTAGGATTGACATCCGTTTATATTTTCAATGCTATCTTCACATGAAAAAGGGCTAGAAATTTTTTTTTTTTTTAAAATGACAAATGAAGTTAAATAGGCCTGCCATTTCTAATTCTCCCAAATAAGAGGGTATGGCGTGGCTTCTTTAATATTTAGAAAGTTAACACCGACTTTTTGAAAGTTTTCTATTCACCAACAAAGGAAAAGATTTTGAAAGACACAGGAGGGCAGTTAGGAGGCAAATTCCATTTGTTTCTTTGAAAATAAAATACTTATACATTACATATGTGAAATCTGAGCAGATTATCTTGGAGTGGATACATAGCTGAAGTCATTTGTTGGGCTCTGCAACTAATTGTGAGCTTACTGAGCTGCACTCTCTTTATATCAACTAAATAAGTCATCTTTATGTCATACATAATCATTTAATAAAACCACATACTGTGAATAATAGCATGTTGTAGCATGCCCCAACAATCTTAATAGTGAAATATCACTATGAAAGACTTAAAAATACCCTATTTAGAAATCACTGTACTTATATTTCATGGGTCATTATTTCCCTTCCCTCAACTGGGGAGTCTCCAACTTTTTCCAACAGAGAGAGCTGCTGCGAGTGACAAAGTGCTTTAGAGCAACAGCTGTGGTAACGTACGTAAGCAAAGAGTGAAGCAATCAGATAGGGAACTCTGCTTATTAGCTTTAGTGTCTGGCCATCTGTTGGCAAACACATGAAAACATGACCTTTGTTTCACAAGAATTTATCTGCTCCAACCCCTTGTTCTCTGAGCGTCAGTCCTTTGTAAAGTCTGAATATTTCCAGGTGCAGCAGGAAGTCGCACTATGGATTCTGTTGGTGGCAATCTTCCCTCCAACTGAGAGCTCAACTAATTCCACAGAAATCCTCAGCATGGCACTAACAATGCATTGTGATATCATAGGCCTGGTCTACACTATGACTTTAATTCGGATTTAGCAGCGTTAAATCGAATTAACCCTGCACCCGTCCAAACAACGAAGCCATTTATTTTGAAATAAAGGGCTCTTAAAATCGATTTCTGTACTCCTTCCCGACGAGCGGAGTAGCGCCAAAATTGATATTGTCATTTCGAATTAGGGTTAGTGTGGCCGCAATTCGATGGTATTGGCCTCCGGGAGCTGTCCCACAGTGCACCATTGTGACCGCTCTGGACAGCAATCTGAACTCGGATGCACTGGCCAGGTAGACAGGAAAAGCCCCGCGAACATTTGAATTTCATTTCCTGTTTGCCCAGCGTGGAGAGCACAGGTGACCACAGATACCTGTGCTGATGAGCTGAGCTAACCATGCAGGCCGATAATCGAAAAAGAGCACCAGCATGGACCGTATGGGAGGTACTGGATCTGATCGCTATATGGGGAGAGAATTCAGTGCTAGCAGAACTTCGTTCGAAAAGACGAAATGCCAAAACTTTTGAAAAAAAAAAATCTCCAAGGGCATGATGGAGAGAGGCCACAATAGGGACTCAGATCAGTGCCGCGTGAAAGTCAAGGAGCTCAGACAAGCCTATCAAAAAAACAAAGGAGGCAAACGGTCGCTCCGGGTCAGAGCCGCGGACATGCCGCTTCTACGCCGAGCTGCATGCAGTTCGAGGGGGGGCCGCCACCACTACCCCACCTCTGACCGTGGATTCCGAGGCGGTGATAATTTCATCAGCTACACCTGAGGATTCTGCGGACGGGGAAGAGGAGGAGGAGGAGGACGACGACGAGCTTGCGGAGAGCACCCAGCACTCCGTTCTCCCCAACAGCCAGGATCTTTTTCTGAGCCTGACTGAAGTACCCTCCCAAGCCAGTACCCAAGACCATGACCCCATGGAAGGGACCTCAGGTGAGTTTACCTTTTAAAATATAAAACATGGTTTAAAAGCAAGCGTTTTTTAATTATTACTTTGCCCTGAGGACTTGGGATGCATTCGCGGCCAGTACAGCTACTGGAAAAGTCTGTTAACGTGTCTGGGGATGGAGCGGAAATCCTCCAGGGACATCTCCATGAAGCTCTCCTGGAGGTACTCCAAAAGCCTTGCCACAAGGTTTCTGGGCAGTGCAGCCTTATTCTGTCCTCCATGGTAGGACACTTGACCACGCCATGCTTGCAGCAAGTAATCTGGTATCATTGCATGACAAAGCCTGGCAGCGTATGGTCCCGGTGTTTGCTGGCATTCAAGCAACATCCGTTCTTTATCTCGCTGTGTAATCCTCAGGAGAGTGATATCGCTCATGGTAACCTGGTTGAAATACGGGAATTTAATTAAGGGGACAGAGGTGGCCGTTCCTACTGGGCTGTTTGCCTGTGGCTGAAAAGAGATCCTTCCCTGCAGTTAGCCAAGCACAGGGAGGGGGGGAATTGGCCCTGAGCTTTTCGCGTTTGGCTAGCAGGGATCTTCCCTGTTACCAGCCACGCGGTGGGGGGTGGGGTACAGCGATCATCCCAGATAATTCATGGCGGGGGGGGGGTTAGTTTGGTTTCTGCAGGAATCTTCCCTGATACCAGCCACGCGGTGTGGGGAGGGATAAAGCGATCATCCCAGAGAATTGGATGGGGGGGTTTAGTTTGTTTTCTGCTGCTGAAGGTTAACAGGAAAACCGCAGCAGTCAATGGGCTTTGCTTGGTATGTGGGAAAGGAGGGCGCAGAAGCCGAAAGACAATGGCTTACCATGGCCGCATGCAAGCTGAATTCTGTTGCCCGGACCTGCGTCTGTGATCTCTAACACCAAAGCCACAGGCACTCAATATTAAGATGGAAAATGCGACCTTGTACTGAAATCACATGTGCTATGTAATGTGAATAGTGTTGTTTATCATGAAAGAGTATAAGCATTGTTCTGCAAAATGTATCATTTTAAAAACTTCTCTCCTTTTTTTCCAGCCCTCCCTCCAGCAGCTGCAAATTTTTCAAGCCTCCCTCCTCCGTCCCGAAGGCTATCTCAGATAAGCGGCAGAGAAAGAGGACGCGAGACGAGATGTTCACGGAAATAATGGAATGCACCCGCAATGAAAGAGCTCATTTGAATGAGTGGAAGGACACAGTATCTAAATTTAGGAAAGATGCCAGTGAACGTGAGGTCATGAGGGATGCTCGAGATGAGAGGTGGCAGGCTGCAACGCTGGGGCTGCTGCATGATCAAACGGACATGCTCCGGCGTCTGGTGGAGCTTCAGGAACGGCAGCAGGATAACAGACTGCCGCTGCAGCCGCTGTATAACCTCCCTCCCCCCTCACCATGTTCCATATCCTCCTCACCCAGATGTGTAAGAACGCGGGGGGGGGGAGGCTCCGTGCACCCTCCCACTCCACCCCAGTGGACAGCCCAACCAAAAGGTTGTCATTATATTGAATTTTTTCAGTGGCCTTTTACTTCCCTCCTATCCTCTTCCCAAACCTCACCCAGTCGGTTCTCTCCCTATGTTTATAATCAATTAATAAAGAATACATGATTTTTAAATGATAGTGACTATTTCCTTTGAAAGCAAGATGGGGGAAGGGGGAGGGTGGGTTCCTTACAGAGAATGAGTCAATAAAGGGGGCGGGTTTTCATGAAGGAGAAACAAACAGAAATTTCACACTGTAGCCTGGCCAGTCATGAAACTGGTTTTCAAAGCTTCTCTGATGCACAGCGCTTCCTGGTGTGCTCTTCTAATCGCCCTGGTGTCTGGCTGCGCGTAATCAGCAGCCAGACGATTTGCCTCAGCCTCCCACCCCGCCATAAAGGTCTCCCCCTTACTTTCACAGAGATTGTGGAGCACACAGCAAGCAGAAATAACAATGGGGATATTGGTTTGGCTGAGGTCTGAGCGAGTCAGTAACGATCGCCAGTGACCTTTTAAACGGCCAAATGCACATTCTACCACCATTCTGCACTTGCTCAGCCTGTAATTGAACAGCTCCTGATTCCTGTCCAGGCTGCCTGTGTATGGCTTCATGAGCCATGGCATTAAGGGGTAGGCTGGGTCCCCAAGAATAGCTATTGGCATTTCAACATCCCCAACGGTTATTTTCTGGTTCGGGAAGTAAGTCCCTTGCTGCAGCCGTTTAAACAGATTACTGTTCCTGAAGACGCGAGCGTCATGAACCCTTCCCGGCCAGCCCACGTTGATGTTGGTGAAATGTCCCTTGTGATCCACAAGTGCTTCCAGCACCATTGAAAAGTACCCCTTGCGGTTTATGTTCTGGGTACCCTGGTGCTCCGGTGCCAAGATAGGGATATGGGTTCCATCTATCGCCCCACCACAGTTAGGGAATCCCACTGCAGCAAAGCCATCCACTATGACCTGCACATTTCCCAGAGTCACTACCTTTCGTAGCAGCAGCTCAGTGATTGCTTTGGCTACTTGCATCACAGCAGCCCCCACAGTAGATTTGCCCACTCCAAATTGATTCCCGACTGACAGGTAGCTGTCTGGCATTGCAAGCTTCCACAGGGCTATCGCCACTTGCTTCTCAACTGTGAGGGCTGCTCTCATCTTGGTATTCTGGCGCTTTAGGGCAGGGGAAAGCAAGTCACAAAGTTCCAAGAAAGTGCCCTTATGCATGTGAAAGTTTCACAGCCACTGGGAATCGTCCCACACCTGCAACACTATACGGTCCCACCATCTGTGCTTGTTTCCTGTGCCCAGAATCGGCGTTCCATGGCTATAACCTGCCCCATTAACAGCATGATCTCCAAAGCACCGGGTCCCGCGGTTTGATAGAATTCCATGTCCATATCCTCATCACTCTCGCCGCCGCGCTGCCGTAGCCTACTCCTCGCCGCCTGGTTTTGCAGGTTCTGGTTCAGCATAAACTGCACGATAACGCGCGAGGTGTTTACAATGTTCATGACTGCTGTCTTGAGCTGAGCGGGCTCCATGCTTGCCGTGGTATGGCATCTGCACTGTTCACCCAGGAAAAAGGCGCGAAACGGTTGTCTGCCGTTGCTTCCCTGGAGAGGGGGGAGGACATACCCAGAACCACCCGCGACAATGTTTTTGGCCCCATCAGGCATTGGGATCTCAACCTGGAATTCCAATGGGCGGAGGAGACTGCAGGAACTATGGGATAGCTACCCACAGTGCAATGCTCCAGAAATCGACGCTAGCCCCGGTACATGGACGCACACCGCCGAATTAATGTGCTTAGTGTGGCCGCATACATTCGACTTTATACAATCGGTTTCCAAAATTCAAATTATATAAATTCGAATTAATCCCGTAGTGTAGACATACCCATAGCTTCCAATCCTATGCTGTGAGCTCAGGGGCTGTGCTCCTTCCCCCTATCCTGTTATAGCTGCAGTTCCATTGCCAGGTGTCGCTGCTGTGCAATGGCAGATGCCCCAGTGCGGCTCTAGTACACTCCTTGAGGGCATCAGTGCAAGGAAAAAAACCCATCAGGGAGAAAGTGATGGACTCTGGGGCAGTGGAGGTGACAGCAGCGGGCCCCCATATTCTTGGGGGAAAAGAAAAGGCGTCAAAGGAGACACAAGGAAGGACATAGAGTTGATGGAATCACTTCCCATCCCAATACTCTATACATTAAAACAGCTGCTCCATTCCATCTCAAGGGTGGATGCATTTCTGTGATGAGTGAAATAATCCGTGTGTGTGTCTCCCTCTCCCCCCCCCAAATCCCCCTCCAAGCCCCAGATGTAATTTCCACAGCAACCACTGAAGCCATCACAAACATTATTTGTGGTAGCAAAAGCAGCAGCAAGAACAGAAGGATATTTAACAAACAAAACTCCTGTCTTCAAGCAAATTTCCCTAAAAACAAGGGGAAATAAATTTTGAAAATCGTCAAACTATAAGTTTTCCATGAGGAATCAACAACTCTTTCTGAAGTGCAGTCACTGATTGACTGCAAAATGGAGCCATCTGGTGGTATATATGGGTCACTACATGAAGTAGAAGCCCTTGCATGTGGAAAACATTAGTAAGGCATATTACCAAATGGATTAATTTGTGTGCCATTTGGGATCTCTTTAAAATTATGGCTAGGATCTGATATAAAATTTGACATTAAGCCTACTTCTGTTTTCTATAAAGGAAGTCTAAACCAACCGCAACATGCGCTCATTCTGATTTTAAAAAGCAAAGTATGCAGCACATTTGGTCAAACCCTACTGACTTCAGCGATGGGAGCAAGATCAAATCACTTGGATGGCAAGTGAAGAATTCCTAATAAATATTCTGGGCTTGATGCCGTATTCTTTGCACATCCTGGTTACTTTCATCAGCTTTGCGTGCACAAGGAATATAACCATGTATCTTCCTGTGGGAAGCTATAACAGTGTGCCCTGCAGTCTTGCTTATGTTTAAGGTCCATGGTCAACAGTGAGGCTCCCCAGACAAACATAGTTTAAGAATAAGTAGCCAGAATTTTTGAGTGACTAGTGATTTTAGGCATCTTTTAGGGGGAGGGGCCCTACTTAAGGCACCTTAAGGTGGCAAGCTGGGCACCCAAAAACTGAGTAACCCCAAGAACACTACTTCATTTTGAAAATCTTGGTCAGTACTGTATTTAAAAAAACAACACTCATCATGCTGTCCTGAGGGAGTTGGAGAGGGAGAGAAAGAGGGAGGGGGAGCACAGTTCCCCCAACAAGGGCTCCAACAGGGAAAAACACTTAAAAAAAAAAAGTTTTAAAAATCTGAGAAAATAGTCCATTTAAGGACTAACCACCTGCCCCTTTATAAAAACAAAGTATTTGCTTTATAGGAGAGCAATAAAATGTTTGAGGATAGAGGAGGGCAATTCTGGTGCCTGGGGTATTCCTCAGAGGTCAGTCAGTTAAGGTGACTTTATAGTGGCTGAACTGCCATGAAGAGATCACAGCCCAGAACTGAAGCCACAATCTTTTCCTCCCTTGGGCAGATTTTCATTTACCATCAGGAATGGATATCTACAGAGATATTTTAAAGACTTGGTGTATGTGGGAGGTGTGGAGGGTGAGAGATTGGCAGGGAAAAGCCACGGTCATCACTTTTCCGAAGTCTTAATGTTCATGAACATTATGTTCCTGTCAAAATTCAGGCCTGTCTTGTTGCTTTGAGGTTTCTTAGTGTTTTCACTGCCATGTACACATCCTCCTTTCTTTAGGTATGGAATAGCAGGAACTGTGAACGTGACTGGTGATGAAGTGAAGAAGCTGGATGTGCTATCCAATTCTCTGGTTATTAACATGCTACAGTCCTCCTATGGCACCTGTGTCCTAGTCTCAGAGGAGAATAAAGATGCCATTATCACTCCACAAGACAAGAGGGTCTGTATATGTCTGTTCTCTCATTTAGCAGCAGGTGGTGCTGTTATTCCGAGTATTGAAAAAGAGGTTAGGGACTATGTTACCTGTAAGAAAGCAAAAAGGCACAAGTTCCTAAGCAATAGCAGAGAATCTGCATATTATTCTACTGCTTAAATAATTAGTTATAGTGGGTGAGCGGTTTTCAATAAGTAAGGAAGTCCTTGCAAAGGATTCATAATTAAAACTGGGGGAATAATTATTTGTGAGCATGTTAGTGAAACTGGGATCCCAATTGAATCCTACCATGTTTGGACCCTTTTTTGAACATTGGTGTGACCTGTTTTTGTTTGCATGAATATTTAGCCAGGACTATAAGGAGTAAAGTGCTACTCAGTTTGAGCAAGGCTGGCAGAACTGGGCTCTAAATTAGCTACCCTAAGAGAACAAATGGCTACTTCTGTGATTTCCAGATGTATGGCAATCATCTTCGATTATGATACCCCTCCATTAATTTAACATGAAGTCCCAAGAAAACACTAATTCACAGTTCAGGATTTCGATTAGCACTCCACCAAAAGCCAGCCATCCCTGCCTCCCTACCCTCAAGCCTCGCTTCATAAATCCATTCATTCAGCTCACAATACAATTTAAACAAAATTTGTTCAATAAACCAAGACAAAAACTGGAACAAAACCACTCAGTTCCTTTGCTTTCACACTATGCCCTTTCCTCACCCCTGATCTTTTGTGTAGTTACATTGTCAGCTGTTTGGGCAAGCCCCTTCTCGCTCTGCATTTCGGTGATGTGCTATACAGACTACAACCGTATTCGGTCTGGATTTGTCAAGGGCATTTGGTTATCTAAATGTTGTAAGAAAAAGATGGTGTTTACCAAACAAAGGAAAAAGATACAGCAAGTCAGCATATTTAATACTCCTCTTCTCTCTCCTTTTAGGGTAAATATGTGGTGTGCTTTGATCCACTAGATGGTTCTTCCAATATAGATTGCTTGGCATCAATAGGAACGATATTTGCTATCTACAAGAAGGTATGTTGATGAACAAAACATTTCCTATATATCAGCTCACTTCACTTTCTTTTCCACTGTCTTTTGAATAAAAAGAGCTTTAAAGAGACAGTGATATAGATATACAGTGAATATATATTTATATCAAATAATGGGCTGAATTTTTAGGAAGAAGCACACTTAATTGTCCACATGAAATTCTTAGGCCACAGCACTTCCTTCTGTATCACACAGAGTAATTAAAACAAAAGTGGCTTCTAATTATAAGGCAACTGGTTAGCTACATCAATCCTATTTACTCACTCCAGTGAGTGCTGGGGGTGGGGTGGGGTGTGGACAGGACGTAGAGATGGGCCAGAGCTCCAGTGTCAAGGTGCAGAACCAAACTTACTTAAGGTTCAGGAATGTTCAGGTCTGGAATATGGGTTCCTGTCTATCTCTACAACTCACAATGTTTGTTTGCCCACTAGGGAGCTACATAGAGTGCCAAGTTTCAGAGTGGTAGCAGTGTTAGTCTGTATCAGCAAAAACAATGAGTAGTCCTTGTGGCACCTTAGAGACTAACAAATTTATTTGGACATAAGCTTTCATGGGCTAAAACCCACTTCATCAGATGCATGGAGTGGAAATACAGTAGGCAGGTATATATATTACAGCACATGAAAATATGGGAGGTCAGTGCTAACGAGGCCAATTCAATCAGCGTGGATGTCGCCCATTCCCAACAGTTGACAAGAACGTCTGAGTATCAACAGAGTGGAAGCCATTTAACCACCAGCATTTGCCAACAGTTAGAATGATGTCAGTTCTCACAATTTTACTGCAAGTCTCGCAATATTTGTTGCTTTTATGCCCTAGCTCACAGAATCATATGATGACACGAGACACTCAGTTCTCTTTCTTTTTCAAGGTTACAGCTCTCATGTTTGCAAAGAAATGCTTAAAAACATGAATCCTAAAGGCTAAAGGCAAGATGCCATGATTACCTCCTACACTTAGAACAGGAAATTACTACGTGGTGTCCTCTTGCTTCCCCTTGAATCTCCTTTCACCAGCAGGAATATTATTTCCAAAACTCAAAAAGCTTTAAGGAAGCAAAGCCGAGATAGGTGGACGGATCATCTGGCTTAAGTCAAAAGATCAGGTGCCTTTAAAACTGACTTCCAGGGCCTTAGCTGTCAGATCCTGTTGAGATGTTGTGTAGGTTAAGCAGTGTGTTTGTTAAGAGATGATAACTGATGCTGTTGTAATATGTGAACTCCTGGGAGTGTGGTGGCTTAACCCACTTTTTAGCATAACTGAAAATTATTATTTTTGGGGAAACATAGCAGCCTAATTAATCTCTTCTCCTCCCCGCCCCTCCACACACACACACACACACACACACACACACACACAGAGCCTGCATGAGTCTACATCCCACAGCTGTCCTGTGACATTCCACTGCCTTTTTTGTAATATTGTCAAGATCTCCAGTCAAGTTCTCTCACTATCCATCAGTTTAACAGTGCATGTCATTTTCCCCCGGTACATGAGAAGTAAGGAGAGGGGGAAAAGGGCAGATGCTAATTATTGATCTTTACTAAGAGAGGCATAGTTTAGTGGTCTGAACGCAAGATTGGGAACCAGGATTCTTCAAGATCTAATCCCAGCTCTTATAGTGAACCCCCTCTCCTGGGCTTTGGAGAAGTCACTTATGACAAAAATTTCAAACTCAGTTTGTATAGTGTATTCTGAAAGAGACATTAAAACCTCATGGAACTGAGAAGTGCGCAACTCTGCATATTGACGGCAGCAAAAGGGACTTGGTGCAGACAACGGGGTTCCAGATCCAGGGTGAGCCCGTCATCCCCCTGGCAGAGGGGCAGGCATACCAGCACCTGGGCACGCCAACAGGGTTCCGTGTCCGGCAGACACCCGAGGACACCATCCAGGAGATCTTGCAGGACGCCGCCAAGATTGATGCCTCCCTGCTGGCACCGTGGCAGAAGATAAACGCCCTGAACACCTTCCTGATCCCACGCATCTCGTTCACCCTAAGGGGATCCGCCGTGGCGAAGGTGCCCCTCAACAAGGCAGACAAGATCATTCGGAAGCTGGTGAAGAAGTGGCTGTTCCTTCCCCAGAGAGCCAGCAGCAAGTTGGTCTACATCGCCCACAGGCACGGCGGCGCCAACGTCCCCCCGCATGGGTGACCTGTGCGACGTCGCGGTGATCACCCACGCCTTCCGCCTGCTGACATGTCCCGACGCTACAGTGAGGAACATTGCGGCGAACGCCCTGCGTGATGCGACAGAGAAACGGATCGGCAGAGCCCCCTCCAACCAAGACATCGCCACCTTCTGAGTGGCTCCCTGGATGGGGAATTCGGACGGGACGGGAGCGACATCGCTTCACTGTGGTCCCTCACTCGCAATGCCACACGTCGCCTGGGGAACCGCATTGGATGCCGCTGGGAGTGGTGCGAGGAGCGCCAGGAGCTGGGAGTCCAGGTGCCGCAGATCAGGTCCGACGACAACACCATCGTCACCCCGATGGCCAGGGGCTTGCTGGAGAGGACTCTGAAGGCCGCCATCCGCTCGCTGGACGTGGAAACCCTGAAGCGTAAACCGGACCAGGGTAAAGCCTTTGAGTTGACCAGCAAGTGGGACGCCAGCAACCACTTCCTCGCCGGGGGAGGCTTCACCCGTTTCGCCAACTGGCGGTTCATCCACCGTGCCCGGCTCAACTGCGTCCCACTCAACGGAGCCATCCGCCACGGGAACCGAGACAAGCGTTGCAGGAAGTGTGGCTACTCCAACGAGACCCTGCCCCACGTCCTGTGCAGCTGCAAACCCCACTCCAGAGCCTGGCAGCTGCGCCACAACGCTATCCAGAACCGCCTGGTGAAAGCCATCGCGCCACACCTGGGGGAGATCGCTGTGAACTGCACCATCCCCGGTACCGACAGCCAGCTACGACCTGACGTGGTCGTCACCGACGAGGCCCAGAAAAAGATCATCCTCGTCGAAGTCACGGTCTCCTTTGAGAACAGGACTCCGGCATTTCGCGAAGCCCGAGCTCGTAAGCTGGAAAAGTACGCCCCCCTGGCTGACACCCTGAGAGCGAAGAGCTATGAGGTGCAGATGGATGCCCTGATTGTCGGAGCCCTGGGCGCCTGGGACCCCTGCAACGAGCCTGTGCTGCAGACCTGCGGGATCAGTCGACGCTACGCACGTCTCATGCGGCGCCTCATGGTCTCAGACGCCATCCGATGGTCCAGGGACATCTACATCGAGCACATCACCGGCCACCGACAGTACCAGGAGGCGTGAGCCAGAGTGACATCGTTCTCCCACTACGAGAAAGGGACCAAGTGACCTTCTCCGTTGGATCATATGAACTGGAACCATAAACTCCCTAAACACTAAATCTCACCAAATGAGGGTCAGTCCATCCTCATCATCATATCCACTCATTATTATCCACACCCGAACATAGCCACTTTATGAACTTCATACCCTCATATCTCAATGTCTGTACTTTGACCCATCAACCTTTTACCCACAATCGGGGATATTGCAGATTATGTATTCCTCATGCCACTTTACCTTAAACCAAACTTTGCACCCTCGATAATCTGTATGTTATTCCCTGATAACCAGAAACTTCTATGCTCAAACTCTGTTCACAATTTATTTTTAACATCATCTTAATAAAATTTTTAAATGTATTCTGAAAGAGACATTAAAACCTCATGGAACTGATTTCATCTACCTTGCAACAATGAAGTTCTGAACTGATTTTTCCAAAGTTTAAACCTTTGATTCTATGAAGTCAGATATTTTGAAGCCTATGCTAAGACATCCCCTATACCATAGCCAAAATATTGTTGAAGGAAAATACTCAAAGGTTGTTATCAGGCTTCTGCCGTCTGTCTGTTTTAATTCACTGGTTCACTTTTTATTATACTTCACTAGGGCAGAACTATTCCACAGACTTAAAAAGCCAATGAAATAACCTCATCGTTTCCAGCGTTTTATTTTTACCTTTGAACAGATCTGCATTTCTTTGTGGAAGTGTGTTTGACTCTGAACTTTCTTTCCCCCTTTGGTTGTTCAGAGCACAGACATGAACAATAGTTGAAAAACAAGCTGAATTCTGGCCAGCGTCCATTTCCCTAGGGAGAAGTTCCTTTGCTTTCTCAGAATAGCCCATCATTGTTTAGTTTCTCACCCAGGAATATTAGGGGTGCGGGGGAGAGGAAGCATTCGTTAGTGATGAGTCTGCAACAATCATCTCAGATAAATATACTGTATTTGAAAACAGTCTTCCATACAAGATTTATTTACATTCACTTTACATAAACACCAGGGTCTAAGAAGGTCTGAATGAGAAGCCTCTTTTTTGGGGTCAAACACACACACACACAAATCTGGCCATTTTTAGTGTGTGTGGGGGGGGGAGAGTACAGAAAAGTTAGGCATTCATAATATTGTTTGCAATCTGCACATAAGTGTATTTTTTAGATTTAATTTTGCAAGTAAGTAGTCTATAGTGGACAATTATTGCTTTGATGTTGAGATGTGTGCATGCCATAGGCATACAATTTTAAAACAGAAGGTTTTAAGGTATAAAAGCATAAAAAAAACATGCTGTTCATGGCAAGCTAGCTGCTTTTGAAAAAGATTCTTTAGGAGAGAGTTAGCAGCACATAATCAGTATTAAGGATCTAAAATGTGCACTCTTATTAATTTGCATTCATTATGTACACTGTAACCTTTCTGAATGAGCTGCTCGGCACTGAATCATAATTAGTTATACCATACCAAATGGGGTAAATAATTCTTTATCATGGGTCCATAATATGTGACTACATGTAATTTCCTATGAATGCATTCACAGGAAATTACAACATACACGATGTCTTAGGTCCTCAGGAACCATTAAGGTGCTGTGTCTCGGTATTGAGAATAATATGCCATGTAGCTAATTCTGTCTGTTCTTATTTAAGAAGAATCCACCTTCCAAAAAAACCCCATAACCCACCACCACACAAACAATTAAGGGGATTTAATTTCTTTCTGTAAATAGTTGCCATCTTGCTACATATTGTTAAACAGTTGCTATATTTCACCAGTGTAGAACTGGTTAGAAAATGAGGCAGTGCGGGGAATGGCAAAAAAAAAAAAAAAAAAAAAAACCTGAAGATTTTCAGCCAAATTCCAAGTTTTTGGTCAAAAACTTTTAGCTGAAAACCAAAAATTTTGATTAGAAAATACTGCCCTGGTTCTCATGAGAGTTGTCGTTTGAGTGCTTCATGCCTCCTTTCTTTGCTATTGGTTGGGCTCCCTGGATAAACTACATCACCTCTGACGCACAGTGGTCTCCCCTCTTGTTCAGCCACCACAGTGCATCATAGGGCACAAGCTTTTCAGGTTTGGGGAGCTTTGTTTTTCAACAAAGTCCAAAATCTCCATAGAAAGCAGACGCACTATCCTGGAATGTCCCTTCGGTAAGACCTGGTGTTGAGGCACTTCTGCCTCAGTTTCCCAAAAATGATCTTCGGTCTACTCCTACTGTAGAAGCAGGTTGGCCTTCCAGCCAACCCACTATAAAGCATTCAATTCCTTCCAGGCTAACAGAGTCCCTAATTCCAAGTCCAAAAATAACATCAAAACAAAAGAGTCTTCAGCTTCTCTGGGCCTTCAGCCTCCTTCCTTACTGGCAGGCTCCCAGTGGCAACTGCCTATCTCACTACCTAACTGCCTGCTCTTGGGCCCCAATCAACCCAGTCGTCCAGGTCAGATCTATCCTCCTACCAAGACCCTCTGGCAGACTATAGCCCTCAGCCAGTTTCACAGATTTCAAGGCCAGAAGGGACCACTGTGATCATCTAGTCTGACCTCTGGCATAACATAGGCCATAGAACTTCCCTAAAATGAGTTGTACAGCAGATCTTTTAGGAAAAACATCCAATTTTGATCTAAAAATTGTCAGTGATGGAGAATCCACCATGACTCTCAGTAAATTGTCCAAGTGCTTAATTACTCTCACCATTAAAAATTTGCACCTTATTTCCAGTCTGAATTTGTCTAACTTCAACTTCCAGCCATTGGAGCATGTAATTCCTTTCTCTGTGAGACTGAAGAGCCCATTAACAGATATTTGTTCTCCATGTAGATACTTATAGACTGTGATCAAGTCACCCCTTACCCTTCTCTTTGTTAAAATAAATAGATTGAGCTCAAGTCCATCACTGTAAGGCATGCTTTCTAATCCTTTAATCATTCTTTTGGCTATTCCTAGCTTAAGCTCAGCTCCTTCCCCCATATCTGGCTAGCCACAGGAGACACCCCCCACCACCCGCACTTTTCCTCAGCTGGTCTAGCCATCCATCCATCCAGCTTCCCCCTCTCCATGGACTTCTGGCAGCCTTCCTCAGGGAACTCACTCCCTACTTCCTCTTCCTCTTTTAAGTCTCACACCCTGTACAGGTAGGGCTGGGCTAACTGGCTGGGCTAACTGGCCCTTAAAGGGACAGGTGGCCCTGTTACAGACAAAACCCCTATTTTCCATTGAAAAACAATTTTAAATAGTAAAATTTTGACCAACCCTAGCTAGGGCGAAATCCTTAAGTTGTTATTCAGTTTCTACTCAAACTAATGAAATCCAATTCCAATCCATGGGAGTTTGTTTGCGTGAGTCAGAAATGAGTAAAAGCTAAACAGGGACCTCAGGACTGTGACTAAAGGTCTCATTCAAGTTCCTACTAAACAGGTGTCATCACAAAAAAAGCCACCACAATTGACAAACTTTTTTGGCAAACAGGCCAAAAATCAAGGGTGAAATCCTGGCCCCAGTGAAGTCAATGGCACTATTTCACCCTGAATGAGCATAGAGAATAACAATTCTCAGAATTTATCACAGAGTCAGAAAAGGTAGATGTCAGAGACTGGGGGAAAATTATTATATCAGCTACTCTGCCTTCCTGCCAGAATACTGGTGTGTCCTACTAAAGTATAGCTTGTAATGTTTTGTCCAGTGTACTTTTAAATCTCCCAAGCAATGGGGCCTCCATCACTTCCCTAGGAAGACTAATCCAAAGTCTAATACGTCTATTAAGAAGTTTTTCTAGCGTTTAGTGCAAATTTTCCCTTTAATAATTTAATACAATTACTGCTTTTGTATCCATTTGAACACCCTTCAAAACATTCATAGACTTATGTCCCTACCTCTGTCATTTCCTAGCCAAGCTGTAAATATTTCTCTCTTTCAGTCTTTTCTCTTAAGTCAGGCCCTCCAGCCCCGATAACTTTTGTTGCTTTTCTCTGAACTCCCTCTAGTCTGTAAATATATTTCTGTCAATGTGGTACCTAGAGATAAATGCAATTTTACATACAGTCTTACAGAGAAGGACTATGTCAAACACCCCCTCTCTTCTCCTTGATATGACGTTTCTGTGAATACAGCCCAAAATTCTACTGGTCTATCTTGCTGTCACATGGCATAATGAATTCATGCTAATTTGTTGTTCCCTATCACCCTTAGGTCTTTTTCAGCATTATGGCTTCTCAAGTTTCTCCTTTTCATTGAATAAGAACATTTGAATAGTCATTGCCCAGCTTGATATATCATCTTGCATTTTTTTCTGCTGTTTTCTGCTCTCTCTTTAGGTCCTTTTGAATTATGTCTCTGTCCTCATGGACATTTGCAGTTCCTGCCAGTTTAATACCATCTATGAATTTAACTCACATGTTGCTTACAGATCTCTAAAGAAGATATTACTCTAAAGAAGAGTAAATAGTACCCTGTACATAGGGTGCTTAATATTAATGTTTGTAAAAACAGTAAAGCATTTTATATGGCTTGAATAGGAATGCTCACATTGTTATTTATATAATGCCGTAAATGTGTATGGTGGTTTATAAATAAGGCCGAGAGGACTGAAAACTGATTTAAAAACCACAGCAAGCAAAACCAATGATAAACAACAAAGCTTGCTGTTGTGGAGAGGTGCGTACTAGGGAAATTGGCAACTGCTTCCGGGAGCTGCGTGGAACTTGGGAGCCTACCTTAGCCCCAGGCCCCTCCTGTGTCACCGACTCGACTTTTAATGGCCCAGTCGGTGGTGCTGACCGGAGCCGCCAGGGTCCCTTTTTGACTGGGCGTTCTGGTCGAAAACCGGACACCTGGCAACCCTAGAGGACGTTATTTTAACAGTTTTTCATTTAAATTTGAGTTCTGCTTTTATTGTTTTCCATTAAGATCTCAACCTTCAATATTGTGATAATTCTTTCCTCAGACAACAGAAGAGGAGCCTTCTGAAAAGGATGCCTTGCAGCCAGGACGAAATATTGTTGCAGCAGGCTATGCCTTGTATGGCAGTGCTACGCTGGTGGCTCTTTCTACCGGGCAAGGAGTGGACTGCTTCATGCTAGATCCGGTATATACAAGATGTTAATTACGATATACATTCTTTTTGCCTTTTAGTATTTCATATGCTAGGCTTTACTTATTTTCTCATTCCAATCTGGTCTAGAGAATATTATTTGTGGCATTCTCCCTTTTGACCAGGTCCTGTTTTAATCCATCCTTGTCCTACTGGTACTTGGTAATACAAAACCACGTTTTGGGAAGAAATTGAGACCTTGCCCCTGTGCATTCATCTTAAGACTACATCACAGCCCTATACTGGGAAATGTTTAAGAAAACTCATCAGTGCCTTTGCCCCCAATTAAGGGCCCCACCCTCTTTTTTTTTTTTTTTTTTTTTTAAAGGGCCTCAGTTTAGCTTTTAATTCAGCAAATGCAAATATTAATTATGGGTATAATTCATACACACTTATACCCCTAACTTCCTGACTGCATCTGCAGGTTAGGTAGCTTTATTTTAAGTGCTTTGACTTGCATACTCAAATATTGCAAATAAAAAAAACGTGCCCATAAACCTGCAGACTGCTTCTCAAAATCAGACACCAGAAGCCCAGACAGCATTGTCCAGGGAGCTTGAGAAGGAGAAAGGAGATGGCTCATTTGGAAAGTCAGCACAAGATAGGTAACAATATAAAGGTTTTATTTAATCGATGGGTGAAATCTTGGCTCCATGATCTTAGTGCATTGACTTCAGTGAAGGCCAATATACCTAAGCTCTAAAAGTAACTTACTGAAGAGATTATACCAAGCAGACAGACTGGGGACAGAATTGATGTGAGTGCTGAGGGAGGCCACTGAATTAATTAATTAGCATTTTCAGGTTTGGGAAGAAGCTGGAAGCTCCGAATCATTAGGCAGATCTCATGCAGCAGTGGCCAAGGTCAGCCTACTCAATATATTTGGGATGTTAGCAACACTCTCATTGACACACACACACACACACACACACACACACACACACACACACACACAGAGTGAGGGTGCGCAGGGGCAGTTAAAAAAAAAAAAATCAAAAGACAACCCCAAAAATCAATTAAAAAAAAAATCTCATGATCTTGATGCCAGTCTCATGACCTTTTCAGGTCTGACTCATTTTTTAATGCATTTGGGGTTAACAATACTGGACTGGTATTCATTTTATGACAATTATTTCTGAGATTATTTTTGCTCACATTGAAGATATGGCAAATCTTCCTGTACCTAAAGCAGCTTTCCAGCTTGGATCGGTTTGAAACAATGACAAGTCATATAAATGAATAGTGATTAAAGGACCACGTTGTGCTAAAGTCTTTCAAACTTTCCTTTAGCTATCCCACTGCCTGCTAGTAATTGGTGCACCTCATTCTTCTGTAGGCCCTTGGTGAATTTGTTCTGGTGAATAAAGATGTGAAAATCAAGAAGAAAGGGAAGATCTACAGTATCAATGAGGGTTATGCCAAGTACTTTGATCCTGCGATGACCGAATATTTACAAAGGAAGAAATTCCCTGAGGTGAGAAAATAACAGCTTTGTAATCAGCTAATGCAGCAAGGGCTCATGCTGCTTTGAGCAAAGTACGGCTCAAAGAGGAGGATAGGTTTGATTGTTTTGCTGAATTAAACTCCTTGACCTTGTCAACATTATCTACAACCTGGTATGTTCTGGCTACATGGCTAAAGTACTTTGGCTTCCACTACTCTGAAAATCCTTTATTACTTCAACCTATATGGTAGCCAAACTCATCGGCATTCTGTAATAGTTTGGAGGAAGATGTGCTAGATAATAAGAGCCAGAGTTTTAAAGAACCTCTGAAATTATGCATACAAAATTTGGACATGCACCTATTTTCAAATATATTTGAATACTACCTCAATCAATAACATGCACAATTATCCATTTTGGGCTAGATTTCTCACTACTGCTCAGTAGGTTGCATTGAAGGGCGGGGTGTAAAAATCCTCCCCCACAGTTGCACCTTTGTGCAGCAGCAGGGTACAGCTGCAAATCCAATGCTTCCCAAAGTGCAGACTGCTCCCTCCTAATGCCTCATGGGGCACAATACAACCCCAAAAGACAAAGAGGTGGACTCGTGCCCATGCACCCTTCCCCCATAGGGGGCGTACATTGTACCACCTGAACAGGTATAGCTGAGGGCACGCTACCCTCTACATTCTGCTGCCGCCTGGAACTCCGCATCTGCAATGCCTTCAGCATGGATCAGTGCCTAATAAGGCATGACTGAGCCCTTTGTGAGTATGAACACGTACATGCACACATTTTGCCTGTGCAGTTTTGAAAAGTTCTTTGAAAATGTGACTGTGTAGGTCCAACAAGTCACTTCAAAATGTGGTAGACTATAATTACTCAAGTTTGAATTTCGTTAGGATGCTAGAATTAACCCTACTCTTGCGAAAAAAGATATCGGATTTATGTCTCACCTAAAAGACAGTGCATCCAGTAGCAAACTTCCCCAGAGCACTATACTGAGGCACTGGTTCAGTAATGGCACAGTAGCACAAGAGCCTACTTGCTATACCACCATATGTTTTGCTTGGAGAGCGCCTGTCCAAGTACTGGCACAAACTGATGCTGCTTAGTTTGTCAAGTCTGATGGGATCACATCTTTAGATAAGGTTGCAGGTCATATTTCTGTGAGGACTTCTTGGTAGGCTGTAAACTTACATCTTGCTACACTGAACAAAATGGGTACAGTTTTGCTCTGCGTCTGCCCAAGAACTCTGCTTTATTGCTTTAAGTTGTTACTATGAGATATGTTGTATTAGAAAGCTGTGCGTCTGCTTATGTGGTTTTATTTGAAACAGAGAAGTGAGGGGTTTAGTCTAGTTTTGAGGGAAGTGGAACCCAGTTTACAGCCTTCTTGCTTCCTGAAAATTGCTTCTTTATATATGAATCCTTCAATCCCCCAGATCAGAACGTAATCTACATTTTATAAAGCCACCTGACTGTTGAAAAAAGTGTAAACTGTTTGTTCAAGGAGCAGAGCTAGCCAAAAGGAAAATCATTATGTTTCATACATTTCAATTTCAAAGGGTGAAAGAAAAACATCAAACAGTGCAATCCAATGACATTTCACCAGAACTCTGTCAATACCTTTGTGGAGTACCTGTAACTTGTCACACGGTTCTATCATATGACTCAAATCCTGCAGGAGTTCAAACTTCATTTACAAAAACATATTGTTTAGACCTTGCTCTGTGCTATTGTTGCAAACCGGCTGTTGGAAGTGTTTCTGAACTAAAACATCTAGTCAGCAGCGGGAATTTTTTTAACTTTAAAAGGTAATACTGTGTTAATGCAGTCACTACTCACATCTTCTGGGGAAGGTCCTATAAAAGATTTCAGCCCAGTCATTATTGAATATTTAGTCCACATCAGAAAACCTAGGGGCAGTTCAGCATGACCAATAGTTCCTCAGGAAAGGACAAGCCATTATGGTGCCATCACTTCCACTCGAAGAGAGGGCTTTCTTCATCCCTGCTGCAGGGTTTGGGCTCCAGAGAGCCTCCAAAAAAAATAACACAAGGGAAAAAAACAAGCAGCTTCTGCCCGTACAATCTTTTTGGGCTGCATTAGTTTGAAGTTGAAGCAAACAAGATGTAGGGCCTAATTCAGAAAAGCAGCGTGCAATTTTGCACATGCGAATAATTGTAGGTGCAATTTCTCAGGCATAAATTCAAAGGCTTTTAGACATCTTGCTACTTTGTCACACTGTCTAATAACCTGATTTGCAGGCTCAAGTTCCTCCTCTATCTTGGTGGGTCCTGCGCTTATTGGCGGATTTTCTTGTCTCAGAGATTCACCATGTGGGTTGGGGAACAGCCCAGAGACCTTCCCCTCTGGAAGAACCCACAGTCCACGTCAATTGGGAGGTTTGGGGGGAACCCGGGCCCGCCCTCTACTCCGGGTTCCAGCCCAGGGCCCTGTGGACTGCAGCTGTCTATAGTGCCTCCTGTAACAGCGGCATGACAGCTACAACTCCCTGGGCTACTTCCCCATGGCCTCCTCCAAACACCTTCCTTATTCTCACCACAGGACCTTCCTCCTGGTGTCTGATAACGCTTGTGCTCCTCAGTCCTCCAGCAGCACACCCTCTCACTCTCAGCTCCTTGTGCCTCTTGCTCCCAGCTCCTCACACTCACACCACAAACTGAAGTGAGCTCCTTTTAAAACCCAGGTGCCCTGATTAGCCTGCCTTAATTGATTCTAGCAGCTTCTTCTTAATTGGCTCCAGATGTCCTAATTAGCCTGCCTGCCTTAACTGGTTCTAGCAGGTTCCTGATTACTCTAGTGCAGCCCCTGCTCTGGTCACTCAGGGAACAGAAAACTACTCATCCAGTGACCAGTATATTTGCCCTCTACCAGACTCCTGTACCCCACTGGTCTGGGTCTGTCACAACAGCTAGATGCCAAAAAAAAAATGCACTCA
This sequence comes from Terrapene triunguis, assembly GCF_002925995.2. NCBI lineage: Eukaryota > Metazoa > Chordata > Testudines > Emydidae > Terrapene > Terrapene triunguis. The sequence goes on along the minus strand of NW_020664464.1, from coordinate 20,104,835 downwards.
CGGTTATTTGCAGATACAAAATCAAAGACTAAGATAAAAATGAACTTTCTGGGCAATTCCAAGTTGGAGGCAGGGGAGGAGGCTGAAGGAAAATTCCCCACTGTTTCCTCAAAGATTCCTAAATGAAACATAGAACCCTGCTTCAAAAAGGACTTCATATTTGCCTCTGTGCATGTTCTTATTCTTTGCTATGCCATATTAGTAACTAAGTTAGTTAACTAATTATTTCAATTACTGTTCATTTTCCTGTCCCTTATATTTATTGATCTCTATTACCTCTTTTCTCTTATCAGTTCCACAACAGCATCTCACCTTTGTTTAGAAGGGCACACTTCTTGCTTCAAAGTCAAATGCAAAGGCCCTAGACCAATCCCTCTCTTCTGGAATGTGACTACTATCCATGGCAACGGTGCGGGGATGGTGGGAGGGAGAAGAGTCCAGAGCAGGGGTCGGCAACGTTCGGCACGCGGCTCGCCAGGGTAAGCACCCTGGCGGGCCGGACCAGTTTTATTTACCTGCTGACGCGGCAGGTTCGGCCGATCGCGGCCCCCACTGGCCAGAGTAAACCTAAATCTCTTGTTAACCACCACAAAAACTCTGGTCTGCTGCTCAAGCTTGAATAGCAGCTGCCACCTGAAGAGCTTCCTGTAGTGTGTATAAAGGAGTATGCTGATTCTAACATGCACTCCACTATGGGCAGTGTTATGGAGGAACCGAGTTTTGTACATAAGAAGATAGCTAGGGAAACCAAATTTTACTTTAAGCCAGAGCTATGTCTCCCTTCATAGGAGATCTTCTTTCTAGCTATGCATCTAACACTACCTCTGTAGAAGAAAACAGGTGCCACACAGATGAGTAGATGTGCATGGGTTGAGGAGAAAGCTGATGTAATACTGTGGGAAAATACTACACGACCTTCATGTTTTGAACCATTTAAATCCATTTGGTTTAAGCATAAGAGACTCGTAAATAGGACCCTGTGAAAATCATGATTTCACAGACTGCTTGGAAATAGCAAAATTAGCTAATACCACCATTTTTCCAACAGGGAGGCAGAAGTGGGCATCTGTGTGAGTGATGGTTTGATGCTTGGTGTGGCTCATAGCCCATGGCAGCATCATGTCAGAGCAGCAATTTGGGTGGGGGACTTGGCATCCAGTTTTATGTGAGGCACAGTAGCCAGCACTCCTGCCTCTTGGAACACACACTGAGCTGCATGGAGCATGATACTGGCATGCACGGATGCCTGCTTCCGCCACCCCACTGTTGAAAATATCGCATCAGTTCTGGGGGTGGTGGTACTCAGTGGCCATGCATATGCTGCAGGGATCTTGGAAATCTCTCTCTCTCTCTCTCTCATTAGGACCCACTGAGCCAATATCAAATGCTCTCCAGATGCACATACAAATTAGGCATTTCTGAGAGTCTAATCAGAGGAAAAAGTATTTCACTGGCATTCATGTCTTATCTTTGTTTGAGAGGGAAATCTGGGCATTGTTCCAGCCATCATGCAGCATACATTAGCTTTCTCATCTGAAAGAGAAACATATGAGATATTCAGTTGCAGCTGTGAGAATGCCAGACTGTATCATAAGGGATCAAACAAGAAGTAAAACTTGAAAACTAAAGGGAATACTGAATGTACACCTGCTAGTGTCTTGTTCCTAAAGGGAAGTCAAAGGTTTGCTTTTGTCTGTTTCCCAGGTCCTTGTGGTGCAGGTGACAACTGCACTAAAATGAAGCAGTTTCTATTTTCTATTATTTGTAGCATGATCATGCATTCAGCTGTGTCTGTATCAGTTATGTTTCTATCATGGTAAGAAACAACCAAACCCTGATAGAGGAAGCAGGATTACCAGCTGGCCTGCCTATTCCCATATACTGTACTCATGATCATCACATAATTCAGATAACTCAAACACACTAGTGGAATGTGGTCCTCTATGTCATAATACGCACAGAAAAATTCTTTTTCTTAAAAGGACATTATTAAGGTTGCAAAGTCAAGCACTCAAAAGTTAGAACAGAATCCTGGCATTTCCTGTTCTTTTAAGGCTGCCTATGCAGAATTTGGCTCCCTTGTGCTTATGGATTGTGATATAGTCTTTAAATTACTTGATCACATACTATTTTTAACAACAGGACCCCTAACCGCATTCAGTGCACAGGTTGGACCTGGCTCTGGGGATGAATAAGGATTGTGCAATGAAGGAGATTTGTCTGTAAAACCCCTGCCTCCTTTGTTGCAGAAGTTGGAAGGTGTATACTGATAGAGGCAGAGGATCAGAGGCGATGCATGCAAGGACCACATGTCCCCCAGATTTTAAATGGACACTGTCAAGTTTGATAGGCATACATTTTCTTACTGCTCTCCCAAAAATGACATTTTCTGTGATAAACATTTTCTGTGCCTTCCAAAAAGCTAAAAGCAAACAAAACCATACTCTCAAATAATCTCCAAAATAAGTCTGCAACAATCCTAAAATCATAGCACCTATTTGGGAGCAAAACAACAAGAATCCTCAGAGAGTAGCACAAGGATAGATCCCCCTTGCTCTGCTCTTCCTGCATCTCCATCCCTGGAAGCACCTGACTACACTCATTTTTCTGATCACATGAGGAAGCAAGGTTATCAGCAGTCTCAGTCCGTGTTGGCTTTCAAGACAGAGCAAGCAGGGAAGTTGGAAAGATGGTATCAGGGTCTCATGTACTCAAATTGCCCGCACATATGATGCCACAAAGTTACCATGAGTGGCTCATACTGCCCAGGGAGAGTTTAAAAACTGCTGCAACTACTTTGGGGTTGCATGGACATTACTACATTTTATAAGAGACTCTATCCTTTTGAGAAAGGGTGTGTCAAACTATAGGCCTGCTAACATTTAGTGTGTCCAGTAAGTGGTCAGGGATTTAAGCAAACTTTGATTTCGGACTTGTAACAAAATGAAGAGGGCAATGATACATTGCAGTTTTGCCAGCTACCCAGCCTGGCAGTGTTACCAGTTTTGCCTGTTACTTTGGGGTATGCTCATTTATTTGGGTTACTCTTCTGGGGGGAGGGGGGAATTCTGTAATTCTATCAATGTACTGCTTGTCTCACGTGTGTTTTCATATGGAGCTCTACTTCTCCCTTATGCAAGTCCCCTCCCAATGGAGCTATCCTGCAGACCTAGGTTCCCTAGGGCTGGATTCCTCCAGCCCCAGAACCGGATGAACACACCCACACAAACAGAGCAAGTCTGAGCGGAACGGGTCAATCAGCACTTTCAAGCTGCCACCCTTACGTGTCCCAGATTCAGCCCGTCCCTATCCCCACTCTCACATCACAATTGTACTGGTAATAACCTACTTGATGAGCAAACCCCACAGTATTTTGGGCGCTGCAGGGGTCTTAAGCTTAGGTAAAAGAACCGTTGCTGTAGAGTAAATGGGGGAAGCTAAAAACACAAAAAAGAGTCAAGTTCAGCAAGAGAGAGAAGCAACCAGCTTAACCATAAAAGTTATTTATTGAATAATAGTGATAACTACACAAGGAGGGCTAAACCAACATAACAGTTACATTATTAAAAGTTAATACCTAAGGTAGAAAGGAAAAACACAGAAAGAGAGAGAGAGAGAGAGAGAGAGAGAGAAGGGGATTTCACCCACTCCATGAGGCTTGAACTGGCCAGGGTTCCCAGGTGATGATGGTAGCTCAGGGTCCTGAGTACTGGAGACAGGCAGAGCCCCCAGCACGATCAGTCAGGAGAAGATGGAGTCCCAGTGGAACTGATGCATAGTTTGAATCTAAGCATCAGAACACTTACTTGAACATAGGTAGGGGGGTTTTTTTGTAGAGAAACAACAATGGTTCAAGGGAGAACACTAGATTTGTTTATGGGTAAACTAATGACTCAAGGATTTTCTTTAGGCTAGACAATAGGAGCTGATCACTCTTGGTTATGGGTGGTGTTTTCTTCCAGGGAGCTCACAATGCAACTAGACTGCTTCAGTATTTTGGATATCAATCAAGGATTCATTACTAGCATTGGCCTGATAACTGCTGAGCAGGTTTGGGCAGGCGTAGGTTCATTAACATCTGGAGCAGAGATTCCCATGATGCAGTGCTTCCCTGCTTTTCTGGTCCCAGAGTTCAGTGCGGTTCTCTGTTCTTCATTCTGTATGCTAATCCCTGTCTCATCTTTCATGCAGATGAGGCTAGGGGAGTTGTCTCTGCTCTCCATTCTGTATGCAAATAGAGATGTCTTAATCTTGTCACCCTTGTCAGGAGGGGTCTAGGTGCATCTCCCAATGCCCTTCACTGCTCTCTGCAAGCCTTTTCTCTGATCGGTTTTGGTTCAAGCAGAGTCTGGTGTGTGTGTGGGGGGGGGGGGGGGTTGTCTTTCATGAGTCAGACAGGCTAGATACTACACCCTGGTTCCCCAAGAACACAGAGCTGACTGGTATCCGCAGATATAACAGCTTTAGCTTCAAGGTCTCCATCTGTTTTACAGGATGGCAGTGCCCCCTATGGCTCTAGATATGTGGGCTCGATGGTGGCTGATGTTCATCGCACCCTGATGTATGGTGGGATATTCATGTACCCAGCTAACCAGAAGAGTCCTAAGGGAAAGGTAAACTGTTTGTCTTCTGAACTTACTGTACCTACTCCACTGCTTTTCCAGAGTGTGTGACAGAATGGTTATAATTTATGCATAGTGGCTTAAATATAGCTTTTCTTGAGCTGGTTTGGGAGTATATTAAGGGACACAAAGGTCAAAGTTTTTACAAATTAGATTTGGCCCAACTCAACAGTGGTCCCATCTAACATACTTCTGACCTTTCAGAGTCATCCCATTTATTTTTGTGTTTTTAAACCAATCATTGCATTACAGACTATGCACACATCCTTCAGTGGAGCCAACTTTTAATTCACAGTCTCCAATGGGGATTGAACCTGGAATCTCCAGCACAGAACATACAGGCCTCTACCATTTGACCTAAAAATAGTTTTTTTACTTGGTAGTGAGGATCAAGCAGTTATAGTAACTGGAGCCAACCACTAGAGTGAAACATCACAATGGGTCCTCTGGGAAAGTATTCAAAATAGTGTAGGACTTAGGACTTGTCTACGAGGTGGAGTAATGGCAGGGGTATGATTTTTAAAGCACACTAACCTCTTGCACAGTAATTGGTCCATATAGATTCTGCTGATTCACTTTAATGTAGTGCTATTTGAAACAGTACTACATTAAAAAGCACTAGGGAATCTTTAGTGTGCACCACCAATGTTTACACAGACCAGTTAATGTGCAACACATTAGTGCGTTTTAGATATATCACCCTCATAAAGTGCATTACACCACCATATAGACAAGGCCTGAGTCTCGCGGTACATAGACTGGGTCTGCTGTACTGACTCTGCGGCCTTGTCCTTACTGAAGAACACTGCTACCAGAAATCATGTTTAAATACAGCTGAGCTAGCAAGCACTGTTTCCTTGACCAGTGTGGACAAAGATATTTTGTCCCACAGAACTAGCAAAGCTGCCATCATGATGATTATCTATCCAACTATACAAACCACCTTGGGACAGGGGACTAAAAACTCATCTGAAGAGGCCAATCAATAAGTCCTTGTTGAAAAAGAGGAAAGTAGGGAAATAGCTGGATTCACACCATGTTGCCAGTGCAGGAATCCCCTCATTATGCAATGATTTTCAAGATTTGTTTTTAAGCCATTCCTGGTAACATGGTTCCTGGGACATATTTGCTCAGAATGTTTGAGTGTTAAAGGCCGTCTGGAAGGGACTGGCCATTTATTACAGAATTTGTGGGATGGTCGTGTGTGTGAGAGAACCAGCTTTACAGATTTTCTTTTTCAGGTTAAGTCTTTATATTTGGAAATTATATAAAAGCAGCTGTGAAGTGAATGAGATAAGAGACAGGAAAAAAGGGACATCCTGAAGGTACTGGCAGGCATATACCGAGAGGCAGCATACACCATACATTGTGAAATACATACTGTGCTCTAAACCTCTGGGCAAAGAGTATGTGTACATGGGATCTTCATTTTATGTGAACAGCTGTGCCAGATACTATTAAAAAAAAAAAAAAAAAAAAAAAAAAAAATGCTAAAATTTTACTTTGTGCTCCTTTTTTGAAGGCAATAGCAGTTTCAAGGTGATTTCATTTCACAGCTTTAGAGAAAGCAAGGAACAAATATGGAATTAAAGGGTTTACACGTGTAAATTAGCCTCTAGTAGCTAATGGCTGACTTGGATTGTGTTGCCATGGAGGAGAGGGAAAGGTGACAATTAGCTCAAGACTTTCATTCAGGAAGCCAGGGTGTACTGTGAAGGTGATATATTTAGGTGCTGGAAGGAGAATTTTGGAGGCACTGTTTTCTCAGTCCACTTCCAATAATTTGGTTTTTAATATTGGGGGGCAGAGGAGGTTGCTTTTAATGGCTATTCTACAAACAAAATAAGGGGCTGTCACTTTCAGTTAAGAGTGAAAAGGGCTTGTGATTTGAGGTCAAGTATCACCACCACTTTTTCTAGACCGGTGTCTGCCGCATGTAGTAGGTTTGTCCATAAAGATCAATTCATCCAAAGTCACGGCTGTTCCGGTTTGAAAGACAGTACCACGGCAACTGTTACCCAGTCATCCTCCTTTACCCTGTGAACATCCCCAATGCATAGGCAGAGTGCTGAGAGAGCAAATATGTGGAGTTATACCTGGGATAGATTTACTCCATGGATTTTGGAGCTGAAGCGCATGATGAGCATGCTAAATGAACAAGCTAGTATAGCACAAAGGCCACTCCCTACAGGTCAAGATAAAAACAAGAGTGTCAAGTGCTCAATATATACGAGAGTTAATCTTTGTCTCTCATATTGAAACAAACAGTATCAGCCTATTTGCAGATGCTGTTTTTAAACTGGAAATGTTAACCAAATCATATTTTTGTGGATCTGATGTTCATAATGCTCTTATGAATTACAAAACGTTAATGCATTTAAAGGAGGGAGGCTTGGATGCAGTCAGCTTTCTGAACAAAGGCAAGAAGTATGCTTTTGACCCGGACATGGTGATGAATGAGGACAGACACAGGGATGGATTTTAAGCAGAAGGCCCACAACTTTATTAAACCCAACACAAGGGAGGGGAACTACCTGCCCTGTCACCCAGACTCTTACTTAACTGCCTGTATGTAGTTCCAGGGCAGGGTTAAAGACCTCTACCATATAACCCAACACTCAGGGTAGACTCAGCTTGCTCTTCTGAATCCTACCACCCACCTCCTCCATGCCCTTGTGAAGGCAACAAAGGCTACCAAAACGGGAGGACTTCAGCCTGCGTAGGACACAAGGTCCTGGTCTATCCCGTGAGCACAAGGCCCATCAGCAAATTCCCAGAGCCATTCCTTTTAATTAGACTGGAAACCAGCCACAAGTTGCAATAAACGAACATCCCTACCAAATACTACCACATATTATTAAATCCTATTCCTATTTAGCCTAACTGTGCCTCCAGGATGCTGTGAGGAAGGAAAAACATAAACAAAACCCCCAAAACAGGACTATGCCAATTTGGCCACAATTGTAAGAAAAAAAATTTTTGACCCCAAAACAGGCAATGGGTCAGACCTGCAGCATCTGCAAGACACAGCTCCTAAACTATGGGTACAGGGGGTGGTGGTAACAAGGGTTGCTGAAATAGAGCAAAAAGAGGCTCCTCAAGGCCTGGCCTAGGATTTAAAATTAATGAAAGGGGAGAGCAAAGGACCAATCAGTTTCCTTCCTCCCCTGGCTGGCTAATGAATGGAGACTCGGGGGGGGCGGGGGACACTCCTGCATCCCCCCAGCTAGTGCCTGCTCTACTTCCCCTTTCTACTGGTTCTATCCCAATCACTGCTGGTCCCATCTAGTTTTCCAGCTGTTGAGATAGATGAATGGCATTCTTAAGGTTTACAGTCACACCAAAACAGTGACAAACCCCACGTGATTCTGCAGTGACACCACTGCTGTTTTGTGGCAGGTTTTCTTTTTTGAATTGACCATGCCATAAAGAGACTACAAAGGCCATTGCCCCCATGTTACCTGTTAGCTGGACATTGTATACTTAGAGTGGCATTGAAACAAACTTTAAAGATAAGTAAGAAATAAAGTTAATGCTATGTACATTGCTTAAGTGTATGAAATCCCTGGTTTTATTGCAAACAGTGTGATCACCGAAATTATTACAGGGTTGGTTGTATTCCATGACACACTTCCATTTCTCCAAAGCACATTCTGTTTTTGGGAGGGTGCTTTACATTTGTATAGGCTTTTCCATGCCACACCATTGTATCTCAATACCTAACAAGCCTGTAAGATAGGAAAGTATTATTATCTCTAGTTTGCAGATGGAGACGTGAGGCACAGAAGGAAGACATAAGTGTTTTATCCAAGCAGATCTCCCAAAACCAAGTCCATTAACTGAACCTTGTTAAATCACCAGCCTTTCATTCCCCTTTACATACTGTAGTTGTTCCAATGCCACTGAAAATATTTGTATAGTGGGGATGCTGAGAGCCATTGAGCCAAACTGTAAACCTTCTATATGATGGAAACCACTTCAAGCCAAGGGGTGCTGCCACATCCCTAGACCCCTAGTTCCAGGACCCCAGAGTTTTTTGACATATGACCCAAATGTACTTGCTTTCAAACTGGAACATTTTTATGATGACGTCTGAAATTTCTGTTAACATTAATAGGTATTGGGGGCCTAATTTCCTTCACACTAAACTGAAAATACATTTCTAAAATAACCATAGTTACTTAAAAGTTACTATCTGCATGAACTCAGCTCACTGTAACAGGTTTAGCCGCAGTTGTGCAGTGCTGCAATCAACTCCTGACACTTGAGAATGTCAGCATCAGGTTTCAGACTCCAAAATATCCTGAGCAAACACAACTGTCCAAGCTCCAAGATAACAAATAAGGCCTGTGGGAAGGTGTCACCTTTGCTAGTTTAACCACTTCACTGCTGCATGCAGCCTCAAGAACCTCGTTAGTCCGGCAAAACCTATTGCCAGTGCTGTCCCACCTACTGTGTACCTCAGCTCTGAAATGCTAAAATTCCACTGGAATATTGATACTTCAGTGCAATGTCACTGCATTCTTCTACAGAAGCTGCAATGGAAGCCAGAAGAGAAAGTTTTAAAAATCTCACAATGGGAGATGGGAACATGACGCAATATGATGCTTATGGTGGGGATGTTATTGTTAAAGAAACCCTGAAAGAAGGTTGAATAAAGAGAGGCTGTAAAAGAGAGAGAGTTGAAGAACACAGTGGTTAAAACACTGGCAGATGGTCTATACCAGAGCTCCCATCATTGCTAACACCAATGGAACTGTGGTAGCTTCTCTAGTGGGAGATTTGCAGAAGCTTGCCAAGGTCATAAAGGGAAGGTCAACACTTAAGTTCTGCAAAGTGCTTTGTTGTTATTTCCCCCCCAAACCGTCCTGTATTTTGTCTTTTCTTACAGCTCCGTCTCCTTTATGAGTGCAACCCCATGGCTTTCATCATTGAGCAGGCTGGTGGGATGGCTACCACAGGGTCTGAGCCAGTGCTGGATGTGAAGCCTGAATCTATTCACCAGAGAGTCCCATTGATTCTTGGTTCCCCAGATGATGTGCAGGAATACCTCGCTTGTGTGCAGAAACACCAGAAAAGCAGTTAATGGCATTCACACACCAGATGTTCCTCCCACACCGGCTACATCACTTTCCAGAAAGAGCAGCAATCAGAAGACTTTGGTTTCCGGGATATCAGTTCCCCCTTTCACTGACAATGGAAATAGTGAAGACTGTTCCTAAAGGTTTTAATTCCCCTTGAATACAGGTGCAAAAATGCTTTAGTCTCAGTTTCTGTAATACAAGAGTAAAAGCAAAGTCCTAATTTTAATACTAACAGTATCTACTTGCTTAATACTAAAAAAGGAAGTGAATTGTTTGGGTTACACTCTATTTGATCTGAAGCTAAGTGTCTGATAATGCAGTAGCTGGCATTCTTTGAGACAAAGCATTTTTATATCAACATTCAAGACTTCATTTAGAGACTATCTGTATTTTCTGTTGGAGATTTTGTTGCGGGCAATTATTTTGTCAGCCCTCATACTACCACTAGTCTTGTGATCTGAGTGTGTTTATGTTCCAAATAATATTTGCCTTGGGTAATTAATAAATATTAAAATTGAATTACCTTTCCATGGGAATGGAAAAATGCTTGATACGGTGCTTGAAATCATTCCCACTTCCCTTCTGTCCAGAGTCCCATGTAATTTCACACAAGCTATTACCACACAGCAACTGCCACATCTCAACTTTCCTTCTTAATGAAAGATTTCTCATGTCAGATTTATATTTACTTATACCCCTCCAGCCATACCTGGTGGGGTCTTTATCTAAGAACATAAGAACGGCCATACTGGGTTAGACCAAAGGTCCATACAGCCCAGGATCCGGTCTACCAACAGTGGCCAATGCCAGGTGCCCCAGAGGGAGTGAACCTAAGAGGCAATGACCAAGTGATCTCTCTCCTGCCATCCATCTCCACCCTCTGACAAACAGAGGCTAGGGACACCATTCCTTACCCATCCTGGCTAATAGCCATTAATGGGCTTAACCTCCATGAATTTATCTAGTTCTCTTTTAAACCCTGTTATAGTCCTAGCCTTCACAACCTCCTCAGGCAAGGAGTTGCACAAGTTGACTGTGCGCTGTGTGAAGAAGAACTTCCTTTTATTTGTTTTAAACCTGCTGCCCATTAATTTCATTTGGTGGCCCCTAGTTCTTATATTATGGGAACAAGTAAATAACTTTTCCTTATACACTTTCTCCACACCACTCATGATTTTATCTACCTCTATCATATCCCCCCTTAGTCTCCTCTTTTATCTACCCCAGCTAATTCTAGTACATCCATCACCTTGATATCCAGGTGCCTGTCCCATGTGTATTAATGTAAGCTATTGCCTTGCAAACACATCATCATCACACTGACTGTATTACACTTCATCTACTTTTTTCTTCTCATCCCTCATTTTGATTTTTTGTCCACATTTAGACCATTACAAGTTGAGAATTATACTCAACAAGTGAATTCACTTACATTTACTGTACTCATGCACTTGTAATACATCCATTTGTAAAGTGGCATGGGCTATTCAAAACACCACATATTACTCATATATAGAGCCCTGCGTGGATACAAAATTTGTATCTACATCTGATCTGCGATCCACAAAAACAATCCGTGGATATAAAGCAGATATCCGCAGATTTGCAGAGCTCTACTTACATTCAGTAATGTTTTTCATAGGGGATGGAGCTACTTTGTGGACCCAACATGGATTTAGTTCCAATGGCGCTGGAACACTTTTTGGAGTGGGGGTGCTGAGCTGCACCCCCTTACTTCTGTCCATGTTCCTAACCACTCCCTAGAGCCGGGAGTAGGACCATGGCTCTGGGAACGGGATGGGAGACGTGGTGGCTGGGATCCCGCATGCGGGGCCAATGGCTGGGCGGGACCCTGGGGCTGTCAGCAGAGCCCCCAGTCCCCTGGTGGCCAGGACCCCACACGCAGGGCCAGTTGCCAGGACTCTGCAGCTGAATCACACCCTGGGCTGGCAGCGAGCCCCTGGGCGCAGTGCCAGAGGCTGAGCGGGACCGGCGGCCAAGCAGGACCCAGGGCCGGCAGCAGAGACCCCAGATAGTAGTGGGGCCGGCGGCCGGGACCCCGAGCAGCAGGGTCGCAGGGCTGGGACCCTGGGCGCAAAACCTGGGGGTGCTGCAGCACTCCCCGCACCCCTACTTCCCATGCCTATGTTTGGTTCACAGACTCAACTAATAAACAGCTATCAGCCCTACCCCATCTACTGCTCAATTACTTTAAGGTGCAGTATCACCCTACAACACAAAAATCCAGAGGAGAGCAGCTATAGATGCCTCCCCCTGCATTCCAGATGAGAACAGTTACTGAGGCAGGATTCATCCATTTTGCCTCAGTCCTAAACAAGCTATATGTGCAGTGGAGATCTTCTATTCAAAATGAAGGGAGACAGTTATTAAAACTGCCTGTGATTGTTTGATGGTGCTACTATGCCTCTATGAGCTGCAATTTTCAGAGCCTCAGATCTCAGCCAAATCAAAAGGGATTTTCATCAGGACATTGAGAAATCTCTCTCCTTCTTATGGACCATTTCAATGCCAAATTTGAATTTTCTATTGCTACACACTTCAGCACTGAACCTGTTCGAAAAACGTTACAAAAATGTTTTCTAATGGGAAAAGTATTATTTTGGCTCTGGCCTTTTTTCTCAGAGATGACTTAACTGTTTATCCTGGAACTATGAACAATTTTTCTTTGGCTAGAGTCTAGGGCAGTGGTTCTCAAACTTTTGTACTGGTGACCCCTTTCAAATAGCAAGCCTCTGAGTGTGAGTCCCCTTATAAATTAAAAACACCTTTTTATATATTTAACACCATTATAAATGCTGGATGCAAAGCAGGGTTTGGGATGGAGGCTGACAGCTTGTGACCCCCCATGTAATAACCTCGCGACCCCCTGAGGGGTCCCGACCCCCAGTTTGAGAACCCTTGGTCTAGGGCTTGAAAAATGAGATTTAGAATGGAAATGTTTAAACTACTTTAATTACATAAGCCACTGTCACTTCAACTAGAAGTGCAATTGATCCTCTTTATAACTGTAACCTTTGGAGCTATACTCTATTCAACAAAAGTAGCTATACAACAAAAGTAGAGGAGAGAAAGGGTCTGTAGAAAACAGACACATGCACATTGCTAGCCTTACCACATTTCAGGACTGTTACCTTGTTACTGCTTCAGCTGAAGGCTGCATTTTAAAACAAAAAACTCCACTCTGCCCCCCCGCTTTTTTTTAAAATGCCACTGAGTCTTCTAGTATTGCAGTGGAAACAACCTTCGAACAACATCTATACCATGTACTTGGTTGCTCCAACTTCCCTTCCTTATCTGCCTTCCCCCTCCTCACCACCAACCCTGGAGCAACCAAAGCAGTGTTTAATTCTATGAGATATAAGAGGAGCAAGTAGCCAGAGAGAACTGAGAAGTCACCATGACAGCATTAAGGCTACGTCTACACTGCCTGCCTGAATCGGCAGGTAGAAATCGATCTCTCGGGGATCGAATTATCGCGTCTCGTTGGGACGCGACATTCGATCCCCGAATCGATGCTTGTACTCCACCAGGGGAGGTAGGAGTAAGCGCCGTCGACGGGGGAGCCGCGGAGGTCGATTTGCCACCGTCCTCACAGCGGGGGAAGTCGGCTCCGATACGTCGAATTCAGCTACGCTATTCGCGTAGCTGAATTTGCGTATCTTAAATCGACACCCCCCCAGTGAGGACGTAGCCTAAGATTATAACCAAGGCAGCCTTAAGGTGAAGCATATTAGATTTATAATGTAATTATACACTAATTTTTAAAACATTGTTATTCACTGGAATGCTATGAAATCTCACCAGAGAAATTAGCTTCCATTTCCAGCAGGCACTGATTTATGTAAAAAGCTCTATTCGGTCATTGCATTGGAACATTTAGCTGTTTTCTTCGCCAGCTGAATTATTCTCTTGCAGTTTTAAAAAATAAAATTAAACAAAAGACAAACAAAAACAAAGGGCTCGTTTACACACAGTTTTTGTACCGATTTAACAATATTGACTTAGAAACCAATATAATATCACAGTACAGCCTGCTAGTGCAGATTCAGTTATACCAGTATACAGGTGCTTGTATTGATATACCCAAATAAACTCTACTGATATAAGCACTTTCATACCAGTATAACTGAATTCATACTTGGGGTTGCACTGATTTACCAATATAGTTAAATTTTTACAAAAACTGTGTAGATCGCATCTTAACTTCTCTAAATTCTTTGCCACATTCCATATTCATGCTACCAGCCTCTTCCACTGGAGGATCCGGTGCTGGACAAGGTACCTTATAAGCTCTTAACTTCCAGTCTTGTAGCAATTATTAGGCGATAAAGCCCACAATCTGTGGATTATTGTTTAATTGGTAGCTGACAGAGATTAAGACCTTGTCTGTATTTGGGATTTGCCCCAATTCAGCAACTGGATAGCTGCACTAATGCAAATCCCATGTGTAGATAAAAAAAAACCTCTGATTTTCACTGGTGTAAATTCTAGCTTTCCTTGTCTACATTTGGGATTTGAACTGGTGCAGCTACTCTCTCTCTCATGTTTTTATATGGCCCTTGTTACTCTAGTACCTTAGCACTTCACAGTCTTTAATAGGTCTATCATCACAACATCCCGATAGATAGGGAAGTGTTATTATCCCTATTGTACAGATGGGGAACTTAGGGCTTGGCTACACTTGCCAGTTACAGCGCAATAAAGGAGCCCCGGGTGCTCTAGCTCACTCCCTGTCCACACTGGCAAGGCACGTAGAGCGCTCTGTCTCTGCTATCAGTACAGCGCTGCTGGCACTCCACCTCGGCGAGAGGAATAACGTTTGCTGCACCTTGGCTACAATGCACGGGCGTCAGTGTGAACGAGGTGTTGGGTTACTGTGCTCTGATCGGCCTCTGGAAATGTCCCATAATCCCCTTATGTCAAGTGGCCACTCTTGTCATTGTTTTGAACTCCTGTAGGAATGCAAAAATGCCCTTTCAAAGCTCTGTTTCTGACAGCCAGCGTGCAAGCCATTAGTGTGGAATGCTGTGAGTGAGAGAGAAAGGTGGTGGGGGGAAAACGGGGGTCTGCTGCTGTCTGAACTTACAAGACAGCATGTTGAGATGCTCTCAGCTCACCAAAACCCCACTCTCTACATACAAACAACACATTCCCTGGCACACTCTACCCCACCCCCCCCAGGGTCGGCGAGTTGTATGGGCCCGTGGTGCCCGGGCTCCAGCGAGTTCAGGGCCCGGGGGGGGCCCGGCTCCACCAATGTTCACGGCCAAGTCTCTCCTCCGGCTCCACCTGCCGCCCTGGCATGCCTCCCCTGAGTGTCCCTGGCTGCCCCCTGCAGCTCCGTGCTGCATTCCCTCGCCAGCTGCTGCCGGCTACAAGGGAGCAGCGTCCCTGAGGAATGCCTGTGGAAGAGGAGGGGAGGAGCCACATGGCAGCCCC
Source organism: Terrapene triunguis (assembly GCF_002925995.2). Classification (NCBI taxonomy): domain Eukaryota; kingdom Metazoa; phylum Chordata; order Testudines; family Emydidae; genus Terrapene; species Terrapene triunguis. The sequence continues at coordinate 20,089,669 of NW_020664464.1, read as the reverse complement.
CACCTCCAGCAGGCAACTCTGAAGTGGGGGGGCTTATCCTGGCTGGACCGCCTGAGCAGCAGCCGGGGGAGCTTGGGTGAGTGTCATGCCAGGGGAGGCAGGGAAGGACCTCCCGTCCCCCGGAGCTCGCTGATGCCAGTAGGGAGAGGGCTAGGGGGAGTCCTCCTCTCTGCCCCCCTGCCCCAGCCCCGGGGCAGCCTGCCTGCCGCACCCCCTCCTACACCCCAACCCCCTGTCCCAGCCCAGAGCCTGCACTCAACACCTAAACTCCCTCCCAGAGCCCATACCCCTCTCACACCCAAACACTCTCCCAGAGCCTGCACCCCCTCCTGCACCCCAATCCCCTGCCCCAGCCCAGAGCCTGCCCCAGCCCAGAGCCTGCCCCCAAATTCCATCCCAGAGCTCACACACCTCCCACACCCAAACTCCCTCCCAGAGCCTTAGGCAGGTGTGTGTTGGGGGGTGGGACTTGGACGCATTCTAGGCACCACCAAAAATTATACAAACCTGCTGTCCCTGCACTCCCCCATTTGAAAAGCATGTCGCAGTCACTTGAATGCTAGGATAGCTGCCCATAATGCACCGCTCCCAATGCCGCTGCATGTGCCACAAATGTGGCCATGCCAGCGCGCAAGCAGGTGTCAGCGTGGACAGACTGCAGCGCTTTCCCTACTGCGCTCTCCGAAGGTGGGTTTAACTCTCAGCGCTCTACACCTGCAAGCGTAGCCATGTCCTTAAATTAAAAGTTAGAAACTAAGCCTTGGAGGCTAGTTGTTAGCACCCTTATTACTGAACTCTCCTTCCTCTACATTGGTGACTGGCCATTAGTTACTGGAATCAGGGCAGGTTCCCAATGCAGACAAAGCTTCAACTGGTGAAATTGTTCTGAGGTAGATTCAAAAAGTCAAAAATACTGGCTGATTAGATTATGCCACATGCCTAGATCCCAGAGATAGTAAACTAAAGGACTTGTAAATAACAGGCTATTTTTGAAGCATGTGGCACAGAGAAAGAAGAAGTATGTCAATTTCTTCTCTTCAAGAGAGTTATCAGTGACTGAATAGGGGGACCTAGGGATAAGCCGAGGGACATGGCCATACCGTGTCCTCACTGCTGCAGGGGACAGGATGGAAGGAGGAGTGGCCAGATTTGGGATGCAGGAGGTGGAGCAACATGGATCCATTCTTTACTCTCACAGGAATCTCCTCTAACCCATGGGCTGGGAGACAAGATCCTTCTTAAACCACTGGGTATGTAGAACAACATGTCAAATTTGATTTTGGAATTGAAAGTATCCTTTTCTAACAAAATACAAATTCAGACCTCTTCCTCAGAGTTATTTTGAGAAAACACAAACCATGCACTCTGGCTGAGGCTATGTCTACAGTGCTGCAGTAGAGCCGTATTGTAGACATTTTCTACATTGATAGGTGTTTTTCCATCAATGTAGTAAATCCACCTCTCCTAGTGGTGGTATCTAGGTCAATGGAAGAACTCTTTTGTTGACCTCGCAGTGTCTACACCAGAGGTTAGGTCAGCTGACCTACATCACACGGGGGTGAATTTTTCACATGCCTGAGCAATTTAGGTACGTCAGTTTAAATTTTAAGTGTAGCTCAGGTAGGGTGACCAGACGTCCCGATTTTATAGGGACAGTCCTGATTTTTGGGGCTTTTTCTTATATGGGCTCCTATTACCCCCCACCCCCGTCCCGATTTTCACACTTGCTGTCTGGTCACCCTAAGCTCAGGTCTGAGAATGCAGGTAGTCTGTGTTGCATTTAACTCCACAAGAGTCCTGATATCACTGGGCCACAACCTCTTATCCATGGCTGGTTGCCAGGATGTGAGAGTACATGCAGACAGCTGAAGAAACTCAGACATGGTCTTTATAAATAAAGCGTCAGAGAGACCACATTTAGCAACTGAAACCCAATCAAATAGGGACATGCAGCCTTATTCAAGGCTGCCAGGAGAAATTGGGAACCCTGGGGGCATGTGTTATATACAGTAAACACTTTTTTTGCTGATCATATGTTAGCTCTGTCCATTTGGCACTGTCATGCGATAAGCTTTTTCATCAAACAGAAGCATTGTATTCCAGCTCAGCCAACTATCAACATGACACAATAGGTAAAGCTTTGACACTTGTAATTACCAGCTACAGGTAACAAACTCTGCAAATGTCTACAGTTAAGACATATACTTGAAGATGCACTTATCCCTATTGCTATATTTCTTTGTCCTTTTAAATTTAACATATTTAGAAAACAGAGTCCAGATGTAACAAATATTTGCTATGGTTTGGGGAACAACATGCAGAAATCTAGATTGGTTATATGTAGCTGGGATCTGATGATTAAAAAAAAAAAAGCTGCTTTTTTACTGTTGTCAAACTTAATTCTAAGAGAGAATTTCAATACATGTTAGAACCTATTTCAGGAGTAAAACAAGGAAACTATTGGAACCCTTTGATATCCGAGAATCTGAAAATACCCCTGGTTAAGCAAAAGAGAGCAAATTTCTCCAAGTGGATAATACATCTCCAGCAAGGGAAGGATTGTCTTGTGGCTAAATCACAGGACTAGGAATCAGAAGATGTGGGTTCTCTTTGAGAAACATGAGATTCTCAGACAATTTTGTTGCCAGAAACCTTCACAGTCTATTCACACACTGCTGCCCTGTTTATCCCAGCTCTGCAGAAAACTGTCTTCAGTTAGACAACAGCAGTAGCATAGAACAAACATTACGATCTATCAACCCATTCATTTCAGTGAGCCGTTAAAGTCAAAGCCTAGTTGGAAGCATTTAAATGCTGGCACTATTAGTCAAATGTAATAGTGTTAGGATTTGAAGAAAAAACAATTGAAGTGAGGGCACATTTTAGAACATTGGGTTTAGAAATATACTTGGTGCAATCCCACTGAAGCCCTGGGCTGTGTTATATTTTCCATTAATTTCCCCGGGGATAGCCATGGCCAGAGAGCCAGCAATGGACTCCAGGGTACGTCTATATTGCATTATAAACCCATGTCTGTGGGACCTAGGCTTGTGGACTCAGTGTTTACAAGCCTGCACTTGTAAACATATACCCTGCATTGTAAACCTGGGTCTATGATTACTGGACCTGGGTCTCAAAGCCGTGCTAACACATCCATACTGCACTATCCTAGGGTCCGGGTCTTCTGTGCTTGCTGATCCGATTCAGACTAAGGGCTAGTCTACACTAGCAATGCTAAAGCGCTGCCATGACTTGTGTGGTCACTTAAAAAAACAAAACAAAAAAACACCTCCATGACAGGCGTAGCTCCCAGCGCTGGTGCACTGTTTACACTGGCGCACTGTTTACACTGGCGCTTTACAGCACTGAAACTTGCTGTGCTCAGAAATTGCTGTAAATTGCCAATGTAGACAAGCCCTGATTTCTGTGTGGTTGGAATTGGGGCTTGGGCTCAAACCTGAGTCAGAACCTTGTTTAGTGTACAGTGTAAACATACCAGAGGCCATAGCTAAAACAGAGCCACAGGATCTCCATGCAAATAATTCTGGCTTCCCACAGAGCCCCAAGGATTTGCCAGATTTCAGGGCAAGATCCACAGCATTTTCCACAGGATGGGGACAACTCCTGCCCCCTTACCAGATAATAAGGGGGATCTGCACAAGGCACATCTACTTTGGGGAAAATTTCTAACTGGTTTCAAAACTAGTTCAGCTAAACCAATTAGACCCATAATGGTTACCTGTTTTAAGAAAGCCTGGTTTCAGTAAAAACAGATCAGGCTACCTTCAACCAGGTCTATGTTATAGTCCTGTAGAGAGGCCCAGGGAGGTTTCCTCCCTCCGAGACCCCCTGCTATGGGGCTTCTCCCAGAGAAGGGGATGATGTGGGCCAAATTTAGCAAAGTTTTGTTTCGCGTTTGTTTTGAGGCAAGACTGTTTCCTGAAACTCTTCTGCTAGCTCTGCCCATTCAGTACCATTTGTCAAAATGATTAATAAACATAATGAGTGTGAGAACACGCTCAAACTAGATGGAGTCCATGAAAATTCAAGTCTACACAATATTAAGTGAAGCTAAGCCTAAACGTTCTTGTCAGCTCCTTTGCAGCTCACCAGTGGAACAGTTTATCACTTGAACAGAAGGCTCCTTGGTAGAGATAAAATACCCACTCCATTACTCATTCAGCTATGTGCCGCCTTTGGGGAAGAATGCACTCAGCAGGCCTAATCCCAGCCCAGGGCAGGGTTGTTTGTGTCGCACTGATTCAGAGTTAAACTGAAATGAACTGTCAGCACATGCCCTGGAAAAAGAGAAGTCAGTTTACCTCATACTGAAACGGAGATCCTGGTTGCTCTGTGTCACACAGGGCTGCCGGGGGGGGGGGGGGTTGGGGGGGGGGAGGGGGGGGCAAGTGGGGCAATTTGCCCCAGGCCCCGGAGGGGCCCCCACGAGAATATAGTATTCTATAGTATTGCAACTTTTTTTTATGGAAAGGGCCCCCGAAATTGCTTTGCCCCAGGCCCCCTGAATCCTCTGGGCGGTCCTGGTGTCACATGTTTTAAAAAAAACCTAACTCCAGGATGAACACAAACATGCTCCATTCGCCTTGCACACCTAGTTTAGAGTCATTCTATCAACATTTTGCCCTTTTGATTCTTTGGTTTCCTGTTTTGTTCCTGCCTTGACTGTTTCCTTTGCCTTTTAACCTGCCACTATTTGCTACCTCAACATAAAAGAGAGTTGCTAAAATGAAAATACAGCAGAAATGTTAAATGAAAGGAAATGGGCCACTTTACAAACTAGACTTTACATAAAATTTAAACTAGTAGAAGAGAGGAAGTTAGATTTGACCTAAAAACCACCATTAAAGTGATACTTTTAAAAGAACCTAGTACCCTGCTGTGAGACCTTCAGCAAATAGCTTTACATCTGTGTGCCTGTTTCTCCTCCTACCCTTTGTCTGGCTTGTCTGTTTTGATAGCATACTCTGGTGCAGTTACTCTCTCCCTGTTTGTACAGTACCTAGCACAATGGGGACCTGATCTCAGCTGAGACAAATGCTAAATCATAACTCCCACTGAAGTGCTTGGGAGTTGCCTGTCTGCACCATAGGGAACAATCAGGGCTTCTTTTGAAATACAGTGCTATATCTCATGAGAAATGTGGTCTAATGGTCTGTAAACACAACTCAAGAGGCAGGAACCAAAGGTTCCCTCAGGCCTTATCTACACTAGAAAATTAGATCGGCTTAACTATGTTGGTCAGGGGTGTAAAAAATCCGCACCCCCTAAGCAGTGTAGTTAAGCCTACCTAAATCCCTGTGTAGACAGCACTAGGTGGACAGAAGTATTCTTCAGTCTACCTACCTACTGCTCTTGGGAAGGTGAATCATCTATGCCAATAGGAGAATCCCTCCCAGCAGCATAGGTAGCATCTCCACTGAAGTGCTGCAGCAGCACAACTGTGCCACTGTAACATTTTAAGTGTAGACAAACCCCGAGTTTCTGTAGGATCATGGGGAAATCACTTGACTTCTCTGCTTCAGTTTGCCATTTTTAGCTATGTTGCAGGTTGTTATGAGTTCTAATTAATGTATACAAATTGTTTTCAAGATGCAAAGAACAATAGAGAGCTAATTATCAATAGATTATCTCCTGCAAAATTAGTAGCACTGTCATATCTATAGCTTGGAAGACTTACCACCTGTACCAAGAGCACCTCTCAACCAACATTGTGCACTTGAGCTGGAAGAGCAGTTTGTGATGTTATTTTAGCACAGTCTGAAACAATTCAACATAGGAAGAGCAGGAATTCATAAAGAGATCTCAAACAGGACCTGTAGTTATAATAATTGCATTTCTGTAATAAATTTTGGTAGAACCATTTACCTGTGCTTCCCGGGACTTGTTCCAATGCAGTATCATGCTAAAAGCTATCCCCATTGAACGTCTTTTTTTCCCCTCCCCCCGAAATGCCTTATAACTAAGTAAAAGATTTAAAGAGTTCATCATCTAGCTTTGTCAATTTGCTTTCAATCTTGTGACTAAAACTGACAGAACATGAATTCACACCAGGGAGAGAAGTGGCAGCATTTAGAAATCTGCCTTGTGTAATTTAACAATCATTCATGACTCAGCAGCACCTGACCTGTCATTCTGAGGCCACCTGCACTACATTTAGCTTATGGACTTTAAACAACAAACACAGCCCAGGGAAGTTCTAGGATTAATGACCAGCTGCAAGGAGAAGAGCTGATGCCCCATTTCAGCATTAATTACCCAGAGAAGGCCTCAGGCTGTGGTAATTATCAGTGTTCAAAGCCACTGTGTTTTATTTGTTCCACTACCCCTCCATTTGAAAACACACAGTATGAATGTTAAAACCACGACATACGCAAAAGACTTTCTCTACTGCTCCTTAGACAGTCATTCCAGCCACCATGATACATAAACCAACAACAATAATCGTAATGGCTCCAAAGCTCACTCAGTGGAACCACTCTTACCACAGCGAGACTTTGTGTAAGAAAATATAGTGAACCAGCCTCCTCGCTGGAAATAGCACATAAATCTAGTGATGGAGATCCTCAAGACATAGAGTTCATTTCATATAAGCTTCTGGAAGCCTAGAAGCTTATCTGAATTAGCCATAAGGAAAAAGAACTACCCACCAACAGAGCTGGGGACCCGACCCGACCCTCCCCCAAATAGGCCCAGAGATAGACCTTCCTTCCAACACCATCCCCTCAGTCTTACCTAGAGATGTCTTCTAAGAAGGGTGGGGCTGGGAGAGGGAGCTCTCCCTCTTCATCTCTCATGGCCGATAGATTAACACTGTCCAACATTTGTGACCACTGCTTCCCAGTTCAGAATGGTGTGTGGAGCAGAGGACAATGAGTCCTGTGTAGGTAATCCTCACAATACTCGGTAGTGTTTTTAAAGGCTCAGCTCCTGCAGCCATTTAATTAATTAAGAATCTGTTTTCATTTTTTTTTTTTAAAGCAGGTTTCTAGACTTCATAGCTGCCAGGAAAAGCTTGAAAATATGAACCCCAAATGCTCAAAACCAGCAAGGCAAATGAGAAGAACCCAGTGTTTGTTATTTTTTATAATCTACTTTTAAGCCAGGCTCATGATTTTTTAGGGCCTGACTCTTGAGGTCTGGCAATACTGTTAAAGCACTCTATTCCCCACACACTCTACATAGTTACCAAGGAAACAAAGGTTTATGACCCTTAGAAAAGTTAGAGACCTTTTTTCACCCTATTTGATACAGAAAGAACAAACAAAAGATAGTCACTATTGCTGTGAAAACAAGTTTCAAATGGCTTCTACTGGCATTTCTGAACTCATGTGATGTGGTACACCAATCAGTGAGCCAGAGGAAATACCATGTGATTTCCATTGTTTGACCAATCTCAGACTGAAAGTGAAATTTTAATACTCCAGGAAAAGATTGAAAATATTTACCATCACACAGTAAAATTTTTGGTCACATTTGACAGAAATAAATGTGCATGAAAACTGGTTCATGGAAACTTCTCAATCTAAAGAAAAGGCAAGTATCAAGCATCTTCTAGTTTAGGAGGCTATTTTGCCTAAACTCGGCTTATCACACACCACAAGCCTCAGTCTGCAGTTTTGAGAACTTTGTGTAGCTAATCCACTTCTCTTGTTAGCTATTTCCTAAATAAATCCCTGCTGAAGAGTAGAGGATAAAACATTTATTTTTAAGTGACCAAAGATTTCCCCACACAGGCTAAGGGGCCACATTCAGACTTTACTGAAGCTTAGTGTATTTGAAGGAAAAAGTGGAACAGTGTGGCTCTCTGGTGCACTTTATACATATTTGATAGTCTCCTTTTATAAGTATGAGAGCAAATCTTACTTTAGGCCATGGAAGACTCTCACAGCAGGGAAACCAGTGCAGTTCTGCTGAGCCAAGAGCTAGGCTTACAGGGACTTTGGCAGTGGGGTTGAGAAAAACAGGGGCAGGAATAGTAGATCCACTATTTTGCTCATCTACTGGCTATTCACCACCACAAAGCAGTTATTCATAAACTGCAGGGTTTACTGCAGCCCTGAGTTTGCACAGAGCAGCTCTCTACTGCCAGGCTGCAGATAAGGTCTCCTTATCACTAGTGCCCAAAATGAATTTCCCAGGCTATGCCCTGGTCCAGAAATGGTGCATGGCACGCATCTCATGAACCCTACTAGATGCACCTGGAGCTTGTTCTCTTTCCAAGGAGGCAGGAGGACAGAACAAAAATATAAGAGCATGTCCCTACATGAGCAATTAATGTATTCACTGAAAAACAAAATTGGCTGTGTAAAAGAAAGCTAGGCCCTGCTTTCCTTTAGTTCATGTGACCAAAATCTATTCAGATCAGTCTCTCCACCTGCAGCATTACATTAGTCCCCTGTTTGGAGAGGACTTTTGCAAACTTCATATTCAGGCCTGTAAGCAAATCTTATCTTTCCACCCACATTCATTCATATTACCATTCATTCATTAATTGCAACCAGCTAAGAAATATGTGGTGCAGGTCTCTCCTATAACTGCTCGCTTTAATTGTGTGTAATGCTGTCCTTTCATCTAGGTATTTTAGGTACCCCAAGTTGCTTCTTGCAAACACAGTAAGTGCCAGTGCCTTAAAACAGCTTGTAGCATGCATTGCTATTCTCCAGAAAGGGAGAGAATGAGTGAGGGACATTGAGACCAATTCTTATTCAGGGATGAAAAGGTCCATAGTGAGCTTTCAGTCTGTTCAAGGAGTCAGTAAAGTGCAGTGGTAACCAGGAAGTAAAATGCAAGCATAGTGACATGATTATTACAGCTGGCTTGATCTGTTAATATCCAGAAATCACCATAAGTATTAATATTTAAAAATATGATAATCAGTGTTATACTTAATATAAATATGCATAATAAGGATGAATAACTATGAATTTATTATGGAGACAGTTACTAAATTATTGGAAACAGCAAACGATGTTACTTATATCCACAAGCGGGAGCATTGCCACAGTCCTTTTCTAATGTGATTACACAACTACCATCTTCTGATTGCCGTGTGTCTGTCTCAGGCCATGTTTGCTTGAGACTCCCTCAATCCATTTATTCACTAGAAAATAATTAATAAGGAAACATTTTACCTATGCAAACCACTGGTTAATTACTCACTAGAAAACTGTGCAACATCAAAAAGGGCTTTTGTAAGAAAACTTGTCCCAAATCAGGGTTTAGAGGTTAAGGTTCATGACAAAACTGGATAGCAAGTATTTTGTCATGGTAGCACTTGGGTTTTCTTGGAATGCGTTGAAAGACAAAGTTCAGTGATCACCTAATTTCATCCAGGAGGGGGGAAATAAGCTTGTTTATCAGTTTGTAAATGTCAAGTGATGAGCTGGTCAGCATTAGCAAAGAAAGAGCACTAAACTCAGTTCATAAAAGCAAGAATTGGTCACACTGTATTTAGCATGCACAGAAAGGATGAGCAAACATTTACTGCATTTATTTTTAAAGAGAGAGGGAATAGTTAGGATTTTTTTAGATAAATTGATTATTGGAGTTTTGAGAAGCTGCTTCATGCATGAGAATGGAAGCACTAAATTATTTTTATGATCTTGCCTATCCACAGAACATATACAATAGGTCATGTGGTCACTAGCCACCAAAAAGAATAGTCATTCACAGAGTAGATCACAGAAAGTGGTATTCTTGGGAGATCTTTAGAATAAAGATCCTATCTACACGGTAACTACCAGAATTCTGAGAAGCCAGGTGCAATATAAATTATCCCCCAATTAAAATTAAAACAGTTCATTCTGGCAACATAGATGGAACTGAGCCAAGAATGCAGTCCTGAAACATTGCACAACATTGCCCTTCTGCAGGCCCGTAGCATGATTCAGCCCTGTCTACATTTTATGGCCAAACCATATATTTAAGTGGTATAACTGTGTCTCTAGCACTCTTGTTGCTACTGTGGAGACAGGACCTGAACAAGGTATTTTGCTTATGGACTCCAGGACTCTCTAGTTGAAGAAACTTTACCATTACTTAAAAATAATACAACACATAACAAATACAACAAATTCAACTCTCATTAGCAATATGGAGCTACAAAAAAATGTTGACTAACACTGAAATATTTCAAAATGTGTCTTGTGACTAAAGCTTTTAGTTACACATAAACAGGAAACACATCAGGAGGTTTTTTTTTGCATAAAATGCTTTTTTGCTCAATCCAGCAGGGGACAAGTGATAAGACTGAACAGTTCCTGCACAACCAACTATATCCCACTCAAGAGATCATAGTTAACACTTTAAACTAGTGCTTCCAAAGAGTCTTTTCATTTGCTTTATAAATTATGGGGATTGTAAGGGAATCATATTATGGGATTTAACACACTTAGGGCACGCCTACATTTAGGCCATGTCTACACTAGTGAGCTTACAGTAGCACAGCTGTACTGATGCAGTTGCGCTGCTGTAAGATCGCTCATGTAGCCACTGTATGCTGACAGGAGAGAGCTCTCCCGTCAACATAATAAAACCACCTCTACAAGCAGTGGTAGCTATGTTGGTGTGAGAAGCTCTCCGGCTAACATAGCGCTGTCCACACCAGCGCTTCTGTCGATGTAACTTTTGTTGCTCGGAGGATGTTTTTTCACACCCCTGAGCGACATAAGTTACGCCAACAGAAGTGGTAATGTAGACAAGCCCTTAAAACGCTGCATCAGCGCAGCGGTGTAGCACTGTAATGAAGATGGTCTAAGCGAGGGGTCGGCAATGTTCGGCACGCAGCTTGCCAGGGTAAGCACCCTAGCGGGCCGGGCCAGTTTATTTACCTGCTGACACGGCAGGTTCGGCCGATCGTGGCCCCCACTGGCTGCGGTTTGCCATCCCAGGC
>NW_020664464.1:20065119-20078357 GCF_002925995.2 Terrapene triunguis | reverse complement strand
GTCAGCAGGTAAATAAACTGGCCCGGCCCGCTAGGGTGCTTACCCTGGCAAGCTGCGTGCCGAACATTGCCGACCCCTGGTCTAAGCCTACAGGTGAGATCTCTGCCGGCAGATTAGTTAATCCACTCCGTGAGAGATGGCAGCTATGTCGGTGGGAGAAGCTGTCCCGCTGACATAGCATTGTCTACCTGCAGGGGGTTAGGTTGGTATAACTACGTCGCTCAGGGTTGTGGATTTTTCTCGCCCCCTGAGCGACATAGTTACACTGATATAGGTCTGTAATGTAGACCAGATCTTACTGATGTTTAGCAGTTGTATAACTGCTATTAAATCTCTATCAGCATGTTTAAATACAAATTACACATACGTGATACAGTTTAAATGCTAAAATTAGGACACATTGCTGAAGTTGTTATTGGACATGTTTATTTCAATGGTTAGAATTACCCACTTGGCTGGCCATATTCCTGACCCGGTGGCATTCCATCCATATGTAAGGATGTCTCACTGGATTAGAGAGTGCAATTTTAAATGTATAAAAAACTGGATTATCAATGCTGAGCACCTTCTCTCCCTCCTCTTTGGCAGTCATTCTGCCCATCCCTCCTCCCTTCCCCCACCCCCACTCTCTCTCTCTTCTGAAGAAATTGTTTCCTTCCTTCCTTCTGACCAGAGTGATATCTTAGTTTTGAAACTTGGCTGTTTATATTAATCCTGGTGTTTCTGGTCAACAAACCTCTTCCTCTCCCACAACATTTTACAGCAATTCAAGTCCCAGTTGCCTTTGTGGTGGGCCCTAAGTGCACTGAATCAAGGCATATCCTCTCCCTTCAGTTGTAAATCCAGATTGTCTCCCAACGTCTACGTTGCATGATCTGGTACACTCTCAGACTGGGAAGACTCTAGACATAATTAAACTCACAGCATTGCCAGCTTCAACTGTACAAAAATTGTGTCAGCCCCCATTCCCCAAAAAAACTATTAAGACTGTGTTAAAACTTTTGGAATTTTCAAAGAGTTAGGGGGCCTTTTTGTCTTCTGGGTTTTGAGGCTGTAGGGCTCACGTTTTCTACAACTGAAAGGGCCAGCCATTCAGGGTTTTTTCCCTTAAATGAAAGCTGAGATTCTCACATGGCTCCTGGTGCTAGCACTTAACCACCAAATATCATGAGATGTGACCAAAAAAAAAATCACAAGAGCTGGCAGACTGTTAAAGAGGCTTACGCAAATAGGTTGGCCCCCTTTTCTCACAAAGCGACAAACTGCCATCTCCAAAGGGAAATCACCTGGAAGGGAGCTCAGTGTTTTCACCAGATCGAGGTGGGGAGGGTCCTTTCTGACTGAAATAAACAGCAGGATGTTAAGTCTCCAGAACCAGCTGATTTTGAGAAATCCACTGGAGAACAGGGACATCTGTACAAAGGTCCTGTGCACTGGCTCTGTGGGACTTGGTCCATTCCCAACTCTGGACCAGCATGGCCTACTGGAGGTGTTGGCAGTAGGATTACCCATATTTCAAGTTCCCAAATAGAAGACACTACTGGGGAAAGGGGTGGTATAGTTTCTTTCTACTATCACCCTTACTTCTGAGCTGCTGGTGATGGTGGTGCTGCCTTCAGAGCTGGGTGCCCGGCCTGCAACCACCACTCTCTGGCTGCCCAGCTCTGAAGGCAGTGCCATCGCCAGCAGCAGCAAAGAAGGGGGGCAAACATGCTGCTATTGAGGCATGCCAGGAATTGCAGTTCTATCAGAATCGATGTTGGAAAAAGGATGAGCAAGGAATAAATCACAGCTGTTTGTTCATATTTCAAAAATCTTCACAGGTGGAGAGCAGCGGACCAAAAAAGAGGTCAAGTACGGGAAAACTCAGATGTGTGGTAATCCTAGCTGGCAGAAGCTCCAACTCCTCTTCAGCTTCGTAGGCAGTATCTTGATCTTCACTTTAATTTTGACATCTTTCTCCCTCCTGAGTTTGAAGACAGAGACCACCACCATTTCCTAATAGAATGGAATTTTCCTCAAATAAAGGCTTTTGTCTGAGATCTTTACTTGTATGGTAATTTGTTTCCGATGTTTCTTCTCTCCCCCCACCAAAAAAAAAAAAAAAGAATTACTTCTTACAGAGCAGCTGATTTATTAAATATGACCAAGATCTTCTTTCTAATCTGTTTCAGTGGTTTATTTAAAAAACGGCCTTTGGACCAATATTGTTCATGGCTTTTCTCCTAGAAAATTATGTTAATAAATCTGAATTGAAGCTATTCACCTGTTTAAGTGTGGGACAGTCATAGAGTATGTAACTCTATGACAGTAGAAACTAGTGCTGCATACTAGAGAAAGAAGTACGTACTATCAAATACACATCTTAAGACCACCCCCATCCCCCCCAAGAAATAAAAATGAACTGTTAATACGTTAAGACTGATTTTGTCTACAGAGTCAAGAAATTCAGAGTTAAGGGTTCCCGACAGCAACTTCATCTCTGCTCCCTTATGTGTGGGCTTCTTTCATTAGAGATCTGGGCACTGTGACATATTAGTTGGTAAACAAAGGAATTTGTACTTGTTTATGGACTTTATCTAAAGCTTAGTCTTCTCAGCATATTTAGCTATTAGTAAGGTTAAGATTGTCAGAGTTATTTTTAGTAAGTGTTACGGACAGGTCACAGGAACTAAATAAAAATTCACAGGAGCTGTGACCAGTCTGAGACTTTTCCTAAAAATAACTGGGGGAAGAGAGGGCTTGGGGGGGAATGATAGCTGGAGCCCCCTGGCAAGGGACTGACAGCCCTAACCCCACTGCCATAGGGGTGGCACATCCCTGGCTCGAGCCTCCACTACAGCCCTGGGACAAGGGCACACAGCCCCAGCTCCTGCTGAAGCTGAGGGTCAGAGGTGCACAGCCTCGACTCCTGCACCAACTGAAGCCGGGGAGGGCAGAAGGGGTGCACAGCCTTGGCTCTGGCTGCAGCTGTGGGAGGGTGCACAGGCCCGTCCAAAGCTGTGAAGGGTAGGGGGAACACAGCCCCAGCTGATGCCGGAGGTTCAGGGCACACAGCTCCAGCTGAAGACCGGGGGGAGGAGGAGAAAGGGGTGGATACAGCACCAGCTCTGGTTGAAGCCACAGGTAGAGGATGTATAGCTCCAGCTCAAGCAAAGTCACAGAGGTTCAGTAGTCATGGAATTTGTGATTTCCCTGACCTCTGACTAAATCGTATCCTTAGCTATTAGTGTTGCTACACAAGTACAAACAAATGTATTCCTATCAAGCTTACCCTGCCTAGTGCAAAATGCAACTGCACTAAAGGTTTGAACCAGTAGCCAGAGACCCACTATAGACAAGAACTAAATTGAGTCTGACCTTTTCCATTATATACATTTTACAATTATTAACCTCAGCTGCTTTGCAGCAGTGCAGATTTTACTTTTAATTATACAAGATCCGGGCAACACACCTGAAATGTGTCACCAACACTGCAAATCACAATACATACTAGATTACATCACTTATGTCAGCAATACAGAACTAACTTGAAGAGAAAGGGGAAGCCCTAATAGGAGAAGCATTAAGATTTCACATTTTGTTTCCAATACAATTATTCCATTAAAAACCAAAAGGTTCTTGGTTTTTCCTATTACTAGAAAGCATACTGACCTTTATCTCTCATCCATTGAGAACCTCAATGCACACCCAGCTCTCAACCAGCTTATATTTTCAGGTTGTAAATTTTGAAGTTTGGATATGGAAGTGTATCTAAAGTTTTGTCAAAATGGTATCTTTTACTGAATAATTTTTTATATAATATTTGAGTCCATAGTTAGAACTCAAAATTAAGTTTAAAGGTATATTTTTATTATATACTACACAGTAAGCCATTTCCCTGTTTCATAAAATCATAGAACTGGAAGGGACCTCGAGAGGTCATCTAGTCCAGTCTCCTGCACTCAAGGCAGGACTAAGTATTCTAGACCATCCCTGGCAGGTGTTTGTCCAACCTGCTCTTAAAAATCCCCAATGATGGAGATTCCACAAACTCCCTAGGCAATTTATTCCAGTGCTTAAACACCCTGACAGTAGGAAGTTTTTCCTAATATCCAACCTAAACCACCCTTGCTGCAATTTAGCCCATTGCTTCTTGTCCTATCCTTGGAGGTTAAGAAGAACAATTTTTCTCCCTCCTCCTTGTAACCTTTTACATACTTGAAAACTGTTATCATATCTGCCCTCAGTCCTCTTCTCCAGACTAAACAAACGCAATTTTTTTCAATCTTCCTTCATAGGTCACGTTTTCTAGACCTTTAAATCATTTTTGTTGCTCTTCTCTGGACTTTCTCCAATTTGTCCACATCTTTCCTGAAATGTGGCACCCAGAACTGGACACACTACTCCAGTTGAGGCTTAGTCAGTGCAGAGTAGAGCAGAATTTTGCCACATGGAAGCAGCAAACTCACATACATCCTCCACGTGTTGGAATGTAAACACGTATCAGAGATTCCTAACATTGATTGCATCCTCTGAAAAATGGATTTTAGGACAGCAGAAATCTTGTGAAAACCCCAGCACAAACCTATACCAGGGTTTAAATGCAAACTAGTATGACCCATAATGAGAATTCAGTCACCAGAAAGGATGATCTTGTGGTTATGGCAAGTATTGAGGAAATCTACATTCTACTTCCACTCCTGCTAGATTTCCTGTGTAAGCTTGGCAAGTCACTCTCTGTGCTCAAGTTCTCATCTATAAAATGTAAGATACTTCCTTACTTTACATGGGCAGCAAGGATAAAGCCCTTTGTGGTTGTGAGGTGCTACAGTAAGTGCCACTGAAAAGCCTAAAAACTCCAAAGAAAAACATTTTGGAGAAGGACGGTTTATTATTTCAACAGCTCTGTCCTTTCAGTTAAGGTGCAAGAGCATCAAGGGGTTTTCAGGAAACTCAGGGAAGATCAGATTTGACAATCTTGATGCGTGTAAGGAAAATGAAATTCATTTTTAAATCCTTTCAGGGACTTTAACATACCACAAGAAGTAGAACACACAAAAAAGAAAGGGTGGGGGCAAGGGGAAAGGCATAAGTCTAGAGGGAAGGATAGCTCAGTGGTTTGAGCATTGGCCTGCTAAACCCAGGGTTGTGAGTTCAATCCTTGAGGGGACCATCTAGGGCAAAATCAGTATTTGGTCCTTCTAGTAAAGGCAGGGGGCTGGACTCAATGACCTTCCAAGTTCTAGGAGATAAAAAATTAAATTAATGGAGATATCCTAAGTCCAGATTTTTAAGAGCTCCTTCATGGGTCACTTAAATTACAGCAGCCGAACAGGATGCTGCTTGCATACATAAGTGAATCCAAAACTATTTTAGCACTACAATATCAAAAACATTTAGTGAAAGATACAATAACCCTAATTATGTGTTCCTCTTGGATCATATGACTGATATGCCATATTAATTGTTCATTACACTCAGACGTATTGAAAACTCCTGCATGACTCTCAAACAGAAATTCAGAGTCCCACATGAAATACCAAGTTTTGGTCACTCCCACTACATCAGGTGTACTTCAAACGGATACAGTATTTTTAAATTATATTCCTGTCCTGTTGTGTACCATACTGTACCCCATTTGAATAATTGCTACATTTTAGTGGATGGTGAAAGTGATGGGTACATGGTTTGGTTAAGATTGTCATCAATTTATATACATAAACGAAAAGCAAAGTCACCTTTACACGTTGGAATTGGCGTGTTTATTTAAAAAGTAAACCTTTGTGCACATTACAGTTAAAAAAGGAAAATTCAAAAAAGAATCCAATCAATTAAGCAGTCTGCAAGCCAGCAATATTACAAGCTTGTTTACATACTAACATTTACATTAATTTAAACAAGTGGCTTGTCACCAACATGTAAAACTCACAAGTTGGATCTTGGAAGATACAACTCCTACCACATGTATTAACATGGGTTTGTCAATCAGTTTAAAACCACTCTTGCAATGAAACACTTAGTCCCCCCTCAGTAAGTTATACTAGCGGATAGCTAGCTGCTGTAGCTATTCCACAGTGGTTCTTCCTGTCTTTAGCCATGTAGATATATCCTTTGTCACCCCACTTCTCACCCCAGCTGGAAAACAAAACAAAAAACTATGGTTAGCCTTAACAATAAGGCAAGAGAGTTTAACACTGAGATCTACATTTGTCCCACGGATTAGAATGGCAATTTCCACCTTTCACCTTTGTGAAAAAGCCCAACTAACAAACGCTCTCCACTGGTAAGATGCATGATATGCCAAGGATATGCAGAGTGCAGAATAGAACCTTGTAATGCAACCCTTTGACTCTCTTTCCAGTAGCAGTGTGGCTGGAGTGGATATGGGTGGGCAGCACTGCCCAAGGACGGAACTGGCAAGGCAACACTTCTGATTCGGTGGTGGAGTGCATAACGGACCACCAGAAAGTAATACACCAAAAGACTGCAGACAACCATGGGGAGGGTAGTCTGATGGCGGAAACAGAAGACCAGCCACCAAGATTTCGTGATCTCACTATCTTTCACCTGTCAGATTTTTGCTTCCTGTCCTAGGACAAGAGGCCAGTCCTCAGTCCTTTTACATCTACACAAAATATCAAACCTTCTGATTGAATCTCCTCCACACTTAAGGGTATCCCAACTTTATGCTAGTTTTCAGTCCCAGTTTAGATCATGATCTAAACAATCCAAAATGCATTAGATCATGATCTAACAGTCCAAAATGTATTAGAATGAATTTGTTGCTTAAAGCCAAGTTTAAGAACCCAAAAGGTATAACTTCTTTCCCCTATGTAAGAACTGAGACATTGTTTTATAAAGGTGGCTATGGAGTTTTGCCAAAATTTGCAGGACTTCCCCCACCCTGCATCATAGCACCTTTCACGCTGATTCACTTGAACATGTAACCGAACCATTTGCAACCCCAACTTTATAAACCATGGACTGAGGTTGAAGAGTGTTGTATAAAAAGAAAAAAACCCAGAAGTTTTGCACCTGTTCTTAACAATCCAGTACTTCTTCCCATCTTCGTCTGCTCCCTCAAAGCCATAGCCTACAACCAGAACGCCATGATCCAGGTCCTCACTGCTACACTCTGGCTCATAATAGATACCTAGAAAATACAAGTTCAAGTAAGGACTCCAAGATTAAAAAAAAAAAGCATTTCTAGACCATCTTCTGTCTTTAGATCTCAATGGTGTGTTTTACAATCAGTCAATCAGCCAAACATCTCTTCTGCAAGGTATTTCAGCATTATTCCCCATTTCACGGAAGGGGAAACCAAAGGACAGGTTACATCACTTGCCCAAGATCACAAAGGAAATCTGCATAAGAGTTGGAGACTGACCCCAGAGCGCCTGAATTCCAGATCAAACTTTTTTGCATCAGTAATTAAAGTACAGACTGCAACCTTAGATACAGTACATGAAGTCATCTCACAAAACTGAGAGCAAATCAGTACCTGATTCATAAAACTGGAATGATGAATGGCCTGCATCAATAGCTACAGAGACTGGACCCACAGATGCCACTGCTTTCATGAGTGCTTTTTCACGTCCTTTTGGGATGTCCACAAAGCCAGTATCATTAGCAGCATTGTACTCTGCCTTATACATACAGTCTTCATCATCCTTGACAAAAAAGGAAATTTGAGTTACTACGTATTTCTCGAATTTACATTAGTAGAGTGATACAGGTATTACCAGCTACTCTGTGCTTAGTTTGTCTAGCTGGGTATGTTGAAACTGTCTGCCAACCAATCTTGGTGCATTTCTTTAACAAAAAACAACTAAGCAATGTAAGTCTTAAGTAGGTCAGAATAAGAGACTGAAAGAGACCTAGTTGTCTCATGCAGATCTTTTGACCAAGATTCATTCAGAGAAACACCATTAAAAACCCACTCAGCTAATTTATAAGTAGCCAGAATTAACTAGAGAGTGTGGGCTGTCAAAACTGATTTGAAAATACGAGCATTAGATATCTCTTATTTTCTCAAGCAGTTAACATATAATACTTGTAGACATACATATTCTGCACCTATATTTTGAACCTACTCTTCAACAGGGTATCCATTTTTGTGCCTACAATAACTGTCAGAATAAAGCATGAACTGCCAGGATAAGCATGATGAATTGTGGGCACAAAACTTTACCTTATGAAATGAATGGCCAGTATGAAAGTCAGGTCCTTTGAAACTGAACAGCTGAAGTGTGCTCCTGCATTACTTACATGTCAAGACTTAAGTTAACATTTGGTTTGCAACATCATGATCACCCATTGCACAGTAAGGAACGCAGGCCCCTGAACTTTTTTTTGTAAAGTTTTCTTATTTTGTAAAGAATAAAGCAGGTGTGTGAGGAACGTTAGCAATAACTCTTTTGAAGGAGCAAGTGTTTTCAGAGACACATTTGACAAATTAGGAATTAAGGAGGAGATGTGGAAAAAGTTTTAATCTAATTGAAAAAGGGCCATGTGGTTCATTCATTCTCTACTCTGTGTAGATGAAACCAAAAATTGGAGACATGTTTAACAAGCAAAGGAGTTTATGATTAAAGTGAAGCTGCAAGCATAAAATCTTCTTCCTAAATTAAAAACCCAATATGCATTCTACATATGTCTGATCCAATATTCCAGAATCCCAGGTTGTTGTTGGCAGCAAGAAGTCTCCTTGCTCCCATTTTTCTTTTTATGTAGTGCTCACAAGCTATGCACCTAACATCTACAATTGGCTAGGCAATTTACAGCTATTTCTGAAGTTTGCCAGTCATCTCTGAATGCCTTTGACTTCTAGACTGGATTACTATAGTGCTCTCTACATGGGACTACTGTTGCAGACCACTTGGAATGCAGATATTGCCCCTTTACCAGTATTAACTGCAAGGAAATGTACTGCATCAGGTCTTCTGAAACTGAACTGCACCCAGAAGAGTCAGCTCTGATCTGTATAAAAGCTACCTTGTTTGGGTCCTGGTTATGTGACAGACTGCTTCTGTCATGCATATCGTTGTGGCATCTGAGATTAACTGGAGTTAACATTTCTGGCGACATAAGTGTATGGGGCATGATAGCAGAGCATCACCAGTGGAAGGCCCTTTGCTTTGCTAGTCACTTCTTAAAACTGGGCTGATGAGCCTTTGGTTTTTGCCCAAATCTTTGAGGTCACTTTTCTCATACTTTTGACTGATTTTGGGACTGGTGGGCAGGTATCTAGTTTGCTTGGGGGACAACTATGAAAGGAAGAACAGATCTGTTCTAAAAGCTGTCAATATATTTTCTTCCCCAAATTTCAACCTGTACATTTACTTTGTGTTTCTATACTTAAGACACACTGTACAGATAAAACAACAGATTAGCCCGGAGCTAGTTACATTTACCTTTGCAATGTAGGGGTAGGATTCCTCTGAATCAATTCCTCCATTGTCCTGTACATACTGGAAAGCTTGATCCATGAGACCACCATTGCATCCTTGATTTCCTTCAGGACGAGAGCAGTCTACAAGGTTTTGTTCACTCAGTGAAACAAGCTTGCCAGTTTTTCTGAAGTGCTGCCCTTCAAGAGCACCAGTTGTGCTAAATGCCCAACAAGATCCACACTGACCCTGAAGTTGAAAAGGAAAAATTACTCATTACCACAGGCAATGTACTAGTCCATGTTACCACAGCAGTCTAAATGTTATGAGTATACAGTACCATTATCCAAGTCCCACTTCATTCATGCTCATTAGGGACTTCAACCTTTGCGACAATACCAAAATCCTTCCAGTGCTCATAACATACTGACATGCACATTCTATTTGTTGCTACACACAAGACAACATACCTGGTCTTTAACTGGAGTTACATATCCCTTTTCTCTCCAGTCTACAGATTTTGGTGCCTCCAGGAAGTTGGGTTCAAGGAACTGCACTCCTCTGTACTTCCTTTCTGATTTTTTATACTGGAACCCATTCATCAGCTGCTTAAACTCTTCATTGGTCTGAAGGAAGAAAAAAAATAAGTGTGCCTGTCTTCTTTATATATTGCTACTAACAAAACAAGTTTTATGGCTTTCCTTATACATACCATGTCACCGAATTGATTCATTCCCATTCTGTAGCTATGTTTTCCCATTGTGTGATCCAGATTATGTAGTTCAATCATTTTCAAGTTCTTCTCCCATACCATTCTCCTCCAGCCTTCTTCCCTCTAAAGGGCAGAGAACAGGTGATATGGATAATGGAATTTGGCCTCTCTCCGTGAGTAAAAGAACAAATGAAAACAGTAATATACCAATTTTTAGGCTTTTTCTTGTCCAAAGCAATCTGGAAGGTGCAGACTGTTCGCAACAGTCTGAATAACTGAGGCTATGTCTACACAAGAGAGCTTACAGCAGCACAGCTGTACCAATGCAGCTGTGCCGCTGTAAGATCACTCGTATAGCTGCTCTATGCCAACAGGAGAGCTCTCCCGTTGACATAATTAAACTACCGCCAATGAGTGGCGGTAGCTATGTCAGTGGGAGCTGGCCACACCGGCCCTTCTGTCAGTGTAACTTAGGTAGCTCAGAGGGCTAGTTTTTTCACACCCCTGAGCGATATAAGTTATACTGACAAAAGTGCTAGCATAGACATAGTTTACGTGTTCTTCTTTTACTTATTATGCTGTCTTTCATACAAGGATGGCAAAGTTCTTAATATTAACACCTGTTAGGCTATGTCCACACTGAAATAAAAAACCTGTAGCAATGATTCTCAGAGGCCAGGTCAATTGACTTGGGCTGCAGAGCTAAAAATTGCAGTGTAGACATTCAGGCTTGGGCTGGAACCCAGATACTGAGACCCACTCTCAGTGCTTAATTTGTGCCAGGGCTTGCCAGGGCTGAGCCCCAGCACCTCTCTCTTTTATTACAAATTAAGCGCTTTCCACTCTCCCTGCAAGATTTCAGCCCCAGCCTGAATGTCTACACTGCAATCTTTAGCACCACAAGCCTGAGTTAGCTAGCCTGGGCCAACCACAGCCCTGTCGAGGGTCTTTTATTGTAGTGTAGAAGAAGTACCCTCAGATAAGTAAACACATCCATTTTACAGACAAGGAAAACAGCATAACTTTCCCAAGGTTAGAGAGCTAATGGCAGAGTTGGGAATAGTCACTCAGTTCCAAATGCTAACTTTTAGGTTACATTTTAGTGTCCCTACTACGTATTTGCTGTACTAAGCAAATGTCTATACTGTGGGGTCTGCCTCTGCAAAATACTCACCTCATGGTAGGTCTTAGTGTGCCATGACTTCCACAGGTTCCAGTGGTTATCCAAAACAGGATCTATTCTTGGAGCAGCAAATGATATTCCCAAGCACAGGGGAAATATGCCCAGATATATATTCATGTTGGAAAGTCTACCAAAAGTTAACAAGACCAGTTAAGCCATTTCTCACATGTAAGATTCTGTTTATCAGAAGTTTCTATGTAGAAAGATTGCTTAGTAACATACAGAGACAAATGGGGGGAAAAAAAAACACACTCCAAATAGGTCATTTTGAGTGATATCACAAAGTTGAAGCCATTATCAGTTATGTCTCCTCTATGAGCCAGTTATGTAAGAAGAGAGAACCAAATCTTCCTTAACTCATAGCATGTGAAAAAGAACTGACTTCTCTTCTTATAGGGTATGTCTACACTACGGGATTAAACCGAATTTAGATAATTCGAATTTGGGAAACAGGTTGTATAAATTCGATTGTGCGCGGCCACACTAAGCACATTAATTCGGTTTTTAACCACATTAATTCGGTGGTGTGAGGCCACACTACCCCATTTATTTTAACCACATTAATTCGGTGGTGTGCGGCCACACTAACCCTAATTCGAATTAACAAAATCGATTTTGGCGCTACTCCGCTCGTCGAGGTGGAGTACAGAAATCGATTTAAAGCACCCTTTAATTCGAACTAAATGGCTCTGTAGTGTGGACGGGTGAAGGGTTAATTCGAATTAACGCTGCTAAATCCGAATTAATCCCATAGTGTAGACCAGGCCATAATGGGGCACTAGAGATGTATGAACTCTCTTTTCCTGGAGAGGTGCCTAGACTTGGTCCACCAATCCTAAATGCTGCAGGACATTTTCACACCATAAAAATTCTATTAAATTGCAGGCCCACTTCACAGCCCTTTCAATTACTTCTGCCCTTCCCTCTTTGTCTTTCTCCCCCTTTTCTAATTTTCACCCAAATCCAATCAATAGGGTGTTAACTGACAATCACTGCGTTTCAATAGGATGCCCATCCTTTATCTGCAAGAGAAAAGGATTCACATCACATTGTAATTAAGTTTTCCCCATTATGTTTTCCACACCAGTTCTTTTAAGTACACGTAACAGTGACTGCGCTCTTTATAGGGAGCTTTGTACTGCAGGATAGTGGGAAGAGAGGAACATTTTCGGTAAGTAAATAGAAAGCTTCTGCCTCTGGGAAGCCTGTCTGCACAGTTGACTCAGAGTCTTTTCCTGGAATCATTTCCGCTTTCCTCACAGAAACTAGTTACAAAATCATAAGACTGTGGAATGTGATCTGAGGCAAGGGTGAGGGGTCCCTTCCTAAGGGCCACCTCCATGCGCCCATCTCCCCCACCCCATGCCTCTTACTCGCCTAGAGGCACCGCAGGGGCCAGACTCTCTTGTCCTCCCGGGGAGAGGGCGATTTGCAGGAGGCAGCCGCCCTAGCAGCTGGGAAGGGCAGCCCCACTGATCCATCACGTGAGACCACTCACATGAGCGCTGACCCGGGAGACCGGTCCCAAACCCAACGCAGGGGAGGGAAGGATTCTGTTCGGGAAGGCCACTTCTGTGTAAACAAGTCCGGGGCGGCGGCGCCGCTGGGGCCTGTCGGGGAGAGGGCAATAGGGAGCCCCAGGCCCGCAGCTGCAGAGCTGCATCGTGCCCCGGGTTCAGCCAAACAAGCCCTGCCAGAGCCCACAGCGGCTTTCAGGGAAAGCGCAGGGAGCGGGAGGGGAGCAGAAATCACAGCGCCCGGCTCCTAGGCGGCCTGCGGTGCTGGAAGATGAATAAGCCAGGCAGTGCCGGGAAGAGCGGGTCCCAACGACAGTCACCGCTGGGTGTTACCGAGCCAGTGCCCAGGCACCTCCACTGCCCGCCGTCACACTCAGCACGAAGGGGCCCAGACACCCCTAGATCCGACCCCCTCCCCGACACAGCCTAGGGGGCCCAGACACCCCTAGATCCTC
>NW_020664464.1:20028132-20065109 GCF_002925995.2 Terrapene triunguis | reverse complement strand
GATCCTCCGCCCCCCCAGCCTAGGGGAGCCCAGACACCCCTAGATCCACCCCCTCCCGTTCACCCACAGCACGGAGGGGGCCGGGGATCTCCAGATCAGCTCGCTCCCTAGCCCCAGGCGGGATGTGACAGGCAAGTCCCGCTCGCTCTCCCTGGCCCATCAGTCAGGGGCAGGCAGCTCCTCTCCCCTGTCCCCTCACAACCGCCCCAAACGATCCCCGACCCGCCAGCCGCGGGCAGCGCCAGGGACCCAGCCGCAGCGCACAAACAACCCGGAGCCGCTGCCGCCCCCGCTCGCAGGAAGCTGGGATGGCGCTGCGGACTCACCCGCAGCCCCTCCACCGGCCTCCCCCCACACTGGCCAGCCAAAGGCCATGCACCCCAGCAGGGCTAACGGGGCGTAAGAGCCTCCCAGCCGGCTGCAAAGCGACCGCCGGCGGGACTCCCGGACCCGCATACCCGGGGCTGGCGGCTCTCACCTGAGAGGGACCCTGGCAAGTTCTCCCAGCCTGGGCATTAGCATCAGCAGCACTGGTCCCCGCGCCCGGCCCCTGCTATAGTCTGCCCAGCTGGGCCCGCCCCGGCGCGCCGATTGGTTGCGACAGGGTCTGGGCCGGGCTACGGCTGGGGAGGCCCCTGCAAGGTTCAGGACTCCCAGTCCCGTGGTGCGCTGTGTCACGCGTGCCTAGTGCGGCACTCCGCTTGCAAAGGGAGGCGGCGGGACCGTGGAAGTGTTGCGGCTCGAGGGCGGGGGAGAATGAGGGCAAGGACTCAACCCAGCTTTCCTGCTGCTGACTGAGCGTCTTAGCAACGTGGATTCCGGAGGGAGGAGCGGGCGGCACACCCGGCATCCCGTGACACTGAGCGGGCGCCTACGGCGCCTGGACCCCCAGAAGTGCGGCTCCTTGCAGAAACTTCGTAGCCACGCGCTGGGCGGTGCACACTTGCCAGGAGTTTTGCTTCGATTCTTTCAGTCTGTCATTGCACAAGATCACTGAAAGAGGCAAAGTTTGCTTAGGGCACACGTATAATTTCATAGGCCTGGACTCTGGAGTGGACTGTGAGGAGTACAAAGAGGAAGCCTACCTAACAGAAATAGAGACTAATTAAATAAAAAAATAAAGTGGCAGCTAGTCCTTGCTGTAAAGACCATAACCCTACACACATCTAAGTTACAAATTAGGTGTAAGCTTTTCAAATAATATATGTACACTATATGCAGAAGGACAACTCCTCACTTCCAATGCTGAAGCAAATAGGGACCTTCCCCTATACCCTCCTCCTTTATGCTTAGGGGAGTATCAAAAGAAATTAAATAAATTGTAAGGGAAAAAAATCCCGTTAGATTCTCCCCACAACCGCTGGAAAAAATTGCTTAGGAATAGGATTATATCTACTACGGAACAACCCATCCTCAATGCTCAATTACTGAGGGACAATATTCACTCATTGGTATATAGGCTTTCCATAACCAACTCTGTACAAATTTTCATCCTGAATACTTGGATGTTAACATCTAAGCTGTATTGTTAAATTTATTCACCCAACTTTGGGTTATTGCTGAGTATGTACTATATGTATCTGCTGACTTTTAAAGCAAACATTGTAGTTGTGGATAATCTAAGCACTACACCCAGCTGTACAGACACTTTCCTTAACCTGTGTAATATATAATTTTTTAACATTAGCTTTAATAAAATGTTTTAAATTTGTGAAAAAGTACATGAAGAATAGCACTTGTTCTTACAGTAACTAGGATAACGTTAGGGTTAGGTCCTCATACTTTAGTAGATAAACTGATTGTTACAGTAATTAGAATCTGATCTTGCCATGCTATAGTATTGGGTGCATTTGGTGGGTTTTATTGGAAGCCATTTATGCATCACTGGGGTTCTCATTGACAGCTCCTTCTACAGCATCAGTATTGAACTCCCAGAGCATTATTCTGGTACCATGTGCCATTCACGCTACATAACTAAACAAACAAACCAGACTTCATCCTATAAATATTGCAGGGGAATGATACAACAATGAAGTACATTCACACACACAATGAAAAGAATGTTTAGAAGGTTCCTAAATATAGCATTTAAAAAAAATGCTTTGAAACCATAAAAATAAAAGCATATATTAAGCAAACATGAAGACGTACTCAATTTTAATAATGGATTATAGAGCAACAATTGGACAGTAAACATAAAAAAATGTTATGACATTGACTTGTTTAGGTTATTAGGACCCCAAGAAACTCTGAATCATACAAGATTGAGTAGGTACCAAAATGAAGAGTCACATAGGTATACAAATTTCCTAAAATAAGAAGAGCTCAAAAGCTTGTCTCTTTCACCAATGAAAGCTGGTCCAATACAAGATATTATCTCACCTACATTGTCTCTCTAAAATAAAATAAATAGGTTTTCTACTGTGAAACATACAACTGTTTAGAAAAATACAAATATTTAGCAATTATTGGATGCTAGATGTCCCAATAGTTAATGGAGTATTAAAACCCTTGTAATTAAGAATAAAAGATTGTAAGTTTAGCACTCTCAATCCTGCAAACTCTTATGTATGAGTATGGTTTATGATTTTTTATAAACTACAAAAGAGTTTCCATTAATTGATCTGAGTGGCACTGACAGGCTTTTTGAAATGAGAAAACAGACCCATTAATTATCCCTGATCAGATCAACGCAGCTGGTGAGTAGTCCCATTGAATGCAATAGTTCCTATTACATTTTGCAGTTCACACTACACAAGACAATAGGGCGGGGAGGGCACACTTTTGTTTGTTCCATTATATGGCTGGAAGTTCCCCTCACTAGATCTCCTAACCCTAACTAGTCATAAGCTGACATTACTGTTTTAGACTTTTTGGCTGCATCAACACTGAAGTTTTTGTCCCCCCATAGTGCAGCTCCTCCCCTAATGATAGCAATAGTGGTACCTACTGTAGATGGACACATTTTTACCATATTGTGCTCTAATCCTGCATGTGGTGGTAAAAATTCCAGCCTAATAGAGTTGCCATAGTACTAACACTGATGGAGAAGCTGCTCCACCTGCACTACAGAAACAGGGGGAGATTTTGGATTTCCAAAAGTACTTGTGCACATGCAACCTTGGGGTGGGAGGATCTCTTTTAGCCCTAAAAGATCAGTAAGAAAAGCTGCAAATTTTTTCTATATAAACATCAGTGCAGGCAAAGCCATTGCTCTTGAGAATGGAATTTTTTTTTAAATGAAAGCCTAGGGTTGGTATTATGTTGCACAATGCAGCAAAAATTGCAGAGATTATATGTGATCCTCCCTTTTCCCTGATAAATAGTTAAAATCCTCCCTTAAATACTGCCTTGTTTCATTAACACATTCACAATCCTCTTTATACTAATTATCCCAGCAGCAGTCTCTAGAGCAGTTGGGCCTTGCTCTGACAGAAAGCATATTGAAATGTTAGAAGTAGCATCTACACCAGCATTTTTTGGGGAGGGAAATCTCCTGTCATTGCTCTACCACAAGACTTTCCCAAAATATTTGTGCAAACAATGCTAAATGTTTCCATTAGACTACAAGTGTGAACTAGTCTACTCAGAAACTTGCACTGAATTCACAAAAGGAGTGTATTAAAACCAATTTACTTATTTCAGTGCAAGTTTGTAGGTGAACACTTATTTCATAATAGAAAGTGGCTAAATTCAGACCCTTAGGTCTGGATTACAAACAAAGCTGCGCTGTTTAATTAAAGGTGTGTTTTTAAACCAATTTAGTTAGGCAGGTGCAAACCTCTGTTAGACACTTCTGTTTTTTTTAATTTGTCTTATATCATTTTTACTTATGACATGTACAAACTCTCTTCTAAATCAATATTAGCAAATTTTATTCTGAAACAAGAGTGTCTACACACAAACATGAATAAAATGACTAGTTGGTTTCATTATTTCAGTGCAAGTTTATTTGTAGTCTAGACCTCATTAGATGCTACTGAAAAAGCTGAGAAGTGGTTTTTACAATCACTGGAAACTACTATTCATCCAAATTTTGTTTAAATTAAGCAAAGCATACACTCCTTTTTAAAGGGCACCTTACACATTAAGTTTAAAATGTCAAACAATTTAAGTTTTTTGTGTAGGAAAAAAGTGGTCATGTTTTATTTTGATTTTAAGTGGGTAAAGTAATTTTTTGGCACACAACACAAAAGCGTTTGAAAGGATTTTGCTTAATTTTCCTTTAGGGAGAAAGCTAGCATGGAAAATTTCAGCCCCAAAAGATGAATGTTTGAGAAAGTTACAAGCATATGAGAAAGGAGGGGTTAACAGAATGGAAACATTTGCACTGTCAACTTGAAATTTTAAAAAGCCAATTTCAGAAGAGGTAGAAATAGTTTCAGAGAACACGTTGTTGTTTAAAAATTAAGAACAACAACAACAATAGTTGATTTTCCTCTCCCTTATTGCCATATGAAAGACCCCACAAAAACCAGGAAAACTGTCTCATTAATAGTAAATTGGAAAGAATTTTTTTTTTAAAGTTGATAGTGTCCCTTTAACTTTTGCAATTGCTACCAGCACCCACTAGTAAGTTTCTTTATTTGGTTACCCTTCCTGGTAACAGAACTAATTAGCTTCTGGAACTGATTTTCAGATGGGGCACCAATAATTAAATTAGCTGCATCCTCATTGGGTTGGAGAATTAAAGCAGCATCTGCATTTGAAAAATCAGATCTGGTTTTAAGCACACTTGCTTCTTATCAAACTGTCTGTACTTGGCTATCTTGATTATCACTTCAAAAGTTTTTTTTCTCTTACTTAATTGGCCTCTCAGAGTTGGTAAGACAACTCCCACCTGTTCATGCTCTCTGTATGTGTGTGTGTATATATATATATATATATATATATATATATATCCTCAATATATGTTTCACTCTATATGCATCCGAAGAAGTGGGTTGTAGCCCACGAAAGCTTATGCTCTAATAAATTTGTTAGTCTCTAAGGTGCCACAAGTACTCCTGTTCTTTTTGCGGATACAGACTAACACGGCTGCTACTCTGAAACCTGGCTAAAGAGACATCATCATAGCTGATAAGTCAGTAATATTATCCACTTCTCAGTTAGAATAGCCTTGTGATCTCTGAAGACCCATCATTCATCTTTCCTTTCCCCTAAGTGAGAGATAAAAGGGACCACATTCCAATTTCTCTAACAGGCCAGAGCTTGCTTCTTTTACATCTCAATACCTTTTCTTCTCATGAGATTTGAGACCAGCTGAGGAATGATGTAATGGAATGCTTGCATTGCAGGCACACATAGGAAACCTAGCGTCCTGGTGGGTTGTGGTGTTTTAGGGCAGTGATTTGCCATCAGGGGTACATGCACTCCTGGGGGTACACAGAGGTATTCCAGAGAGTACAACAACTCATCTAAATCAGTATTTCTCAACCTGGGAATTGCAACCCCCTGGTGGGAGAGGTGTGTGTCACAGGAGGGCTGTAGAGGAGATCACACTGCACGTTGTTAGGGGGTGGCAAGCAGGGCTAAGGTGCATGCTTCAGCCCCAGCTGTCAGGGCTTGGGCTTCAGACTTCTGAAAGGGGGACAGTAGTTAGGAAAGGTTGAGAACCACTGTTTTAGTGTTTCCTAGGAGAGACTTGTGTTAATGGGGTACTATTGTTTTGTTGGAAGTGACAGATACTTTTTTTCCAGGGTGAAGGGAATAGGGATTTTATTTTGTTTTAAATAAAATTTGGGTTTTTTTTGTTTGTTTTTTTTACATAAAAGGCTAAATTTCTGAGTCACTCTTGACCAGTGTCTTTTTTAGGCTCTGATCCTGGGACTACTCACATACTTGGAGTTAAACATATGTGTATCTTGCCCTTTTGATTTACCTCTGATATATAATCACTTTCAAATACCGCAATATTTATGACCATATAATTAATATTAGCATAATACACATTGTGGTAACATTAGGAAAGAAACATAGAGGAGAAACTCTATTGGTGAAAACATCATGGTAAACAGCTGCGCTGCCCCAGAAATTCATGGATTTGGTATAAGAAAATTAACACAATGCTGAAACTTTCAAAATTAAAAATACTAAGTGCGGTTTCCTTATGTTAAAGAGAATGGTTTTCTTCCAGCTTCCAGTAGCCTTAGCATCCCTTCACTTTGTTGCGTTAACATTTATTTTTATGGTAAAAGATTTGAGTTATCCATAAACCTGCTCAGATCAAGACCAAGTATGGAATTAACTATAGATTATTGTTAAAGTGTTCTGACAAAGCTCTTAGAACAGTATGGTATAACAAACAATATTTGTATCCTTGTTTGGATTTAAACAAAGCCCAACATTTTGCTTATGAAAATTAAAACAGGAGGGCAGAAAACAATCAATCTCAAACACACAAAACACTCATGAGTTTTGCTCTTAACTTAGCAAGCAGTTGTAGGCAGCTGCAGTGGGAGAAACAAAATCCTGTTTGTCTGTGTCCTGTTATTCTTGGGGCAGCAGCAGTAATTAAGGGCACTCTGACATGCTGGAAAGCAATTCTGAGAATGAGGCTAGTAATTATGGGTGGTGGTGGGAAGGTATTGTTTTTAAGTTAATAAAAGCCAAACCACTAACTTAAGTACCAGAGCACATGAGGAGGGTAAATAAAAGAAGCTACCTAATGGAGAAGTAACCCAGGTAAAATGGCATCAAGGTGGTTGTTTTTTTAAAGTCAGTTTTCATGAAAATCAGGTAGAGGGAAAAAAATTGGAGGCATTGACTTTGGAGAGCCACTGTATGGTGGCACAGTAGTGCTCTTATCCAAAATCCTGTTACTATCCCCATCTGCCAAATGGGGAAACTGTGCTACAAAGGGGTGAAGGTACTTTTCTTAGGTCACATAAGCCTCTTCACTGGAGAGACTTACCATGGTAAATAATGATTGCTTCCCCCTCATTTGATGCAAGTACACCACATGTGCACACAGTGGGTTCAGTTAATTGTCAGGGCTTCTTCTCTCCACTCCCCAGAAACCAACTTAGCTGGAAGCAACCCACCAGTACAGAGCTTAATTTTGACCCATGGTGCAAGGGGACTTTGGGAAGGAGGAAATATCCTATATAAAATTTTCAAGATGCAATGCAAACAGAGCAGGAACCCTTGGATATGGTCTCAGATGTCACTGTGGGTCAAATGGTGCAGCAAAGCACTGATGGATGCAGGGTGAAACTGCAGATGTCGTTAAAATTATTCAGCATGGCTACTGTGGAACACATGGCGTGAAACAGTCAGTGAAAATACTACACTGATGTTTCTTGTATAGAAAAGACCACAGGAAATTAGTGGCAGAATTGGAAGTAGTACAGTGGTCTCCTGACTTCTAGACTCCTGCTCTATCCACTGATTGATGCTATCTTCTCAAATAAATTCTGTATCTCTTGTTCTTTTCATTCATATATGGGGTTGCACATTACCAGTAGGCTGGCAGAAGAGCAGAGTCAGAGAATACAGGCACGAAGGTTACAACATAATCGCACACTAGATCTGAGCTGTGCCTTGGCTATTGCACTCAGTTAACTTTTGGTTCTGCGTTTTTACAGCACCCAGCACAATGGGACCCTGGTCCATGATTGTGGTCCCAGATGCTATGGAAAAACAAATAAGAAACAGCAACATGGAGCACAGACAACTTAAAACAGCACCTCCAATTATCCCCCTGCACTTAAGTTTTTCCCTGCTCTTGGAGAAATGTGTGTCTGATTCAAACTGATTAAATATCACTAATTATCGAAAACCTGAGTTGTATTTACTCTAACTGAGCTGCTTCATTGCATCTCTTGGCTGTTTTCAACTTTTTCTGATGCAATACCATGAAAGCATGTGACTTTACTTGTTGTCTTTATGATCCCCTCCTGCTTTAGTTCCTAATCTCCCTGTATAAACAAGAATGACATTCTGAAGCTAATTATCAATGTGTGGTTGAATTTCTGGTCCTTTGAGTTCATTTGCTGAAACAACTTTATCCAGTTTAAGTTTTCAGTCACACAAATCTAGTCCTAAAGACCCCCATATATCTTTAAATAGTCTCTCAGTCCTAAAATCTAAATCTAGGGCTAGATATCTTTAAAACCTCATCCTTAAAACAATTAAGTGTACGGGAAGTGTGTGTGGGGGAACGATGGGACTTGAACACAAAATAGGTTTTGTGTTCTAAGCACAGAGTCTTACCTTGTGAAATGTGTATCCCTCTGTGTGCATACTTTTCCAATTTAAATTTCAGACAAGAGTGCTTTGACCATTTTTGCATGGGAGATATTTACCCCCTTGAAACAATTCTCACCACAGCTCAGATATCACAACATTGGTGGTTTCATAGCAGCAGTAATAGAATGAAAATACATATATATTTACTCTGCTTAGTACTCTGTTAATATTTACACATAGTAATTTAGAAAGAATAAATAGGCCAAGGAAAAGTTTAATCTTTAATTAGGCATCTTCTGCAAATTTATTTATTTTTGTGATGTTTGGTAGAGAATTTAAGCTTTTGTTAAAAATGTTCCTAACCCTTTGTATTGTAGTGATAGCTTTCCCCACAAGCCAATGAAGTCAGACCTGCAGGAAATTGTTTGCCAAGAAATACTAGAATCAAATTACATCATCGTTAGTTCAGGAGGGTGACTAGGACAATTCCAAACTTCATTTAGGCAAATTATTTCCCAATCTAAATATGGAATCCTAGACATGTCACTGTTCTGCTACTTCTCTGCATTTTCTCTTCTGGTGCTTAGATTTTATTTGGAATGTTTACAATGCATATAGGAGTTTTTCCCCTAGGGTAAACTTGGTTAGCAAAACAGCCCAAATGCAAAAGGCAAAATACAGCCCAGACTAGGTACAGACATCTTTCTATACTAGCCACTGGGCTACATTTAAGAATCATATTTAAACATTCATCTTGCTAAACTGGTATATAAAAACAGTTTGACTGGCCAGTCTGAATGGGGCTAAGCAGTGTTCAAGCTATTCTTAAAAATAAAGTTCAAGCCAAAAAGTTCATCAGGTTTAAAAAATAGTTGATACAGCTTGGGCCCAGCTGAGGGCATACACAGTACCAGTTTTAAAAACAAGAATCTTGTTTAAATGTGATTAAGAAACACAGCAGACTGTCTAACATAGGAAGGTCGGTAGATAGCAGGGCCG
The DNA here is from genome assembly GCF_002925995.2 of Terrapene triunguis. Lineage (NCBI taxonomy): Eukaryota > Metazoa > Chordata > Testudines > Emydidae > Terrapene > Terrapene triunguis. The sequence continues at coordinate 20,055,920 of NW_020664464.1, read as the reverse complement.
GCGCAACCCATTAGGTGACCTAGGCGGTCGATTAGGGCACTACAATTTGGGGGGCAGCGACCGCGGTGGTATTTCGGTGGTGGGACCTTCCGCCGCCTCTGTGGGGGGCGGCATTTTGGGGCGGCGGAAAAGTTGGCGGTGCTCCTGGTAGATCGCAGTTCTGGTTGCATTTTGCCCCTTTTCACTTGGGCTCTTCTGAAGTTTTATGCACTGCCTAAATGAACTCAATGTCACCTCATATTGGGATATTTGTTTACTCAGATTGCTACAGACTTAACCAGGTGAAAGTCCATTTTCTGAGCCTCCGTCTCTTCCTTCTCCAGTGCTCATTTTCTTGACCCTCACCAAAGGCTGAAGTTTATAGCCTTTGCATAATTTTCCTATGAAGTGATCTGGGACAGAGCTTGGGGGCTGTAAACCCATCATCAGTGTGAAAATAAAATAATAATAAAAAGAACACCTAACAGTTGCCAGAAGCAACTAGTAACCAGCCGCGATTGTGCAAATAGAACTTCTTACCATTTCATTCTGGACACCAAAGCATGGCTTTCCTTCTTTGCTAACCCATTGGATTGTGTTCTCTTCTTCATCTCTATCTCTTAAGAGGACTGTTAAATTCTCTAAATGCCTTCTGAAAAAGAATACAAGAAAAAAATTTTTTTTGTTCCCCTCCCTGTAAGGATCTTACTACTCCCCCCTGAAATTCTTCAAAGGACTGTAGCCCAGCCTGAGTGTTAACCTATGAAAGAAGTAGAGTAGGACAGGTGATCTAGAGGCTGTACTAAGAAGCAGCACATGTTTTCAGTTAAATCCTGATTTAAAGCTTTCTTGCTCGAGGGAAATAGAGCTAATATAATACCTCCTTGCTGTAATTATATAATTATTAAAATATAAGAATATGTTACCCTGATAGAGCACCTTTTTTGCAAGGATCTCACAGTGTTTTATTAATTAGGACCCACATCTGTGTGAATGAGGGAAGGTAGGGACAGAGGCATCAATTCTGAAAAAAATTCCACATAGGCAAAGCCACTATCTGTGCAAAGCCCTGTTGGAGTCAGTGAGGTACCATGTTCAGGAGGCTCAGTCCCCTTTGTTTTATGTAAAACACTTTAATGACCACAAGAGTTCAAGACAGCTGCTTTGCAGTTCATTTAAAGGTAGCACCACCATCACCAGTGATGCAATGCCTTCTAGCACAGGGGTTCTCAAACCGGGGGTCATGACCTTTCAGGAGGTTGCAAGGTGGTTACATGGGGGTCGCAAGCTATCAGCTCCATGGGACTGACAGCTCTCAGACCTCATTAAATTAAATCCCCCCCTGTTTTTAATGTATAGGGGAGGTCACACTCAGAGGCTTGCTGTGTGAAGGGGGTCACCAATACAAAAAGTTTGAAAACCACCGCTCTAGCATAACACTACATCACTAATTCACTACTGACTGAGAGGACAAAGTTGCAGAGACAGATGTGACTGTGCAAGTTAGCAGAACTATCTCAGCAGTTCCAGGTGGTTTCCAGTCAACCTGGTGCCAAACAGCTATAATTTTTAGGTATTGTGGCAGAGAGAGTTTTAAGGAGGGATTTAAAAGAGGATAAGGGCAGTGCAAATAGCATGACTTGATCCTGGTGCATAGAAGCTGAGTGTTTTGTAAACTGTCTTCAGAAAGGCCTTATTAGAGCAGTATGTTGTTATCAAGCTACATAGAACTGAAGGTTGTTTCCCTCTTCACTACTGGATCAGTGATATTCCATTAACTTGCTTTGATGGCTAAGAAACAGTTTGAAATGTCTGCCCTCCCTGGAGCCGTAGGCTAATGTCTTGGCAGGGCTGCCTCTGTTTTAGCCTTCCGAGGTGGATAAATGTAGTTGCATGCTGTTTACGGGCACTCGGATATCCTGGTAGAGGATGAACTTATAAAAATCTAGATAGATTGTGTGGGAGTTTTTCTGCTTAGACTTGGAAAATGAGTCTGCAATCTTTTCAGCGTGGCTATTAAAAGTCCCATGGCACTTTTGATAAACGCAAGGTGTTGTCCTACGCCAGTATTTTCCATCACCTGTTGTTATATACTGGGCTCAGCACTGGTGATTTGTCTGACTTTCCTCTGCATTTCAGTTGCATCCCTCCCACTCATTAGGAGAGCAGCTCCATTACAACTATGCATTACCTCACCTCAGTCACAGCTTTTTTGAAATTGCTTACGTGAGTGTCTTCCAGGACATGCTGCTTTTCTTCTTGGTAAATTGCTTTACAGCAGAAAAGACCACAAAGCAGTGATTTCCCGTAAACAGAGTACTAGTGCTTTTTTCCCCACGCAGGAACTCAGCACAGCAGATAATTTCTCCCTTTGTGCTATGTTACTGACACAAGAGAAAATTAAACAGAGATCTGAAGGAAATTTGGATTAAGCACACACAAGGCCTGATCTTTCTGTCTGTACCCAGGAAAAGCTTTAATTGGCTTAAAGGGAGTTTTGCCTAAGTAAGTACCGCAGATTCAAACCACAAAGAGGAGAAGAAAAGTTACTTGAGGATCCACTCTTGCAGGGCTCATGCTAATCAGATAACAAAATGTCACTTACAGTATTTTTATTTTTCTATTAGTCCATACATTTATTATATAGGATTATTTCTTACTTCGTGCTCATGATTGTGCCACGCATTTTACAGACCTGTAGGCAGACAGATTCCTGCCATAATGAGTTGACATTCTAAGGCCTTGGCTACACTCGAAACTTCAAAGGGCTGCTGGGAGCGCTCCCGCGGCAGCGCTTTGAAGTGTGAGTGTGGTCGTGCGCCAGCGCTGGGCTGCAGGTACGCCACCTCCACGAGGGGATTAGCTTACAGCGCTGGGGCACTGTTTACACTGGCGCTTTACAGCGCTGTAACTTGCTGCGCCCAGGGGGGCGTTTTTTCACACCCCTGAGTGAGAAAGTTGCAGCGCTGTAAAGCGCCAGTGTAGCCATAGCCTAAGGCTCAGCTCTGTTGTGACAATTGGACCTATACATTTACCCAAAGTGTGAGTTCAACTGTAAAAAGTATATAAAAGTTCATAAGATGTTACAAATAACCTAGAATAACAAATGTTGATGGGAAAAGATATGAAAGGAAGACAGAATAATGATTAGTCTAAATAGAAAGGCCAAATTGATAAGATTCAAAGATAGTGTTGAAATTTGGCTTGTTAAAAACGGGAGATGAAGAGCAGGAACTTAATGAGCCAAAATCAGTAGGTTGGGCATTAGGCCTAATTGGTGGGCAAAATAATAAGGGGTTGGGCTATTCCACCCACAGCTCCTATGGTTGCTATACACTCTTCTTCACAGCCGAGAAGAAGAGCCATTCGTGCTGCCTATACAAAGTTACACACAGGCCCATGTCAGATGACTGGGGCCAGGAAATAGAGCAGTTTATCTTCCCAGTACTCCTTTATTGTGCAGATTTTGGAGCTTACTCACTGTTGTTTCATTTGTCTTTGGGCCCTTCTTCATACAGTCTCTGCCCCTCAGTGTCTGCAGCTCTTTTGATTACCAGCTGAAAATGTATCTGTTTTGTCAGTCTGGCATAAATGTCTTGGTTCTATTACTAAATAACACCACCATCTCTACCTCTCCTGGTTTTTTCGGGTTGTTTCCCCTAGATGGAGGCTCTGAAACTGAACTCTGTAAATAGCATGGAATGATTAAAATGACATTACAAAGCATAAAATGATGATCTACTGCCAAACTCCTCTATAACTGAAGTCGGGGTGGAAGGGTGCTCGGTGGCACCTAGAGGGCTGGACAAAGGAAGGCATCTCATCCCTCTCCTTTGAAAGCCGGGCCTATTTTTAGATTCCACTTGTTGTAGCTGGAAACAGTATGTGTCTAAGTCCATTCCTATTGAGCAAAGCACTTGAGCAGGTGCTTAAGTACTTTGCTGAACAGGAGACAGAGGCCAAGATCCTCAAAGGTATTTAGCAAAATCAATGGGAGTTGACGCTAAACATGGTTTGTGTCTACACATGACATATTTTATCTTTGACTAGCAACTATGGCAACTGACCAAGTTTTGCCAATGGTTTTAGGCTGACACAGGTCATCTTCCTGTAACTAGATCATAACTTTTTATTTTGTTGTGTGCTCCTGTCTTCCAGGGATTCTGGGCCTGACTGATTGCAGTCCCAGGACTAGGCTGGTGCAAAGGGACATTAGGACAGATCTAAATCCTTTCATGGAGAATACTCCCAGCACAACAAAGCCAGCTCCACCAGGTTTGCACCACTTCCGCACCAGCCCTAGGGTACAGGGATAGTGTCGGGCTGTGGCAGAGAAGATGGAGTGGTGGTAGAAAGGGGCACGACTAGAAGAGATCGGTGTCCTGGTGGTTTTGCACCCCTGCAACGACTTATAGGGGTAATAGAAGTAGAGGTTCAAGCTGGGGCAGCCTGTGTTGGGGCAGGTCTGCATTTGAATCTGTCCCTTCTGAGTCCCAAAGGATATATCGATACTGCAACTGGGGGTGTGCTTCCCAGCACAGGTTGACAGACATGCACTAGTTCTGCTCCAGCTAATGCACTAAAAATAGCAGTGTAGCCAGGGCTAGCACAGGCCTGCGTTGCAGCATAGAAACTCTTTCTAGCCACTTGAGCACCCCCCACCCCCTTTAAGTACTCAGGCAGCTGAGCTGCCCCCATGCTGCTATTTTTAGCACCCTAGCTAAAGCAGAGCTAGCATGTGTCTGTCTACCCATGTTGGGAAGCATGATCCCAGCTGCAGTATAGAATACCCTATAGGTAAGTAGTACAGACAGAGCCGCATGGGGTGAGTAGGGGACAAAATGAAGCTGAGTCTCTCACTATCCAAATGCAGCTGTGTTGACAGGGCTCTCCCAGGAGTGTAAAATAGCGATGTCTAAATCAATGAGAAGTGGTGCGGTGGTCATGTTGAAATAAACCTGGTTGCAACAACTAGCTATGGCTCTGATATTTGTTATACCTTCCATAGCAAATTGCAACACCTGCCCTTTTAGCATGGGTGGCTTTTATTTCAGATTAAAGAAAACAACAAATATAAACCTCCCTTTGAGTGAGAGAACGCACACCCCTGAGATAGGGTGTACGCTGTAGCAGCCATACTGAACTGGCTTGCAGCACTGCTTCTCAGCAGGCTGGCTGGGAAACTCCTTCCACTTAAAGGTGTAGTACACATAAAACTGAATTGTAGCAAATATGAGTTTACAGAGCTGTATACCCCACAGTATTGACTTGCTCTCTTTTCTCTTTAATGTGGCAATCATAATTACAATAAACTCATGCAGCACTTCATACCACATTGCAAACACTAAAGCCACAAAGATGACCTCTGAAAGTCTCATATTCCACCTCAAACTCCTTTTGGAACCTGATAGACAAGTCAGAGCTGTCTTATCTATGTCTATTCTGCAGTGTGACTTCCTTGGGACAGGACTGTGTCTTCTTATATGTCCTGTATAGCTCCAAGCACAGTATTGGTGCTCAAGAAATAATCCTTACAAGAATGTTGAGTGGCGGGTATGTTGTTTTCTAAATTTTACAGATGGACAAACTGATGCAGACTTGCCCACCCACAGTAAGTCAGCACTAGAGTCAGCATTAGTGGAACTCAGGTGATCTGTGCTCCCAGCCCTGTGCTCAGACAATGAACTATGCTGCTGTCTCCTTTAAACATTTAATTAATGAAAAAGTATATGCTGCTTCCTTTCTTGGCCAGTTCAAAAAGAAAGAAAAAATGTAGTGTGATAGAATGCTCCTAGCAGATCTTTGCTTCCCAGGGCAGTCCTTAATGTATGGGCTTCTCATTTCAGTCTCTGATCTACTGCCTTAAATCATTTTTCTCATACGAGTGTTCTAAAATAGCTGGGACAGTTTTATAAGTGCAGTCTAAGAAATCTTTACACAGCCTTGTTGGATGACTCATTCACTTAACTAATACACATGTTCTGCAATTGGGTTTGTACTGTAGCCAACCACTGAACTAGCTTTAAGTAGGGTGAACAAATATTGGTCTTCAATATGGATTTTTAAAAGACAGATACTCAGATGCAGAGACACCTTTCCAGAAGCCTGGAAGAATATGCAATATTCCTTATTTAAAAGCTTAAACTACTCCTCTAGTTTATCTTTAATTTTTTCCTAAGCTGTAGGGATCTCTCTATTTCTTATTTCCCCCCACCCACTCAGGGTAGGGACTATGTCTTCTTATGTGTTTGAACAGCACCTACCTCAACAGGCTGCAAACAGTCTTTGCAAAGCAAAGGTGAAAGACACCTGGCATAGGTGCACAAACACCTCAATAAGTGGATGCCAGTTGGGGGTCTAGGCAACCACATACCTGTGCATGTACTCTAATGAAGGTACATGCAAACTCACCTTGTGCACATGCATTGGGGGGCTCTGCATACCTAAAGTAAACTTGAGTACATGCCTATTTGAAAATATGGGCTGTAAAAAAAAAAAAAATTAGCTTACAATTAAAAATAATGGATTTTTTAAAAACCATACTACATTATACACCCATCACGGATTGAAAGCTATTTTATTCCCCCTAAGTAACATGAAAAAATGCAAGTATTGGCAAACCCATTGGAAATATGCACTCCAAGCCCTGTGCAAAAGTATTGTTTTATCTTTTTCTTTTATTTACAAATAATGAAGGAAATGCAAGGAATACATCTCCCTTTATAGACAGAAATTTCTCCTTTCCCATTGTAGAAATCAAAAACATTTATTTCTATGAGGTAGCTGTCATCTCCCATTTGAGAGCATGAGAACTTAAGAACTCTATGTATTCAGATTGTTGAGTTCTTCAGATTCTTTCAAATTCTGATAGGTTCCATTGTCTTGCCGAGTCCATAGCAGTTTTTCTTAAACAACATCACCGGTGCTTTAAGTTGTGAATGAATTTCAGTTCCGGGTGTGGGTGGGTGTCCTTCTTTGACCTTTGCTTTACAAAGAATGGTTGGAGACCGGTTACTTGATCCCTGTATCTTGGTCATTTAAAATCTACCATCATTTTTTTCTGCCAGTTGGCTGTAATTGCAGTGGTAACTAAATATTTTGTCATTCGCCTTAGCTGGAGCTTGCAATTCATAGTAACTGTAGGCTCTTTCTGGAAACCACATTAACCAGAAATGTACCAGACTTTCACTAAGCATGTGATCCCTAAGGATAATGAGAATTTGAGGTACTCAAGAAATGCAGTCAGTACATAAACAGTGAAATTCAAAAGATGCAGCAGGCCTGTGTAGTTCATTAGTAGTGGGTAGAGGACATTAGAGTGGGTTAGAGGGTTTGTTTCCCCTTCTCCCTACTGCAGTGAGAAGCTTATGAGTGAATTAATCCTATAACAGCCATATAGTCCCTTCCGTGTGTAATGTCATACAGACCCATGAAGTTGTAGGGTTGTTGTAAAGTCACCTGTACATCACAACATTCCCTGGGGAGGGGTGGGCCAGTGGATGTGTGAGTAGGGGGTGGGGAATTTAGCCTAAGATGCATAGAAAAAACCCTCCAAATTTCACATTGTACTTGGGGTTCCCAGTTGCCTTTGTGCTGTTCTTGGCTTCCCCTCAGCACTGACGACATCATCTGCATAGATCCAAAGCAGCCAATGGAGGGACCCTGCCTGGCACTCACCAATACTCCATTCTGGGAGTGTGGCCAGCCTGGAGAAGGAGTTACTGCTCAGTTCACCAGTGGAAATTGCACCAATAGTTCTGATGCTTTTCCTTGGGAACATGCTGTACAGAGAGGCTACTCACCAATACAGCATTGTCCTTAGGCCATGTCATGGAGTTTGGGGGAGACAAGACCCTGCACCCCCAGCTTCCTGCGATTCACCATGACTCGCAGCCAGCCAGTAAAACAGAAGGTTTATTTAGATGACAGGAACACAGTTCAAGACAGGTCTTGCAGGTACAGACCACAGGACCCCCTCAGTCAGGTCCATCTTGGGGGGCCAGGGGAGGCCAGGAGGTCTGTCTGGCCTCCCCTCCATTTTCCCAGCCAGCTCCAAACTGAAAACTCTCCAGCCCCTCCCTCTCCCTTTGTCTCTTTCCTGGGCCAGGTCGTCACCTGATCTCTTTGTTCTTCAACACCTTTAGTTGGCAACTTTGCAGGGGAGGGGCTCAGGCCATCAGTTGCCAGGAGACAGGGTGTCAGCCATTCTCTATGCAGACAGGATCGCACTGGCCCCCTAGGGCTCTGCAACAATCACACACCCCTAGACACCCGAGAAATGCATAGGGGAAACTGAGGCACCCACACAGTATTCAGAGAAAACATTAAGAACATTCCCACTTCGTCACAGGCCACACAACCTCTCTCCAGCTCCATAGAACCCAGGTGCTGTGTAGAATTAATGGAGGGGCTGAACAGGTCTATGGTAGGTGGAGAACATATCACATAGCTGCCTTTCCCCACAGCACAGCCCCACCAATCCCCTCCTCTACACGGTTAGTGCTTTCCTGTTGCATCTGACTAAACAGGGGGGTCTAGTGTGCCCAGAGATGCTTTAAAAAGGGAGAACTAAAGTGGAGACTTGTGGTGATCATCTGGGGTGAACATATGTCCCAATTTTATAGGGATAGTCCCAATTTTTGGGGCTTTTTCTTATATAGGCACATATAACCCCCACCCCTGTCCCAGTCACCCTATGATCATCTAATCTAAAACTGTCCAGGATGTTATACTTTCTAGACCCCGTACAAAGTGGGATAAACTAAATAACCAGATTGCTCCTTTTGAGAAGGATTCTGCTTAAGGGACAGTATTTGTATAGGAATAAATAGTTACCCTGCAGCTCACTTCCTGGGTGCTTTGACTTCAAATTCTGGTTGGTTCTCTCTACCTCTAATGACTTCTAGGGGGTATAAAATAGCAGAAAAGCCCTCTGTTGTTGATTTTACCATGCATGGCAGAGTCCAAGTACCTAGAAGTAAACGTTAAATCACTTTCCCTCTTTTTGTATTATTACATTTGCTATATTATGAACATTTAAAGTTGAGATGACTTCATGTGTTGTACAAGTGAGCAATACACACACACATATCCTTACTTCAGAAGCCTTGGCAACAGACAGTGCAAGAACAAGTCATATTAGTAACTAAATGCATCATGAATGTATAATTATCATTACACAAAAATTCATCCACTCATTTCCTATTGCTGGAAGAAAAGGTGAGGTACTGTAGTTTCTTTCAATAATCAAGTGTGTCATGTCAAAAAAAGTTCACCATAAACAGAGCTCAGTCTGTCTCTCCAGCTGAGATGATACCTAACGTGCCTGTACCTGGTATTTAATTGCTGTACAAGAGCAAAACAGTGGTATCTGAACAGCCTGATCCCCAGCCTTTGTTTTAGCTACTGATTAGTGGGCACACTGCCAAGTTCTCTTTTGCTCTGGTTCTTTGTGGATGCTTTACTGAGGTCTTGTAGCATAACCTGAAAATGGGGTGGGTAGGACTCTTTCTGATCTCCTTTGGGAGGGTGTTCCAGAGACTTAGGGCTGCTAGTGAAAAGCTCATCCCTCTGCCAGAGGGCTGCTAGATGTAAAAGTACATGATGACAGTAGCTTCTTGTGGTGAATTACAGAGGGAAAGGCTGTGTCTGAGATAGCATCATTCTGTCCTGCAGATCAGCACCAGAAACTTGAACTGGAGAACCAGTGTAGGTCTCAAAGCACTGGTGTAACACACTTTCTTCCTCATCTCATCCTGCTTAGAAGATAGATCTCTGCATGGACCTGTTCTGGCAGGTGTTTGTTGCTTCTGGCATAAGGACACATAAATTTAACCTCAATTAAATTCTGTTGGCCTAGAGCTCTGAGGGTGAGGATTGGGACTGGAAAATGTCCTTTTAATTAAGAAGCTTAGTTGTTGTACTGGATAAAGCATTTTCCAGTTCAGTTACAGAATGATCAGCATTAATATATTTTTTAATTCAGTGATTTTCAGGAAAGAAATCTATGTAAGCATTCCAGAGAATAGTCATGAAGCCAATTGGCATGTTCGGTGTGCAAGAAATGCAGGATTGGGTCCTTGGTTTGTGGTTTGCTCTTTACATTGGTTAAAAAGCAGTACCTGCACAGCTGCTGAATAATCAGCAAAATTAGGCTCTTTTCTTCACTAGCTGGAAACAAAGCAACAAATCCAAATGGTGTTAGCCTAGAAACATCTGGTAGGAAGAATGTCTCAGATCAGAGTAGTTTTAAAGAGATACAACTGTCTAGGTCCTATATGCAAGTCATTCCTAGAAACATTTAATAAGGCAAATAGCACCAATTCTCTTCTTTTTATTCCCTTGTCGCTCTGTAAATTGTCCCATCCAAATCTCATGGTGGCCTCTCTCTCATTGTTACTTTTATTGCAGTAGCTCCGAGAGGCCAGGCCCTTACAGTGTTACACACTGTACAGTTTCCGCGCATCTTTTCCACAATGCTGTAGGACTCTAGGTGAAGCTACACGTCCATACAGCACTTTGAATTCAACGCAGAGGAAGAAGCAGAATTATGATAGTAAATGAGAATAATGGCACTAATGCGATACCTGCCATTCTAAGACCTCAATAAGCTTTACAAACATTAATTACATTCAGTCTCACAACATTCCTTAGAGATAACACTTCCCTATCTCATTGTACAGAAGAGGAAGCTGACCTACTCACACTCTTTAGAGCCTGGTGCTTAGGGCCTTGGCATGGGAGGAAAAACTACTCTGGTGCAGAGCAGGGACTTGAACTTCCGTCTCCCATGTCCCAAGCCAATGCCCTAAGGACCTGGCTGTAGAAAACAAACACCCACACATCCCACACAATTCCAGTCTACCAAAAACATTCCTAAGGTTCTGTTTTCATTCTAATGCGGAACAAAAACAAATGTCGAAACCTCAGAAGTTGCCATGAAACAGATTTGTCGTCATCCAATCAGCGCTGCTGAATTGAGTTCTACAAATACACCTCTCTGCAAGAAAGAAATGTCTGAATAGGTCAAATCTGATGTTCAACTGCCAACCATCTCCAGACTGAAAAACATGGGCTATGGCAGCTGAAATCCTGTCAGGTGGCAGCAACCTCTCTGCCCATGACTGCACAGTTATGGTGGCTGTCAAATGAATTCATCTCGCTTTTGTGTAATCTTGCTTACTCCATCTTTTTGCCAGTAATCCCTACAGTGCACAGAATTTATGTAAAGCCCAACACCAGGCTTACGCTTGTTGGAAAGAAATGGCAATAATATTGCAGGCAACTCCTCTTGACAAGTTATCTGTGTTGGCTGTTTCTCCCCAAGCAGTCCCTCTCACAATTGGAGGTGCTGAGCCGCCCTCATCTTCTATTATGGTCAATGGAAATTGAGGTCACTCAGTGCATCATGGAACAGGGTTCTCTAGGAATCCCTGTTGGAACATCATCTGGGGGTATAAATCTGATTAATTTTATTTCTCAGCTATATTAGATTCCCTACTAAACAGTAGTCAACTTGACGAACATTTCAAATTTGTGTCTCCTAAAAAAAAGGTGTTGTAATGAGGGTAAAGAAATAGACATCCTACCTGGATATGGGCATTTTGAATTGCACAGAATTGAGTTTCTCACTTCTCTAGAGCTAATTTGGGTATTTCACCACCCAACCATCCTCCCCTCCACCCCTCCCAACAGCACTTTGGTTACCATCAGAGTGAAATAGGCTAGTGATGGGTCCCAAACCTATTTGAAGGTCAGGGGATAGAGATGGAGAGGTTTAGATTTGACTCCCCTGAACTGTATCTGCTCCTACAGGTTTGGTTCCAGACTGGATTAAGAAACTGGAAGGAAGGGCTATTTTCAGCTCTGGGGTGGAGACAATCAGATACCAGACAGCTCATGGAATCAGTTTTCTTGCAAGACCTCAAACCAGCACCCTGTTTAACCTTTGATTTCTCCTCAGTATTGGTATAGTGCTTCTTTAGCTACCAGTAATAGTTGTATAAACTGTTCTGCAAAATAGAGAAACATTTACTGTTTTTTCTCCTTTTTTCCCCTCGCTGTTTTCACCCCCTTTTCTATTTTTTGATATTTTGTATTCATTTTTTTAGGGAGTTTTCCTGGTGTCCCTTAAACTATTTTACATGCCCACCTCCGAGATGCTGTGTTGTGGCCACCATCCCTCCTGCTTCAGCAGGACAGCAGAATAGTCCCTGGGATCCGGATAGCCACCACCACTCCTTTACCAGCCAGAGAGCAAGGTCAGTGTTGTTACTAGCCATTACTGCCAACAGAGTGAGAACATGATGAGAAATTGAACATGGACTGCCACTAGGTAGAGTACAACTACATGGACCATTTTAACAGTAACATGATTTTGAAAACAACTACTCATGCAGGTCAATTTGATTCAATATTGATTCAAACATTCACAAGAGGAAGGACATCCTCACAATTAAACATGAGTCAACAGAAGTCTAGGAGGCCAGGACAGTCTGTTGTTAACCTAGTGTCACGCCCAGCAATCAAGTAGGTGTCACAAGGGAGGGAAAGCACCAGGTCTGGATGGCATTCCAGCAGAGAAAAGCACATGGCTATCACACTGCAAGGCACTTCACATGGCTCTTCTGCATTATCTGGGAGCTAGAGTTGGTGCCACAGGATTTCAAGGATGCCAATGTTGTCCACTCTGTAAACATAAAGGTGAGAGAACACACTATGATAATCACTGTGGCATTTCCCTACTGTGTGTCGCTGGGAAAATAGAATAGATTTAACACCTGTCTTGTGGAAATCATTCTCCCCAAGTCTCAGTGTGGATTTTGGCCAGGACAGGGTACTATAGACATGAGCTTCACGGTCTATCAGATTCAGGAAAAGTGCTGCAAGCAAAAACTGTGGTCTTTATGTGGTATTTGTTGACTTACTAAAGCTTTTGACTCTGTAAATTGTCAGGGACTCTGCAAACTTTTGTTTACCTTTGGATGCCCTGCAAGATTTATTTCTGTCATTCAGTCCTTCCATGATAGGACAATGGCCAGAGTGGTGGGAAATGGTGAGATACAGGACCTTTTTCTGGTCACCAGTGGCACAAATGAAGGTTGGGTGCTGGCTCCCACACTCTTTTCCATCCTTTTTTTGGCTATGCTTACTGCTGCAATTCATGACAATGACAGAGGAGTATTCATTCAGTTCTGCACTGATGGGAAGTTGTTCAATCTGCAACGCTTCCACGATGACACAAAAGTGTCAGATTTACTCACGAAGTAGCTTTTATTTGCAGATGACTGTGCACTGATTGAGGACATTCAATTTTTAACTGATCATTTCACTCGTGCAGTTAATCATTCTGAGTTTACAATCAACCTAAAGAAAACTGAAATACTGTATCAACCTGTGCCAGGGATTCGCATGTCTACTCATGAAGGTCAACAATGTCTTAAGTCCATGGAGAAGTTTTGCTACCTAGGGAGTATGCTGTCACAGAATGCCACAACTGATGATGAGGTTACCTATCACACAGTCAACACCAGCTCTGCACTTGGAATGCTGTTACACTGCCTATGCAATGATATGGGCGTCAAATAAGCACTAAGCTAAATGTCTATCAGTCATGCTTATGGTTGTAGACGTGGACAAAATATCACCACCACATTAGGAAATGATCAGTTCCATATGCACTGTCTCCAGTCTATTTGCAGCTCAGATGGTGGGACAAAATTCCCAATATTGAAATCCTTAATCATTGTCAGATGTCTGGCATTCAAAACATGCTCATAAAAGTGCAACTGCATTGATCTGGCATCTTGTTCATATGGCTGACTTGAATACCCCAAATAACCATATTTTATGGTCAGCTAAAGCAAGGCACCCGTTCTCATATTGCCCAGTACAAATGATATAAAGACACACTGAAGAAAAACTTGAAAGGATATCAAGTTGACCCCAGAAACTGGGAAGGAACAGTCCATGACAGAGCATGGTGGTGGCAGATTTGTCATGTTACTGTTAACTGCTTTGATACAAGGCATATTAACATCTTATGTGAAAAACATGAACAGTGCAAAGCAAGGACACAGCAGCCTGCAATGGTCATGGCCAATCTTGTCCCACATGTAACAGGGTTTACAGTTCTTGTATTGGTTTGACCTTGCATATACATGTTCACTTATAGTGTTTGCTAAATCCTCATACATCAACATCACCACGAGAATCTATCATCACACCCAACCTAGCAAATAATAGGACAGTCAGAGCAAATCAAGGATAATCATGACAGAGCTTGTCTAGATTAGGGAAATCTGCAAATGTATAGTGTGTCTACATTAGGGGTTTGCACTGGTGTAATTGTCTGGAGAAGTCCACAGACCTATGTAGTGCCCTCAGGTGGCAGACACCAGATACTTCTACAAAAAGATGTGTGTGTGTGCGTTACAGTCACCATAAAATCCTGGAAGGAGAGGGGTAGAGGACATGTCAGGCCAGCTGTGATAAAGGAAGCTAAGGAAAAAGACAACAGCATTTGCCAAATTAAATGAGATCCACTTTTCCATATAGTCAGGTTTATACAATACTTACTGTGGAACTTCACTAATTAGCGCACACACACACACAAATGGGCACTCTTGTTCCACTAGAGATTTAATAAATAGACTAACAAAACTCAGAGTTCATCATATGTACAAAACGTACAGTAGTACATCTGTTTACTAGTAAATTGTGAAACAACAAAGATAAAAGCCAGAGGGGATCCCAGAGGAGAACTAAACTTTCGTCAAATCAAAGGAAAACACAAAAGCTAACAGGCATTTTGGATATATAGAGCTTAGTAAAATTAAAGGGGAAAAATCACCTCCCCAATGAGAAAACCCATCATAGAAAGTAAAGAGGAGAAAATAGCCCAAAAGTTTCCCTTGCAGAAATCTCTCATTTTTGTATCAGCGGAATGAGAATTTTTAGTTTTTGTTCTTATTGAATTGTAACAAATTTTCCAGTTAGATTCAAAACCAAAGTGTTCCATTTCAATGAAAAATCCAAACATTTTGAACAATACCATGAACACTTTTGTATTAAAAAAAAAAAAAAAATTGAGCAGCTCTATGTTACCAAAGTTTGTGTATATTTGATTAGGAAACTGAGCTGTATCTGCAGTCTGGCACCAATACTTGCTTAATCCAGGGCATGATTTGATTGTTGGTCAAATACTGAACAGAAACTCTGCTTGTTTTGGTGAACATTTCTGGCAGGATCTTTAATCTTTTAATGACGCTATTTCAGGATATACCCCAAACAGCTCATAGTCTTAATTCCTCAGACTCAGTGCTTTCCAAAACAGACAGACCACTTACCTACTCAGGTTTATTTATTTTTTAATTGAAGTCACAGAAAGAATAAAACCAGTTAATCATCAGCAAAAGAAATGCCCCATTGGGCCTGATCCTGCAATCCTTGCACACACACTCTAGATCTCCATCAGCCCTTCTACACTACAAGCAGAGGCCTGTAGGTGACTAGAGTATGTCACCCTACAGTGGCTGCATCGGCACAGCTATGGTGCTGCAGCTGTAGCACTGTCATGTAAACAGCTTCCTACATCATTGAAAGGGGTTTTTCCATCAATGTAAGTAATCCACCATCAACCTCGTTGCGTCTACACTGAGGGTTAGGATGACTTAACTATATCACACAGGGTTCGAAATTTCTCACAGGCCTGAGCAACATAGCTAGGTTGATCTAACTTTTAGGTGTAGAGCAGGCTCCAGTTACCAAGCTATTCTATTTTGTAGTGAGGACAGGTCCTTAGTTGTATTTCCAAATGGTGCTGATGCTGAAGCTTTGGATAATCCAAAGAGATCCAGTGTGTACTTCAGATTTGAACTGTGTGGGAACCAGGTCCCTTGACATGGTTTTACTGGTGTGCAGATAAGCCCTGACACTGTAAGAAATCTGCATTTGCCTGCCCTGCTACAGCTTCATGTTTCTTCTCTCTCTGCCCTGTTCTCTTTTTCTCTGACTCATTTTCTACTGAAGACTGGAGGATTTCTTGCTGGTTGTGCAGTGAGAGTGAGGTATTATTCTTTCTGTCAATGAGACATCCAAGGCGGGTCCAGTAATAGAATTGTGAAACAGCTGGAGTGGGGTGGAAGACAAGGAAATGTAAATGACTGAACCTTCTTGATAGAATGGAATGGATAGAGGCCAGAATTCCTCCAATTCTTTCTTCGTTACACCTCCTTTCAACTAGCAGGCACAACAGTTTTTCTAGGGAACCTTCTTGGCTACTGATCTGCTTGTTGGCAGTGAAAAATAGAATAGTCTCAGTAGTGTTGTGGCAGTTTGCAGCAGAGTAAGTGCTTCCCCTTGTAATGCTATTTGAACTAAATCACTTTTGGAGACACTCACCCAGTTTCACATAAGGTGGATGAGCATTTATGTATACATATTTGTAAAGTGAATGGAATGTGGGGAGATGATTCAAGCAACTTGAACATCTAGCATTCTTTCTCTAGCAATAATGACCCCAGTGCTGGGTGGTTCCTGGCCATTAGTGACATGTTGTCAGAGTCTAAAATAGGGAAAGAACAAGTAAAATTACTTAGACAAGTTAGATGTCTTCAAAGCACCAGGGCCTGATGAAACGCATCCTTGAATACTGAAGCTGACTAAGGAGATATCTGAGCCATTAGCAATTATCTTTGAAAAGTCATGGAAGACGGGAGACAATCCAGAAGACTTTAGTGCCCATCTATAAAAAGGGAAATACAGTAAGGACAACCCGAGGAATTACAGACCAGTCAGCTTAACTTCTGTACCCAGAAAGATAATGGAGCAAATAATTAAGCGATCGATTTGCAAACACTTAGAAGATAATAAGGTGATAACAGTCAGCATGGATTTGTCAAAAACAAATCCTGTCAAACCAACTTGATAGCTTTCTTTGACAGGGTAACAAGCCTTGTGGGTGGTGCTGGTGGGGGAAGCGGTAGATGTGATATATGTTGACTTTATAAGGCTTTTGATACTGTCTCGAATGACCTTCTCATAAACACACTAGGGAAATGCAATGTAGATGGAGCTACTATAAAGGTGGGTGAATAACTGGTTGGAAAATCATTCCCAGAGAGTAGTTATCAGTGGTTCACAGTCATGCTAGAAGGGCATAATGAGTGGGGTGCCACAGGGATCGGTTCTGGGTCCGGTTCTGTTTAATATCTTCATCAATTATTTAGATAATGGCATAAAGAGTACACTTAAAGTTTTTGGACGATACCAAGCTGGGAGGGGTTGCAAGTGCTTTAGAGGATAGGATTAAAATTCAAAATGATCTGGACAAACTGGAGAAATGGTTTGAAGTAAATAGGATGAAATTCAATAAGGACAAATGCAAAGTACTCCACTTAGCAAGGAACAATTAGTTGCACACATACAAAATGGGAAATGACTGCCTAAGGAGGAGTACTGCGGAAAGGGATCTGGGGGTCATAGTGGATCACAAGCTAAATATGAGTCAACAGTGTAACACTGTTGCAAAAAACCCCAAAACAATCATCATCATTCTGGGATGTATTAGCAGGATTATTGTAAGCAAGACACAAGAAGTAATTCTTCCGCTCTACTCGGTGCTGATTAGGCCTCAACTGGAGTACTGTGTCCAGTTCTGGGTGCCACATTTCAGGAAAGATGTGGACAAATTGGAAAGAGTCCAGAGAAGAGCAACAAAAATGATTAAAGGTCTAGAAAACATGACCTATGAGGGAAGATTGAACAAATTGGGTTTGTTTAGTCTGGAGAAGAGAAGACTCAGAGGGGACATGATAACAGTTTTCAAATACATAAAAGGTTGTTACAAGGAGGAGGGAGAAAAATTGTTCTTCTTAACCTCTGAGGATAAGACAAGAAGCAATGGGTTTAAATTGGAGCAAGGGCGGTTTAGGTTGGACATTAGGATAAACTTCCTAACTGTCAGAGTGGTTAAGCACTGGAATAAATTGCTTAGGGAGTTTGTGGAATCTCCATCATTGGGGATTTTAAAGAGCAGGTTGGACAAACACCTGTCAGGGATGGTCTAGCTAGATCATACTTAGTCCTGCCTTGAGTGCAGTGGACTGGACTAGATGACCTCTTGAGGTCCCTTCCAGTTCTGTGATTCTATGAACAGTCTGTACCTGGGACCAGGAAGTCCTCTTGCCCAGTTATAGCTTCTAGGCCAGTGGCTTTCAATCTTTCTAGACTACTGTACACTTTCTGGTGTCTGATTTGTCTTGCGTACCCCCAAGTTTCACCTCACTTAAAAACGAATTGCTTAAAAAATCAGACATAAAAATACAAAAGTGTCACAGCACACTATTACTGAAAAATTGCTGACTTTCTCATTTTTACCATATAATTATAAAATAAATAAATTGGAATATAAATATTGTACTTACATTTCAGTGTATATTATATAGAGCAGTCAACAGTCATTGTATGAAATTTTAGTTTGTACTGGCTTTGTGAATGCTTTTTATGTGTAGCCTGTTGTAAAACTAGGTAAATATCTAGATGAGTTGACGTACCCCCAGAAGACCTCTGCGTATCCCCAAGGCTACACTTACCCCTGGTTGAGAACCACTGTTGTAGACTACGTCTCCTCCTTAATTTAATGCGCTTAAACATACATTAGAACTTTGCTAATCCACTCTTGTTTTAACATTCACACACAAATGAAGGTCACTCTTCAGTGAGGATTTACAACAGAACAGGACTGCAGTTCACAGCCTCAGGGTCTTCCTGCACTCCCAAACAACAACAGCTGTGAGCAGTACTTTCTTCTCTGAGCAGCTGGGAGCATAGGCCTGTTTGATGCTGATTTGGCTGCAGTGATCCACACTCATTTATAACTTCCAGGCTCAACTGTTGCAACATACTATAGTGGAAAATAACACCAGCAATTCTGAAAAATTCAGTTAGTTCAAAATGTTCAGCCCACCCTTTAAACAATCGCGGATGCCTGGCATGGTGGATGCTACACAGGTTCCCCATGAAATATCAGACCAGAGTCAAGGCTCTTAATGGGAAACTCCCATAGGGATAGCCTCTCCCCTTCATGTGGTGACTTCCATGGCAGATAATTCCATCATTCCTGCAGTGTGCATCAACATTGCGGGGGGAGATTTATGAAAGCAGGAGTTGGATCTACCTCAGCACCTGGAACTCAGCCACTGCCTTTGGAAAATCTCTTCTATGAGAGTTCAGTGTGAGCACGGATCATACTGACTTCAGAATGAAATTCAAGACAAACTCCTTTGCCTTTCCACAATAATAAAAACTAATAGAAGTCCTACAAGTTGCTGATGCACCCACTACTTTACAGGATTAAGCCCATTAGTAGCTGTAACCCATTGAAAAAAAAAAAAAAAAAAGCTCCTACTCTAAAAATATTGTTTTTGTGGATAAAGTTTAGTGATCACAGAGTTTGACACTTGCCCCAACATTCTTTCCTTTGGCATAGAAATTTACCTGGGTAACTTGCACCCAGATAATAAAATAATTGGCAGAGAGATCTCTGGCCTGCTGATTTTAACTTGTAATAAACCTTGGAATACCAGAAAAATTCCAGAAGACTGGCAGATTGCTAATGTGTGCCAAAATTCAAAAAGTACAAGTGGGATGATCCAGATTACTATAGGCTGGTTATCAATCGTGGGCAAAATAATGGAAAGGTTGATATGGGATTCTATTAATAAAGAATTAAAGGAAATGACTGAATGTCAGTCAACATGTTTAAATGGAAAGGAAGTCTCAAACAAACCTTATTCCTTTCTTTGGTGAGATTAAGGTTTGGTTGATAAAGATGACTGCGTAGATATAATATACTTGGACTTTGGTAAAGCTTTGACTAAGTACTGCGAGATATTCTCATTAAAAAATGAGCACTATACAAATATCAGTAGCGTACTTATTACATTAAGAACTGGCTAACCAAATCATCTCAAAAAGCAGTTGTCAATAGGGACTCATCACTGAATGGGAGTGTTTCTATGACATTCTGCAGGGATTGATACTAGGCCCAATGTTATTCAGCACTTTCATCAATGATCTGGAAGCATATATAAAAATCACGGCTGATACATATTTGCATTTGACACAATGATTGGAGGAGAGGTAAATAACGAGGAGGACAGGGCAGTCCTAGAGTGATCTGGAGCACTTGGTAAGCTAAAACATTCAAACAAAATGTGTTTTCATAATCAATGCAAAGTTATTTATCTAGGAATAAGGAATGCCGGACACACCTACAGAATGGGGTATTGTATTCTGAAAATCAATTGCTCTGAAATGGATTTAGGGCTCATAGTGGACAAGCGATTCAACAGGAGCTCTCAGTGTAAAGCTGTGGCAAAAAAGGCTATTGCTATCCTTGGAAGTGTGGAAGGGAATAGTGACTAGGAAGGTGATTTTACCTCTATATGTGGCACTGGTGAGACCAATGCTGGAATACTGTGTACAGTTCTTGTATCCACATTTTAAGAAAATGTCTTACAGTGAGAGACTTAAAGAGCTCAATCTATTTAGTGTATCAAAAAGACGACTGAGGTGACATGACTATAGGGATTAAAGGGCTCTTTAATCCAGTGGAAGGCAAACAAGAACTAAGGGCTAGAAGCTGAAATCAGACAAATTCAAATTAGAAATTAAGGACAATTTTTTAACAGTGAAGGTGATTAACCATTGGAACAAACTACTGAGGGGAGTGGTGGATTTGCTACCTTTTGATGTTTTCAAATCAAGCCTGGATGCCTTTCTGGAAGATAGGTTTTAGCCAAACACAAATTATTGGGCTCAATACAGAGATAACTGGATGAAATTTAATGGCTTGTGATATACAGGAGGTCAGACTAGATGACCTAGTACACCCTTCTGGCCTTATACTCCAGGAAGCTGTGAATTTGTTTCTCAACTGTGAAAATTGCCAGTTCCCTGATTATACATCACTATGGACTAATAATTTCAAGAAATGCACCTGTCTTGTTACCATCTCTTCTCTTCACACCCCTTTAGTGGGTTTATGCCTCATTATACATTTTCTAAGTTTTAGCTTGTGAGCAATCTGGGGCAGGGACGGCTTATGTTATTTGTTTGTCCAGTGCTTAGCACAATGGGGTCCTGATCCATTTCTGGGGTCCTCAGGGGCTACTGCAACAGAAATAATAATTATGGAAATATTCATTGCTGTGATCAGAGTATAGAGGCTGTTTTGTAATGCTATGCCTAGTAACAAGCAGTCAAAAGTGACAACACACAGCGACTCAGAGGGCATCACATACATGTCGCTTTAACAGCATCAGCACAATTACTTGAGATATTCCACATCTCTCGGAGAACAGCTTTGCAAAGCAAACATTTAAACTCATTCACTTCAGTCATGTGCCTCTGTCTCCTGGCAGGCCATCATTTACTCTAATCATTTACTCTACTGCAAATCCTGTGAAGGTAACTTGTTTAGCAGAGTTACTTGACCCACCTAGATCACGGATATGCAGAAAAAATATAGGAAAATATTCTCACTACACATATGGTCTAAACTGCTATTTGCACTGGGTGCTGTGTGGTGCATGGGTGGGTAGGGAACAGGTTCACCAGGCTGCTCTCCTCCTAATTCCCTTTTACAATTGGGGGTCGGGGGGGGGAGGGGAGGAGCACAGTTCAAAGATTACTCCTGGCTAGGGCCTCGAGCTACCTCAAAAGGGCATTATGAGATTTAAGGAGGAGACAGTAACATGGGCCCTGCCAACTCTACTGGTTGGGTTTGGAGAGAAATATACTTTGCACAGAGTGGAACAGTGGTAGCACTCCCCAGGGCTCTTACTCGGGTGGGTAGAGCTCTGCCCACCCCAGTGCATGGCTGTGGCTCTAAGGCACATGCTAACTGGCTCAACTGTGGTGTCAGATTTTGAAGAATGTGCAGGTTTAAGATTTAGGGCATAGCCCAACACTGCTTTCCAGTGCAGAAGGCATTTGTGGGTGCAAATCAATTAATGCACATGCAAATCTGACTTTTGGTTGCCCCAACACTTGCAGGTGCAAAGTTAGAGGCTGGGTTGATGTCCCTTTGAAAATTTGCCCCTAGTTATCAGAGGAAATTCAGACCCCTTATAAACACCACTTTTCACATCTCTGCCCATTAATTATCCTTTCATATCCTCCCAACCTTTGTCCAACTCATAAGCGCAGTTCTGTCAACTCAACAACAGTGAACTGATTAGAGATGGGTTAACTAATGATATAGCACCTTTCCTTGTGAAAGGTCCCAAAGAACTTTACAAACAATAACAACTTCATCCACTATGGAAGTATTGCCACCTCTGGGTTAAAATGTGGTACTAGAGCACTTCGCAACCTCTTAAGAGAGGTGGGGACTTGGAAAAAATACTTTGCAATTCTATAACACAGGATCTCTGAGGGCTTTACAAACATCCAGGAATTAAGACTTTTTAAACTCTGTGAATTATTGTTAACTGGATTTTACAGTTAAGGGGTAATGAGACCCAGAAGGATTAGGACCCAAGAGTAAAATCTTGTCCACACTGACATCAGTGGCAAAACTCTAATTGACTAATGTGAGGCTAGGATGTCACTCAAGATTTTCAAAAGGCAGCCTCTTTTTTGCAGATACAATGTGAACCCATAAAAAGATACTACCTTTGGGTGGGTAAGTACATGACAGCTCCTGCATATTGGATACATAGCCATCCAAGTGGGAAGATTTTACTAACTGCTCCCATAAGAAGAGGCAGCTGGGCAGGGTCTCTTTTAAAAATCTGACTTTCCAAAAGTCACATTACCAGTCTGTGACAGAGGAAGGAGTAGAACTCAGATCTTCTGGTTCCCACTTCTTGCACTTCTAATGTATAAATATGGTTCAGCAGGCAATCTCACAATTATACACAAACAACACACAAGGCTGGTCTATACACAGGGCCGGCTCTAGGATTTTTGCCGCCCCAAGCAAAAACAATTTTGGCCGCCCTCCCTCCCCGTTTTTTTCTTACCCCACCCCCGGCCCCGCCTCAACTCCGCCCCTTCCCCAAATCCCCAGCCCTGCCTCCTCCCCCCAGGCTCTCAAGCATAGGAGGGAGGGAGGGAGGGGGAGAAGCGGCGCGTGCGCCGCAGCCACTCGGAGTCTCCCCCTCCCCCCAGGCTCTCAAACCTGGGAGGGAGGGTGAGCAGCGGTGCGCGAATCAGCTGTTTCGCACGCCGCAGCCACTCAGGATCTCCCCCTCCCTCCCAGGTTTGAGAGCCTGGGAGGGAGAGGGAGCAGCGGCGCGCGAATCAGCTGTTTCGCGCGCCATGGCGCGCGAGCGGCAGCAGCGGAGGTGAGCTAGGGTGGCCGGGGCACATTTTTAGGGGCGGCAGGGGCGGCATTCTGGCGCCGGCCATGCCGCCCCTAAAAATGTGCCGCCCCAAGCACCAGCTTGTTTTGCTGGTGCCTAGAGCCGGCCCTGTCTATACAGTGTATTTCATACATTGTAAAATGTCACTCACCTCTCACGTGCTTATATTTAATGCTTCCTAACCAAAGCTAAGTTGTAATGAAGCATTCAATGGATCCTTTTAAAAAAACTATCATTACACTTTGCTCAGCAGCAAATGGCAAAGTAGCAGCACATAAAACATTGTGGTGTTTAATCCTGTTAATTATAAATGCAATGATGTGTTGCCGTGGTGGCCCTAAACTGCTGCTGCTGCGTGACTCAATCAGAGACAGAATGGCCATTTGTATCAAAGTATGTTTTGCCCTGTGCGCCTGATATACAGGATCAGAACACGGTGGGTTCTTTTGGTGCATTTGTCAAAGACATTTATTGAATGTAGAGTCATTTTAAGCATCCAGTGTGAACTTTTACATAGAAAAATATTTAAAAGCTATTGTCATAAGTAATTACCAAGTGTACCCTGTTTGGATGTTTAACCATGGAAGTGTCATGTTCTTTGTAATCACAGTATCATTAGAAATACATGCAGTTTTAGTTTGATAGTGTAGACATGTTGCATTTTGAGTATCTCAGTAGAGAAGAACAAGTTCATTTTACTATTTACAACAGAAAACGTTATCTTTGGAGAAACTAACTAACCTGACTCCCTGAACTAATGGCAGCAGGTGAGTAATTCACCCCTTTCTGCTTGGACTGTGTGAGGGGAACCAATGAGTAGGAGCCATAGAATTCACACTCCCAGCCTGTGGCATTCAACAGTTTTTCCGTGCCTGCAATAGGGACTGCTGCACTTTCATGTCTCCCGTATGGAGACTTCGGGCCAGTGGGTCCATGTTCACACTGTTCCTCTCAACAAGACCCTCAATTGGGCCTATTTGGAGCCAGAAAAGAGACTCCTTTTGTCATGCACAAAAATGCAGGGCGACTGTTTCACCTTTGCAGCCTCACACAGGGCTCAGAGATAAGTGTGTTAACTGTTTTAAACAGTAAATGCAACTTAGTCTTAAAATCTGTATTTACTGAGATGCTCAAAATGCAACATGACAAGTGATGTGGAAGGCCTAAATACCTGCATGAATTTCTCTTAACATGAGGTAGTTGGAACTCATTGCCATGCCTACCTACACCTCACACTTCCAGACTGCTCTATACCAATGTAGGGAAGACATTTCCGACTCCCGGGTGGCTTTGAGGTACATTCCTGTGTGGAAACTCACACTGTCACTGCCCATACTGGACTGGACCTTAGAGTAAACTGGTTCGGTACCTTTGTTGCTAATCTGACATTTAAATGTGCTAAATACACTTTAAAAAAAGTATTTCACAATTCTCTTTCAATCATCAGAGTTACAAGGAGTCTAAAACATGTGGCTGCTTTCAGTTTGTGGGGTTGTATCAGCTGATTATTTAAAACTGCCCTAGCTCAAGAAGAAAAGTCTTTTCTCACCTCCATCCAAAGTGACCTCCTTTTGGTGACCCTCTGGATGCTCCTGATTTTTCTCCAGTCCTCACAATTACTTGAGGGCATATTTTGCAGGTACTAAAGAGGATTAATAGGACTTCTTTCAAAACTAAGCAAAACTCCCATAGGGAGTAAGCTCAGGTACTAGAAGAGTGGAGACTCTGTACACTTAAGGCAGTGGGTTGGCTTGGTTAGCAAGTGACCAGAAGTACTAACCAGAGCTTCTTGTGTAGCTCCCTGTGCAAAGCAGTGCTGCATGGCCCAAAAGCAACATCTCCAAAAAGTTGATTCCATAGAGAAAATGATTATGCCTGAAATGCTTGCTTTCTTGCATATCTACATGCTCAGTGAGATACTTCAGTATCTAAAGTCGCATGCATTCATTAAATAGGAACATTTATAACAGCAAGAATGTCTGGAACATGTCTTGGACTGGAATAACTGTCTTGTAAATTCGATTTGTTGCCTAAATTATTTATTTTGAAAGCAAAATAAAAATTGGGCTAGTGGGACGAATAAAGATCTTTGCCGGCCTTACATTAATGTTGTGCTTTACAAACACAACGTATCTGTTCCTTGATTACAATGGATTATGAGGTATAAAGTACTCTTTTGAGGTCCTTCAATATCCATCTTCAGGTATTTCATTAGCAGGATTCAACTATATAGAGTTGGGTTATTTACTGTGAATCATACAATACAAATCTTAAAACTAAAGCTGCACTTTTAAATATTCTAAATGAGTGATTCAGAGTCGGTGCAATTTTTCCATTGTAAAAACTATGAGCCAAAGTTCTGCCCTCTGTTGCAAAATCACTGAGTTCAATGGAGTACTCTGAATTTATAGTGGTGTAGTGAAAGAGAAGAATTCTGATCCTTCTCTGACTGACTGCACTTCCATACAACATGCAGCCCACTTCAGTGCAGTTCAGAAACAATCCTTCAAAGCACTTTCCTCATGAAAGACTATAAATTATTCTGAAGCTACTTCTACTGGAATTTGAATCTTTCTTCAGGAGTTCTGACATGGTGCTATAAGCTCTGGAAACCACCTGACCAATTCCCTCTCACTATCCAACATGTGAACAAGGCACCCTCTGAATCCAATAAAAGCAAATCTTGGAGTGATTTGTAAACTTAAAATACCCATTGAGGTAACTTGGTAAAATAAAAAAAAAGTGGAAGACAGGACAGCTCTGCTTTCTTTGTATGAATGAAGCAGTGTTTCTATTAATAGGAGCATTTTTTCTTTTGCTTAAAAATATTTGTAGAACAGTTAGAGCCTGTAAACTACACATTATTTTTGTGTGTAGACATGTGTACTCATGAGATTGTGTCTACACATCTTCACTTCTTTATTCTCATGTCTTAAAACTGAGCAAGACCACCCAGCTTCTTCTCTATATATAAATTAGGGATAAAAATCCCACTTTTTTGCAATTCTACAGATGCATTATATCAGGCTTTAGATTTCAATGATTCGAAATATGTATCTAGCTAATAAAGCACATCACAAAATTAGTTGAAATTATGTCTCATTTACAGAGCAGGCACACTTGCCAGACTTGTACAGAAATGGATTTTGCTTTGGGGAATATTTTTCCCTAATAAAAATATAAAATGAGGAACTCGGGTATAAAAAATAATTGTAAGGAACAAGTTGATCAAACATTTACAAAGAAGATGGTTGCAAGTTATAGTAACTATGGCAACATGACTTAGAACAAAGCAATGGCTTAATGTTTAAATTAAATCCAACAGGTATTAATGGTTATGATCTGCAAATTTAAAGATTATTTTTAGTATTATAAATCAGAGCTGACTTGAAAAAGAAAAATCAATGGCAATGAAATAAAATAGTAAGTGAAGAAGTGGAGAAAATACAATCCATTGGCACTGCTTTACTAAGCAAATCTGTCAAAAAATGCAGTTCCAGGACAATGTACTATGAAGCAATACCTTTTTTGAACATTACTAATACGGCACATGATTTACAGAAAGTAACTAAGACCACTGCTATCTGATGACTGTGATTCACTTCTATTATGTGATTCACTTCTAACTACCAACTTTTGCCCTAGGAATGATGCAATAAGCAAACTCCAGAGATTCATCACAATGACCATGGATGCATGCTCCCAGAGCTACGTTCACAGGAAATGGAAACACACCATTGCCAGAACCTAAGGGCTTGTGAAATAAAGGAAAATATCCTGTCTGCACAAAGCTGGCTGGTTCAGTAAGATAAAGTATAAGCCCATAAAAACATGTGTTTTTTGGATCTGAAATCTAGTGATGGAAACAGCCATCCTCTTATACAAGATTAGCTTTCCTTCAAACTCTACCCCACACTAGCCATAGATACACAAAAAATCTCCCCCGCATTACCAGCAGCCCGCTAAGGCCCTGATTCTACAAGATGCAGAATGCGCATCCCCATCTCGCAACAAAGAATTGGGAGTTGATGGTGCTCAGTACCTTGTAGGGTTAGGCCTAATACTATTATTAACTGTTCACCACATCTGTGCTTGGCAATACCCATGACAACAAGTCAGACAACTCCCTGCTCCTTCATAGAATCTACACTTAAAAATTATGTTGGCATATGTACGTTGATCAGGATTGTGTAGACTCAGCTATGTCTACTGAAGAATGCTTTTCCATTAATGTAGTTAACCCCATTCGGGGAGGTGGTGTTCCTACATTGACAGAAAAAGCCCATCTGTGTCACAGGCTTTGTCTACACTACAGGGTTATGCCAACATAGCTATGCCAGTATGTTTTCCATTGGGTAAAAACAGCCTCAGGCCACAATCCTGCAACTGAGTTAGTAGGCAAACCTCTGCTCCCATGTGGAGGCCTATTGATTTCCT
>NW_020664464.1:20000815-20028032 GCF_002925995.2 Terrapene triunguis | reverse complement strand
ATATATATATATATATATATATATATATATATATATATATATATATACACACACACACACACACATAGTATTGCTAATGTGGCCACGGGTGCATGTACATTGCTTAATGAATTAACTCAGTTTATTTTTTCCTAAGGAGGCAAAGTAGCTAGTACACAACAGATATAAATGGCCATAATGAAATTTGCAACAAGCAAATATGATTTTGAGTCCCAAGAACTCTATTATTTTAGGGGAAATAATTTTGGTTTTGATTTTGTATTTCAACTCTAAAGGGAGCTAAATGTTTTTCTTCAGACTCTCCAAATAAATTCCAAAAAGCCTGAGATGTTGAGCCATTCTTACAGGTGGTATGTAAAGACTGTGTAAGTTACACATATTTACACTGCTGCAAGGGAGTTTAAATAGGTATATAACTTAAATGTGTTGAAGGACTCCAAGAAATGGCAATACATCAGGAAAAGCAACTAACAGGCAGTTGTACAAAGCTGTAAGTTAGAGGACCTCTCTCTATACATGCTCAGGCTAGGCTGCCTGTGTGTAAGTTACCCCAGGGTAGACTCTCTTACATCACCTCTCAATCTGGCACCATCCAAGTTCATTTTCAGCATACAACAAACTGGTATGGTTGAATATTAAACTTCTAAAATAAGGGGTTTGCAATGGAAACACCAAGAGATCATTAGTATGAGGGACTAATTTCACTGGCAAAGGATCAGGCATAATAATGCACGCAGCTCTCCTACATGAATGCACCTCTCTCTCCTTACTTGCAATGTTGCTTATGGCTGTGCTGAGGTTAACAGTGGTTTTGAGATATGGAAAAGCCTCTACTAAGGCTTGGTTTACACTTAAAACTTTTGCTGGTTATGTCAGTCAGAAGTGTGGAAAAATATCACACCCTTAACTGACATAGCTATGCCAGCAAAACCCTAGTGTAGATGCAATTATACTGGCAAAAAAAGTCCTTTTGCCAGTATAAGCTGTCTCTCCAGGGATGTGGATGGTGGAGTTTGCTGGTATAGCTCTGCTGGTATATCTATACTTGCAAACCCTTTTCAGTGACAGCGACAAGGCTGAAGATGAGTTCATCAATAATTTACCTGTGACACAATTCGATAGCTGCACTCATGTCTCCAGACAGAAGACTAGTGCACTACCCCACTGTATCACCTAGCCCCAGGAGTGTTATACACCTGGGTAGTAAATTAAACACTTGTGTTAAACACCTTACTTTATACACAACATTCAGCTTCCAACTCTGTCATCGTGGATAATGCAGAACTTCATTAAATAATTCTATATGGCAAAGACAGAGACAAAATGCAAACATTTACGTATTTTTAAAGTCCTAGAGCTCTCTAATTCACCCAATGATGCAAATTGGATTTAGAAAAACTGCTCTCGTTAATAAAAAGTAAAGTTAACCAGTGTTTGTTCCCCCCTACTTGCCAAACGGATGATAACAAATAAGACTGGGATTCTTCTTTTTTATAACGACTTGTACTTTCTATTTTAGTCTCCATTGTGCAAACAAAAAGGAGACAAAAGGAAAAATTGCTTTGTTTGTTGTTTTTAAAAGAAAAGTGTACCTAATCTATTGCACAGAAGTGGCATTAAAAAAAAAAATTCCCCTCCCAGAGTTCTGGCATTTTAAGACATGATCTTGGAAGATGCTGAAAGCCCCCAGCTCCAATTGAAATCAAGTTGAAGGTGCCCAGAATCTCATCGGAGGGGCACAGCTCCTGTAGGACTAAGCCCTTAAATAATAATTTTTTTCACAACTTGTGGGTTAAAAAAATATGCGTGCACCCAAGAAATAAAAAGTGAAAAGGATGCAATAGGCAACAGTTTATTAGTAAAAAAAAAAAAAAAAAATTTAAAAAAATTTAATAAAAAATAAAAAAAAAAAAAAAAAAAAATCCTTTAAAATTTTACTACGTCTTAAAGATTAAGGAAAAAATAATACTATTAATATATATATACACACATACAGTATATATGTATATACACATATATTGTACCATTAAAATTACATGCTTTTCAGAACAGAATGGGTCATGTTCCCTCACATCAATTTTAAATTTCTGATTGCAATAAACCATGCTTCCTTTTTTTTAAATCTTCAAGTACAGGAAATAAGCAAACCAGGATCTAAAAGTGGAAAACTATTTGTTATGCACAAATGACAACTGACAGCTATAACATTATTATTCTGCAGTACTGAACATTTTATGCGTGTCTTGGTGAATTCTACAACTCTGAAGTTTTACCTGAGATGTGTGGACATAATGAAGCGTGACAGTAGGCTTAACAGATTTTTTCACATTATGGTTCGATTGAAATCAAAGCTGATTGAGTATTATGCATTTGTACACATAGTATCAACACGAGAACTCTTTGTAAAATAATGAAATTTACCAAATGTCTTAAAGCTGCAAGTGAAACAAAAAAGGCAAGCACCACTTGCAATGATCAGCATGCAGACAGTGAAACAGAGGTAGCATTTTCTTATTACTTCAGCAGAATCACTCAATTCAAACACACTCTCTTCTGCAAAAGGCACTCACTTTTTTTCATTTATAAATAATATGGTGTTAAATTCCAGCAAGTTGACCATAAATGTTGTTTTTCCCCTACAAATGTAAAAAAGTTAAGCAAAGAATATGATGAAAAGACAAAACAGGGCATCAGGAACACATTTTGAATGAATGTGCAACTTTTTTTCCTTTTAGGAAAACTGAATTTCTTTAAAAAAACATTATAGTACATCACCCAAAAGTTAGACTTCCCACTTAAAATGGCAATATTAAGCAGCACATTGTATATCAGAATAGAATTGTAAAACACCAGAATTACACCAGCCTTTTAATAGCTAAAATAAAAAGCAACAGTTCACAGTTAAAAGTAGAAAGATTATTCACATAAAAGGTGGTGATAGGGAAGGATAAAGACCCTTCGATATAGAAGCTTATAAATTAGTATGTCTAGAACCTCATATTGTACCTTTTACACTTTCTGCAGTTTGAAAAGATACTGTCCATGCAAAACTTCTGTTCTTACCGTGACACTACTGAGCTAATTGAATTATAAGATGTCCCACTGTTACAACTTGAAGCATAGGCCTCTTGGCCATTAGCATCTAAGTTCATTTTGAATACAGACGATGCCTTTAATAAAAAGTCTGCTGCATCTCTGCGGCCTAATTCCCTCAGTTTAGACATTAGGATACCTACAGTGCTCTCAGGGACATTACTCCATTCCTGCAAAAGGGCATGGACTGGGCTTGGGAGAAAATCATTTTGAGTTCCATTGTTTGTATTATATTTTGCAACAAGATCAGGAAGGCCCAGGTTCATAGCCAGAAGGCACCAGTCCTTTCCCATAGGATCAGGTGGATCCAAAAGTCGACTAAGTTTCCTCCTTGTAAGAAGATTCAAATCTGAAGCATGAATATCCATTCCTAGACCTCCCTGTGAGTAGATGTCCAGACATCCAAAGCACAATATACTGCTGAAGCTTTCTTTATAACCACCCATGGTATTAGTCAATGATGTCTCCTTTTGGCTTTGTGCCCGGAAGAAGTCTCTAGGCTGGTAGACCATTACTGGTTCATGATGTTCCCTCAGCTGCTGAGGACTAAGATAATGTTTCACAGTCAGCAGGCCTGGTAATGTTGTGGCCATTAAGTTATCAATGGTGCTACAAACAGAATCCAGAAGCAAGCAGCACTTGATCTTCTCTGTTTCCAGTCCTCTAACTTGAACCTCAATACCCTGACCATGGTTGACCAGCAACACTAAAAGCTCAGCCCCGCGATTCACAATCTTTGATCCATTTACCCAGAGACGTATATCTGCATCTCCCTCTGCATTCTGTTGGTGAATCCACCGACACAGATTCACTTGAACTTTATGGAAAATTCCACAAGGGAATGGGGTAAGGTGTTCCACAGGAACAATTCTAACACCACCATAAATCAGAACCTCATCCTCCTCATCTGTCCAAGACCTGTGAAGATTGTCAGTCTTGATCAGCGCTGGAATATCCACCATTGCTCCACTGCTAAGATCTCTAGCACAGATATCCATGGCATCCAAAATCTGTATCAGTTCTTCCACATCACTGTCTGATACCAGGCGCTGGATGTCCTCTATGGTATACCGACCTCTGTAATGATGTAGGGCTTTGGGATTCTCCACTGACAGGATTTTCCCCAGGACATTAGAACAGAGCCAGCGAGGATCCAGGAGCACAACATCTTGGACAGTTTCACTCTGCATGATGTTTATCTGTTCAGAAAGAGGAAAATTACAAATTATATCTTGTGAAGTACAAGTCGACAGTAGAGCTGCTCTTATGGCTTGCTGACTTACCAGTCACACCATTGATTCACGACTGTAGCAAGATAATAGTGCATTTCCTTCCTCTCATATTCCTAAAACAAAATCAGGATCCAGCTCTTGACTTGTTTTATTGACAAAGTCATCAGAGCACATGGCTCACTGAGATTTTTTTCAAACTATTTTAGCAGAAATCTTCTGCACTTCCAACAATTTTCAATGGACATAGAAAATATTCTGGCCTAAAATGCAGTTTTTCCTCATTTGCCCTGATAGCAGCTGAAAAAGGAACAGCATTTTTGGCACGGTTTCAGAGCTTCTCACATTTAACTCTTAAGCCACCAGATATGTAAGAGCCAGGATGTCACATTCAAAGTTCATACCTGCATCTATCTGCATTACTCATTTGATTACACAGAATTTAATGTTGGTAGAAAACAAAAATCTAGCCACAGAGAATAGAAATATAAGATAGGAGGTATAGCTGAAATTAATAGGAAATGGCATCACAAGCCTCCTTAATAGGTATGCAACTTTGAAAAATTGAATGCTTTGCCATATAACTACTGTGACAGACCCAGACCAGTGGGGTACAGGAGTCTGGTCACTGGATGAGTAGTTTTCTGTTCCCTGAGAGACCAGAGCAGGGGCTGCACTAGAGTAATCAGGAACCTGCTAGAACCAGTTAAGGCAGGCAGGCTAATTAGGACACCTGGAGCCAATTAAGAAGAAGCTGCTAGAATCAATTAAGGCAGGCTAATCAGGGCACCTGGGTTTTAAAAAGGAGCTCGGTTCAGTTTGTGGTGCGAGTGTGAGGAGCTGGGAGCAAGAGGCGCAAGGAGCTGAGAGGGTGAGGGTGTGCTGCTGGAGGACTGAGGAGCACAAGCGTTATCAGACACCAGGAGGAAGGTCCTGTGGTGAGACTAAGGAAGGTGTCTGGAGGAGGCCATGGGGAAGTAGCCCAGGGAGTTGTAGCTGTCATGCAGCTGTTACAGGAGGCACTATAGACAGCTGCAGTCCACAGGGCCCTGGGCTGGAACCCAGAGTAGAGGGCGGGCCCGGGTTCCCCCCAAACCTCCCAATTGACCTGGACTGTGGGTTCTTCTAGAGGGGAAGGTCTCTGGGCTGTTCCCCAACCCACATGGTGAATCTCTGAGGCAAGAAAAATCCGCCAATAAGCGCAGGACCCACCAAGATAGAGGAGGAACTTTGTCACACTACATATAATAATGTAGCTACAGCAAAGTAAGCTTATGAGTAATTGTTTTAGCTATTATCTCATTTGAAGGTCAGCTTTTTATTTCATCCCTTTTCTGAATATTTATTTTATTTGCTTTTATCATGAGTATAGTCTACCATAGAACTCTTCCTCTTTTAAAGAAAGAGATGTCCAATGAAACAAACACATAGGAGCCATAAGACAAAAGATAACTGAAGTCTGTATGGGTTGATTTGCACTGAGTATGTTGTCTTGGAATGGGAAGTTGAGGAAAGAATAATTAAGGAATTTTGCTGAGAACACAGCAAGATTCTGTCAAAACAGAACATTCTGAACTACCTGGAAATCTCAGGTTTCACATTTTTGAGCATCATTTTTCTGGTGCTTAATTCATTTAAATAAACAATAATGTGAGCTAGAAATAACCTGCTGATTCAGATTTCTAATTTTAAAAACAAAATCTGATACCAGGATGTTGCAGTCAGTGCTTCACTACGCTGCTGTGAAAGCTGGTCCAACACTTATTACAACCCCCTTTTATCCTAGGAGTATCTGTCTGTACACATTTGGCATAGATGGCTTCAGAGAATGCTTTTCTTTAACCAAATCTGAAAACAATTTATTCAGCCATTTTAACTCACATTTCAGATTGAAGTTGCATTCTGGCTGAACAACTAAGGGCTTGTCCACATAAGGAAGTTATTCCAGAATTAGATATGGTGTGAATTCAAACTGCAATAGCTATTCTGCAATAGCTCCCTTTGCGGACACACTTATTCCATGATAAGAGTGCCTTTTTCTGATTTTGCTGAATCGCTTTGGCTTTCTAGACTGGGTGTGCTGGTTAAATTTTTTTCCCCCTCCTCCACAAGATTTCCTTTCATGCTCCACCCACCAATTCCTCCAAGAAGCTTGATGCATTTTCCATTCAGCATCCCTATACTGGAAACCACTCACAGATCATGCACTCTAGCTGGTTAGGATTTTCTTCATTTTTTCACTGAATTAAAGAAAAAAAGTAATTAAAAAGGTGCAGAGAATACACTTTGCTCCAGATGGGTGAAACTCAATTGGATACTGTGTAGAATCAACAATCTGAGTTTGTTTATGTTAAAGACAGAATGTAAGTAAAGTCACTACATAGTTATGCAGTTTGAATAAAAATTACTTACTTCTCCTATGCTGTGCAACTGCTGGGCTATATGCCGTAGATCATCTTCACTTGCTAATGGATTAAGCTGATCCTGTACGTCATATACAAACTGCTGCAATGACATCAGCTGGTTGGGTCCATTAATTTTTCTCCAAGAAGGGAGGGTGGAGATCATTTTCTCACAAAGGTGAGTCATAGGTGGACAAATCTAACAAAAGTACAATGGACGTCAATTTGTAGTTCTACTTCTACTATGCTGATAAAAACTGAATTAAATTGTTTAGAAAAAGAGCTACTGCCAAAGACAGCTGCAGAATTTGCCACAGAATCCACCCTGAATGAAAAATTGTACTCCAGAATCTAAATGTTCATTTAAATACCAATTTCTAGCCACCATGATTACAAAGACAATCTTAATGTGAAGCAACTAAATGCTTTCTTGCCTAATCTGCGCACAACCTGAAACAATGGTTTTGAGTGGTATCAACTGCCCCATTCACCTGGGGATTAACTGTGAAACCAAAAAATAGTTTAAAATATCAACAGTTAATTATTTCACTGCTGATCTTTTTAGCAGAAACATACCACTAAGGAGTTTATCATGAAATCCCAAACCACCTCCCATGTGCTAGAAGAACTAATAGCTCCTCATCCCCACAACTTCTACAATGCAGTTGTGTGTTGTAAGTACAAAAAACGGTAGTTAATTGAAAACGAAGACTGGGGCAAGCATCAAATAGATTGAATTTAATATCAAAATAAATAACACCCATGCTACAATGCCGACTGTATTTTACAGGTTCATATTTAATTAATAATAAAACTCATTTTTTAAATGCAAATTAAGTGGTTGGGGAATTACAAGCCTGTTGTATCAGAATGCCACTGAAACTAAGACCATGTCTACATTACAGAGATTATAAACAGCACAGATACGGTGCCATAGCTATGCCAGCATAACCCTGGAGTGTAGATGCAGCCTTCACCAACAGAAGAGGTTTTCCATCACTGGAACACCAACGTCCCCCAGCATTATTTTGTCAACCTAGCTGTGTCTACCCAAAGAGCTAGGTTGGCACAGCTATAGCGCTCAGGGTTGTGGAGTTTTCATATCCCTGAGTGCTGTAGTTATGTGGACCTAAATTTTAAGCGCAGATCAGGCCTAAGGGAACACTGCTGTAGAATTTAGGTCAGTTTACCACTGGGTACGTGATCCCTTGGCTACTGCCCCTTTACCTAGCTAGAAACTGCGAATATATTTTTTAGAGTATGACTCTAGGAAAATTATCAATATATATCTGATTAACATATTTCTGAAGTTACATTTCCACTGGTTCAGATAACAGTTAGTTCTGCCCTGGTGTTCTTTATGTAACACACAATCTACTTGCATAGCAAAATATTGGAAGTGTCCATAACATTATTCTGTAATTTATTTTAAGAGAAATGGAGTTACTGAAGTCATAAAGCTGGGTCAATTATGAACTGAAATCACAGCTTTAAACTGAAAGTCACAACTATTTTCTTCCATTTTATCCCCCCCTCCCCCCCCAAAAAAAGCACCAATACAGTCTCAGATTCACTGATTGACCATTTTAAATGTGGGAGGTGGTTTATGGTAGATCATCCTCTGTCTCCTATGACTCCTCTCTGGGTGGTTTTGTTGGCCCATTATCATAAAAATTTGTGCAGCTGTCCCAGCTATGATATATCACACTCAATAACGTATCAAAGTCACTAAAAATCATCAGTCATTATCTGAGAAAATGTACAGCTTACTGCTTCCTGGTTCACTACTTGGAATTGGTGGGTCAGGGTCTTTTGGAGCCCATGGAACACACATTAGTAGCAGCGTGAGCTGAGAATCCATATCTATACTGGGGATACTTAGGATTATTTTCCCTTTGGTTAAACTGAACTGGTGCTAACACTACTGGGAATCTGGTAACTGGACCTTTTTTCATCACCATGTCTGTTAAACCTGCTGTACAATGCAAATCTAACTGACGCACTGGTAAAATAGGTCCAGCCTCCAGAGACTTGCCTACTCTAGAGTTCCTACTAAAGCTAACACTAATTCAACTGAATTGGTGTTAGCAACAATGGGAATTCTTTAGCAAAATCCTCTGTGTAGACAAAGACCAACTTATTTCAGGGACAAGAGGCTGCAAAACTGTTTTGTAATTGAATTGTAAGCTTTAAAGACATTATCAAATAAAAAGCCTGGCACTGAGCTGTTAGGACTGAGGTAATGTAAAGACTGTGAAGCATATCAGAAACCTGTGGTTAATATAGAAATGTAACCATTAAAAAGCCAGTAACTCAGAGGGTTAAAGAACTTTAATGATTATAATAAGCCCCTGTGCTACTCAATGCAGGATTGAGTCCAAAGTACCTTTTAAAGCCACACATAAATTAAAATATTTAAAAAACAAAATATCCTTCCAACTTACAAACCCCACCTCTGATCATAAAAAACAAAGACATAATTTACTCTCTGCTAATTATATTGCTTGGTGACTTTCTGCATTTCTCTCACACTGGACAATAAGAATAGAATCAATAATTTCTAGCCAATCAGATTGTCTGATTCACATGCACTGATATGACACTGCAATGTTTGGGTTGCAACACAACAGGGGCATGTTTTAAAAAAAGAAAAAGCTTTTCCATTGGAATTTAAAAAAAATCATGGATATAGATTTTATAAAAACTGATTTTTACAGTTTTCAGCCGAGTTTGACCTAACAGTGTCCCTTTGAAGACAGGAAAAAATGCTTTCTTCTTATTTCCTTCAAACCCGAGTGTCTCTAGGCTCATTATCAACTCAAAGTGCCTCTGAGTTAGCCACCAGAAAGTGTTCAAATAAAGAAACTGCACCTATTCTTCCTGAACTCCATGATGTATGTGCCCAGCCTCTGACGCCCAAGAAGCAAGAGGCTTGTAATAACTTCCCCATGCAAGTTTCCTTCAAAACCAGAATTTCACATGGAGTTAGCCCAGCCTAGGCCTTCAGTGAACTACTCACAGAAGTGATCTGGCTTCTTAATTCTTGTAGGTGATTTCGAAGAAGCTTCATATCTTTAGAGCCAGATGCTCCGGCATCCAAAACAAATAACTTGTCCAAAATTTGAAGATCATTTCCAAACCTAAGAGAAACAGACAGTACTTATTTATTAATTTCTAGTCTCAAACCAAATTTTATTTTAATTTACCCAACTGTAAATTTGTTTTAAATTGTGTAACAATTTTTTCTTTCGCTTTAAGGGAATCATGACAAATGGAATGAACAAGAATAGTAAAAAGTTAAATACTGAATATGATGCACAATACTAAAAGCAAAACATAGTATATTAGTAACTAATATTTTATTCAAGATAAAAAGAATTGTTGAAAGTAAAAGTTACTCTTTCATGTAAGCACTGGAAAAGAGGCCTTCACATATATTATATAAAGGGAATTACAGCAGAGTCAAGTAGACATACTGGCTATATGTTCTGCTATAAAAGTTACAGCAATTATTTGTTTTTAATGAGTTCAGCTCACTTGGTGGTTCTTATCTGAAATACTTCCACATTTATATTTGCTTTTACAAGCATAGCAATGAGATATATTTATTGACAGAAACTCCAAGGATTATACACAGGTATTTATTGTTCAATTTCAGTAGATCAGGATATTCCACTAACACAGTAATACTAGAAATCTGGGAGATATAGTTCTAGACTGTTTCCTTACATCCTCTTCCTAACATACCCTACTCAGAAGACCTGAATGGTTCCCCATACCATGGTATTGCTGTGAATTGTGTATAGTTTGTCTTGGAAGACTAGTCTGTGAAAATAGCTAATTCTGAAAACCAGCGCTATTCTCTCTGCAATTCATAGTGGTTGGCATTAGGACTTTCCAACATCTAGAGAGACTTGTTGGTTCATTTTCTTTTTCATTCATATTCCCATGCAGCTCTTTAGAAAATTGTATATACAATACATCTGTGTGATTTATTTTTGTATACTAGATATCTTAATCATAATTTAAAGGATGAAACTCCATTGTGTCTGGGTATTGGAGCATTGATAAATAAAGTCACCTACAATACTTAAACATAAAGGTGTGAGACAACCTACTCATTTTAAAACCATCAAGTGTTTTCTATTTTTGCACAAAACTATACTGCAAGACCATTTTCAATATAAAGCAGCAACCAAAGCAAAGTACTGGATTTTCTTTGCTCCCACACAGATCAATGAATGTTATTTTGTAAATAATATTGAACACCTCAAATCAAGCACCAGCTTTGGCATTTCCACATTTTAATACTGTATTTAAATTTAAAAAAAATGCATTGCTCCTCTTCTCACCTGTTTCTGATTTCTTTCAGCAATGACATGTCTTTGTCATATCCAAATTCTCCTCCAACAGGGCGAGGAAGGTTCACAATGTCAGCATGGGTGGCCACCAGGACAACATGCAATGGATTTTTCAGCCTTCCACCAAATGCTTCATGAGAAAGAAAAATACACACCCAGAGTACAACAATTTCAGGAAAAGTGCTCTTACTGTACCATGAGGCAGAGATGAATTTTATGTTCCTGACATACTGGTCGCTTGTGTGAGTACACTTGCCAGCTTAAAAAAACAATCTACACACTTGTGTAATTTAAGGACTGTTTGGTTGATGTGATTTTGTTTATAGCCCATAAATATGGATGGCTTGCCCTTTCAAATAATGTTAAAAATACTAATACTATATGGCTTTATTTCTTTTCTTTTAACTTGATAACTATCACCAACAACACTAACAAATCAGCTACAAACTATTAAACCATTTTGGGAATGACAACTACTTGCAAAGATTCTTGGTAATTCTTTGGATCCTTTAGTACTACAGGATGCGAGTTAGATGATTGTAAGCAGAACACAAATGATCTACAACATTCATACTGTGGTATGAATGCAATTGTACAGTACTTACACAAACAATGAACTCTCATTTAGGTGAGAGTTAAGAAGGAAAGCCTGGGAGATACCATGAAAAGAATGAGAAAAAGAGAAAGATACAAAT
This sequence comes from Terrapene triunguis, assembly GCF_002925995.2. NCBI lineage: Eukaryota > Metazoa > Chordata > Testudines > Emydidae > Terrapene > Terrapene triunguis. The sequence continues at coordinate 20,016,252 of NW_020664464.1, read as the reverse complement.
GGCATATGAATGAGGTGATAGTACATAACACACATTTATACAGCCTGTTCTCTAATATACTATCCAGAAAACTTGGTCAAGTTTTACAAAATGTGTCATATTCTGTGGTCTTTACCTCATCCTGGCAAAGCCTCAATTAACTTCAACAGTTTTGCCTGAGTGAAGACTGAATAAAGTCTCCAGCATTTGATCCATTATGCTTAAGCCACACAAAAATACCCTTTTATATGTCTAGTGATTCAAAATCAGTGTTCTGTGGCCTGTGAAGCAGTGTACTATAATGCAGCCGGCACTCTGTTTTCTGGCTTTTTATGAAGGACCTAGTGGAATTGGCTAGGAAACTATTCCAAAGCTTTAAGATTTCTGTTAATATACTTTGTTAGGATAGTATACTAATACACTTTGTTAGGATAGTTGAAGGATTTCTTATAAACTATTAGCAGCAAGGTCAAGTTGAACAACTTTATTAGTTACTTTACTATAGTTGAACTGACATAACTATTTAAATATTGCTAATCATTTTGCAAGAAGAACTGACAAAGTTTAGTTCTATATTTGTCTGAATCAAATTTGGATTCTAGCAACTGCAGAAATATTAAATAAAATAACTTAAAGCTTCAGTATTAATTTTTGGCAAACTCCTGAGTCATTATCTTCTCTGTTATACAACTACTTGCATACCAGCTGGATCTGGACATGCCTTATTTTTAACTTTTTTTTTTTTTAAACTCAAAATAAAACTGAAAGGCATGTGTGTGTCTGAACTGGAGGAAGTCAAACTAACAGACCTGTACTGAGTTCATAAATAAGGAATATAGAATATCACCTGGGCTCTGATATAATGCATTTAATATTAGCCAAAATATCAGTAGGACACAGGGAACATTCAGCTCTAAATAAATATTTTGATATGCCTGCCAGGTGATTACACAGTGATTTTATCACTTCATGGGTTTTCTTTTTCCATACATGTCTAATCGTATCCACTGGCTTGAACAGAGTTTTGGTTGATGAAGCCAAGACAGATCCCTGAGCTTGGATCTTCCATCAAACTGTCAGGGGGCGTGGATGAATGCTCCACTGCAATAAAAGCTAAATAAATTGGTATAAACCAAGAATAGGTGACCTTAATCTTTTTTAAAAATATAGTGATTAAATAAATTGGTTTGACTTGCAAGCAATTCCAAACAGCATAACCAGCTAGAGTATTAAACCAGAGATCTCATTTAAAAACTGAACAAAGTCTTAGCAGATGTCAAGCAAAATTCACTACAAATATTGGGCTCCATCCACACCAAGACTTAAAAGGAGTTAAACTCATTTAAAGTCTAAATATAGTTCCAGCTAAACAGATCTGAGCAGCACATGCAGAAAGTCAGCAGAGTTTTAAAACACAATTCTAACATGATTTAGACCCATCCACACTGGCCAACCCAGCTAGTGCTGGAAACCAATTTAGCTGGGGTTGGGTTTAAACAGAATTTAAGCAATGTTTCCAAACTTGGTTTAAAGACCCAGTGTACTTGGAGCCTGTATGTAGACAGACAGTACACAAGAATGTCAAAGTAGTTCTTTGATATGAAAACTTCAATTTAAGTGGTTAGGGAGAAATTCAGGAAGCACGCAAGGCTCTCCACACTATTTAAGCACAACCTAAACAATTTTAGGTAGGGTTAAGTGCCTATGGCCCTATTTAGACCCTCTACTGTGAGGGAGAAGTTCACCTCGGTACTGAACTTTGTTTAAAGTTGATTTCAATAAGATGCAGGACAATGAACACACAACAGGACTCAACAAAGTTACAGGGAAACACAAAGTTTTTTCTTTCCTCCACAGAAGGCATCTAGACACATAGCATGGCATACCTATGGGTTCCTCAACTGGGACCAGGGATTTCAGGAAATTAAGCCAAAAGGTCACTTGGTTTAACTGGATTTCATAAGGTTCTTCAAGACTGAAAAGCACGATATGAATTGCGGTGGGATCATTTGCAGCAAAATAATCATAACAGCAGAAATATACAGGATTCCCAGAAAATTCCCACACGCTGAAATCACCAATTCCTGTAAAAGGGGACAAAGTGATAAACAGGTCAAACTTCTTTAAAGAGCTCTGTTCTTTTAATATTGGAGGCAAAGTTTTTCCAGGGCTGACATCTGGAAACCAAATGTAAGTGTCCAGGAGTCATAGACACCGTGCATTACAGATTAAATGAGCCCTGGCTTTGTACAGAAATGATGGATATTAAATCCTTCAGAAAACAAAACAGAGCACTAGACAAGATTACAGAAATAACAGCTGCCATTCCTTCTCTTGCCCCTGAAAATGCAACTAAACATTTCTCCAATTACTTCTTTGTGATGTATGGTATCTGGTGTCAAAAACATAAGATACAAGGTTATTCAGAAAACAGTCCATTTTGGTTTATAAAATTGAAACTACTGCCAAATCAGAGTGGGCTTTAAGAATCACCTCTTACTCCTAATTACCACTTAAGAACACTAGCCATGGTGTGCTGTTTTCTGTCATCTATTTTTGCTGTAGATGAAAGATGTGTTAGCTTCTCACAGTCTCTCTCTTAATCTGGCTGAAAGCATATGCACTTGTACCATCTTTACTTAGTAATGATTTTATAAAGTAATAAAATGATTTTATAAATACTCTAGAAAAAATAAAAAATTTGAAGCATCAACTATGCTATGAACCTTTACAATGGAATAGTTTCTACTGACAATCTGCAGTATAGCTCTACTACATTTTAGAAACTAAATCTGTTACATGATTGTGCTGAAAGAGAATAACTGCACTAATAAGTGTTGATTATGTGTCAAGTTGCTCATCACACATGGCAAATGTTTTACAGTATGTTGCATTTATAAATATATTCCCCGACCCAAGATTAAAAGCTTAAGCCCCATTTGACCCTGGAACAATTGATATGGTCTTTGTGGCAAGGACCAGGTCTAATGACTATGCCCCCACAAAGCACCATGCACACTTATGATGACATACAAGTAATAAAGGTTCACTCCTGGTCCAAGACCCTTTGTGACGAGTGGTTTAAAAAAAAAAAAAAAAAAGTACCTATAAATGATACACAAACCAGTCAATGTATGTGGTGCCTTTATAATGTATTTAACTTCACAGGGCTTTATGTAGGTTTAATCTCTGTTTTAAAAAGATACGCACATTAAACTAGTGGATGTGTTCAGGGTAATGCTTAAAGTAGATTTCAAATTCAAATATTTAAAACAAGTAAAGCCAATGTCAGTCACATAGAATTAATACACATTAATTCAATTAATTCATTACCATTCAAGTAGGCATTTTGAATGTCAATGGCCTTCGTAGACTGGTCATCTGCAGAGCAGTGAGAATGGTGAGATGGTGAAACGAATACTTCTAGCACCCCTTTGGTAAGGCCTGGCTCAAACATCATGCTTCGACTTCTCACGCTAACATTTTCACAACCAGGGTAAAGATTTGTAATGCTCACTGAAACTGAGTCATGAAAAAGAATATTACAAACCACGAAGAGTTTATAAACAGATCATTTCAAAATAATGTGCTGGGCATAAAATTTGATTTAAAAAGATCTGTTCTTCAAACAGAGGTACCCAGGTAGCTGTGAACATTATTTGTGCCCAAGATTCAGAACCAGAAAATACCTCTCACTAGAGCTGATTCGGTACCTTAGAATACCCTGTCTTGGCAAAATGGCTTTCTGAGAGATTTAATTATGCATAATAGGCTTTAAAAGAAGGGGATGAGAGAGGCAGAGAGAGGAGAGAAAAGGAAGAGGAAGATACTGAGAACCATGGAAGTGTAAGAAAGCAAGCACACAAAGAGGTGGAAATAAGGAAGACAGAAAGGAAGAGAACAGAGGTAAAGTATAATGTGTCTGATTAACATTGTTCAACAGACCTTCTCCAGTTTCTCTCTGTGCTGAGATTTCCCCCCAAGTTAGAGACATGTTCAGGTTTTCAATAACTGTTAGACAATTTCTAATGTGCTTGGTCTCAAGAATACCCACAGGTTGGGCAGGTATTTTAGTTTCTATATTACCCAATGATAAAGTAATGATGTGCTAGAGGTAAGGTTTAATGGTGTGAAAGGGCAAATTCTAGGTTCCCCTTATAGCACTGTTAGCCCCTAAAAGACACACAGGTGGGGTCAAAATAATGGAAGTGACAGAACACAGTTTGTGAAAATGAGGGTTCATCTGTTAGGGCTTGTCTATACACAAAAGTTGTATTGCTTTAATTTGGCATTATTAAAGCACTACAACTCCCTCATGTGGACATATTTATAGCTGTATAAAGGTGCTTTATATTGGTATAGCTATTCCTGTACAGCTATAAGCTATACCTGTATAACTTTATACTGATATAAAACGGCATCTACAGTGGGGATTGTATGGCCTAACTATTTTGATAAAAAAAAAAATATCACCCCCCCTCCCCTAGTTATAGGGATACAAAATCTCTGTGTAAAGCAAGTTAGATTCTGAAAGATCAGAAAGAGAAAGACAATCACACAGTAGTCTCTATTATCAGCCATCCCCCTCTATCAGACAAATCAAAGAATTCTTCATCCCTTCACCAGATATTGAAGTTACCATTATGATATACATATTTTAATATGGAAACAAGTTGTGTGTGTGAGACAACTCAGCAGTATAAGTATCACTATACATTTGTCACTTATATATAGTTTTTCAGAGTGTTCATGTAAATACTTGATAAACACAAGCTTTTAATGAGTTATATAACAAACACATAATCAGATGCACATTATAGTGTTAAACTACTTTAAGCATCCATCAGTTCATGAGGCTTTTTTCCTACCTCAAATATTAGCAGTAACAACAATGTACATTTATTTAATACTGTTCAACCAAAAAAACCCCAGGACTCTAAAAGTGCTTAAAAGACTGAGCATAGATTAAAATGAAACAATGTTAGCACAAATTATTTTTTGTGTATAAAGTCAGGAAATTCATATTTATTTTTTTTACAGTAATTATAAGCTTACTTCTTTTTGCATACAGTATTATGTATTGCTATAAGTGGTGCTCATCTGATGCCTTATACAGCATGTGCGTGTGTGTATATCACACACACACACACACACACACACACACACACACACACTGTATTAGGCATCAAATGAGCAGCACTTAATGTAATTAATGCTAAAAGTGACCATAATGTAATTAAATTGAACATTCTTGTAGAAGGGAAAACCACAGTAGCATTTAACTTCAAAAAGTGGAACTACATAAAAATTAGGAAGCTGATTACATGGAAATTAAAAGGAATAGTCACAATAGTGAAATGCCTGCAAGCTGCATGGAAACTATTTAAAAACACCATAATATAGACAAACTAAATGTATACCCCAAATAAAAAAAAATCCCTGTAAGACAACCAAAAAGCCACCATGGCTAAACAGCAAAGTAAAAGAGGTGATTAGAAGCAAAAAGACATCCTTCAAAATCTGGAAGTCAAATCCTACTGAGGAAAATTGAAAGGAGCATAAACTCTGGCAAATCGAGTATAATTACGTAAACCAAAAAAGAATTTGAAGAGCAACTAGCAAAAGATACTATAAAAAACTAAAGCAAAAATGTTTTAAAATACATCGGAAGCAGAAAGCCTGTCAAACAATCAGTGGGGCCACTAGATGATTGAGGTGCTAAAGGAGCACACAAGGACAATAAGGCCATTGCAGAAAAGCTAAATGAATTCTTTGCATTGGTCTTCACTGCAGAGGAGGTGAGGGAGATTCCAAAACCTGAGCCATTCTTTTTAGGTGACAAATCTGAGTAACTGTCCCAGATTGAGATATCAATAGAGGAGGTTTTGGAACAAATTGATAAATTAAACAATAATAAGTCACCAGGACCAGATGGTATTCACCCAAGAGTTCTGAAGGAACTCACACTTGAAATTGCAGAACTACTATCTGTGGTATGTAACCTATCACTTAAATCAGCCTCAGTACCATATGACTAAAGGGTAGCTAATGTAACACCCTATTTTTAAAAAAACAGCTCCAGAGGCAAACCTGGCAATTACATACCAGTAAGCCTAATTTTAGTACCAGGCAAACCGGTTGAAATTATAGTAAAGAACAGAATTATCAGACACATGGATGAACAGGATGTTTCGGAAGTATCAGTATAGCTTTTGTAAAGGGAAATCTACTAGAATTCTTTGAGGGGGTCAACAAGCATATGGACAAGGGTGATCCATTTGATACAATGTACTTGGACTTTCAGAGAGCCTTTGACAAAGTCCCACACCAAGGCTGAAAAGTAAGCAGTCATGGCATAAGAGGGAAGGTATCTCATGGATCAGTAACTGCTTAAAAGATAGGAAACAAAAGGTAGGACTAAATGGTCAGTTTTCACAATGGAGGAAGATAAATAGTGCACCCCTCCCCCACGATTTGTACTGGGACCTGTGCTGTTCAACATATTCATAAATTATCTGGAAAAGGTGGTGAACAGTGAGATGGCAAAGTTTGAAGATAGTTAAGTCCAAAGCTGACTGTAAAGAGTTACAAAGGGATCTCACAAAACTGGGTGAGTGGGCAACAAAATGGTAAATGAAATTCAGTATTGATAAGTGAAAAGTAATGTACTTTGGAAAACATAATCCCAACTATACATACAAAAATGATGGGATCTAAATGAATTGTCATCACTCAAGAAAGATTTTGGACTCACTGTGTATCAGTCTCTGAAAACATCCACTCAGGGTGCAGTGGCAGTCAAACCCCCCGCCCCAAACCCCACATTGCTAACAGACTGTTAGGAACCATTAGGGAAGGGATAGATGATAAACCCAAAAATATCATAATGCCACTACATTAATCCATGGTATGGCCACCTCTTAAATACTGCATGCAGTTCTGCTTGTCCCATTTCAAAAAGATAGATTAGAATTGGAAAAAGTACAGAGAAGGGCAACAAAAATGATTGGGGTATGGAAGAGTTTCCATATGAGGCGAGATTAAAAAGACTGGGACTGTTTAGCTTATAAAAGAGATGACTAAGGGTCTATAAAATCATGAATGGTGTGGGGGAAGTGTTACTCACCACTTCACATAACACAAGAACTCGGGGTCAACCCAATGAAATTAATATGCTGGTTTAAAACAAACATAAGGAAGTGCTTCTTCATGTAACACACAGTCAACCTGTGGAACTTGTCGTCAGGGGACGCTGTGAAGGCCAAAAGCAGAACTGGGTTCAAAAAAGAATTCGATAAGTTCATGTAGGATAGGACCAGCAACGGCTATTAGCTAAAATGGTAATGGATGGAACCCCATGCGCTGTCTGCCTCTGACTGCCGGAAGCTGGGACTGGACGAGAGGGGATGGATCACTCGATAATAGCCCTATTCCGTTCTTTTCCTCTGAAGCACCTGGCACTGTCCACTGTCAGAAGACAGAATACTAGGCTAGATGGACTACTGGTCTGACCAAGAAAGGTCATTCTTAAGTTTTTAATTAAGGCAATACTGTGTACATAATACTGTATATAAAATGAAGCAATTTCTTCCAGAACTGGGGTAGTTAAAAAAAAAAAAAAAAGTAAAAAGATTTTTCCTTACTTCATATGTTTACATGGGACTGAGTTTTTGTATGCAGTAGCCTGTGGTGATATGTTCAAAAAATCCTAGGCCCGTATCTCTCTTGTTCATATAACTGTGTCTGATCTTGAAAACCTATTCCCACTGGTTTCTAACATTTTTAAAAAAGTAAAGACAAAAAACCCCAACCCCGTTCTTCCTGTGCTAGCTCCAGTAGATACATGCTTGTATTTCTTGATACATAGTTTAATCTCCTTGTGCAAGGGCCTATAAATTGAGATTAATGGAACAGAGAATTTCTTATCTATTTCCGTTCCACTCTCATTAAGTAATTCCTGTGTAATATATGAAAGCCTCTTTCAGTGATTCATTGACCATTCATATATTATATCTTTGTGCCAGAAACCTTTTGGCCTGTTCTTTCACCAGAGTTCCTATCCTCAGAATAAATCGACTGAAGGTTGAGCAAAGATGAAAGCTGTTACTATATACCGGTACTTTTTCCTAACGTGTTCAGGTATTACCTAAAAATTATGATAAGTGATAAACACATACTTATTTATGATTACGCAATTAATTATGAACCAACTTAAAAACAAAGCTTATCTAATAGATAAAATAACACTTCTACAGGATCCTTTCATCCAAGAACCTCAAAAAGCTTAACCCCCAACAACCTCCCACACGCAATACCTCTTTGTTAGATGAAAGATAAACAGGGATGAATTCACTTATTACTTTAGTACAGCCACTTCTAGGGTAGAATGCAGCAGTTGTTGAATATCACACAAACAGTTTAGGACTGGAAGTAGATAGTATCATATTCTACTGAAAATGTTTGTTGGCCAGAGATGACCAATTACTTTTTGCCCAAAAAATAGAATTTGTTCAGGACACAGATTTAACACCTTTACATTTGCAAAAAAGTTCCAGAATACTTGTGACAAGTGGTCAGGTCCTCTACTGATGCAATAAAAGTTTCTCTGGCTAATCTTGTATCTTTCACACCCACTGTTTCATCCTCCTGCCCAGGCACCAACAATAAAAACCATTTCTCTGCTTTGATTTCCTAAGACCCATTCTCCTAATCTTTACTTTTAGAGATCAAGCCAACAGGGCTTCACATATAGTTATAAGCACTAAGATAGAAATAATTATTCTCTTACTTTAAATGCTATAAAACCAGAAGCCTTAAAGTGATACCTGATGGTTTGGTAGACAAGGGTGAAGGTGGGAATCTGGTTGAGTTTGTGGAGGAAAGCCTTGGTCTTCGTCTTCTAAAAAAGCTCCTTATTAGACCACACTTGAGAGATTCCACAAGAGTAGTTTTCCCAGATCCTGAGTGTCCAAACAGCTTAAGTTTTATTCTTGGCTGTGGGTTTTGAGTAGGTCTAAGTTGTTGAATAAAAAGTCCTCTATGTGTATCCTAAATCAAACAAAATGCAGAAATTAGATCCACTACAATGCAGAAAAATATCCCAATAAGAAGCCTAAAAGCTGCATTTTCAGCTTAAGCATAGTTTGAAAATACTCTGGGATACATTGTCCTGAACAAAGTGTATTGGAGGGATTTAGCAATGTGCCTCTTTATGTTCTGGATCAATTTATTTGCTATCCTTAAAATGGACATGAATAGAAGAGACCCAACATGCTTGATCAGCACTAACTTCAGCTGTTCTAGAACAAGCAGAATTATTTTTGAGCATTACTGAAAAATACAAACTTGCAACAATTTAATTCAAATAAAACTGGGTGAAAGGCACTTGAAAGTTTTTATTTAAGTCACATAATTCAGATAGCATTGTTAATATGAAACAGCAGTGTAAAGTACTGTGCTACTTTCTGGGGACAGAAGCAAGTTTTAAAGTACCTCATTCTCTTGAAACTTCATTACCCACATTCTCTTTTTTTTTTTTTTGCGCAAAGGGAGGTATAAAAAAAGATATTCACTCTGTTATTTTGTTATAAAGTTAGGGGGCAGTAGGAGGCAAAGAAAGGCAGGGAGGTGAAACACTGCACTTTGTTCCTGCTGCATCAAAATAAATCCCAGGAACCGGCAGTAAAATGTGGCTTAGCTATTACATGAAGAAATAAAATAAAATAAAAAAATGAGTCCAACCACCAGAATTTAAAGTCAAGGTTGAAATGCAGAAATCTGGCAATTTTTCAAATTAATACCCCTAGAACTGTTCAGAAGAGAATAGATTCCAATAAGCCCTGATTATATCTATAGTTTTTGATGCAACATCACTGCAGTGGAATCATTTTGCCCCAAATATTGAGAGGAAGGGTAGAGGGGAAACCAAGAACCACAGGCCACGTCTACACTACAGGGACTATAGCGGCACAGCTACTGCGCTGTGGCTATGCTGGCATAATCCTGTGGTGCAGACAGCCTATAGCCATTGCTGTAAGAACACCGCCTCCCCAAGCGATGGAACTTTCTTCCATTGACCTAGCTCCCTCTACACTGGCAGAGGCTGTGGCACTCAAGAGTGTGGATTTTGCACATCTGAGAGTGCCAGAGCTACGTTGACCTAAATTTTACATGTAGATCAGGCCTCAGTGGGTACATCTACACAGCAAAAAACCTCCCACAACAGTGAGATTCAGAGCCTGGATCTACAGATCTGGGCTCATACTAGGGCATTAAAACTAGTAGTGTAGATGTTCCCACTTAGGCTGGAGCTCACACTTTGAAACCTGGAGAGGGGAATGGGCCTCAGAGGGAACATATACACCGCTATTTTTAGTGCTGTAGCACAAGCCTGAGTCTGCAGAACAGGGTTAAGACTTGATGCCACAGGTCTTTTATTATTATTATTTTTCTTTTTTGCAGCATAGAGACAGTGTCCTTGATTCTTCACCCACAAGGCTTGGTAATAGTACTGTGACCTGCGTAGACCCTTTAAGGATATATATTTGCAATACAATACAATTGTGTGTATAAGTTTTTAAGTATTATTTCCCCAAGACAGTTCTTTTCTCTCTCATTTTGCATTCCTCTCCTCCCTTTTTTCTTTCAGTACCCTCATTTCTTTCCTGTTTTCCTTCCTCCCCCTACTTTCAAAATGTCTCAAATCCCATTTATGCTCATTCTTTTCTTCCCCTTCCTCCCTAGAAAGCCTTCATTTTTGCCTCCCTCTCTCCTCTCACCCCTGCACACATTTCAATATCCGCTTCTCCTCCCTGGAAGACATGGGAGTCTTCCTCCCTGTGCAAGCTCTGACCACCGTACATCCAGTTCCTCCTCCCCAACTGGGAAATCTCACTCTCAACAATCACCACCTACAGCGCTCTCTGTCTCCTCCCACTCACACACCCAACAGCTTCCATAGATCTAGCTACCTTCCATTACTGTACGCAGCACCTATACTACGGGGTTATGCCGCTATAGTCCCTTTAACGCAGACATGGCCTAACTTACCCATTACCTGATGTATCTCCATTCCTATGCTGTTAAAGATCCATGGTGGTGGGGGAGGAGGGAGAACCACCATAACCCTTTTCCTTCTCCCTCCTGCTAGCTACAGGAGCTGGGGCCAACTAATCGGTCCTCTTCTTCCCAGCTGGCAGCAAGGAGCAACTCAGACAAAGCTGCTGTGAAGCTTTTCCTACAGTCTGAGTGCAGCTCTTGCCCTTGCACTGCTCCCATTTAACAGCTGAGAACAGGAGAGTGAACAAGGAGCAGCTGAGCCTTCCCCATCCAAAAAAGGCCATTTAGGGGAGTGGAGAGAGAAATGCAGAAAGGTGGAGTGAGAAAGGAACTGTTTTCCTCCCTCTTCTACCCCCACTGGAAGTCAGGGGGACACATCCTCACAGTTATACCCGTGCTTCAGTGACTATGTAGGCTGAGCAATTAAAAAGAGATGTCTATATCTTTAAGAAAAAGGAAATTAATACTAGAAGCAGTGTCTCAGATGAGAACCTCAACAGAAGTATTACATCTAATTTTGTTCCTCTTAGTCTGGCAGCCATTCATTAAATAGGATTGCTAGACTGCAGATTTAGGGTCCTATCTCATGAGATTCTGAGCACCCACATTTTCCCATGGGAAATCTCTGGGAGATAGGACCCTCGGACAATCATGAGATATGATCCCTTTATTTTTGTGTGCAATCTATGAGAAAAACAAAAAATAAAAAAACGTACATACTCTCTTCTATTACATCATAGCTATGTTGCAAATCAGCCAAATTGATTTTTTTTTACCTAATTATTTCACCGAGCGGTTTTGTAAAGCTTTTTGACTAATGCTTTTGATGCAGGTTTTATTTTCTCATCATTTGTATTCAAAATGCTATCCCAAACTTTAAAGCACCAAGAACATCAGTCAACCCTCCCCCCCACCCACAAAAAAACCCCCCAAACCCTCATGCATCCAAATAGATATCCATGCATTCCCACCTTTTTGAGCCTTGCAAGAAGACTGGCTACATGTTCATGCTGCTCTGTTCTAGCGAGGTCTTCTGCTGTTTTCCCATCCTGTTAAAGACAAGTTATTAAGTGCAATCACTTCCTTTTGTCTGCAACAGAAAAACATGTGCAGTGTAGCTCAGTTCTGCTCATGGCAGTAACAGAATAAAATCGCTGTCAGAAGCAAATGGATTAGAAAAAACAGCCAGGATTAACCCCTAAACTGTAATCCCCCTAGTTTGTTTAATCATCCAAAAAAAGATAAGAAAATTCAAAACAACCACCTCTCTTTTGCAAAGTGGTATCTTGACATTACAGTAACAGGATGCTTTGGAGTCAGAGGCTTAGAGCAATGCCAGTACTCCCCTCTGAATGATCATTCTTCACTCTCCCATTTAAATATACAGGATGTTAGTGGATGGCAGAAATATCTAGATACATATTACATACCACATACAGGTTTAAAAGGCCACCAGAAGGACATGCATCAGCATATTTATTGCTATGTAAAGCAGGTAAATTATGTTTATTAACATGTAAGCATTGACAGTGGTGAATTAGCTACTGGATCTAGGTTTTCAAAAAACAAACAGTGTATGTGGCTTCTGATTTAAATAGCTTCAGCAAGTTTTAAAGGAGAAGCAAAACTGTCTTCAGCATTCTGCTCTTGACATTTAATTACCCATGTTTCATAGGTCAGCAGTTTAATATGAACTGAGTTGTAAGAAAAATTGCTTACTTTCTTTACTCTCTTAAGACTATATTAATGGTACTGCTTTTGTGCTGTGTTTGATGGCAAAACAATTTTTTATTTATGATTCGATTTAACTTTTTTTTTTAAAAGACAAGACAATTACTTTGCCATGTTTACAAAAAATTGTTGGTAAATTAAATCTTTTGGGGTTTCACTCCTTATTCCCATCACATCCAGTTTTTTATGCCAAATCTGCATTGTCATAAGTAGCGCATAAGATGATTGACAAATTACGGCTTTCACATCCATAAATCTAAAATAAACTAAAGTTCACTGTATATGTGCATTTTCTTTGTTGAAATAAAATGTTCTTGTCTATGAAAGGTCAAGGTCTAGTTACAGGAGACATTTTCAGGCTCCCATAACATTCAGTTTGAATACCACAACTTTAATAACTTCAGACAAGGTTGTTAGAGATTCAGGAATAGCAATATATCACTATCAGGAAAAAGCAGGAATTGAAACTGACAACAAGTGGGTAAATTTAAATTACTATTTTCTCTGTAAATCTCTTCCTCGGTTGCATAGTTAGCTTCTGCTTTACACAAACAAATATTTGAATTTCTGATACTTTCCTTTTCCTCTCCCTGTCAGCTTTTTGATCTAGGGAAACCTACTTTCTCTCTTCTGACCATCCTACACGATCTGCTGTTTTGGTCTTATGTTCTTGCTGTTTGAGGAAAAAAGCTGGTCGAGTGGTTCGGGTGCTCTGGGATTCAGGAGACCTGGGTTCAACTTCTGGCTCTACCACAGATTTCTTGACCTTGGGCAAGTCACCTTTTCTGTGCCTCTGCGTCCCATGTATATAATAGGGAAAATAGCACTGCCCTACCTCCCAGGGCTGCTGTGAGGATAACAGCATTAAAGATTGAGAGGTGCGTTGATACTCTGGTAATGGGGGCCATATAAGTAGTTTAGATAGATAATTAATCCATTAGCCAATCCTCACAACACCTCTGTGAGTAATTCTCCTGTTTTTACACCTGGGCGAACAGAGAGCAAGGTCAAGTGATTTGCACAAGTGGTTTATGTATGGAAGGGATGCATAAGCAAACCAGTATCCTATCCAGCTTCCTCTTTGCTCTGGAAAACACTTATGAACGTGGACTGAAAACCTAGGAGTCATGGAAGGCCCATAATGCTGTGAAATCAGTGTGATTGGGACTCGGAGACTGCACAGGGCCCCAGCAAGATTTTTGCTCCACTTAGGTGTGAGTGGTCATGGGGCTGAATCTGTACAGCCCACATTAGTCACATCTGTGACAGTGGAGAGGTAGCTTCTCTAAGCCATATTAACAGGGTGACAGAACCACACCCAGCCCAAATAATTGGAGTTTGACACTCACAATTTAGCCCTATATGGCATCTCTAAACAAACTGCCCCGGAATGCTATGTAAAATATAAAGCTGTATTGTAATTTATCAAAACATAAAATAAAACCCATGGAAAATAATAAGGTAACCATAAAAAAAGAAAAGCAGAAACAAAACTTTGTGTAAAGAATCCCTGAGAGCCTTGGGGGGTGGGAGAGGAGGGAGAATTTGTGACTTTTAACCCAGTGATGATAATAAATTGTCTTAAATTCTGGTCACCTCACTTCAAAACTACAGTTTAAACCACTGTGAACTGTGAAGAGGGTCACATCAGCAGGAAGGATTATTATGAGCAATTGAGGTTTAATTAACAGAGAATATGCCATTTGTGGATTAGGTATTACTGGCTGAAGGAGGCATCTAATCCCATGGAGGGGAAATATAAGGAACATTATCCTTCTCTTATGTCAATCATTATGAACACAAAGAGGCTGCAAAATTTTCTGGCTGCGAAGTACAGCATGTATTTGTACATTACAACATGTATTTGAAAATATACACATGCAGCTGAAATAGGATGTTTTTTTGATAAATGGCTTTCCTACTCAAGCTAACTTTACAAATGCTTTACAAAGTAGGGAGCTAGATACTGGAAGAGCAGTGGCTAAGCAAACTTGGCATCCAAAAAGGGCCTAATTTTCCCAAGTATGAACAAGTATTTAATATGTGCATGCAGATTAGGGCTTGTCTACCCTGGCAAGTTTCTGCGCAGTAAAGCAGCTTTCTGCACTCAAACTGCAGACGTGTACACACTGCCAGGCCAATTTGTGCGCAGAAACTCCTCAGTTGCAGTGCTGCAAAAAACCCACCTTGACGAGAGTCGTAAGGCTATTTGCGCAGAGACTCCAGCGCTCTATTGCCAGTGTAGACACTTGATTGCTTTCTGCGCTGTAATTGGCCTCCGGAACTGTCCCATAATGCCTCAAGTGACTGCTCGGCTCATTGTTTTGAGCTCAGCCGCCCTGGAGACATGCGCCCCTCCCCTTTCAAAGCGCTGTTTCTGACAGCCCTTGCATGCTGATCTGCTCCGGGACACACAGCAAACCATTAATGTGGAATGCTCGTGCTGTTGAACACAGAGGCAGGCGTGCGTGAGCATGTGTGCGCGCGTTATGCAGAGAGCCCAGGAAGAGAGGTGGGGCCTGATGCTGGAATTTCCCCCTCCCCCGTCTCAGGACTGGTTTCTTCCTGTCTCTCTCTGAACTTACAAGACAGCATGCTGACACACTCTCTCCCCCACTTCAGACACACACACACACACACACACACACACACACACACACACACACACA
>NW_020664464.1:19992816-20000805 GCF_002925995.2 Terrapene triunguis | reverse complement strand
ACACACACACACACACACACACACACACACACACACACACACACACACTCCTCCCCCCCAACTTCAGTTGAAAAGCAGCTGGCAATGTAGTAGGATGCCCATGGAACAATGGGATTGAGAAACCTGCATCATCTGACCCTGTGCCTGCCCCATGAGGCATTGCAAACTCTTCCCAAAGTACCCTGCGGTCAGTTGCACAGTGGGATAGCTACCACAATGCACTGCTGTCTTTGCCGTTGCAAAAGCTGCTAATGTGGATGCGCTCCAGCGTCACAAGGAGCACAGTGTGGATACACAACAGTGGTTTAATTCCAGTGTTTTAGTAAAAGTGGTATAACTTGTGGTGGAGAAACTTGCCAGTATAGACATACCCTTAGGCACAATTACTGCACTTTGATGCAAACTTGGTAACTTTACATGCAAACAGCTAGTTACATGTTTGCACATAGTTATTCAAATTAAACACTTTGGGCATTTAAAATTCCAGAAGATACCAGACAATCTGATGGAACAATGAGATGCCAAACTCCATGTGTGCATGCAGCACACTTTTTTTATTATTATTGTTTTTAAACATCCGAACAGATTGCATTTTCCAGGAGCATGAACATGCTTACATGTTCCGAGTGATTTTCTCAAACCACTAAACACATTTATACACTCAAATTTCAAAATTAAATAAAAATTTGCAAAAATTACCAATCTCCAGCCCAAAGTTAATGTTTTAGGCATTAAGGAATCTTGAAAAATGGTGCTCAGAAAAGATTTTAACTAAAAGCTTCACAGAGAACAACCATTAGGACCTTCCACATAAGCTTAATATCAGACTCCAGTAAATTTAAAACAAAAAAAGGAAACTTCACTAAATCACCACGTACTCATTCTCTCCACTTCCCTCTTTCCACTAACATTCTCATTGCCCTGATATTTGTGCACAAACAGCAGTTTCTCCTGTTTAATCAGTCGGCTTCTCCTGCCAGTCTTAGGCCTGGCCTACATTAGGATTTTACATCCACACCCGAGAGATGTAGCTAAACCGACCTAACCCCTAGTGTACATGGCACAAGGTCGAATGAAGAATTCTTCTGTTGACCTACCTACTACCTCGTGGGGAAGTGCATTACCTACCATCAGTGGAAACAGTGTCTACACTGAAGTGTGACAACAGCACTGCTGTAGTGTTTTAAGCATAGACATACCTTAGGGCTGGTCTACACTGGGGGGCGGGGGGGATCGATACAAGATACGCAACTTCAGCTATGCAAATAGCGTAGCTGAAGTCGAAGTATCTTGGATCGAATTACCTGGGGTCCAGACGGCGTGGGATCGACGGTCGCGGCTCCCCCGTTGACTGCGCTACCGCCGCTCGCTCTGGCGGAGTTCCCGAGTCGACCGTGAGCGCGTTCGGGGATCGATATATCGCGTCTTAACGAGACGCGATATATCGATCCCGGATAAATCGATTGCTACCCGCCGATACGGCAGGTATTGAAGACGTACCCTTAGAGTCATCACAATTCACTCTGTCATCACTTTCAAAGAGATCTAAGCTAACTGGAAAAAGGAACGCCTCTTCTGGAAGAAGCATGTCCCATCCACACAGATAGTTATACCAATATAACTATAATGGTATAGTTCCGCTGGTAATTTTCTACATGTAGATAAACTTTTTGTCACATCACAATCACTTCCACGGTGTTTAATGCTGATGTTACAAATACTGAATCAAGTACTCCATAAAATAGGAGAATGAGGATAAGCTGAAACGAAACAGCTTCAGTTTATGCACTTATTTTGTTAATTTGAAATAATGAAACCAGGAAAAAACAAAGGAAACGGGAAACTTAAAATATAGTCAATATAAAAAAAATGTATTTTCAGGTACTATATATGTCTGAGGCCCTGTAAAACCATAAAAATTGGCACAACTGCATTCACCTTCTCTCTTTTAAATGTTTCTCTCTCCTGTGTCACTTTGTGAAAGACCCATACAAACTGGAGATATCAACAAGCTAGCTGAATATAGAGGGAAACAGTGAAACTGGACTACTACACCAAGTGCTGTCAAATTCACAAAACAAACAAGTAGATGCATTTTTTTCTTTAATCTCATTTATCACAATCTCCGGTTTAATTTCTGTAAGAGGGGAGCTTTGAAAAATATTGGGCTCCTGGCTACACATAAATTATGACTTGACTTTCACCAATATGGACTCCAGCAGGAGTTTAGCCTGAATAAGACATGCTTAATAGGGCACATGGTATTTTAGGATGATCTAGCTGTATTTCTTTTGCAGACAAATGGTATTTGTTTGTTAAATATATGGGCAATGTTGTGTGATAACTTGTTGTTCTTCATCACTCCCCTGGATATGCTAATCAAGGGAACACTTCTCAACCCTTCTGAGAATGAAAAATACCTTAGGTGGTGCTGATGGAAGCAGTGGTGCAGATCAACATGACAGACAGTAATTGCTTTACAAGTATATCTGAATGCTAGCTCACCCATTCACTCACCCACGCATATATGCCATGAAATATTCTTTTCACTGCGGTAAGATGAAAACCTTTTGAAAAAAAGCTCTTAAAAAGATTTAAAAATGTGTTTATACAGGTATATGACTTGCAGGGAAAATGGCTAAATTGTGCTTCAATTAAAATAGAGCAGCACAAGTAACTCTCAGCTAAGGTCCTGTGGATAAGTGTATAGGATTCTGTATCTTAATTTGTTTTAAATTTATTATTTATCAGGGTAGGCTGCATCTGTCCATGGGCAACTGAGAATATTTGTCAAGCCAGAGTGATGTACTGTAGTCTAACAAAATTTTTACCGTTCCAAAATACAATTGTAATAGGAAACAATTTAAAACAAAAGTGATGGTCTATTACTGTAAGCAAACCAAGTAAGCAACATAACATTTGTTATACTTACAGAGGTTAAAGCTTCTACGTTGGCACCAGTGAGACAGAGGTACCTGACAACATCAAGGATTCCATTATTTGCTGCCAGATGTAAAGGTGTTCGTCCATACTAAGAGGGGGAGAAAAAATAAGTTAACTTTCTGTTGATGATGCGCAAAGAGCCTGACTTTCAGATATGTTTATTCTATGCTAGAGACGCACCTGGCTACTGTATACATGTACCTACACAATTAAGGACTGGAAAAAAATTAGAGTATAAAATTAATCAAATTAACCTAAGTTTAAAAATTGAGCACAACTAATTTAAAGTCTGATTTAATCAAAAATAAGATTTGAATATGGGACACTTCATTAAATAAGTCAGATCTACAACATTTATGTGAAATGCCCTAAAATTTTCACTGGTGAATGAGGATTTCTCTCTGACTCCCAGAAACATTAAACAGCAGTTTGAATAGCTAAATATCGACTGTTCCTGCAACATTGGCTCCATAAGCTTGGCAGCTGTGGATTCTCCTCCACAGTCACATATTGATGAAAGTGAACAAAAGAGGAGGGGAGTTAAGGAGATGCCTGCTCTGCAAGCCCAAAAGGTCACCGCTCCCTGAGAATGCCAGTGACAGAAAACTTCTACAGGCAAGAATATTAAGGAATAGGGTAACAGTACTTGTAAACCTGCAAGAGAGCAGAGTACGCTGAGGAGCACTGTGAACCAAAACTTTTCTGAAAACACTAAAAAGACTAGAGCAGATGGGTGGTGGAAGTGGAAGACAGGAGAGAGTTTGAAAATTAGAAAATGAATGGATGAAGTAAGGACATGGAAGCAAAAGAGTCTAGATAGTAATTTAGGATCTAGAATATACAGGGACGATCTTTAAGAATATAGAAATATGGGATTTACTAATAAGAGTGGTACCATTCTGCTGTCAGGAGGACAACGACTGCTGAATGAAATCATTGTCATCCTGACCACCGCAGTCTGCTAGCTTGTCTTCTCTCATCTTTACCTTCTACAGTATTAAATTATTATTTTGTAAGAGTCTCACACTCCCATGTCTTAGTTGTTCCTGATTCTCTCTCACTAATGCGGTGGTCCTCGTATCATCCACTTCCTATCTCTTTCCTGTTCATATCAATAGACCTGTCTTTGCAACATTTTCTGTTTGTATCTCCTCTCTGCATCGACTTGTGTGTCATCTTTCTCTCTTCTATAATTTCTCTGCTGTGACCTTAAATGCTTCCTTCTCAGAAGTAAACATTTTTTCTCTTTTATTGTAGTAATAGGATTCCAGGATTATGACTTTTAAAGTCTCTAACATAGTAAAAAATATTAACTGGAAAGATCTCTCCCCTCCGCCCCCAAATATATCAATATGAAGCACATGTCAGCAAGTCAGCATCTTGCATTTATACTGGTAGATGTCATTTGTGGACACAAGATAAATGCTTCATTAAGTTAACTGGTTCACATAGTAGGGCTTGTTTTTCAAGATAATGGCACTATCTCCGTATGCTATATGAAGAGAGCTCTTCTCTTCTAAAGACCTGGAATCCAAAGTCCATTCCACTCGCACAGTCTACTACAGCTTTAAAGAGTAACAAGACAAAAATCCTTAACCATATGTGGAAGGTTTCCTGGTCCATTTACTTTTAGGTGTTTATTTTTTTCCACCTTATTTCTCTGAGGCCAGCCAAAGATTCTCAGTCATGAAAAGAGGTGCTAATCCAGCCTTGGGCTGTATTAACCCACCTTCCCAAAAATGTGTTCTCAACCATGGATCTGCATTTAATTGCCTGATCAGTCACGCTTAAGCTAACACTAGGGGGTGGAGAGCTCATTATAATAAGCTTTCCACTTGGCAACTGCTGATCTTTAGATTTTAAAAAAATATTGATTGCACTGGGCCAGACTTTTAAGCCCAAAATCCACCACCTTCCATAGCTTTGTGCAGCACAGAAGATCACAGAGCTTTTGTAATGAATGGAAACAATTAGCAATATTGTATTACAAGAATACTTTTATGTTTTTCTAAGAACTATAACACCTTTTAAAATAAATGAATCACAAAGGACAGCATAAAGACCTCTACAATTAATTGTTTTAAACTTAGTGGGATATAAAAACCGCATGATATTGCAGTATTCTCCCACCTTTGCATAATTAGACATTCAAAGCAAAATACCAAGCACTAGCCACACAGTATGTCAGCAAAGTCTAATGGCTGACATTAAAGCTTTACAAACTAGCAACAGGAAAAATTCTGGAAGCGGGTTACTGTTATTTAACGATCCTAGGCAGAAAGCTAAAATACTAAACCTGTTAAGAATTATATTTAGTTTTCATACACGGCATTCAGCTCTATTGCAATGAGAGGGGCCAACAAAGCACTAGTAACTTGACTATCTGAGACACAACACTATTGCAGGAGAAGGGATAGCTCAGTGGTTTTAGCATTGGCCTGCTAAACCCAGGGTCGTGAGTTCAATCCTTGAGGGGTCCATTTAGGGAACTGGGGTAAAAATCTATCTGGGGATTGGGTCCTGCTTTGAGCAGGGGGTTGGACTAGATGAGGGTTTTTTAATATATAGAAGTACTCATTAACAGTTCTATAAGTAAATCATAATTATTAATAATCATCTTTATTACTTAATTTAATACTCCTTTAGACTACCAACAGAATATGAAGTATACAGCATTCCATCCACTCCCTGTTGCCTAAACATCATCTGCAAGAAGTAAAGCCATACTACCAGACAAACTAGTTGGCAAGTATATTAACATTAGGACAGAACAGAAAAGTTTACTGATGTAACTAATTCAGTTTGTCTTTCTGCATGGATTTTCAATTATTATCTCAACTGCTCTAAAGTTAACCACAGCTCTACCTTTTTAAGTTCTTGAAAATGTTTTCTATTTGCACTTTGAAAAATAAAAGGATTTTTATACAATAATTGTTATAAATTAAGAGAAGCTCAGCCACCCAAAAAGGTAAGATATTTAACAGAGAAGTTCTGTACCAGCACTGCTTTTTGTTTACCTTATTTGTAACATCCAAATTACAACTTGCTTCACAGAGTGCTATCACAATAGGGACATTCCCATCTTTGCAGGCCACATGCATAGGGGTGTTACCATGTCTGTCTTGGAAATCTACAAAACATCCCTGACCGATGAGAGTTTTAACTACTTCCATTTGACATCTTCTCACTGCAAGATGCAGGGCTATGTGTCCATCCTGAAATCACAAGACAACTGGTCAGTCACATTCAAAAAAAATCTGACCATTATGAAGTGATTTATACAAATTCAAGTATTTTTCCACAGATGTGTGGTAATTTAATTATGGTAGTGTGTATTGTCCTGCCTTTTGGATCACAAGCCATAACAATTTTGTTTTCCCAGCACAAGTCTATTTCAAAACAAATCAACAGTTTTCCCTGAAAGTGGTACCGTGGCTAAGACATACTAGTGCAAGTGTTTGTTGCCAGAAGGTGGCCAATGCAAAAGTCACACAATCTGCTTAGAGAATGGTAGCTTCTGAGTGGAGCAGCTCCTTCTTTATCTGAAACAACTTGGGAGTGGGAGGGTAGCAGGACTCAAAAGTGATTCCATTTAATTCTCTTATAAGCAAAATGTTTTATCAGTGGCACGCAGCAGACCTTTGAGATCAGCACTGTTTAAATGCAATAGAAACTCCAGAAATAATAACAACAACTACCATGACCAGTATGCTAATATAAACAATGAAACTCAAGATTTCTTCAATACCAGTCATGAGAGGAAAAAATAATTCTGAATTAGTGCGACTGTTAAAAAGCTGTAGTTTAGACTGTTGGAAAACAAATGATTTATTCTCTTGATCTGACACACAGGTATTGAAGGCAAGTGATAAACCCATTGCCTTTTGTCCTTTAAAAATGAATAGCTTATTGCCAGTTACAAGAGTCAATATTTCAGTTATTTTCTGTATAAAGAATGTGTGTCAGCCATAAAGTGTGATGGACAGATAAACAGATTTAATAAGGTGGTATTACATGAATACAGACATAATAATGGAATGGTTATTTCCAATATGAATGAACAAATCAGTCAGCAACTTTTAGAAGCAGCCATCAATTTTCTCTTTATAATCCATTAGAGAGCTTATATTTTAAAAAAGAATAATGGCTTGAAGCAGTCAAATGAAGTATTTTAAAGAAAGTAATTTAGAGGTATAAATAGTCCTGTATCACTCACGTCCTCTGCATATAATTCCTGACTAAATGTGACTCATTCACCCGTAACTAACCTTGTCTGTTGCATCAAGGTCAGCTCCGTGTTCTGCCAAGCATTCCACAATATCATGGTAACCTCTAGCTGATGCTGTCAGGAGTGGAGTTTCCCCTTCTTTGTTTTTAATGTTCACATTACAACCAGCCTCACAAAGTGCTTTGGCAACAGAATAGTAGCCATGCCAAGCAGCACAGTGCAAAGGAGTTTCTTCTTCCTATCAATAATGACAAATCAAAATAAAAAACAGCTGAAACTATGTGCTAGCAGTGCCCATTCCTCAGCTTGTACTGTAAAACCAGAAGAAGGGGAAAGAAAAGAAATCTGTCTATTAAAGTTAAATCCTATAAAATGATTTAGCATCACTATAATTTATTAAACTAACTTTCTCAATGTGGGCGTACTTCACCCTGACACACACAATGATTGTGATAACTCAATAGCTTCTCTTAAGCATCTGGATTCCAGGAATACAGATTTCTCAGTACAAAACAGAACAGTGATACCTGACTTGCCTGCAAATACTGGCACCACTGTCTTGCTGTTTCCATGCAACTGAAGCTAATTATTTACCTAGGTTCTCTCATTTGAAAACACGTCCTCATTCATATGGAACTATTTCACTTATGTAGGGATTAGGCAAGTGGTTGAAACAAAAAATTTGGAGTGAACTCCAGTATTCAATTTCCAGATCTGAGTGTGATTTGCCTTCCACAAGTTATTTAAGATTAAAGATTTTAAAGCATACTTAGTAACAGAGGGTCCTGTGGCACCTTTAAGACTAACAGAAGTATTGG
>NW_020664464.1:19964091-19987816 GCF_002925995.2 Terrapene triunguis | reverse complement strand
GGCTCCTAGAGCATAGAATAGAATTTTTATTCAGGTATTAACATCTTCCATAAAGCAAAATAAATAGTTTATTTAGGCCAGGCCTACACTAGAAACAGGCTGGCCACTACAAACCTGATACAGCTTATCCAGCCAAAGTAATGTTTTTGCCAGTACAGCTTGTACAAGTGCTCTGAGCAAAATAAGCTAAACTGGCAAAAGTACTTTTATGCTGGTACAACTGTGTCTATATGAGGACTCTTGTTGGCATAAAAATCAAATCCCTAACTGACCTTACTACAATGGCAAAAATGTCTAGTGTTGACCTGTCCTTAGTAACATTAGTGGAGATAAGTAATTTTTCATTAGCTCTGAATTGCACTGAGCTTTGCTACATTCAATGTAATTTATAATTTAAAAAAAATTTCAAGACAAAATTATTTTCATTCAGGATAAATGAAAACAGAATCCTGATATTATCCTGGACATCAGTGGGGGATCCTCTTTATGAGAAACTGAAGCATTTTCATTAAGGAGCACGGAAAGTGCACTTATATACTTATCACACTCATATGCATGGGTTTATTTTCCCAATAAAAAGACCATCACTACAAGACTACAAAACTAGCTATATTATTATTGTCACTTGACTTACAAAGACAGCCTTTGATACATGGCACAGGTGAGGACTTCTTCCTCAACAACTAGATCTGTCTCACTGATGAAGGATTTATCTATACTGCAATCAAAGGTGTGATTGCAGCTCAGATTCCCAGGGATCTAGGAAGTAGGCCTGCCTGGGCTAGGGTTAGGGTTGAAGGAGGTTAGTTTCCCTGCCACAGGGTTAATGTTCTAGGAGATAGGTGTCCCGAGGCTAAGGTCAAGCTTCTAGGAGGTAGGTGTCCACAAGTCAGGATTAAGGTTCTAGGAGGTAGGCTTCCCCAGGATAGGGTTAGGGTTCTGGTTCTGAATGGTAAGCCTCTCTCAGCTAAGGCTAGGGTTGTAGAAGGTAGGCCTCCATGAGTTAAGATTAGGGGCTCTAGACGGTAGGACTCCCTGTCATAGGCGTAGCACTGTAAGATGTGGTTCTTTCACAGACAAAGGTTACGTTTCTAGGACCTAGGCCTTCTTGGTCTAGGGTTATGATAGAAAGAAAAAGGTTTCCCTGAGCCTGGGCTAGGGTTGCATGAGGTTGGCCAGCCCAGGCTTGGGCTAGGGCTGCAGGAGGTCGGCCGGCCCGGGATTGGGCTAGGGCTGCAGGAGGTCGGCCGGCCCGGGCTTGGGTTAGGTTTCTAGCACTAAGCACTCTGCAGGGTAGGTTTAGGTTTAGAAGAAGTAGACATTGCTAGGATAGGGATAGGGTTTGAGGCGGTGGGACTTCCCAGGTAAGGGTTAGCTTTCCAGGAGGTAGGTCTCCCCGGGTTATGATTATGGTTCCAGGGGGTTAGCCTTATTTGGCTAGGCTTAGGGTTCTAGTACTAAGGCCTCCCAGGATTAGGGTTGCAGGAGGTAAGCCTGCCCCAGGCTAGGGTTAGGGTTCTAAGAAGCAGGCTGCCCCAGGCTAGGGTTAGGGATCTAGCACTAAGTGCTCGGCAAGATAGGTTTATTTTCCAGGAAGTAGGTGTCACCAGGTTAGGAGTAGGGGTGTGGAGGGCGTGCCTCCCCAGGCAAGGGTTGTGGGAGGTAGGCTTCCCTGGACTAAGGGAAGTTTCTATGAGTTAGGTCTCCCACAGCTAGGATTAGGGTTGTAGGAGGTAATCTAGCTAGCATGGCTAAAAACAACAGTAAGCTGCCTGTCATACCCTAAAATACAGTTGTTTATAAAAATATACTCTCAGCATTTAAGTTGACAATGAAAAGAGCTTTTTCCTTACCTTATCCTTAACATCCAAAGGGCATTTACTCTCACAGAGAAATTTCAGAGTTTGTACATGACCATGTCGAGAAGCCCAGTAGACTGCATTAGATCCAGCCTGTTCAAAATATTTGATTATAAAAGTAATGAACAAAAATATACACTTCAGGATATTCACTAGGCTATAACTTTGTGCGTGCTGTGCGCGCACACACTGACGTATGTGCTGAACAACAGTAGACTCATCCACAGCCAAAATAAACCAACGAAACAATAAAACCAAGAAAATCTCCACAAGTTTTTCAGAAGAGCCAGGATTAGAGCTTTCATCAAACCCTTGACGTTTTGGTACTTCATGTCTGTTGAACAAGAGTTAATATCAAATTATCTTAACATTCCCGTATTCTCTTAAAAGATAGTTTGCCAAGCTACTGGGGGTGGAAGGAAGAACCACCAAACAACACTTCATGGAGATAAATACTTTCCCAAATGTTTTAAGTCAATACATAGTGATTTAACAAGTTAGTGGCTCAGGCAACTTACATTATTACAGCCAAAGCCACCACACTTTTTTAAACAAGTATAAATGTTTTTCACAAAGAATCTCCATTATAGCCTTTGCGTTTTAATAGAAATGACAGCTCAAGTAATTAAACAGTACATTTATCATTCTGTAGCTGTTTGTTAAAAACACTCTGGCTAATTTGGTGTAAGAGAAATATTAAACTAATTCGATGAAGACAGTTTCTAAAGTATAAACAACCTTTTAAGATTAATAACTTGAAATAATTTAGTACATTAGCTGAAATAAAACCCACTATTATGATAGAAAACTCATTAGTAGCAACTAAAGTTGTTAACAAAAGGAGAAAAATTATTTTTGTCTTTGTCTTTTTGCTATAGCAGAAACTAGATAACTGTATTCGCTAATAGTTTCTTTCTTTATTTCCATAAAAGATCTGTCATGACCTGCTTGTCTCCTGCTAAAATGTACTGGACTAAAGAGCACTTAAATAATTAATTACGACAAAATAGAATCCTGACCTTATCCTGAATATCAATACGGGATCCTCGCTTTATGAGTAACTGAAGCATCTGAATGTTTCCACAGCCAGCAGCAATTAGCAGTGGAGGTGTTCCATGCTGAAAACAAAGAATAAAAAATGGAACAATATTGTCTTTGGAGAGATTTGGATGTGGAGGGGAAGAGTGCTGAAATAGCAATTTGGACTTACAAATTTACAAAGGAACTACTGATTTTCCATATTATTGAGAGAAAGTCACATTTAAATAAATGGTCTACAGGGAATAATCTACAAACATGGGCCAGCGTTTTCAAATTAGGGTGCCTGAAATTAGGCTCTACATCTATATTTATGACCTAAATAAACACAACCTCATTTTCAAATGAGTTGAGCACCTGAAGTTCTCTTCTATTTAGGCTCCTAAATAAGGTTTTAGAAGTCTGAATATAAGCAATGGGCACATTATTTTAGAGATACATGCCATCTTCCTTCCTGCCTTATCTGGCAATTTCATGTGACTGCACCACGAAAACAGACCACAGAGATCTTCAAGATTTTTTTGGTAATGACATCATGTAAAAATCATCCCATCTCAGAAAACAGCTGAACAATACACATCATCTAACACTACCTATTAGGGCTGTCGGTTAATTGCAGTTAGCTCACACCATTAACTAAAAATAATAATAATTAAAAATCACAATTAATTTCAGTTTTAATCGCATTATTAAACAGTAGAATACCAATTGAAATTTATTAAATATTTTTGGATGTTTTTCTACATTTTCAAATATATTGATTTAAATTACAACACAGAATACAAAGTGTATACTGCTCACTTTATATTATTATTTTTATTACAAATATTTGCACTGTAAAAACAAACAAAAAATAGTATTTTTCAATTCACCTAAAGCAAGTACTGTAGTGCAATCTCTATCAGGAAAGTGTAACTTACAAATGTAGATTTTTTTTTTTTTTGGTTACATAACTGCACTCAAAACCAAAACAATGCAAAACTTTAGAGCCTACAAGTCTACTCAGTCCTACTTCTTGTTCAGCCAGTCGCCAAGACCAACAAGTTTGTTTACATTTACAGGAGACAGTGCTGCCCACTTCTTAATTACAATGTCACCAGAAAGTGAGAACAGGCGTTCACATGGCACTTTTGTAGCTGGCATTGCAAGGTATTTACATGCTAGATATGTTAAACATTCGTATGCCCCTTCATGCTTCAGCCCCCATTCCAGAGGACATGCTTCCATGCTGATGACGCTCGTCAAAAAAATAATGCATTAATTAAATTTGTGACTGAACTCCTCAGGGTAGAATTGTATGTCTCTGGCTCTGTTTTACCCACATTCTGCCATATATTTCATGTTATAGTAGTCTCAGATGATGACTCAGCACATGTTCATTTTAAGAACAATTTTGCTGCAGATTTGACAAAATGCAAAGAAGGTACCAATGTGAGATTTCTAAAGATAGCTACAACATTCGACCCAAGGTTTAAGAATCTGAAGTGCCTTCCAAAATCTGAGAGGGATGAGGTGTGGACTCACTACTTTGGAATGTTATCGAGCAGAACCCGTCATCAGCATGGACGCATGTCCTCGGGAACAGTGGTTGAAGCATGATGGGACATATGAATCTTTAGCACATCTGGCATGTAAGTATCTTGCGACAAGTGTACTTGTAGGCTCTAAAGTTTTACATTGTTTTATTTTTGAATGCAGTTATTTTTAGTACATAATTCTACATTTGTAAGTTCAACTTTCATGATAAATTGATTGCACTACAGTACTTGTATTAGGTGAATTGAAAAATACTATTTCTTTTGTTTTTTACAATGCAAATATTTGTAATAAAAATAAATATAAAGCGAGCACTGTACACTTTGTATTCTGCGATATAATTGAAATCAATACATTTGAAAATGTAGAAAATATCCAAAATATTTAAATAAATGGTATTCTATTATTGTTTAACATTGCAATTAATCACAATTAATTTTAATCGCTTGACAACCCTACTTCCTATATCATATTTTCTGTTTCCTCTTTCTGTAGCCTGGGCTATTACCTTTAAAAAAAAAAAAAAAAAAAAAAGAAGTCTTACAAACCCAATTTTTGCAAGTGAATTATCCAAACATGCTCAATTTTTAAAAGGCTGTTCAAAGAGGAAGAACTGATGCCCTGAATCTGGGATTCAAAGGGAACATTTTAAATGCAGGTATCTTCACCTGCATTAAGAAATAGTCCCTAGCAAAAGCAAAGGTTGGTTCCAAGAATAACACGTTTTAGGAGAGCAACTGCTCCAAGCTGTGCATTGGAAACATGAATGTGAGTAAATATATTACATCATCATTGTATGGCTGTTAAAAATACAGTTACAAAAGTTTTCTTGTGTAATTTATTCGGATATGCACTAAACCATCCTTAATCTTGCTCCCAATCCTGCAATCCTTTACCGTAGTCTTAAATAAATAAAGTTATCAATTTGATAGTTGGATTTCACCCCCCAACAAATCCTCTTGCATGCTCCTAACTAATATTCACTCTCTTTCCCTTCAAACACATCCCCTTCACACCAACACATACATTAAAGCCACTGGTATCCAGGCTGTCTCCTTTCCTGCCCACACCACACCAAGGATACATGATACATGTCCCGTCCCACCCCACCCCACCCCCTCTATGAAATCACTGAAATGTAGGACTGGAAGGGACCTCAATAGGTCATCTAGTCCAGTCCCCTGGCATTGAGGCAAGACTATGTATTGCCTGACATCCCTGACAGACGTTTGTCTAACCTGTTCTTAAAAACCTCCAATGATGGAGACTCCAGAACCTCTCCCTAGGTACTTGGTTCCAGTGCTTAACTACCCTGACAGTTACAAAGTTTTTCCTAATGTCCAACTTAAACCTCCCTTGCTGCAATTTAAGCCCACTACTTCTTGTCCTGTCCTCAGTGATTAAGGAGAACAATTTATCATCCTCCTCTTTATAACAACCTTTTATGTACTTTAAGACATATGTTTCCCCCCCCCCCCCCCCAGTCTTCTCTTCTCCAACTAAACAAACCTAATTTTTTCCATCTTTTCTCATAGGTCATGTTTTCTAGATATTTAATAGTTTTTGTTGCTCTTCTTTGGACTTTTTCCAATTTGTCCACTTCTTTCCCGAAGCGTGGTGCCCAAAACTGGACACAGTACCCCAGCTGAAGCCTTATTAGTGCTCAATAGAGTAGGATAATTACTTCTTGTGTCTTTCTGGCAACACTCCTATAATACATCCCAGAAAGATGTTCACTTTTTTTGCAACAGTATTACATTGTTGACTCATATTTAATGTGATCCACTATAGCCTCCAGTTCCTTTTCTGCAGCACTGCTTCTAAGGCATTCATTTCACATTTTGTATTTGTATTCCTCCCAAGTATAATAGTTTGCATTTGTCCTCATAGAATTTCATCTTATTTAATTCAGACCATTTCACCAGTTTGTCAAGATCATTTTGAATTCTAATCATATCCTCCCAAAGCACTTGCAACTCCTTCCAGTTTGCAAACTTTGTAAGTGTACTCTCCATGCCATTATCCAAATCATTTATGATTATATTTACTGTTTCCCCCATATGCACAAAGCTTTCTACCCCGTAAAAGAAGGATATTAGGTTGGTTTGTCGTGGCTTGTTCCTGACAAATCCCTGCTGTTACTTACCAGCTTATTATCTTCTAGGTGCTTACAAACTGACTGATTACTTGCTCCATTATCTTTCTGGATATTGAAGTTAAGCTGACTGGTCAGTTAATTCCCTAGGTGGTTGTCCTTATTCCTCTTTTCATAGATGGGCAAATACAGTACCTTTTTTCAGTCCTCTGGTATTTGTCCTGTCCTCTACAAATTCTTAAAAGATAATCATTAATGGCTCAGATTGCTCTTCAGTCAGTTCCTTAAGTATTCTAGGATGTATTTCATCAGGCCCGGCTGACTTTAAGATATCTAACTTGTCTAAGTAATTCTGAACTTGTTCTTTTCCTATTTTAGCCTCAGATCTTATCGTATTTACACTGATGTTTGCTATGTTAGTCATCCGATCATTGCTAACTTTTTTGGTGAAAAGACCACTTTGGCCTTTGCTATGTTTTCTGTTATTGTCTTTCCCTCCTCACTGAGTAATCAGCCTGTCCTTGGTCTTTCTCTTGCTTCTCATGTATTTGTAAAATGCTTTCTTGTTACCCTTTATGTCCCTAGCTAGTTTAATCTCATTTTGTGCCTTGGCCTTTCTAATTTTGTCCTTACATGCGTGTGTTTTTTTTATATTCATCCCTTGTAATTTGATCTAGTTCTCACTTTTTGTAGGACACTTTTTTTCCAATTTCAGATCATTGAAGATCTCCTGGTTAAGCCAGTGTGGACTCTTATTATATTTCCTCTCTTTCCAATGCATAGCTACAGCAAGTACTGCAAACACACACATACCCATTGAAAAAGGTACAGAAGGAGCTTTTCTCCCACCCTGTAGCCCATTGCACTCACAAAGGGCAGGCTCCTGCTGATGTCCTGCACACAAGTTCATGCACACCTGCATGTTCTCCTGTGATGTTGGTATGGAAAGGGGAAGGTTTTGACTGGAAAATGAATTAAACAACACTCCTTTCCCTGAATCCACCCCCACCCCACCAATTTCCATCATGATTTAAAATATTTGTGGTTATAGTTAATTGCAAGTTTTAGGGATTTTTCTTTTTATTACCAAAACTTAATTTTTGTGCTGATTTTCAAGCAACAGTACTCCTTTACATTTCAGAGGCCTAGAAAAAAATATTACGGCTTCCATATCCAGACAGTTTGAGAGGAATGAACAACGAACTCCTAACATAACTTTTCCTAGGACAGCTTACAAGCCATTTGACTGTTAGTCTTATTTCAAATATTACATTTCTATTTTATAGCCACATCTGTTTGTTCTTGTATAGAGTGATATCTGGCCCCCCCTACTTGTCGCAGCATAGACCTATCACCATACCTTGTTGGGTTGATTGACATCATAATTAGTCAGAGATCCCAGGAGATGCTGTAGTCCAGGAACATTGTCATCATTGATGGCATGAATGATGGCTTTCATCACAAATGAATCCTCCTCATCCTCATAGTTAACAAGGAAATAGAAAAAAAAACATCATTTGCTTTCAAAATAATAATAGTAAAAAAAAATAAAAAATCCCCCAGTACCTGTCAGGATAAGCAAAGAAATTTAAATTTTCAAAGCACTGTACAGCCATTTAGCTGCAAGACTGGAAAAAGTATTCACAAGAGTCACTCGGCTAAAATGTAGGAACACTGCTTGGAAAATTTACCCTAATAAGATGTGCATTTTTTCCACATCTGTACACATTATTTACTGCATGAGATTCCAGAGAAGTCTTTCTCCCACATTGTTTCCTTACTGGAATTTTCCATGTATCATCTAAATGGAGAGTTGTATAAAGTAAAGCTGAAGATGCAAGTTATGATAGGAACTTGTTAAAAAAATGCATCTAAAACAACAATATAAGATGCAGGTACAAACCTTGTACTTCCCAGGGATGATCTGTGTTCTCCATGAGAAAGTCAGCAAAAATTCACAGAAAAGAAAATCATGTAGCCTGATTTTTGAATCACTCTAATCTTCCTTATCCTGAGTTTATTAATGTTTTAAACACTAGCACTTGCCTGCTAAAGAGTTGGTGTGACATATCTTCAATGGTGACTCAGTGTTAAAAAGTACAGCAATAGGAGCAAGAGTAGTATGGGTGTTAGAACAAATAGCACAAAAGCAGAACAATAAGAAAAGGACAGTGGAAGTGAGAACGACTTGCACTGGAGGGATAACAGGAGGATAAAATGGGTAACAAAGAAGTCTCTGCAGAATTTTTGATTTTTAAGACTATTAATGCCCAGAAAAAAGTATGTTTACTTCGTTCTAATGCACTAATGTTTAAGCTTTGCTGATCACAGGATATTTCCTAAAGACTGCATTAAAACCTGAAGAGCAAGCTAAAAAGAGAAAGCTTACGGATTTACAAGCTTCTAACTATAGCTCCCAAGGGCTTAAACCTAAAAGGCATACACCTGCATAAACTGAAAGGAAGTTTGTTTGGCCTAGGGTCTAATGTACTCTCTGGGCCCATCCTGCAAGGTCAATAGGAGAGGAGGGTGCTCAACATCTCTCAAGGTATGTAAACATTGAAATTGGGAGATGTGATTGCAGCTTGTGCAGACATACCAGAGCTAGCTTTGATCTACCTAGCTAGTTCAAGTACCAATAGCACTATAACTACAGCAACAGGGGTGGTGGCCTGGGCTAGCTTCCTGAGTAGAACCCTGGGTACATACTCAAGTAGCTAGCCCATGCCCCCACAGCTACACTGCTATTGTCATCCAAGCTACCTTTGATCTAACTAGATCAAAGCTAGTTCAGGTATGTCTACACATGCTGCAATCACATCTCCTGATTTCAATGTAGACATTTTGGGACCAGCTCTGTTTAATATCTTCATCAACAACTTAGATATTGACATAGAAAGTATGCTTATTAAGTTTGCAGATGATACCAAACTGGGAGGGATTGCAACTGCTTTGGAGGACAGGGTCATAATTCAAAATGATCTGGACAAATTGGAGAAATGGTCTGAGGTAAACAGGATGAAGTTTAATAAAGACAAATGCAAAGTGCTCCACTTAGGAAGGAACAATCAGTTTCACACATACAGAATGGGAAGAGACTGTCTAGGAAGGAGTATGGCAGAAAGGGATCTAGGGGTTATAGTCGACCACAAGCTAAATATGAGTCAACAGAGTGATGCTGTGGCAAAAAAAGCAAACGTGATTCTGGGATGCATTAACAGGTGTGTTGTGAGCAAGACACAAGAAGTCATTCTTCCGCTCTACTCTGCGCTGGTTAGGCCTCAGCTGGAGTATTGTGTCCAGTTCTGGGCACCGCATTTTAAGAAAGATGTGGAGAAATTGGAGAGGGTCCAGAGAAGAGCAACAAGAATGATTAAAGGTCTAGCGAACATGACCTATGAAGGAAGGCTGAAAGAATTGGGTTTGTTTAGTTTGGAAAAGACAAGACTGAGAGGGGACATGATAGCAGTTTTCAGGTATCTAAAAGGGTGTCATAAGGAGGTGGGAGAAAACTTGTTCATCTTAGACCCTAAGGATAGAACAAGAAGCAATGGGCTTAAACTGCAGCAAGGGAGGTTTAGGTTGGACATTAGGAAAAAGTTCCTAACTGTCAGGGTGGTTAAACATTGGAATAAACTGCCTAAGGAGATTGTGGCATCTCCATCTCTGGAGATATTTAAGAGTAGGTTAGATAAATGTCTATCAGGGATGGTCTAGACAGTATTTGGTCCTGCCATGAGGGAAGGGGACTGGACTCGATGACCTCTCGAGGTCCCTTCCAGTCCTAGAGTATATGAGAGTCTATATCCAGACTTACACTTGCAGATTAAGTATCAGAGAGGTAGCCGTGTTAGTCTGGATCTGTAAAAAGCAACAGAGAGTCCTGTGGCACCTTTAAGACTAACAGATGTATTGGAGCATAAGCTTTTGTGGGTGAATGACCACTTTGTCGGATGCAGATTGACCTTTAGGTCTTTAAAAATCCCTCTTACATTCAGAAAGAGTATAACAAATTAATTAAAAATGCCCTCCTGTCTGCATTTCACTTGACATTGCTGTCAACTATAGAACTTGTGTGCAACTAGAAGTTTGCCCTTTCTGAATCATCCTGTTCTTCTTGACTAATTCAGAAGGTCAAGCAGACCAGTCCAGGGGAGAAAGGGAGGAACAGTTGCTATGGTAATAAATCAGGATGTTGGAAACAGCGCATTAGAGAATCACAAGCATGTTTGTTTGCATTTCTATAGCACCTGTCATCTTGAACTTTTTCCACAAGTTATACAGACACACTGCTGATATGCAGCTGCTAGCTACATCTGAAGTTGGAATGCAGGAATCAGGTAGCACAACTAAACACGACAGTAAACAGGAAGGGTAATTTTGTGAAAGGACTCTGGGGCAAGCCTATCCTCACCTCTATGCCATTCCAGAGTACTCAGAATTGCCCTCCAGTGGCTTCAGTCATAGCCAGATGATAGACATGACACACAGCAAACACAAGGTGTCATTCAAAAAAAGGTATTGACAGAGTAGAACTCAACACATCTATCTCGGATGAATGAAGGGGCATATTTCTACTGGTTGCTTTTGCTATCTTACTGTGCAGTTACACACTGCCTAGCCCCATTATGCTAACTCCAATTGGAGCCTCTTGGCCCTATCACTAATTAATAATGCACAAACAGGTGCACAGAAGTTTTCCCCCCCCCCCTCAACCCCGTCAACGAACAGCTGTGGTATGACTTGAAGCTCTAGAGCAGGGGTGGGCAAACTACGGCCCACAGGCCACATCTGGCCCTACAGACGATTTAATCCGGCCCTTGAGCTCCCACTGGGGAGCAGGGTCTGGGGCTTGCCCCGTTCCCGCACTCCAGCCGGGAGTGGGGTTGGGGCTCGCTCCGCACTCCGTTTAGGGCCGTCAGGAGGGGTCCGCGCACGGCCCCCGCAGCTCCCGTTGGCTGGGAATCACGGCCAATGGGAGCTGCGCCCGCGGACAGGGCAGCGCGCAGAACTGCCTGGCCACGCCTCCACATAGGAGCCGGAAGGGGGACATGCCGCTGCTTCCAGGAGCTGCTTGAGGTAAGTGCCACCCAGACCCTGCACTGCTGAGCCCCTCCCGTGCTCCAATCCCCTGCCCCTGCCCCAGCCCGGAGCCCCCTCCCGCCCTCCTGCACCCTCCTGCATCCCCAACCCCTCATCCCCAGCCCCACCCCAGAGCCTAAACCACCAGCCGGAACCCTCACCCCCCCCACACCCCAACCCCTGCCCCAGCCCTGACCCCCCTCCTGCCCTCTGAACCCCTTGGTCCCACCCCAGAGCCTGCACCTCCAGCTGGAACCCTCACCCCCTCCTGCACCCCAACCCCAATTTCATGAGCATTCATGGCCCGCCATACAATTTCCATACCCAGATGTGGCCCTCGGGTCAAAAAGTTTGCTCCAGAATGTGTGTGTCATACATTTTTCCATTCTATCTGTCATAACACAAAGGGCATTCCATAACTGTGTTAATACAAGGGACAATTCCTTCTTACACCTTGAAAACTAAGGAACCCTACAGACTTCTGTGGTTTCCTGACTGAGACATACAGATCTCCTAAATCTAAGGCATGCTAAGCAATTGTGCCTTTACTGTGGTGAGCCCTCGGTTGCACAACTCCTTAACATCCATCTCAAGTCAGCTTGCCCCCGCTTTTACATCTGACTGCTTTACTTATTCAAATTTGGCTACTGGTTGCTCATAATTATTTCCTTTCCCTCACATGTTTTCCTGAAACGTTTACATTGTAGCAGCACCTACATTTTTATTCATTTTAAATATTCTAAGCTTTTTTGCTAAAAAATTATGGTTTATATCATACAGTACCCTGAGCAACTCAGATGTATTGATCATTTGTAGGTTATTTTATCATTACTATGGTGTGAAAGTTTCTCATGAATCAAACTACAATAACATGATAAATAAATTTGAACCACAAGTTATTGGACTCAATGCAGAAGTTAGTGAATATAATTCTACAGTCTGTTACGCAGGAGGTCAGAATAAATGATCATAATGGAGCCTTCTGGCCTAAAACTTCCTGATTCTATTCTTGCCACATCGGAAAAAATATCCATTTTAAAATATTTCAGTATTCATGTTGTTATATGTCAAAGTATTTAAAGCATTAAACCAATAAAAATATATGCTTACCAGAGTATCATCGCTCCTAGCAACACTCATGTTACTTCTGGATAGGAAGGATCTTGATAATCTTTGGCACAACGAAATTAAGCGTACTGATTGCTTTTTAAAAATAAGAAAAGAAAAGCTATTTTTACTTAAAATATCAAATAGAACATTTGTGATAGGAAGATACTTCTTTTAAAACAAACTTTATCACCACAGAAAAGGAAATTTGTGGTTTTAAACACATTCAAGTGGAAAGAATTTTTGATAAATCAGGGTTTTCACTGTTTATGCTGTTTACTCATTGGGTTTCATCTGTACTGGTAAAAAAAGAGACTTGTTTGTTTCAGTAGAACACCAATGGGTAGCAAACATTGGATTTAAATTTTTCTATGCAAACAAAAAAAAATTACTTGTACTAAATTCCCCTTGCTCAGGCCATATATTTCATGAAAATACTTCTATGAATGGGGTTTCTCATTTTAAAATGTACACACACACACACACTTTAATTTGGACCTAAATTATCTGACAATGCTCCTTTAAATGTTACATTATACAAAAGGATGAAGATGTCTACACACTGCTTCTTCTTGGACACCAGAGAAGACTGACATTTCTCTTTACAAACACAGTTGATCCCACCTAAACCAGACACTGAATCTTGGCGAACAGATTTCTGAGGGCAGATATTTAGTATTTTTTTCTATTGCTTAAGCCAGAGAGAAAAATCCTATTTCTTGACCTCTATTCCAAAGAAGGAACTTCTCTTTTATAATTTATGCATCCCATTGCTGACTCTCGCTTAACTCTGGTATCATTGTACATAGATTTCTTATGCTACATCCCTTCCTTCCCTTGCTTCAGTGCAGATCTCGCAGTACGTGTGGTGAAGAAGTGAAGTTCTCTCCTTTGCTGATTTTACTCATTACACCTACCCATACTCTGCCAATTCCATGCCCAGTTTCGGTTTATGTGAGCCTAGCTTCTGAGTCTTTCAAGGTGTAGAGCCTTAGACTGTAATCTGTGGGGCAGGAACCAAATTTTTGCTCCCCCCCACACTTTTGACCAACTCCAGTTGTTTCCTTTTAATTGTTTTCAGACTAGTCTCCTTGCATATTTACACTGCCATGCACACCTATAACATCTGACATGACATTAGAGGCATACAAATAAATATAATAAAATATAAATGCTTTTCAAATTGTAAATATGCACTCTTGTTCTTTGACTGTCTTGATAATATATAAAAACAGTTTATATAAAATGAATACAGCTCAGTGCCCAACAATAATTTAAATATTCATACTCAGTTCAGTAATGAATAGAATTTGTCTTTAGCTTTTTACGCTACATCCCCACAACCACAGTAGCTGAGCGCCTACAAATGTACTCCAGTCAACACAAGAAGAAGTTTCTCCTTCCTCTTCCCCCATGCTGCAAAGACTTTGATTTGGTACTAAAATGTATTTTCTATTTTTAATGAAGCTTCAGATAGTAAACTTCATTTGAGCAAAAAAAAGCAATAAAATTAACAATATTTCACTTGTGTTTATCCTGAGAAGAGAATGCCATTACATTCATCACCAGCTTTATGAAGACTTGCTAAATAACTTACTTTCCATTTTCTTCGTGCTGCAAACTTTTTGAATTTCTCCATATTTACTGCAGATGCTTTTCTGCTAAGTGCTTGTTGGGTATCCTTAGGCTATGAGGAAAAGAGGCACAAAAGGATATTTTTAAATATCCCCCAATTATGCCACTGCTTTCACAAAATCATCTTCCTGCTGTACAATTTTAACTCCTACTAAACAATTATCTGTGGTTGCAAAGACAGTGAAGTCCACAGCACTGCAGTAAAGCATACAAAAAGGCACCATTCTAATATGCAAGACCTAGCAGAGTGTGCAGTCAGTATCTTTGCAGAAAGCAGCAGGCACTCCAGGAAGCCACACCTGTAGAAATTTCATGTGTTCCAAAGAGTTAGGGTCTCTATGCACATATACCATCCCTCTTTTTTCCTTAAGTTGTAGTTTAAAAAAAAAACCCAAACCCTAAGTTCCATCTCATTGTGTCCTAAACACAGTTTATGAATACAGTGCTGACTAGAGGCATAGACAAACAATTGTACCACCTTATTCATATCACAGAGGCATTAAATTGTCACCTCTAAACATAAATTAGAAGTATCAGTATAGTTAACTATTTTGCTGCTGACTGCCTTAGCAGAAACATCCAGCTAATGAGCTTAGTCAGAGTAGTTGACTGCTCTATTAATTTGAAAGATCTTTCCAGAGTAATAAGGTAGCAAGTTTCAAAAGAAAGTTAAATGTTTTGTAAACCTTTTAATTTTTTTTATCCTTATCCTAGGACTTCTCTCTGTCAGGCAGAGACCCCTCCCCCATCCTGGTGTACCAGCAAAGACCTGCTTTCTGTAAGGATTTCCTGGTTGATTATAAATGCAGCCCAGGTTTTGTTCTGCTTTCAGTATAATCAATTTGGTATCCAACATGTCCCATTTCATTTCACTAGTTTACAAGTCAAGTCCCAGCTACAACTGTGATGGGCTCCAGTGCTGCAAGCCACCTCTCAGGGCTTACCTATATGATGATTTAATGTGCGGCAAGCTGGTGTGTGAATCTACAGCCCTCTTGCTGGCAGCGCACTAAGTGGCAGTGTAGACCCTGCTGCCATGAACTAGAAGTTTCAGAGTGTGCTTTAGGTAAACCTGTTCTATAGAAGTTTTAGTGTGTGGCAGCAGGGTCCACTGGCCACTTAGTGCACAGCAGGCTGATGCGCTGTAGATTTACACTTGAGTTATGCACTCCATATAGACAAGCTCTCAGAACTAACACTGAGCACCAACCCTCAGATGAGTGCCTCCTTGTGTTAAGTGACCTGGCACTCTCTGTGATTAGGAAGGCCCCAAATGCTAGTGTACGATCTAGCTTAACATATGGAACTAGGGTGCTAGATTGTTATTTTTTTAAACAGGGGCAAATGGTGGCAGGAGGACGAGATATCTAGAAAATCAGGGTGTTCAGGCTATCAGACTAACTTCTTCTCTTGTGCCAGTAGCTGGAAAACTTGAACCAGAGTAACTACATTAATATAAAACTGCTTAAGTACAATTTAAACCAGTTTAAGTGTGTGTACTTTTAGAGTTCATACTAGTGTAACTAAACTTATTTAGTTACTCTACCTAAAACAGCATGAAATTATTCAGCAGTTTTTCACAAAAAAAAAATGCAGATTTGGGTTGACAAAACCATTTTGCAAATTCATATTGATTTTGGCTGTTTTGGTCAAAACTTTTTCAGAAATCTCAAACTGAAATGTTTCAGTTTTTTGGGTTATAGTCACAAAGACTTAACTGCCACTCGCAGAACTGTGGTGGTATTATACCCAATATCCCAGTGGTTGGAGCACTCACCGGCTTTTTGCGAGACTCAGGTTTGACTCCCCACTCTGAAGCAGGGATTTGAACCCAGGACTCCCTGAACTATAGGGTATTCTGGGGTGTCTGTCTCACAATCTCTCCTGTTGAAGCTGTTTCACATTAAATAAATAATTAAATATTTCTTTGGGGCGTGGGGAGAGAAAGACTCTATAGTCTGGTAGTTAGGGCACTCAGCTGGGGAGACACCCACATTCCAGTCCCTGCTCCAATGAATACTTAATAATTTATACAAAGTAGAATATCTTTTAATAGGAGACACTGAGACACACCCGTCCCCCCAACAGTTAATACTTTAGTGATTAGGGCACTCACCTGGGATGGGTGAGACCTGAATTCAAGTCCCTGCACCAGAGTGGGGATTCAAACCCGCATCTTCCACATCCTAGGTATAAAGGAGGCAACACCACTACCTTGCGTTTGTGAACGTCCCTTTGTGAATCTAACCCTTTATTGACAAAATTCCTTTTCTTTATTAAATTAAAGGGGTCAAATGCCCAAAATGTTTAGTTTCAGGTTGAACAAAACGTTTTGTTCAATCCCAAGCTATTTTGTTTTGAAACGGCCAGGGACTTGAAAAAATGGTTATTTGCACAGCTCTAACTCTAGTGCAAAAAATCCATACTAAACCAACTGTTGAGTGTAGTTATACTCTGAAGAGACTTTGTAAGAATGTCTCAGAGAGGTTCCATGATTCTGGTTCAATGATTTCCAGATGAAACCCGCTATATATAGTTAACACGCAGAGATTTCCCCGCTCCCCTAACTACCAGCCTTGCAAACTCAACCAAGTACCTTGAGAGCCAAGCTGCATCTTGTACATCATCATGACCCACAATAAAAGTTCTGGGCAAGCCAGAATATGTTCTTAGTGACATTTCCATCACTCCACTGCTTTTACTGACTTTGCATAGGTATAAACCGACTGGAACTTAAAGCATTATTCTATTGATTGTGCATAAGGAGGAACAGAATCCAGCTCACTTCCAATTAGGAGTGCTGGCTCTGCAGGGCTAACAGCAGTATGCACTTATTTTGTCCCTCTTTATTTAGCTCACAAAAGGAAGCAGACAGGACGGAACTTATGCAGGGAACAGATCTAGTGAACAAAGTGCAATTTTTACTCATCCTTCAGAGCACAACTGCATTTTAATAAGACCTAACAGATTATTATACAGCAGTGTGCTGGATGAGGCTCCCAGGAGCTCCTTGTTGAAATTATGTTACCATTAAATGGAAGTGAATGTTGGGATGATTGATGGAGTTAGGTCCTCTCTGGATACTGCTAAATCAAGTCTTCCAGAGATGACAAGTGGCAGGGGAAGGAACAATTTTATTTTAATTTTTCAAAACCATACTCTTAGAAATGGGCCAGATTGCACCAAGTGGCCTGTATTATCAAAAAAGGCCAGAGGCCCTATTCTCCCACTTGTGACCTAGCTATCCCTCTCCCCTGTGGAAAAGATGACACCATATCTTAGAAAACCCGACTCAAGCCAAAATATTAATTGGGCAAGAAGTGGATCAGTCCCGCAGTTCCCTTCTTAGCCCAATTAGGGAGTGAGGAAGAGACATGGCTCTCCTTAGCTCAGTCATCATTTAGCCACACTTAAATAGGGATTTGAAAAGATGGTTAGGAACAGGGGGAAACTGGATTTGATTCAGAAAACGTATCTTTGTTGGTACACTTTTTCCTGAACATTTGTCTCTCCCTGACCAAGCACAAGTGTCGTCTGAATAATGGGCTACAGTACTTGCCGATCACTACCATGTACAGAACATAACTTAATTAACTCTATAGCCAATATGCAGTAGCCTTCAATTTAGCTTTGCAAACAGCAATATTTATTAAGTGGGAACACCACTTTATGCTTTTTAGTTTTCATGAAGTAGTTGAATAAGCACAAGTATACATACTACAGATTGATAAACAAAAGAGAATATAAAGTGAATTCCTTATACACTAACCTTGATCCAGGGATGCTGCAAGCTATCTAGAATTGTCATTCTCTTCCTTTAAATGGGAGGAAAAAAATACTCCTTTTACTTTGTTGACTCTAGCAGATCATATTTAATTAACAAGCACAAACACAGAATACAAATGGAACCATGATATGTAATTCAGGATGCCACAGAACTAACACAGGAAGAGAAGTAACTCACTTTGGATCCTTAACTAGAAGTCTTCTTATAAAATCTTTAGCTAGGGCACTGGTATTACTGAAGAATTCTTCCTCAAAGTCATAATTCACAGCGGATACGTTTGCTAATGTTTCTTGTTTTGTTTCTCCAAGAAATGGTGATGCACCACTTAGGCTGTTAAAAGTAAGATTGGACACAGTACATATTATATGCTACATGCCATTTCATCCCTGCAAGAGCTGACAAGGAAGTGCAAAAAAAAGAGGCTTTCTGCTTTTAGAGTTCAGACATATCTTAAAGATGACCTGATCTTACAAAGACGAAAGCTGTGATTTAACTTCAGAGAATTAAGATTAAAGTCACTTTGGAACACTGCCTAATGATCTAAACAAGGCTTCCATTCCACTATCTCAGCATTGACTCTTAGCTATTATTTTAACAATTATGCTATAGCTTTTTTGATTACTCAACTTCAATTAGGTGAAAATCATGTATAATCAATGCAGTTTAGTTAAGTGGCCATATGCTATGTCTATGTCTTATTGACATCAAAAATACACCACACAATTGAAAGCCAAAAGGACAGAATCAGAATATAATGTTAGAATAAAAAAATAAAATGTTCCCCAAAGAATGATTTATGGATTTTGATACTTACAGAATGTAAGTTATTACACCAATGCTCCTGGAGAGAGAGAAAGGGAAAGATTCAGAACAGTAATATAATATATAATAATGACAGCTACCATCTCAGAATGGTTCATTAACTTACCACATATCTGCCTCAAGACCAAGGGGTTCATAGTTTACTATTTCAGGAGCTAAGAGAGAATGAATAGTATGTGAAGTATATAAGCAAACAAAGAAGCAAAGAGCAGTTTTATTTAATTCTGACACCTTATAAACACTGATTTATAACCTGCAATGTCATTATAACAGAAAATCTTTTACAACCAAGTTACTGCTGAGGAATATGGTATACTTTACAAAATCTCAAAATGTCATTTATTGCACACAAATTCTGTAAATCATAGCTAAGTTGAGACATGCCACATGCATGGTTTCATAGGCTTAAGGAAAAGAAAAAACAATATATTAAGGCATAACCTGTACTCACCAACAAACTCTGGTGTTCCAAAGATATTTTTAAACTCATTTCCAAAGTCAATTTTGTGTGCTAAGCCAAAGTCAATAATCTTAATGCGGGGCTTTGGTACATTTCTATCCAGCAGCATTATGTTTTCAGGCTTTCAAAACAAAAACCAACAAACAAAGATTTCATAATTTGCACAGGCTACAAGGAAAGGCACTTAACTATGTGTTTCAGTCTCTTGCCCTTGCCTTAAAAATACACGTTCCCTAGAGAAGCCACATTAGGATTTTAACATGGATTAGCATGTTTTAGCTAAAGTGAAATCCTGGCTCCATTGAAGTCAATGGCACAGGCTCATTGATTTCTGTGGTGACAGGATTTTACCTTTAGTGCAGACACTGCAGTTGTAGGTTCAACAAGTGT
Source organism: Terrapene triunguis (assembly GCF_002925995.2). NCBI lineage: Eukaryota > Metazoa > Chordata > Testudines > Emydidae > Terrapene > Terrapene triunguis. The sequence continues at coordinate 19,968,005 of NW_020664464.1, read as the reverse complement.
TAGCTAGTTGAGGTAAACCCTAGGTTCTCCTCTACCTGGGACGACGAACATGTTAAAACTACTACTTCCTTTGATATACTAGGATTTTAACATGTGTTAGCTAGCACATGTTAAAAATTCACCTTTGTTTCCATAGTGTAGACATGGCCATTATCTTCAGGAGGACTTCAGCACCTCTTTAAATACCTTCCTTGAATTGAGATGCCTTCCTGATTTGGGGCCTATATACCTCCACAACCCAAAATCAAGAAGAAATATCAAAATGCTCAACACATGAAAATATTGATGGGTATGATAAGAGAAAACTAGTAAAATAATATTAAAAAGAATTCAAAATATTAATGGAGTTCACATATGCAAAAATACATAGACATTTCTCACATAATATTACTTTTTTCTTTTCACTGAGAAATTGATCTGAAACGGTCTTTTCACTTTTTGGAAATTGCTACCTGCTTCACAACCATCCTTCACAGTAAATAATTTTGTTGTCTTGTTTCGGTTTAAAGAAGTGCAGATCTTTTGAGTGAAGGCATTAGATGCATGGAATGGAAACACAGCCAGAAGAATTTTCCAGTTCAGAATGTTGCATCAAAATTAGAGTAGGGTAAAATTAGTCGGAAAGTTTTTTTTTTTTTTTTTTTTTTAGCAAAAATGCAAATTTGACATAAAAATGTTTTGCAAATGGGTGTCAGTTTTGCCCAATTGTTCATGTAGAAAAAACACTATTTTGGGGGGAAAAAAGTCAAAGCATTTTGTGTCAACTTTTTTTTATTTGAAATGACCTTTTATTTTGAAATTTCCTTAAATTTTATTTTAAAATAGTAAAAAATTGCTTGAAATTTAAATGAGATGTTTTCTTTGACCTCAAATGATTTGTTGTTCTGATTTTTCAGAATTGCCAGGGAACTGAAAAATTGATTATTTGCACAGCTCTAATCAAGACCACATCCACACTACATACAATTCCTAACCTGACATAGGTTTCAAGATCATTCATACCATAGTTTTGTTGGTAACTGCCAGTCTGTGTAAATGGGGGAAAAGCATTTTTTGCTTTTTAAATAAAAGACGACTGGAAACAATTACTTCTCAGCTCCGTTCTCCCTTATCTGTATAGGCTGGCAATCACATTTTCAAGATGTGATCTGTGTTACAACTGGAGATTTTTTTGGGGTAGCGTAATCGGGACTTTAAGGGGGTTGCTTATAGTACCCCAAATTTTTTTCTGCCCAACATACCTTGAGATCAAAATGGGCAATTTGCAGAGTGTGAAGATAGTAAACACCATTGAGGATTTGTTTGAGAAATTCTGTGGCCTCCTCCTCAGTCAGAGATTCCTTTTCAGCTAAAAAATCAAAGAGCTCTCCACCTGCAACACTGAGAGAAGAGGTGCGGGGGTTATCGGCAAGAACATTTTAACTTATTGATTTTTGTAGCGTAACTGTTCTCACAGCCATTTTATAAAGCATCCAGCAGCTCTTAATGACATTCATATCAAAACAGAACATGACAATTTGCATAATTTAATACCTACAAAATCAGTAAGACTTCTTTCCCTACTCCTGAGAATACAGTGGATAGATTTTAACAAGAACTGTGCTGGTTTATATAGCTTAAATTAAAATACCCCATACATGTGTATGCATCTTCACAGAAGTTAAAATTCAATGTTAAGTTAAGCAAATATACTTGAACACAGATAACTGCTGGAATAGATAGAAAACTAAAGTATGTTTTAGCATACACTAGCAGCAAAATGCTAGGGAGAAGAATAGATGATTTTTAAGATTAGAAGGTATCAAGATCAGGGTTTATTCAATCTGCAGTTAGCAGCAGCCCCAACATGCTTTATTTGTGCTCAGAGCATTCCAAAACACATTCCAATCCTTGATTTAATCTAGTGCCCTAATCATTCATATTAAAACTGCACTCAAAACATGCCAAGCACTTTCTACAGAGGAAGACACAGTTCCTGTCCTCAAGGGCATACCTAAAACTCTCACTTCAGATGGTATGTGGGCAGAAAGAAGACAAAGGTCAGAAAGGATGTGTAGGAAACAGCAGCAAGATCTGGACACAGCTTGGAATTGAGGGAAGAGGGAAAGTAAGGAGTTGAAGATAATCCCTTTGTCATTTGAGGTAGGAGCCTGATCAACATGAATCGATGGTGATGTGCTCAGTGACTGAGAAGGGGGAGGCAAGATAAGGACTTGAATTCTGTTTTTTACCTACTAATGTATCTGAACACCATTTTAAAAGTTTTCAAATTCCTCTCACTTTGGGGATTAAAACTGAGACCATTGGTTTATTTGGTCACCTCTTGAATCTTAAAAATCATGTCGTTAACTAGAAGTATACTGGAACCCTCCAAAGTTCCTTTATTTTTCACTCCTTCACATAGTGATTTTCAACAGTCAAATTCAAAATTACAGCTATTAATTCTGTCCACTAGCGCTATCTTAAAATTTGATCATGATTTGAAGTTTTGATAATTAAAAATAGGATTAATATACAACAATCGCTTTATAATCAGTGTAAGTTTTTGAAAATACATTTGACTTGTTCTATTAAGTCTGTTTTTATGTGAGAACTTTCAGCATTGTAATGCAAATTTCATATAAAGTGTATTTTAATGAATTCTTACTGCTTACATCAAGATGGGTGGAAAAAAACGGGTTTTTTTAAGTGACATTTTCTTCCCAATAACAATTATAATAATAAAGAATAAAGGTAACTATAATAATTAAATACAAAAATTAGAGACTATGAGGGAAAGGTTTAACTCCTTTTGTTAGTACAGTAGTATAAAAATGAAATATCTACAAATTAAACACGGCTCACTAGCCGCCTGAGTACAATCCTACTCCAACCCCCTGGGTATAGTCAGGTGTCTAGCCTGAGCCGCTGCGTGCGGTGCTGCACCCATACTGCTATTTTTAGTGTGCTAGCTTATGCACAGCTAAGAAGTGCCCTCCCAGCTGTAGTGGAGATGTACCCATAGTCTTCTGTCATAAAATATGAGGGAAATATTCAGGAACACACTAACAACTTCCACCAATGTTTGCTTGCACTGGAGTACCACTTGGTCTCCTCTACAGTCTCATCTTACTCCCACTGACAACACAAGAAAAACAAGCCTCCTTTACAGTCACATACTTCCTACTTATTTCTACTGGTATTTTAATGATACCTATAGCTGCATAACTTACTACTATTCCTATAGATGGCTGTGAAACTGATCAATTTCACAGTTTCATTTAGGGCAACAGGTAACATAAGATGCCATCCGAAAGTGTACTTCTGTTCAAGATTCCAGATATGTATGGGCTTTATAACTAGAGCTGAGTGAAACTGAAAAAAAACTACAAAATTTCATGGCAAAATTTTTCGCCATTGTGCAATTTCACACCTCCAAAATTTAGACACTGAAATTTCAGGAAACTGGGTTTTCTTTAGGGGACTGCAGCATGTGAAAAAAACCATACTTACCAGAAATATTATTGTGAATTGTTAATTGCAGGAGGTAGCCACAGGGTGGTGGGCCTATCCTGGAGAGGTAGCATAGTTTAGTTCAGTGGTCCCCAACCTTTTTGTGGCCAGTAGCACATTCATGTTTTCAGAAGAGTGTGGCGGGCGCCAACAATTTTTCAAGGCTTCTTTTGTATTTGTACATTAAATAATATGAAAAACATCATATTTAATAGTACATAATATATGAATTCAGAGAGAAGAGAGAAGCCAGAGAGAAGCTGCGAGGACAAAGAACACCAACGCCCGCAGCCCCGGAGTACTCTGTCCCCAGCAGGCATGGGGCCCCAGCATCTCTCCCCTGCTGGGCACTAGGCGGGCCCCGCGCCTGCCGGGGACAGAGAACACCAGCGCCCGCAGCCTGCAGCCCCGGAGTTCTCTGT
>NW_020664464.1:19959124-19964081 GCF_002925995.2 Terrapene triunguis | reverse complement strand
GACAGAGAACACCAGCGCCCGCAGCCTGCAGCCCCGGAGTTCTCTGTCCCTGGCAGGCGCAGGGCTGCAGCTTCTCTCCCCTGCTGGGCACTAGGCAGGCCCCGCGCCTGCCGGGAACAGAGAACACCGCACCCGCAGCCTGAGTTCTCTGTCCCCGTGGGGCCGCGGTTTCTCTCCCCGGCTGGGCACTAGGCGGGTGCACATAAATGCCCTGGTGGGCACCGCGTTGGGGACCACTTATTTAGTTGATTGAGAAGAGGACTGGAAACCTCTCACCTATCTGCCAATGACTAGCTTTAGCAATATTTTTTATATAATTAATTATTTCAGAAAACCTCTCCACACCAATTCTTCAGCACATGGCCCCAACCCAGTAAAGCACTTAAGTACGTGCTTAACTTCAAGCACGTGAGTAGTCACAATGAAGTCAGGAGGTGGAGGGCAACACAGCACACCATCACCTAAAACTGACCTCCCCAATTCCTCTTCCAGATTTCTTACAAATCAAGCTGGTTGGTTTTAGCTTCATTACGATGCCCTAGCATGCACCATGTAGAGCTGAAGCCAGTTGATGTGATTTAGGAGAACTGAAAGGTAAATAAAAAGGGTTTGGTTTGAAGTTGCCATATGATTAATGTCCCTATTAGCTCACTAAACTGGACCGTTCAGCACATTTTGCTCAAGCAGATGGAAATTTGAGATTTTATTTTTAGTTCACCTTTAAGTAAGAAGAATTGCTGTAAGTATCCACAGGAGTTCATGAAGCTAGAGCTCAGCAGCATGACAGTAACCAATGACTGGATAAAAATTGCTTCCTGAAGGTAGTACAGATAATCTGTTTATCAGGCACTGTATTCTGTCTTTTTATACAGACTCTCAGAGCTTCTGTACACGGTATTTACACATGCCTGAATATATTCTCTGCTCATTTTTTTCTTTTTTTCTAGCTGCTGATTGAAGTTACTGGATAAATTCAGTGTTGCTCATTTGTGAGCTAACAACTCTGATTAGCAGAAAGAGTGACCACTACCCACAGACTCTACACAATGACAATTCAGATTAACAGGGTAACTAACTTAAATTCAAGTCACATCTAAATTACATTACTGTTAAAATAAACTACAAAATCTTCTCACCTTTATAGTCGCCCTAACACAATGACTTTCCTTGAAGCACTATACCTTTCCTCATTCCTACATAAAACCTTTCAGTTTACACATAATACAAGAATACGCAGAGCAGATTATGAAAGCAGAACACATTAGGTGCAGTTATGTATTTCTATTCATTCCCGTAATGCAGTGTTTCGTGGTTTGGTATTATATTATATCCAAGCACCATACCATTTTTATATTAACCCTGCATTCTAGAATGTTTTGTGCAATCATTTTCACATGTTCATAGCAAAGTCAACGTCTGCTTCTTCCTTTGTGTTTTCCCATGATTTGTGTGAATAAAATTAGTTAACAGTAACTGGGCTACTATAAAAGATATTTCTATAAACATTTATTGGTGAAAGCACTGCCTGACCTTCCAACAGAATATTAAAAGTGAACTGTACAGATGTGTTTACATCAGGCATGTTCTCCCTGTGGGAAAGGAATTGTATTACATCTCTGGAGAACAAATAACTATGGAAAATGTTTTTACAAGTTATCAGGCCTCCTTAACTATGATATGGGACTAATCACCAGCTCCCACAGGATATCATTATGGATCCTAAACATGGAGTTTGGAACCAATTAACTTTCAAAACTAGTGGCATCAGCTCCTAATGTCTAAGCCATGTGCCATGCTGCTCATACTCAAAAATGAATTACATAATTAAAAGGATCATCTGAGGACTTTTGGTGTGATGAAAAATAAAAGTATTTGAAGAAACTTTAATTTTAAGCCTAGTAGTGAATAAGAACCGAATCTTGTACTGAAAAACATTTGCTTCAGAAGGTTTCTGCAATGCTATCTTGGAATTTTTATCCAGGTCAGCTTCATGATATGAAAATCAAGAATAGTCTATCCAAGGCTGACAGAAATGTATGTTCAAAACAATGTTTTGGGAGGACAATGCCCATAAATTTCTCTCTAGAAAATACAGCACTATCATGAACATAAGTATTTTATTTAATCTTTAGTTGACATACAACTGTAATGAGGGGACGGAATGCTGGAATTAGCCCCTCTACAGTCTATTGCCCATGTTAAAGAAATAGCTGATGTACAGTGAACAAGAATTTATTTTAAAAGGGTACATCCTATTTATAAAGGAGCTTGCATGCAATATTGCAATCCATTAGCTGAACCAAGAGGCGAAAATCAAAGTTAATAGGCATCAGAAAGGCCTCCTTGAGAATGCATGTTAACAGTTATTGACAGCAACTAAAAAGATGTCTGTACTGACATGCCTCCAGTGGATACCCAAGTTACATAAAGAATTCAAATCAGAAATACTGATTTGTTTAAGTGCAGTAACGAGACAATAGTTGCTTACTAATTTGAATTAGTGTTCCAGCTATTAAGAGATCGCAACTAAACAAAAAATTCTGCAGAAGATATGGGCAGTGTTTTGTGGCTTCTTTTTTGATTAAGGAATTATCTGTGTTGAAAGTAAAAACAGAAGATCACTTTAGAAATGTTGACAACAAATGTAACTTTATGGTGTCAATACAGATATTAAATAGTTTTTGTAAGATTACACCAGATATACAGTATTCTGGCTCATCCCAGAGCAATAGCTGAATATCTGTGTAAAAGAAAAAGAATGGTTTCTGGAAGGTGAATTAGATGCAGAGAGAAAACATAGTCAAACTGCCTACTAACGGGTAAAAGTTACCTTAGGATGGATAGAGACAGGACAGAAGGCAAATTCTTTGATAACAGCCATTTCAGTTTTGTTACTGGACTAGTTGTTTACGCATAAACAATGTTAAAGGAGTCTGTCCCTAAGAATAGGAATATCAGAACATTGAAGATGTATTTACATATAAGAGTATACTCCTGTTTATCCAAATCTTTCAGACAACCGGGTGTTCAGATAAACAGATGTGCTATTAATATAGGGCTACATGTGGGACTATAACTGCCTCTACTCAGTCAGAGTGCCTCCTGCTTTTAGAGTTGGCACTGCACTGATCTGCACCCCCAGTGCTCCCTTTTGCTTCTTCCGTTATGCTGCACTGACTTATCCTTTGTCTTTGTGTTCTGTGACTTAGTCCTCTGGCCAAGACACTTATCCAGTCTTGTCCCTTTCCAGGGTGCCAAGTATCCAATGAAATCACCAACTTTGCCCTCAGTTCTCCCGCAGGACTTCTCCCACAAGAGCTTATCTCCTTCTCCAGGACTTCTCTCACAAAAGCCTGTCTTGCTCGCTGTGATTTTCTCTTTGTAGGAGAGTCCTGCCTTCTCTGCAGTCTTTCCCCACAACGGAGTTCCCTCAGGAGATTTACAAACCCAGGGTATCTAATGGCTCATCATCTACCTCCACCCCTTCTGGCCAGGAAGGAATCAGTCAATCACCCCACAGGTAGAGCATCTCTCTAATTGGGTTTTTTCCCCCGCTTCTTCTGCAGGTGATGGGAGTTCATCCCATCACAGGTACACAATATGGATTTGGATAACTAGGATTTTCAACTAACTGGAATTATGCTGTATTTAAAAGTCTTCCCAGCATGACATTAAAAACTTCCATCCATTTAAATTATCAATTGCTTTTCATAATATCTTAGTGATATGGCTAATTACTAAAGCTTGCTCTCACAGCAATTACTATATTCAATTATTAAAGGGATTGCTATCACTTCATCTTCTCCATTTTATTCCTGTAATTAAATAATTATATGAACTTTGTGATATCACAATGAATTCAATGTCAGACAGCTTTCTGAACCAGCAAGGCCAATTAGTAATTTCTAAGGAGGGAAGTGAAAAAACTTCCCTGAATGAAACAATAAGGGGCTTTCTAGGTAAGCAAAATATTAACTAACTACCGGTAACTAAGTTGAGGGCTGGCTAGTTCCCCGAGTTCAACATTATCAGTCTTATGACATATTCTTCTGAGTGATCAGTAGTTTTTTTCCTGACTAAGAAGTAAGAGTGCTCCCTGCAAGCCCACCACCCCCATTATCTCCATCATCACCCAGGTTTTGCTCAGAGGCCTGCAATCAAAGTACTGATCTGACCTCACCCTGCTTAGACTACAAGACTGAATGAGATCAAAATATGGAAGAAGGTAATTTTAAGGATAATGAAGGTTATATTACATATATATTATATAGTAGAAAAATTATCTTTCTAGATCTGTTAATTTTTTATGCAATTACATGAGTTTTCTGAAACATTTCTTAAGTGTACTACAGGTCTGTCTCATCTTATGCGGGGGTTCCGTTCCGCAGTTAGCGCGTAAAGCGAAAACGCGTATAGCCAAAACCCCATTGAGTTCAATGGCGGGCGAAATCGCCCACACTACAGGTATAGTATTAAAATTGTTGTTTCTCTCTTTTTTTTTGTTTTGCCGACCGCATAAAGTTGAAATCGCGCATGTTAAATGCGCGTAAGATGCGACAGACCTGTAATATAAAAATTTAAGAAACTATAAACAAAAGCAATAGTGGATTTTGAGCCTTATACAGTCTGTTCTAATCCCGTTCATAAAAGAAGGATTTGTAATGGCTAGCTACTATATACAAAAAACAAATGACTCCACATTGAAAATATCCTAGGAACTGGGAGAAGCAAAACCAACTAGATTTTGCATACACACTTGGGAGCCTTAGGTCTTGCACTAGCAGATTGGACATTTAAACTCCAAGTGTTAACAAATGAATCTGTCAAACTATTTATATTGAGTAGAGCTTAACAATAACTAGGGAGAGGAATCAAAGTTGTCATAAATTCCAAAGGGTATAAAGTATAATGATATGGAAGTGAGTGGCCTTAGTTAATGCTAAAGTCCTTTTGTTCA
>NW_020664464.1:19807334-19959114 GCF_002925995.2 Terrapene triunguis | reverse complement strand
AAGATAACAGAGTTCACCCTGCACTTACCCTGTAGTTGTGGCTCCTGTTCCACAAGGCTGACTTGGCTCGGATGTTGTGACCTGGTGTATGGGGTTGCAGTGCTGCTCAGTTTTGGCTCTGGCCCTCTGATGGGGTTCTGGGGGCCAAATTTGGGAGAATAGTGTTGCACCCTGATGCACAGGGTTGCAGCATCACTCATTCAAATTTGGCCTGGCTGGCTCCCCACTATCATGGACAGGTGGCTGGGCCAAATCTGAGCAGCGCTGTGACCCCATGCACCAGACAGGTCACAATGCCCACAGCAGGGAGCCAAGCCCAGCCAGCCCCATGGGACCAGAGCTGCAGGAGCCACCCTTTGAAACATCCTTGGGATTGAATTTTGTGTCACAACCCAGGTGTTAAAAAAGCTAGAGGAAGTGATAAATGACATCTCTGGAAATAACAACAAGTCAGAAAAAATAAGTCACAGTACTCTGCACTGATGCAGCATTTAAGGGGTTCTGGAAGAAGGGACGGATTGGTAGATCTTCCAATGCTAATTATAAATCTTCAAGAAGTTTTATCATGCAAAATATTTGTAAAAACAAAGATCTTAATTTTTTTCACTCTTCTCCTCCTTAATTATCAATGCAGCGTAGACCGGCAGCACAAATTAAAGCACCTAAGGTGATAAATACCAGACAGATAAATAGAGGCATGGTAAACAATCATATGTAGGACAGCCGTAGATATGTTTCAACAAGTTTACTAGGATTTATAGTATGTATAAATCATGAGAAATAACCGTGGGAATTCTGATCTTCTCTAACTTTGCTTCCTTCCTAAATTCCTATTGTTAACTTGTGTGTAGGCTAATAGGAGGGTGGAAAGCATTGTATACACACAGTGTCCTAAAGTATAAAAATATTAAAGAAGGGAAAGGGACAGTTTTAAGTGTACAAACTAGTAAGCAGAGAAAAACCAATCAGCACAAAAGGAAAAGAAAAACCAACAGAACCCTGGCCAAGATTCTGGTGTCAGTTTCAAATTGTGAGTGGCTGCTGGAGTTTCCACTATTTCTCCAGGGATAACCCAAATTTCAGCCTTTAAAACATAAGTGGAAGATTGGTGTACAGGCCTGCAATTAAACCTATTTGTCATACTGATCAACTTTAAATAATGCCATTGCCTTGTTTTTAATAATTATATTTAGCATGAAATTGAATTTTGGCTAGAACCCCCCATTCTCTAAAGCTTCAGTAAAGCAAGATGTGCCCAAAACACACACACACACACACACACACACACACACACACAAATACTAGTTCTGTGCTGTGCTTCATGGGTGTGACCTAGAGCTTCACTTGTCCCAACTAGTTCTGGCTTCTTGTTCTGAGTAAATGGTAATTCTAAACTGAGTCTGACCAATCCTGCAGCAGCACAGGCCATCAAAAGTGTACAAAGAATGTGCTTGCCGCTGCCGAAAAGCACTTTTGGGACCTTCCCTTAAAAGTGGTCTCTGTGTTTACCCTCTAAAACCTGAAACTTCCGAGGGAATTTTAAGAACGGAAAGGAACTATCCAAAACCATTTCTTACAAATGTATTTTGCATCCATCCCACCTATTAATACTAGCCTTGCATGCAAGGTAAGAAGCATATCAAAGACAAATGAAGTAATATAAAAGCTCAGTTTGAGTTTCAACATTGCAGAATAGCAACATACATTGGGTAAATTCTGTTTAGTTATACAGATGTAAAAAGATGTCCAATAGTGTTACTCTGAATTTACACCAATATAATGCAGAACAAAAACTGGCTCACTATAATAATTATGAATCAAATCACCATTTAATTTGGTTCTTAAAAATCTATGTCCCCCACCCAATTCCCCATTGTACACTCAGAGCAATTTTAACTGGAGATATGCAGGCTGAATGTTACTTTTGGATACCACCATAATCATAGTGACTAAAGTAGCAAGTGGAAAGACCTACACTGGATCTATTGAACTGTGACTCTACCTCTGGATTCTGGGCAGTCTATTTCAATGAACTACTATGAGTTGCAAGTTTAACCTGGAATAAAGAGCTCTCAAAACACCAAGACTCGCCTGCATTTATACAGGAAGTTCATTAAGTCGTTACCACTCTGACGGAAAACCCCTACTTCCCAAATATAAAGACAATCTCCACCATGCCCCAAGCCCCTCAAGAGCTACTTACAGTTCCAGAATAAGAATAACATCTGTTTTGTTCTCATAAACATCATGCAGTGTGATCACATTGGGGTGCTGAATCTCTTTCAGTATGTTAACTTCTCGCTCAATGTCTTCTCTACTCACTCCCCGTCGGCTGGATTTTGTTCTCCGTTTCTTGATGAATTTTGCAGCATACTGTAGACCAGTGCTCTTCTCACGACATTTTTTCACTACAGCAAACTGCCCACTAAAAGAAGCAGGAAGAGAAGGGGGAAAAATCTGATTCTAGGAATTGTAAAATTAGGGACAGTTTATATTTACTACTGCTGGAGGAAACTACTGTTTCTTTGAACTAACAAGTCAGCAAAAATGCATCATTGCTTTTTTGCACAATCCAGCACAACACAAATAAAGCTACAGGCGGTAAGGAAGGAGGTGTTAAAATATTTCTGACATCTCACATACAGACTCATAGACTAAGGTCAGAAGGGAACATAATGATCATCTAGTCCAGTGGTCACCAACTGGTAGATCACGATCAACTGGTTGATTCTAGAGCCTCTGACAGTCCATCGTAATCTCTGGCCATTAGAAGTCCAGCGGCGCAGTGGGGCTAAGGTAGGCTCCCTGCCTGCCCCGGCCCCATGCTGCTCCTGGAAGCGGCCAGCATGCCCCTGCGGCGGTGGGGTTGCTGCGCACTGCTCCTGCTGCAAGCACCACCCCCACAGCTCCCATTGACCGGGAACTGCAGCCAATGGGAGCTGCGGGGGTGGTGCTTGCAGGTAGGAGCAGCGTGCAGAGCCATGTGCCCCCCGCCAGGGGCCACAGGGGCACGCTGGCTACTTCTGGGAGTGACGTGGGGCCGGGGCAGGCAGGGAGCCTGCCTTAGTCCCACTGTGCTGCCCGGCGGGAGCCCGCACTTCTCCTGCACCCCAACCTCCAGCTCTGAGCCCCCTCCTGGAGCCAGCACCCCATGCCCCTTCCTGCACCCCAAATCCCTGCCCCAGTCCTGAGCCCCCTCCCAGAGCCAGCACTCCATACCTCCTCATGCACCCTGAAACCCCTCCCGCATCCCAACCCCCAGCCCAGAACCCCCTCCCAGAGCCAGGACTCCATACCCCCTCCTGCACCCCAAAACCCTTCCTGCACCCCAACACTCTGCCCCAGCCCGGAATCCCCTCCTACACCCAAACTCCCTCCCAGAGTCCGCACCTCTCACCCCCTCCTGCACCCCAACCCCCTGCCCCAAGCTCAGCCCAGAGCTGCCCCCACCTCCAAACCCCTCGGCCCCAGCCCAGAGCCCACACCCCCTCCCAAACCCCAAACCCCTTCCCTAAGCCAGGTGAAACTGAGTGAGGGGCGGGGAGAGCGAGTGACGTGTGGGGGGGGGGGGGAGAGGAGGAGTGAGCCGGGCGGGGCAGATCCTGGCTTGCACTTAAATTCAAAAAGTGATCTTATGCGTAAAAACGTTAGAGACCACTGATCTAGTCTGACCTTCTGCATATTGCAGGGCACAGAACCTTACCCACCCACCCACCTCACATCAGTTTGGTGTACGTTTCTCTACAGGCAATAGATTCATTGTCCACAGTGGCAAAAAATTAGAGCTGTGACAGATTATCCCAGAATTATACAGTTGTCATTGAAAAAAAAAAAATTACTGCTTTCCAGGCCTCTCCGTTCTCTAAAATAACTATGTTTATTATTTATCCCCACACAAATAACCTTTAATTTCTTCGAAGTGGAATCCAATACCATCCATACTCACTTATCCCTGCCCTGCATATTTTGTTTTAAATGAAGGATGGTTTGGTTTCAGGTAGCTTGGCTTTATTTCTTTTTATTTATTTTTTGAACACAGAGAAATGTAAGCATACTTCTTGATATTGTATCAACTCGTCCACTAGAAAAATTTTCAAGAGGAAAAAAAATTACTTGGCATTCAGGAAGACAAGACCATAACACCCTTAAAAATGAAAAAGAACACTGATTTATAGGATGTGTGAATCAAATAAAGTTGTTGACCCCACTATCTTGTTGTTGGGTTACAAGGCTTTTGTTGGACCTTAAAAAATACACAGTGATTCAGAGCAAAACACCTCGAGAATTTATTTTCTGCTCTAAATGAATAGCATTTGTAACATTTTGGGATTTTCTGATTATGTTTTTTTAAAACAGCATACTATCTAGATGAGAATTCTCTTGGACGACTGTTCATGTTACTATATTGAGAATTTACAGAATTACAATGACAGAAATTAGAACCAGGAAAATCCTTTGAAGCCAGATTGGCCAAAGGGAGGAACTAAGCAGGTTTGTTCTCTAAAGTATATTTTCTAGTAAAACTAAATTAAATCAAGGCATACCGTAGATAGCTGTATAAAGCATTTAAAACACTTATGCATTTTGCCTCAATTAAAAAATATGTACTTTTCAAATTTAAACTAAGCAACCCATCTTCTGGACATAAAGATACCTGAAAAACAAACTTAAAATGTATATATTGCTTCTGCGTGAAAGTAAGAATCATGTCCGATAAAATCTTTAACAACTGAGTTGCTGAAGATTCCACAGCCGTAACTGAGCAGGTTCTTTCAGAAAAAAATTAACATGTGATTCATACCAAAAGTGTTTATTAACAAGTAGTTAAAAAAATAAAATAGGTTTAAAAAAGAATCTATATGTTTGTCTACTTTATAATCTGCATCCAAGTCCCACCAAGTTTAATAATGTTATGCAACATATTTATCCCCTTCTGAGAATATCGTATCGTGGTGTATTAAAAAAAAAAATTAGAATATGTCTGGCCTTAAATTGTCATCTGCATTTTAAAATGGCTATGTAATCTTTAGGGTTTATTTTTTAAAAGGGAAACACTTGATAGTTCTGTATTCTCAGTAGGCAATGGACCAGATCCTCAGCTGTGACTGAGGAACATTCAGGACAACTACAGAACACAAAGACAAAGATTCTCTTTTTGCTTTTCAACATAGGGGGCACTCTGCACTAGCAGGCCGATTACCAGTAAAAACTAGAGCAGTTTGAAGACTGCTTTAAGCTGTGCTAGCTGACAATGATCCAAAGGGGCTGTGTCCTAGTCACATCCTCTTTTCTAAGTCACTTCAACTACACAGGGAGAGGGGTAGCATAGAGCCACTGTAACATCTCCTTACATGGGGGGAGATTCTCTAGGGTCAGATTGTCTAGCTTTAGGATCCACTTTGCACTGATGAAGAAGTGATAAGCAAGGCTATGTTTTAGTCACGGGTATTTTTAGTAAAAGTCATGGACAGGTCACAGGCAGTAAACAAAAATTCACGGCCCGAGACCTGTCCATGACCTTCACTAAAAATACCCATGACTAAAACTTGGGCGGAGGTCTGTGAATGCTGGGGGTAGGGGCACCCCAGCTGGTGGGGGGCGGAGGGCAGCACGGCCCAGGACCCCCGCTGGTGCTGGGGGGAGCCGGGCCACGGTGTGTGGCCTGGGACCCCTGTTGGTGCTAGGAGGGGAGGGTTGGTGGGGCTCGGCGGGCTGCTCCCGCCACAAGCGCCAGCTCTGCTGCAGTTCCCATTGGCTGGGAACCACAGCAAATGGGAGCTTAGAGGGCAGGGCCTGCGGGCACGAGCAGTGTGCGGCATGGAGCTCCCCCCAGCCCCTTTGCCAGCTAGGAGCTGCAGGGCCGTGGAAGCTGGGTAGCCCCCCAAAGGTAAGCATCCCCCTCCCAACCCCGTCCCGTCCCACAAACCCAAACTGCTGCTGCTGGCCAGCTTGGGCAGCTCCTGAGCCAGCGCCAGTGGCTGCAGAAGTCACAGAAACTCATGGAATCCGTGACTTCCATGAAAGACTCGCAGCCTTAATGATAAGTGACTGGAGCGGGGCCCTGGATTGGCATGATAGTTCTCTGCACTCCCACACATAAGAGCAAAAATTCAATTCCTGGCATTTTTTTCCCTTCTGTTGGAAGGGATTGGAGAAGCTGTGGGGTTCTCCACACATCTGCACAGAGACTATGAAAAACAGAAAACTGAGGTTCAGCTGTACTTGAATAAGCAGTCTGCTACTTTGGAAACTGTCACCACCAAATGATCAAGCCAGCTGATCACCATAGCTCAGAAACATCAGTCAGAAAACAGATATGTCAGCTTATTAGGGGAACTCCTGAATGAGCTAAAATCAGGGCCGGCTCTAGCGTTTTTGCCGCCCCAAGCAGCAAAAAAAAAAAAAAAAAAAAAAAAAAAAAAGCCATCGCGATCGGCGGCAACTCTACCGCCGCTTCATTCTACGGCAGCAATTCGGTGGCTGGTCCTTCACTCCGAGAGGGAGTGACGGCCCCGCTCCATTGGCCGCCCCAATCACCTGCTTGCTGGGCTGGTGCCCGGAGTTGGCCCTGGCTAAAATCATCAAGTGGCAAGATGTCTTCACACTTTCTTAGCTGATTTGCATTCTATGACTTGATTGAGAATGCACAGACTTCTGTTTCTCTGACAGGCAAGTTTACAACCAATCTCCATCCAGGAATTTCTTTTTCTCTAGGGTTCCCTCCTGCTTCTCCAATTTGATTCTTTCAAGTCTGAAACCCTACTGTATTTCCCCAACTAAAGTGGTGAGACAGTATCTTGTGAAGTCTGGCAGGGTGGAAGTCTACACTGTTGAAAGCAAGTTATCTGGTAAATGGTAACAATTTGCCTTTCTATGGTTAGGTCTGTAACAGCACTGAGGCTGGGTTCTGAAACATATGCAGAACCCTATGGCACCGTCTGCAATGGTAAACATAGAGCATATTAGAACATGTGATCACACAGCATAAAACAAGATTTCCATCAGAATGGACAAAAATTGTTGGTTTAACTACAAGCAGCTGATGCAATGTTAAACACATGGAGGATTTAACAACATTCTACCACAGATTTTACCACTATGTAATTTCCCAGCACTTAAAAAGGCTAGTGAGAAAAAACACCCTATGGAAGGAGAACAAGAGACTTCAGACTGAACTAGAAGAGCAAGGTTGAGAGTGAGGGAAGGAGGGGAATGGAAACTACTGACCTCTTCACACACTCCTTCCAAAGGAGAAGCCCTGATCTAAGACACAGCAATAAAGAGGAGATGCTGGAACTATAGAAATGTTTCCCTACACAATGAGGACTAAAATTTAACCTTATGCAGACCTTTTCCTTTATTTAAAGTGAAATGAACAAAAAAGGGAAATGTCACATGGACATAATAGCCTCTGTTCTGTCTATTACCAACCTTTTAAGTCATCACATACTGTACTTTCTGCACAAATTTGCAGTTTTAGATGTATTCTTAATGTGAAACAGCTGAAAGACTTATTTACAGCACCTCTAACATTCTAAGTGCTTTACAGCCCCCAGGAGCTCACAATTCACTTTGTGTACATGTAAAAAGCTACCCTGTTATCTCCAACTGTACATGCTTCTGTGGGATGTGAAAGCCACCCTTACAGCAAAGAACAATTAAGCAACTATTACACAGTATAAAGAACTAAACGCATCGTCACAATTTTCCACCAAATATCTACTAAGGGCTAACCTATATATATATATAGTCATTTTATACACACACACACACACACACACACACACACATATATACATACACAGACACACACACACACACGTGCACAACACCATGATACTTGCTCCAGATCCAATATGAACCTGGGAATTTAATAGAGGCTAGTCTTGAAAATACAACATTGTTTTAGTATGTGGATATACAATGTATTCCGAAGTCCAATCAAATCTGGGATTTGAGTACAAAATCCAGTAGCTTTACTAATGACTGTTTTGTCAGTTCAACATATGCAGTTAATCTTCTGAAGAGCCTTGCTCTTTGATTTCTGATCTTTAGTCCTTGCATTAATTGTAGAGTTCTATGCTGAAGAAAGGAGGCACCCACAGTGGCATTGGAACAATTTTTATAGTGAGGATGCTGAAAGCCATTGAACAAAACTGTACACCCGGGGTAGACAACCTATGGCACGTGTGCCGAAGGCAGCACGTGAGCTGATTTTCAGTGGCACTCACACTGCCTGGGTCCTGGCCACCAGTCCAGGGGGGCTCTGCATTTTAATTTAATTTTAAATGAAGCTTCTTAAACATTTTAAAAACCTTTATTTACTTTACATACAACAATAGTTTAGTTATATATTATAGACTCATAGAAAGAGACCTTCTAAAAATGCTAAAACGTATTACTGGCACGCAAAACCTTAACTTAGAGTGAATAAATGAAGACTTGGCAGCACACCACTTCTCAAAGGTTGCCGACCCCTGGTGTAAACCCTGTACATGACTGAAACCATTTCAAGCCAGGGAGTGCGGTCGCACCCCTGCCACCCCTAGGCACTTTACAACCTAAGGTCTGGTCTATGCTACAAAGTTAGGTTGATGTAAGTTGCCTTGTGTCAATCTAATTGTGCATATCTCTGCACTGAAATTTGTCTCATGCCAATGAAAGCACCCTGTTACAGCGACACAGTAACACCTCCTCCAGAACAGTGCTGAACCATAGTTGATATACTGTGGGCGATGCAGTGCGACTGTAGACTCAACGTAACCTATGATGACCCTAACAGTACTCCAGCAGCTGTCCCATAATGCCTGACAGCTCTGCTCACAATTGTGAAGTCCACTGCCCAGGGTTCATGGAGACCAGAAGCCTCTCTCACAACCCCCTATTTTTGAAAAGACTTTTCCTGATTGTCTAGCAAGTACACTCTGTAGCTCTCTCTTGTTGTGTGCACCTGCCCAACCAACCATGCCAGCTGCACGCTCCAGACATACTCCCACCTGGAGTAAACAGAAGTTATTGGATCTCCTGGGCCTGTGGGGAGAAGACAGTGTACTGTGCAAGCACAGCTACGGACTAGCTGTAGAAACATGGACATCTACAAGCAGATTGCCTGGGGAAAGCAGGAGAAGGGGTATGACAGGGATCAGAAGCAGTGCCATGTGAAAGCAAAGGAACTGTGGCAGGCATACCAGGAGGCCAATAGTTGATCTGGTGCCAAGCTGCAGACCTGCCCCTTCTACAAAGAGCTGCATGCCATACTTGGTGAAGATCCTGCCACTACACCACACACCACTGTGGATACCGCTGAGGAGCCCAAGTCACATGTCTCTGACATGAAGAGCAAGGGTCAGGAGGGAGGAGGATAGGGGACATGCGAGCAGGAGGTCCAGCTATGCCATGAGCTAGGACCTGTTTGATACTCCACCACAGTCCAGTCAGTTCCAGCAGCCCAGCACGGGCGAGCTCAATGCAGGGGAAAGGACCTCGTGTAAGTGTGTGATTGCATTTCCCATTACCATGTTTATGTGTACAGATAACATCCAACCCCAACATAGGATGACACAGGTACTGACTTTTCATTAATTTACTCATACTAGAAGAGGTAGCGGTACAACATAAAGAGGTAGTGTTGTTATTCGCTTTTCATTCCCCTGTAGAACTAGCTGGAAGAGGCCATGCAGAGCAGTTTATGTACACAGAGATGTCAGCAGCTCCCTATACCCCCAATATTCCACATGGCATCAGAAGCTACATCCATAGCCTTACACTTCACGCTGGGTGACAGTAAGGAGAACCACAGATTCACTTACACTGACCTAGGAGCGCCATGGCTGCTGTATATGTAGCCAAAATGAACTGAAATGGACATGAATGTTCTTTCCCTTTAAGTGCTATTTTGTTAAAGGATTTCAGAATTTTTTATTGTCATTTTTATAGCACTTTTTTTGCTAAATAATTCATCTTTATTACTTTACAACATATGCTGCAGAATGCCTAGCACTACTGAAAGCACCCACCACCTGTTACTGTACAGGGCGACAGAACTCATGGGATCAGTGACAGTGTAATAATTATAAATGCACAGCAAGCACCACAAAATTAATAGGTGTATTAACAGACAGTGTTATATTCATAAAAGTACACCAAGCACCGTACAATCCCTAACAGCCCCCAAAACTTCAGGGCCAGGTAGAGCACAATCCAACACAACACATTACTGAGGTTGACTGTTAAGTTGCTCTTTTAAGACCTCTCTCAGCAGCATAGCTCTGCATTGAGCTCTTCTAATTGCACTTGTGTATGGATGTTCAAACTCAGCAGGCAGCCGCTCCTCCTCCACTGCTCTCCACCCCGGCAGCAACTTCTCTCCCTTTGCCCCACAGATATTATGCAGGGCACAACAAGCTGCTATAACCATTGGGAAATTTTTCTCACTGAGATCCAGTCTTTGAGTAAACAACGCCATTACCAGCATCTCTGCAAATGACCAAAAGCACATTCAACTGTCATTGGGAACCTCCTGAGCCAGTACTTGAATCTTTCCTTGATGCTGTCGAGGTGGCTGGTGTTCAGCTTCATGAGACGGGAGTAGGCTGAGTCCCCCAAGATCACGATTGGCATTTCAACATTGCCAATGGTAATCCACTGTTCAGGAAAGAATGTCCCCTCTTGTAGCTTCCTGAACAGTCCTTTGTTCTCAAAGATGTGGATGAAGTGTCACCAGAGATCCAGCAACACTTTCATAATCACAGAAAAGTAGCCCTTTCTGTTGAAGTGCTCTGTGGGAAAGTGGGCTGGTGCCAAAATAGGAATATGCATGCTGACTATCACCCCATCACAGTTTGGGAATCTCATTGCTGTAAATCCATCCACTATATCCTGCACGTTACCGAAAGTCACAGTCCTGCATAGCAGAAGACCATTAATGGCTCTGCATATTTTATATGACAATGGCCCCCAGGGTGGATTTTCCAGCTCCACAATGATTTCCCACTGACCAGTAGCAATCCAGAGTTGCAAATTCCACAGAACGGGCGCCACTCACTTTTCAACTGTCTGCGCAGCTCTCATTCTGCATTAGATGGCTGGGCAAACTTGGCATACAAATCCAGGAACGTGGCCTTGTGCATCTGAAAGTTCTGCAGCTACTTCTTGTTTTCCCCAAACTGCATTAAGATGTGACCCCACCAGTCAGTGCTCATTTCTATGGCCCAGAAGTGGCGCGCCACCGCCTGCTGTTTGCTCCATGAACACCATTGACAACCTTTAATTGGTTTTCCCACAGCAATCTGACTTGCATGAAACTGTCATGTCCCCTTCTGCTGCAGTTTTTCCTGCCACTCTCCAAATACCGGAGGATTGTTTGTCCTCTGTTTTCAATGCTCATGACAGTAGCACAGAGCTGCTGTGTGGACTCCATGCTTCTGTCAGAGATGGACAGCGTGAAGTGCCATAGAGGCTTGTGGGATTTTAAAAAGAAGTGTGAAAATTATGGGATAAGGATGGCACTATGGGATGGAGAAAGTTGCAAGATGGGAACCTGGCTCCCAGTCACCCCTACACAACTCATTTCTACCCCACCATGCATTGCCACAAAACAGCATGCCAGACGGTGGTTAGTTGCACACTGGGATACCTACCTATGGTGCACCGCACTGTGCAGCCACACAAGCACTCCTGGTGAGTACTTGCAGCACTGATGCAAGGAGATAGTATATTGCTCATGAGCGTGCATACTTAACTGGCAGCTTTACGCTGAGGTAATTTGCATCATCCAAAGTTTGTTGTGTAGACATGGCCTAAGTAGTATTAAAAATCATGCCTTTTCCCACACCTATTCCACATTTTGGCTACCCTCTAGGGTGATTTACTAGCCAACCTGTTAGAGCATGAAGCTGACCTATTGGGGACAAAGGATGGGAGTCCAGGTAAGAGAAGTAGTTTTCTTAAACATATGGCACTGTTTTTGCAAATATTTTATTTCTCTATACCCCAAAGGTTATATTACCTAAATCTACTGAAAGGTGTTCCAAAACTACCCCACATCGTTTAAAAACAAATGCCATTCACTTGCCTCCTTATATGGATTGGGTGCAACCATGCTCTAGTGGGGTTCTATGATTGCACAATTCTCTAACATAGTTCTCAGAATCTGGAGTGTCAAATGAATAAAGTAAAAAAAAAATTCTACTTACATGCTGAATAGCCTTCTTAGTCTTCCCATTTGTGGTATTCAGTACATAATAACAAACAACTAACTGTGGGGTTAAGTACTGTATATGCAGATCATCTTTACAATGTACTCAAAGGGCTATTTCATGGCTATGATCTCAAAGCAAAGACATTTTGTCCCGTCCCCCGTCCCCCCCGCCTTTCCCTTTTTAAAGAGTGTAGTAAAAATAAACAAATGCCATTTTAGTAAATAATAACTATTAGGACTGCTGCATGCAAACTAAAGTCAGCTATACGATGACTGGCTCGGTTCCTTCCAATGATTTTCTCTCATTGCTCACCTTTGTTCTTACTGCAGCATACGTTCACTACCTTCTATAAAGTAGCAAGCCACACAGACGTTATGTAGTTTTTGTTGTTTACAGCAGGGATCACATGAATTAGTGTCATTTTAGAGGCAGCTAAACTGAAATAAGAGGTAAATCACAGAAACATGCACATACAATATTCTATTGAAAATATAACTAGCTTATAGCAGCTTTTTTTTTTTTTTTTAAATACACACAGGGCTAGATCAAGTTAGACAGTGAAATATGATGACTGGTTGGTGTGAGAACAAATACTTTCCTTAATAACAGTAATTTGTTTTGTGATCTCGTAATTCCTATTGAACCAGTAGTTAATTACTACTCTAAATCTGCTCCTTTCAGGGCACTTGGCATCATGCCTCCAATGCCTCTACATACAGTACAATGATTTAAAACAAAAAACAAAAAACCAAACAAACTGTTTTTGACCAGTTATCCTATTAACTGAAAACCAATTTTTTTGTTTCAAAATTTTCATCCCTTAAAAAGTCATATGCTGCCTCTTATAATCCACTGTGCAAAAATGATATGATCAAGTGACAATTGACACTAAAGCACTCTAAATCCCAGTGCTCTTTTTTTTGGCTTCAATTTTTCTTTAGCATGCTCACAACACAACTACTAATTAGCAGAAATACAGACAGTTGCAATGGCAGTCACAGACATTTTAGAACCATAACCACAAAATCCAATTTCCTTACAAGAAGGTACCACAGCTGAAGATCACAGTGATTAAAGATGGGAGAGACTTATTAGCTATTCTAATCCAATCCCCCTGTGCCAGGGCAGGATTATTCTCTACAATATATTTTCAAATGCTTTGTCCAGACTAGTTTTAAAATGTCTCAAGGTGTAGGGCTCACCCCAACTCAAAAAAGATATATTAGAATTAGAAAAGGTACAGAGAAGGGCAACAAAAATGAGTAGAGGTATGGAACAGATTTTTCAGCTTGGAAAAGAGACAACTAAAGGAAGGATATGACAGAGGTCTACACCAGGGATCGACAATGTTTGGCACGCGGCCCGCCAGGGTAAGCCCCCTGGCGGGCCGGGCCGGTTTGTTTACCTGCCGCGTCCGCAAGTTCGGCCGATCGTGGCTCCCACTGGCTGTGGTTCGCGGCTCCAGGCCAATGGGGGCTGCGGGAAGCGGCGCGGGCCGAGGAATGTCTGGCTGCTGCTTCCCGCAGCCCCCATGGGCCTGGAGCAGCCCCCATTACCCTGGTGGGCCGCGTGCCAAAGATTGCCGATTCCTGGTCTACACAATCATGAATGGTGTGGAGAAAGTGAATAAGGAAGTGTTATTTACTCCTTCACATAACACAAGAACCAGGGATAACCCAATGAAATTAATAGGCAACAGGTTTAAAACAAACATAAGGAAGTACTTCTTCACACAATATACGGTCAACCTGTGGAACTTGTTCCCGATGGATGTTATGAAGACCAAAAGTAGAACTGGGTTTAAAGAAGAATTATATAAATTCATAGAGAATAGGTCCATCAATGGCTATTAGCCAAGATGGCCAGGAATGTAACTGCTCTGGGTGTCCGTAGCCTCTGACTGGCAGCAGCTGGGCCTGGATGACAGAGATGGATCACTCAGTAATGGCCTGTTCTGTTCATTCCCTCTGAAGCATCTGGCATTGGCCACTGTCACAAGACAGGATACTGGACTAGACAGACCACTGATCAGACCCAGCATGGCCATTCTTATGTTCTTATTTTGCTGTCAAGAACTTTTACTATTTTGTCTTACATTTATTTTGCTGGGGAAAATTAAATTCAGAAAAGGGAGCTGAGGTGAGGTGTTTTTCCATTATTTGTTTCTGTAAGTGTCTGTCTGCTCATCTTCTAACTATTCCTTTTCTTTAAAAGAAAATTGTTGCAGCATTAAAAAAATTCAAACAATACCAAATAATTCATTTTGGCTTTACTTCTTGAGAGACTGATTTTGTAAGAGGATGCCCTCAAACTACACAGATTATTTTAACTTCAGTTTCTCAAGGAGACAGAACACTTGGGGCCAGAATCTGTATTTAATTATGCTTTTATAATCCATAGTAACTTCACAGAAGTTTCCCTGGATTTTCAATTGGCTATGTATAATTTGAGACCTTTTATGAAGTGCAAGCACATAACTTCTCAGGCTTGAGGGATGTAAGTGCTGTGCAATTAGCACCACACACTTATGAATACTTTTGGAGCATACTGTTCCCTATGCAGAAAGTTTCCATACTGAGAGGATGTGGGTTTTAAAAATATTCGATAGCAAATCTATGCAAAAAATGGTTTATTGCTTCATAATGTAATTAAATTAAAGCCGCTTTCTGCCAATTATCCAGCAGAACAAAGATGTTTGCTGCTAAAATAGCCCTCTTTATTTCATACTTCCATCTCTGAATGAATCTGTTTGGTCTAAAACAAAGCTTCTCAAAAAACATTACTTATTGTGTACCCACTTCCAGACCAACCAGCTGTCTGCCTAATCCTTACCCTTCTCATCACTGATATTTTGTGTGTTCTTCTGAACACTACCAGTTTTTAGCCATCTGTCCATATTTGATTGTTACGTACAGATATAGTTATAGTGCGATATATACAACACCTTCAAAAACACCAAAAGTTCTGAGCTCAGTTAGACTGGACAGTTGATAGCCAACTGAACCCAAACTGCACGGTGATTGGAAGCAAGGGCTCTGTAAATCAGCGTCTCTATGTATCTGTGTTCATTGGTGCATCTTGAAGTAAACTAACTACTGTATTTTATATAGCAAATTCCCCACAGACTTTTAAAGCTTCATCTGAGTAGCCTATTATGAAAATGCAATAAATAAATAAATAAATAAAGTCCACCATTACATAATTTCTCCCGTGTACCCCCTCAGAAATGTGTCTCATTAATACCCGCACGGGTATGTGTACTACAGTTTGGGAACCCCTGATCTAAAACATACAGAAACCCAAGTCTCTTCCTCTGAATTTAAACATACCGTCACTCTCTTGAGCACAAGCTCCAAGACACATTTCTTCAAATATATCTGACATTTGTAATTGTGTCTGCTCCATCAACTTGAAAATTCCCTGGTCTCCTGTAGGAAAGGAGATATGTGGGAGAGGTGAAAGAGCAAGAGGATGGAAGGAAAAAGCCCTGAGATAAAGAAGTTAGTACTATCTTTCTATGAAAGGTAAAGGAATCAAAGACACCTCTAGCTCTTATAAAAATCTCACGGTCAGTTAGCTCCATAAATTACCACTATCATCATCCATTCTGGCTTCTTGGCATGAAAGATGTCAGAACTTCTTCAGACATTTAGAACCATTAAGTTCTGGTTTGGGGTCAGCATACAGTCAGAATTCAGGAAAACATGAGTCTTTCCAAAAGACAGACAAGGTTTCTGCAGAAACTGTAAAGGATTGTGGGCTCAGCATGCATTCATCCCTCCCCTCCCCATCCTTCATTTACAGTGCCAGCAATAGTGCCAACGTGGATACAACGTCCTTCTCCTGCTTTATAGTAAGGCTCGTGCACTGTTCTTTTTAGGGTTGTGCTTTGCACACACTGTTCGGCTATCACATGCATTCACAGGTCTTGCAAAATATACAGTATACCATGTGAGGAACACAAGAGAAACCGTTTCTTGTGCATATGTTGTGACAGACAGCAATTTCCTGCAATATCTTTGGGAGATCTTATTGAATTAAATAAAGTATCTTTGGAGTCCATCGTACTAAATGCAAAAGTTATGTATTACTGTGGGCCTGGATGATCAAAGGACTATACTGAACAACGTGGCAGACAAGAATGAACTTTTGGGACAATACAATATTTCCGGGAAATATCTAGGGGGAAGTGAATGCAAATCTGTGCGCCTCTTGCCTCTGGTTAGGCAAAAACCCAGCCCTTTGAAGCTATACCCTGAGGAGAAGATGATTGTCTCCTAATTACTGGTTCTTAGGATCCCCAGATCAAAGGTCCAAACTGTATAAAGGAGGAACTCACAGATTCACGGGTGTGCTTGTTCCAAGTTCACAACTGTTATAAATTTGTAACCAGACAAGCCCCTTGGTGGGGCTTGAAAGACTGATCACCTGCCAGAAGCCTAGTTGGAGTTGGGGATGATCTTTGGTAAGCTCATTAGCATGTGTGTAGGTTCTTTTATTGTTTTTAATGTTTTTTTCTGTAATGCTTTCACCTTAATAAATGTGCTTGCTTAGAAAGGGCTATGTGGTAACTTCTAACTGTGGGCAATTACACTGTTTATTAGCCTCTGAGGAGAAAGCAAAGTTTAAGCAGTCTGACTTGCTGGGGAACTCACAGTGTAGGAAGGGAATTGTGCAGCCCATTTGGGAGGGAGAAAGATGTGAGTCTCAAGTCAAAAAGTGACGGCTGAGGAGCTGGGAGCCAAGAATGGGTGCTCTTGCTGGACTGTTAAGGGGAAATACAGGTGGAGTTGCCCTGAAGTGTGACATATGTCACTTGCATTAATGTAGTTGTGCTATTATTTATATAAATTCCCACCCTCACCCCATTTAGTTGGAAACAGGATAAGCCACTATCAATATGGGTAGGGCTGGTAAACTATAATGAATAGGGTACTATCTTGCCATGCTATTTGAGCATTAACTGGTGACAATGGAGTATCAGATACTCAGTACCATATTCAAAAGACTAAAATCACACCTCTGTCCCAGAATTGTTTAAATTTATTATTTATTTAAAAGTTAGTCCCTTTAAACTGAGAAGCAGCTTTAATACTGCTAGCATTTGCCTGTGAAGGAAAAAAACCAAAACCTATGCAAACCCTGATAGAAGGGGAAACAAGTGGCAAGATATCAGGACTTGCTGTGTTGTCAGAAGACCACTTTATCTATGCTTGCATATGCAAATAAATCCTTTTCCAGAGGACATTTCAGGGGAAAAAACAGACATTATTAAATGAAAACCCAGTCTGTTTTAAACTCTGAAACCAAGTAAAATATACGACTGGACACAGAATTAACCCAACACAAGAATGATAATCTCATATTCTATTTGTTCAGTCTCTATGAGGCAGTTGCAAGAAGTGCTAGTAACAGTCCTTAACATTTTTGAGCTTGCATGCTCTCTCTCTCTACTGTTTGATTCAATGGCTCAGCCAGCAAGAGAATGTCAATAGGCCTTTTTCAATTTCAAGTTCTCAGTATATCAGAGAATTTTGAAAGGAGAGGGTAAAGAAACTGAAAAGGAATGTTTTTGGGCACCAGGATCTGAAAGATATTGGATTGTATCTTGGGTAGTAAGGACCAATTTTTTAAAATTTGTAATCATTGATGGTTCAGCCAAAACAAAAACAGTCGTCAGTGCAAGAACTGGGTTCACACTTCAAGTGCTGAAATAGATGGAGCATATAATGGAGATGATCTAGTTCCATTCTGTATCCATGGTTAGGAGTATATTTTAACAATCTGCAGCCACTCCAAGCAGCAGTGATCAGAATGGTTGCAAAACATTCACTTGGCTACTCTATGAACGACAGCAACAGTGCCTATTCACTAGGAAAGGCAAGGGTAGGAAAGGAGCTGCAAGCATCTGAATACAGGGAGAAAAAAAATTAGGGTTGCACATATACATACATGGTTAACAAAGCCTACCTCCATAGCATGATAGAAATAAGTGAGGGAGAGGCCGGGCAAAGGAGTACAAAGAAAAATTAGGGTTACACACGATACTGTATTTTTTTAGGATATGATGTTTCATGATAGCAATTATTTCTTGACCATTTTTTAAAAATAATACTCCAATACTACAGTGATGGGTGCATCACAAAACCTAGAGAGAGAAATAGAAATTGACTTTGATATGTCATAAGTATTGAAAGCTGTGTGAAGGGTATTCACAAAAAAAGCAATAAATGCTAATGTATCATTCTGAATGGGGATGTGGGGTAGGTGGCAGGGAAGGTGCCACAGACACAGTTAGGACTGGACTTAGTCAACCTCTTCATTAATAATCTAAAAGAGCAAGTAAACAGAGATCTAATTTAATATGGTGTTCAGATTTAATTTAAAGGAGTGGCAAGCATCAGTAAAGCTAGAGAAATTATCTTGAGATTTTAGAAATATATACTGGAAATACAATTAGATTTAATCTGAAAAATGCAATCTAATACATTTGGGGGGGGAGGAGGGAACTAGTCAGAAAAGCAAATATCAGCAGGAAATAGTTTCTTGGAAAAGCAGCAAGGCCAAGAAAAATCTAAGGGCAGGTAGAAAGAAAAATTAGATAGCTTGCAGTGCAAGGCGGTAGCAATACAAATCAAAACACAAACATGCAATTTTGGGTTGCATGCAGAGGCAACAATTTAACGGCATCTTAAACTGGGATTATAAACTTTTCAGGTACTTTATTTTGTGTATGTGCAGGATTAGTTACTGAAAGAAGAAAGCCCGGATCCAATAACTTCTTCTTTCTACAGTGAGGCAAAATAGAATTTTCCCCTCCCAAGTACTTTTTGTTTTCAGGAATGATCTGAACAAACTCCAATGTATCAGACTATTTACAATATTTCTGTTATTTTGTTATAGAAATTTACCCAATATTTCATTTTAAATGACCAGCTAATATCTTAAAAATACCTAAAGTATAGACAGAAAATTTATGACTCTCAAACTAAAAAGTTTTACCAAATAACAAGCATTTTTGGTTTTGTTCTATTTCCCAGATTCTCTTTAAGAGATATATTCATCCTCCACTTCCTTTCCATTTTAAACAGAAGATATCTAGAATACTCCATCTTGCTCCTACTTGAAGTACTTAAATGTTTTAATATGAAAACAAAATCAATCCTAGTTTCCAAGACACTCAATGCCAAATGCTAATGTTCCAGCGAAGTTCACAGCCAGTGAACTTGATTTTGTTACACAGCCAATATATTTGATAGAATACATTAAGAACAAAATATATTCCTAATATAGACTTACATATAAGAAAGAAGAGAATGGAAGACAACAGACAGAGTGACTGAGAACACTGTAAGAGCATCTATAGGCTAAACTGCCTGCTGGCGTAAGCAGATGCAATTTCATTTGAAGTCAAGATTGCAGAATGCAACAGAAGTTGCCGAGACTCAAAATTGTGGGACTGGTAGCTTTTTCTTAGACTGTGATTTTCTCCTACACCTAATGAGGTCAGGGTTTCTTTGTTTAAATAGTTATAAAAGCATTATATTGTGTGTTTCAATTAAATATTTATAATCCCTCATGCAAACTTTCCCAGGAGCAACCTTAGAGCAGTACTCCTTGTGCATATCAAGCTGGGCAGAAGGCCTATGTTCTACTTTCTGTGATTTAATTAGGCTGCTACAGAATCTCAGTAGATGTTTATTGAGCTTGCTCAAAAAGTGATTTTTTCAATCTCTTATTTTCATAATTTTCCCAGAAACCCAGAGAAGCCTAGGTTAGGACTTAAAGCATATAAAACTCTTTGTTAGAGAGACAGGGAGAGAATATATGACAGTTTTCAGGGGCTTGTCATTATGATGGAGGTGGTGTGTATATGTAGCTTTCAAAAAAAGTCTTTAAATTGGGTTTTACTGCATATGAAAACATTTCAAGAGGAATAGACATGAGATTCTGAAGGAAAAAGAAACAGGAATGGAATCGATGTTTTCCAGTCACTCTGCCCCTACTGAATATTTTCTATTCTTTCCATTCTTATATGTAAATCTATAAGTAATGCTTTTTGTTTTTAATGTTGTGACAATCAGGGACCGAATCCCAAAGAACAAGCAACTGAATCAACTGACTGTATACAATATTATTGTACTTTACATGACACACTTCTATAGTATAGTATAAAAACTGGTGATATGCTGGTCATGAACATTATTGCATGATGTATGTACAAGCTGTGTATAAAGTTATGTATGTGTGCTGGAAATATGTTATTAACGTGTTTTGGAGGCAGCGTATAAATCAAGTCAGCACTAGACAAAGAAATGCGAGTTTACCTGTATGACTGGCTTGCTTACAGGCAGAAGACGATGAAAGTACATTTACCCTTAAGGTAAATAAAGCAATCAAGCTAACAAGTAGTAGCTTAAGGGGACAGAGTTTGCACCCCCAGGAAGACTTCCTGGCTCAAGACAAAGATAATGGGAAATATAAGGGGAATAAAAAGATATTTTAGTTATCCATCACTTTGCGAACCAAGGGCACAGCATCCTCTGATTCTGTGAATGTTGGATCCTCCTACCAGGAAGGGCTGGAGATACTCTAACTGAGAAAGCTGTTTAGACAAAGACATAACTTGTTAGAATTAAGTTTTAGGCACTAGAAAGTATGTTTTTATTTTGTTTGTAACCATTTATCTCTCTGTTCTTTGTCAACAAACTTATTCTTAATTTTACTATAAGCCATCTCAGTGCTGTTACACTGAATTAAAATGGGAGTCCTCAACTGACTTAACAGTCTGGTGCGTGTACTGTCTCTTTGGAGGCATCAAACAATTTCTGGGAGTGTACAGTGAGAGGGACTGGATACTGCAGAGTAATATTTCTGTGGAACTTGCAAACTGGGGTTCACTGTTACCTGCAAGACTAGGTTCAGACTGGCAGAGTCTCAAGGACTTTGCAGGGGAGGCGGATAAACTAATGTGGCAGGATGCTAACACACAATTTAAGCCCCAGCAAAGCTCTCCCTTGCTGAGACAGTGGAGTAACAGTGGCTTATGTTTCTGGGTGCCTTGAGGAGAGTATCACAAATGTATTCTATCAAGTATGCTGACTGCATAACAAAGCCAAGTTGAACTTTCCTGGCACGTTAACGTTTAGAATTGGTACCAAGGAGGTGACTGGTACTGCCAAATTCCAATGTATCAAAGTGTTATGCATGTATAGATTCAAATCAAGATCATATTTCCTTGAATGACAAAAGAACATTGAACTCAGCCACATGGAATAATACGCATGAGTAGATTCAGTTCAGGGGACTGTCTGGCTCAGGGGATTAGTAATGGGATCCAAAAATAAAGCTAAACCTGCACTTTATGTTTAGTATACTGTGGCCACATATTAAAAGAAAACCAGAATTATTTCTCGGTCTTTACAATGCAAAGAATAGGCCTGATCACTTTCATATGGGTTTACTTATTCTACCCACAGGACTATACATGAAGATTTCCCAGTACAGCTCCTACAATACATGTTAAATGCTGTTGAAGAATGCATGCACGCACACACCTACACATACTTTTGCCAGTCTGAACAACATTCATTAACTAGTGCTGCCCATTATGCAAAAGGAAAAGAACTGATTCTTGGCACCAATAATGTGATTGCAAATTACAATTGCATGTGCGATGACTAAAGAAATGTTCATATTCAAAAACATTAAATTCCTAAGAAACTGAAGTTTTAGGTGAACATGCCTTATTTTATGGAATGTGAGAATGAGTTTAAGAAATCAATAGGTCTGAGCAAACCCCTTTCTTACTCCTATTTATAGGCAAAATATGTATACTACACATGTGCTCACACCCACAAGCTATATACATATAGAAATCTATATAGATATGCTATATGTATACGTATATATGGTATATTCTAGTTTTTATGAACAAGAACCAGATTATCTTTTCTTTTAAAAGGTAATTTCTCATAAAGAGTGCAGCACATAAATAAAAACTCAAGAAGTGGAAAAACCTGCAACAGTTGCACCACCCTGGCGTTCTTTGCCTGAAGGTTAACACATAGCACTTGCCAACCATGGCTGCTATGTAAGAAAATTAAGAGTGCAGCTCTCTTTGTTTTATGTAAGGCGGAAGCCTGTAATGTTTCCCTTTGAGGAAAGCTTTGTTCCAGATCATAGCTCAACACTGAACACTGCAGAGTTCAGCATACAAAATGTGTTCAGCATGGATAAGACAAGATCTCTCCTGTAAAGTATGTCTATTTAATGCTGAAAAGTTATTTGGCCTCAGTGTATGGTGCTTTAAGCTGATCTACAGAAGCTTCACTGTACAAAACAGGAAAATTGTCATGAAAACAAATTTGAAAGAGGAAAAAGTTGTGTAAAAAAGTTCTTAGCACTATTTTGTTTAAGATGGAGACTATTTATAACTTCCTTGTTGTCCACCTATTTGATTTTCTGCTAAATGTGACTAAAAATTAGAGTTGCCAACTTTCTACTCGCACAAAATCAAACACCCTGTCCCTGCCCCGCCCCTCCTCCAAGGCCCTGACCCTGCCACAACCCTTCTCTGAGGCCCTGCCCCCGCTCACTCCATCCCCCCTCCCTCCCTCCCTCGCTCATTTTCACCGGGCTGACTCAGGGAGTGCAAGTGGGGGTGAGGGCTCCCTCAGGGTGTGCGGCTCTGGGGTGGGGCCAAGAATGAGGGGTTTGGGGGTATATGACGGTGCTCCAGGCTGAGGGGTGGAGCCCAGGGGCTTGGGTGCAGGAGGGGGCTCCAGGATGAGACAGGTGGTTGCGGTGTGGAAGGGGGTACGGGCTCTGGGCTGGGGGTGTGGGTTCCAGGGTGGGTCCAGAAATGAGAGGTTCAGGGTGCAGGAGGGAACTCCAGGCTGGGGCAGAGGGTTGGGGTGCAGGAGTGTGGGCTCTGGGGTGGGGCTGAGGGGTTTGGGATGCAGGAGGGTGCTCTGGGCTGGGACCGAGGGTTTCGGAGGGTGGAAGGAGGTTCAGGGCTGGGGCAGGGGGTTGGTGTGTGGGAGGGGATCGGGGTGCAGGCTCCAGGTGGTGCTTACCTCAGGCAACTCCCGGAAGCAGCAGCATGTCTCCCTTCCAGCTTCTACACGGAGGCGTGGCCAAACAGCTTTGTGCGCTGCCCCATCCGCAGGCGCCAC
The DNA here is from genome assembly GCF_002925995.2 of Terrapene triunguis. Taxonomy (NCBI): domain Eukaryota; kingdom Metazoa; phylum Chordata; order Testudines; family Emydidae; genus Terrapene; species Terrapene triunguis. The sequence continues at coordinate 19,935,737 of NW_020664464.1, read as the reverse complement.
CCCCGCAGTTCCCATTGGCCACGGATCCTGGCCAATGCGAGCTGCAGAACCGGTGCTTGCGGCGGGGACAGTGTGCAGAGCCAGAGGGGGGACATGGCGCTGCTTCTGGGAGCCACACGGAGGCACGGCAGGCAGGGAGCATGCCTTAGACCTGCTGTGCCACTCACCGGACTTTTAACAGCCCAGTCAGCACTGCCAGGGCCCCTTTTCGAACCGGCATTCCGGTCGAAAACCAGACATCTGGCAACCCTACTAAAAATTTACTTCATAACTTTGAGTGGATGTTATTTTTGTGCATTTTAGATATTTGAACAACAATTGTTTAACAACATTTATCTTCTATATAAGAAAAAGTAATCAAGAAAAAATTGTATAATCGCTTACATTTTCCCCTTTACTCTGGAAAATACAAGCAAATATTTAATATGCTTTTCATGCCTCTGGCTTAATGTAAACAATTTAATGAAAAAGTAAATTGACTGAATAGACAGCACTAAACAAGTTTATTTTATGCAAATATTTGGAGTGCCAGGGTTTAGTCTGAGGATAACGCAGAAAAAAAATACTGAATTATAACCTAGTAGGGCAATTTGCACACAGCAAGTATAGTAGACACAAAAGTTCTTAGTTCAGCAAGGATTTCGTTGTTTAACGTGAACCATTTCAGATAGTATCTCAGTGAGCCACATATAAGGCTTACAAGGCCTTCCATCATTTCAATATTAAATTAACAAGTTTAGATAATGAAATGCACCTTGATGATTTTAAATGGATGCACCTACACAAATTGAAACTAGTACAAAATAACTCAATACCAGCTGAAAGATTCCAACTCAACCCTACCCTCTCCCAAAGCCACCTCCTTTGGCAAAGGTGTTTTTGTTTTGGTTTTTTTAAGCGCCTTGCAGGATTGCATGAAGTCAATGCACTCAGTCTTTTGGATCAACAATGGAAGCAAGTTCCAGAGCCCAAGGCCACTCATCCGAGAGCACCTTATAACCAGCGCTCAGACATTTGAATCTAGACACTTTGTTAGCTCAAGCACTGCAGCTGATCTCAACTTTCAGGATAAGAAATGAGGACAGAACGGTAATTTCTATAGTAGACAAGACCCAAAACATACAAATCAGTCTTTACTGATCAATACAGACACCTTGAATTGCATTTGGAAACTTGAAACCCCGTGCGGACTACTGAGTACAAGTGCAAATAGGTAAGCATTTCTCATGAGCTCATCAGCATGGTATCTAGGTACCCCTCACATAACTAAAGGAAAAAAGAATTTTGTAATGAAATAAACCTGTCCACTCCTCCTTATTCTCTACTAGAGAGGTTTAGTTCCGAGGGATCAAAGCCAATGTAGGCCTTCTACAACAATGAGACCAAGAAAGCACCATGCCTCAGTTGTGAGGCAAAGATTTGCACAAAAAGAAATTACATTCAGCTCCCAAGATAGCTTGGTTCAGGCTCAACCTGATCTCCAAACAGTAGTAAATCTTGAAACCTAGGCCCCTTGGAGAATATGTCTTGTCCACGTTTCAAAACTGGACTACACAAGACAGTGTAGCCCTGAAAGGTACTGCTGTGGTAGGGTGCAGAGACAGTTACTGAGATTGTAGGTCCCGATTTAATGCTAAGGACCTTGAAACATATAGTTCTGGAATCAGATCTGTAAACCAGACAGCTAGTGGAGTATGTGTGTGATATATTCTTGCTGGACTACTCTACCCACAACTTGAGTAGCTTTGCTCACCCTTTGTGAATAAGTTTTCCTCAGGACTAAAATTGGAACCTGTGCGTTTATATATTTTGTTATCTAGTTCTACAAATAGTCTTATCTACATTTTACCCAATTTTTTCTTCTATAAGCGAGGCAACCACTTCATATGCTTATGTTTAATTTAAGGGACACATTACCTAAACATTAACCTCTCCTGTGATCTGCCAAACTAAATTTGTTTAAGGCACCTATGTATTTCAGACAAACTTTAACTGAAAAAACAGCGGCATAGTAAAATAAATAAATAAATCATGGATTACCTCACATTCAGAAAGTGGCACAAAACTTTAGAAGCTTATATAATACATTATATACAATTATAGTATGTAATACTAATCTAATTACTTTAGAAGATGAAGACATTCAGACTAAACTCCTTCAGCTAATTCTCTGGGGAATATTTTTCTTTTTTAGACACTGATTTAATGTGATTGCTCTACGGCACATTTGAAGTATGCTGGGAATTATAGACACCTGTCGCCTGTGGCAAAACACAGCAGTACAAGTGGTCATATTAACAACAGTACTACATTGTGTAAAATGATTTATTGCTATAGAACTGACTCAAGAAACAAATAATTCAGCTGCATCAGACTGATGGGTTATCCCACCTCCTTGCTCAAGGGGAAGGCAGAGGCCAACAAGACCAACAGAAATTTTAAGGCATTATGCCTACGGTGACCAGATAGCAACAGTGAAAAAACGGGACAGGGGGTGGGGTAATAGGTGCCTATATAAGAAAAAGTCCCCCAAAACGGGATATCTGGTCACCCTAATTATGCCTCAAACTCTTTTACACTTCCTCCACCTTTTTCTGTCCCCCACTCTGCAAATGAGGCACAGGAGATACTTTTCCACAGCTGGGGGGAAAAAAACCTATCAGGAACCAGATAAGTAAAAGATAGGAAAGTGAGACCATTCAGCTCTAACACTAATTTGCTGTGTGACCTCAGGTGAGTCACTTGACATCTCTGTCTCTGTTTTCCCTCCCACCAATTGCCTGGTTGGTCTATTTAGACTGTAAGCTGTTATGGGCAGGTACCATCTCTTCCTGTACAGGTAACTGGGACCCCAGTCTTGCTTAGGGCCTGTTGGTGCTACTATAATACCAATGAACTAAGAAAAAAAAAAAGGAGAAACTAAAAAAGCCAACTGGAATGAGGCAGATTTTGGACTGATTTTAAGTCAAGACAAGAGTCTTCAGCCCCCTAAAAGTGTCATATTAATAGCTGTTGTCTTGAATGCATGTTTATTTAGATAATAAGTGTGAAGAACATGGGAAACTTCTGTATTAATTTTATAAATTTATATATACTACATTTTAGGATCTCTCTCTGTGGATTTGATGGATTTTGTCCTTATTAATGGTTAAGTCAGTCTTAGTTATCTTTGGGTTTGAGGAACCAAGTTGATGACTGTACACATCCTTAGCTTCCTGGTGCTCAAATAGACAACAGAAGGAATCCACTGCTGGAAGACAGTTTCCTATCTTAACCAGTTCAGACCAGGTTCAAGGTCCCAGATCAGACAAAGGAACTTTGCTCATAATCTCAGACAGACAGAAGCACTGTCTGCAGAGATGCAGGCTGAACCTCAAACTCAGAAGGGATTACTGTACAAATGTATCACACCTAAAACAGACAAGGAACGGATAATGGTTTGATGAGATACATGTGTTTATGTTACTTATAACCCTTTTCTCTCTGCCTGTGGCATTCCTATGGATAAACAGATCATTCTGTTTTCAACAAGCTGTTCTCTGTCACTCCATTTACCAGCTGGTCACAGCCTCCAGAGAGGATCCTGAAGCAGGGGCCAAACCCATTTTGACCTGCTGGAGGTAATATAGTTGGGAAACAAATAGCGCTCTAACTCGGTGATCCAGTTAAAAGTTGGCGAATGGCAGATTTCCACTTTAGACTTCCGGTGTGGGCCTATCACTTGAAAGGGTGCCCACAGAGAGACTACAAGTGAGGTCAAGAGTACAACAACAGTAGGTTCTTTAGGCCAGGGAGCTTGTCTTTTATATTTGTAATCTAAGGCACCTAGCATGTTGGTTTTTTTTAAACAACAACAGTGTAACAGGTGAATTGGAGCAACAGAAAACTAGTATTCTGAGCAGATTGTTGCTTTTTCATCTTTCTTCAAGAGCTGTTTTTTAAAACTTTTCAGGACAGAGATCCTGGGACTATAAAAACTGCACATGTACAGAACCTCAGAGTTATGAACACCAGAGTTTTGAACTGACCAGTCAACCATAAAACTCTTCTGGAACCGGAAGTACTGTATGCAATCAGGCAGCAGCAGAGAAAAAAAAATAGCAAATACAATACGGTACTACACCTCTACCTCGATATAACGCTGTCCTCAGGAGCCAAAAAAATCTTACTGTGTTATAGGTGAAACTGCATTATATTGAACTTGCTTTGATCCACAAGAGTGCGCAGCCCTGCCCCCCCGGAGCACTGCTTTACCGCGTTATATCCGAATTCGTCTTATATTGGGTCGCGTTATATTGAGGTAGCGGTGTATGTTAAACGTAAATAACTAAAAAAATAAAGGGAAAGTTTAAAAAAAGATTCAGCGAAGTAAGGAAACGGTCTGTGCTTGTTTCTTTTAAATTAAGATAGTTAAAAACATTTTTCTTCTGTATAGTAAAGTTTTGAAGCTGTACTAAGTCAATGTTCAGTTATTAACTTTTAAGAACCACCATAATGTTTTGTTCAGAGTTACGAACATTTCAGAGTTACGAACAACCTCCATTCCCAAGGTGTTCGTAACTCTGAAGTTCTGCTGTATCATGCTCATTCTCTCCATCTGTTGCCCTCTTCTTTCTTCAGTCTTAAATAAATGCAAAAGGCCTTATCTTGAATTCTTTTAGTCATTTCTGATATTCTGAAATCAATGACTTTTCCCTCTTGGCTACTTCTCTCACAAAGCGCCATCCTCTCTGAGAGCTCTATGGTCTTCAACTTCACCCTTTTCTCAAGAATCCTTTGGCTTACCCTCACATCTGCTTCTTTGAACCTTGCATCTAGGCCACAGTATCTCCTAGAGAAATTCCAGAGTCCACACCACTGCAAATTCATTCTCCCCTCTATCAGCTCTGCTCTGTTCCTTTTTTATTCCTCCCTGACTGATGATCACATGCTCAACTTTAAGCACTTAAGTTATCCCATTAAAGTCTTCAAGTTAGGCATGTTCTTAAGTACATTACTAATACAGGATCTGAATCATGAACCTACATTCTCAACTGGATCTCTTCTGAACCTTTGACACCTGTCTCCAAATCCTCTCTTCCCATTATGTGTAGTGCCGTAGATATTAACGCCTGGACTGGAACTAAATTATTCTCTCGCTTGCCAAGATTGTCCCTTCAGGGAAAGGGTCAGGCACATCATCAAGGTGCTGTGTGAGGAAAACACTTTGGCAGTGATGTATCAATTCTGGAATTAAACAACATTTCAACTTCCTGATGCCAGTGTTTTCTTCCCTTAACATGCACCAATTTCACTTAAAGGAACAGAATGGTCAAAGTATCACTAGTTACAGAGTGACATATACATTTTGATCCTGAATAATCAGCGCATTGGTATGTATACTTACACAGTATATTTTATTAAACAAGAAAGCCCCAAAAGCGTAGAAAGAAGTTAGGGGACTAGCACAATTAAACAGAAAAATTACCCTTGTGACTATGGGTGTTATGAGCAGGTTGGTTCATAGCACGTATAGGTTAAAAGCATGAACTGAAACAAAGCATTTGTTCTGGAACAGGGTAGTTAAAGTCTAAATTAATATCTAGTTTTTACCATTAAAAAGGAAAAAAACTATATACTTACTCAAAGAGTTAAACATACACAATTCAACTGTTGTAGATGCTGTTGTGTGCCCTGTATATAGATAGCTGAAGAGGACTTGAAATGTGTTTTTTAAAAAAACAAACAAAATTAAATTTAACCTAACTGCTGAGTGGCAGATGGGTGACCACATGATGCACCATCAATCTGCGGCATTGGCAAAAGGATTAATCAACTGGGGTTGCTGCATAGCTAGCATTGATAGAAACTCTCTCTGTTCTCTTTTTCACATCCTCCTTCTGCTTTCTGTTCTTTGTGCAGCAGGATTTTGGCAGGCATTTCTGTGACTTTTACGTTATCCATCTGCCTCTGTGCCAAGTTCAGCCCCCTTTAAGTGCAATAAGAAATTGCCTCCATTTAAAATAGTGACAAAGTACAACTGTCAAGTTCATATATTTGCCAAGGAGTTTCCAGGAATTCTGTGTTTAAGAGACTACATATGGATCTCCAGGTTTCTCTAATTAAATTCCATTTCAGTTCTCCAGAAAAATGTTAACACAATTTTGGATTTTATTATTTTAAGAATGCCGGTAAGAGTAGCTAGTATTCGCCCCCAACTGACCTGGGGCATAACCTATCCTGAAACACAGGTTTTCAACCTTGTATGCATCAGTGAAACAACACTAGTTTACATCTATATCATTTTGGAAGTGCGTATGTGAAGAGAGACAGAGGTTATAGACGTCTTTCCTGCCACACCAAAACCAACAGAGCAGGTTTGACTGTCCGAGAAAGGAAAAAATGACATGGATTTCTGGCATTCTTTACAAACTGACTGGACCTGCTCCCTCTTTCATACACATAAGCCCCTTATTCTACCCAACTATTTTCACAGAAGCCCACAATAGCACTAGTTCAAGCTTTGAGACCTACTAAGCCAATCTACAATTTTATTCTTTGAAATAGCTTCTCTCTCCTTCACTAAGGGCAATGAAACCTGCCTGTCACCCATAGAGACCAGACTGCTGTTAGAAGGGAGCTACAGTTCTACAACCAGAACTCAGCCATCTGATGTTGTTGTCTTTACTCAGGCAAAGATTCTCATTGAAAGCAATGAATAAGGAAGCAGAATGCTCATTGCTCCTTATTATCAGGGAAGTCAGTTATGGCAACAGTAATATCCGGTTTACCCCGGGGTTTAGTACGTAATACTTTATCAGTAATAAACACTAGTATCTGCAAAAGCCATATATTCCAACCTACACTGCCAGAGCAAGCTATTTTTCCTGATTAAAGAAACAATATTTATTCCTTTGTAAGTATTTAAAAAAGTGTGGTACTGCTGCTTTCACAGAATTTCCAGAGATGTCATACTGAGAGTATGGCTGGGATGAATAATCATGTGGGTCAGGGCTAAAGTGAATTATTACGAAGGAGTGGCCTGAATAGAACAAGAATGATGTGACTGGACATACTGCCAAGAAAGGTTATCTTGGGATTAGTGAAGGAAAAATTGGTCTGGTTTTTGGAGCTCATTAGCTGAATCCAAAAATAGCGAGAAAAACATTAGTGAATCCTGAAAAAAGTCAAGATTAATTGCTGAAGACAAGAAATACATTAGCTTCTTTTTGCAGAGCTTGATTTTTTTATCCCTGAATTGTGCCTTTAAGAACCCCAATCTCCCTTCCCATTGGTTGTTGAGGCTTTCTGGATCCTGAACCTTTCAACTGAGCTTTACTATATCTGTCTTCCTTTGCAGAGAACTCATAAAACAATATTCATTTCCTCTTGCCTGTCTTTTAACATATTTTCTGCTTGTGGGCACTTACATCATGGGGTCCCTTTCACCCCTAAAAAGCCAACAATGCATATTCAGTTGTCAGAAGTGCTGTCAAAGCTGCAAAATTCTGCCAGAATTTAGGTTGTCCATGCAACCTTAATTCATCCCCCTTGTATGTATGCATTTTGATATTCGTTAATTGTATTGGTCCTCGGGAAATCCTGAAGATTTAGTGTTTAAGGTGGTAGCTTGGGAGACACAGGTTCAATTCCCTGCTCCATCACAAACTTCCTGTGTGATGCTGGGCAAGTCATTTAGGGAACTGAAGCAGAGAGAGACTATCTGAAAAATTTCAGAGTAGTAGCCGTGTTAGTCTGTATCAGCAAAAACAACAAGGAGTCCTTGTGGCACCTTAGTGACTAACAAATGTATTTGGGCATAAGCTTTCGTGGGCTAGAACCCACTTCATCAGATGCATGGAGTTGAAAATACAGGAGCAGGTATAAATACATGAAAAGATGGGAGTTGCCTTACACACTTGGTAAGACAACTCATCTTTTCATGTATTTATACCTGCTCCTGTATTTTCAACTCCATGCATCTGATGAAGTGGGTTTAATCTGAAAAATGGGGATAATGGTACTTCCCTACCTCTCACAGGGGTATTGAAAGGCAAAATATATTTAAGATTTTGAAATGTTCAGATACTACAATAATGGGGGCTCTAACTACCTAAGAGAAGACAGATGGTATAGGAAACGATAGCAGCTGTTCAATATTTCTTTTTATCCTCACCTGAGTGTGCCTCTGCCGTTAGTGTACATCATCAAAACTCTCCACTGACCATGAAATTATTCATTTCCTTATGTCTTCTGTAGGGTGCTCATCACCATAACATCAAACATTAATGAGATTAACGCCACTGTGAGAAGAGAGTTCCTATCCCCATTTTACAGATGGGGAAACTGAGACAAAACAACTTGCCTGAGACAACACAGGGAATCAGCAGCAGAGTCAGGATTAGAACTCCACACCTCCCTACTTTCAACCCTTTGCTCCTTCCTCTAGTAGACATTGCTTTAGGGTAGGTCTTCACTGCACAGTCATAACTAAAATGTTTCTCCCAACTTGACTCCTATTCACACACAAACAGCTCTATCTTGAGTGTAGTGGTGCTTTAACCTCGAGCTAGCTGACCCGTCAGGGGATACAGATTGAAGATCAAGTGCTGCTGACACATGAGTTACTGCTTGCTGTGTGGATGCAGCTACAGGCCATTTGAAAGCTCACAGATCGCTTGATGCCTTCCCAAAATTCCCCTGTGACCTTTTTGTGTCTGTCTACCCATTCCAGACCAGAAATTACCTTCAGAAGATATAAAATGGCCTGCTTTGGTGTTTGATGCCAGGAGAAGATAAAATCCCTGAAGAATATGTACTGCTGGGCAAAAGACCACAACTACCAGTCCAGTAACCCAATTAGAATGTTCCCATTCTATGAGGAGCTAGACTGGATGCTGAGCAGCACTCCAAGCAGGGAGCCCATGTACAGACTATCTTAAAGATTGTTTAGAGAATTAGGTGCTATGTATATCCCAAAGACAGACAACTGACTGTCTCCAAAGTAGACTTATCAGTCACTATTATTACTTATATGGCAATGGCACCAGAAGGTCCAGATCAGGATTGGGGACCCCACTGCACTGGAATCTGTAAGACATTAATGACAATCCCTGCCCCAAATCATTTAGAGCCTAAATCCCCAATTTTGCTATTACGTTGCATTGACTTCAATGGGGCTCTGTGCAGAAATACTGATAGAAGTACAGGTTCTTGTCAGCATAGGCAGTGTCTACACTGAAGCGCTACAGCAGCGCAGCTGCAGCTATAGCATTTCAAATGTAGATAAGCTCTTAGTAAAATGGATAACAGAGTTATAATTAACATAATAAAAAGACACAGGCTTCTCTAAAGGCAGTTGTTAAAAAAACAGATCTTAAGCATCCATGCAGATACTAGAGGACTCTTAAAAAAAACCCAAACAATATGGCTCTTTTCTCTAAGTATTTCCTTTTCAGATCTACCTATTAAGTTTACCACCATAGAATCTAAGCTCCTTTTTTCTCTCCATATGACCTGTGGAAATAAAGTACCAAATTTCAGTAGTTTAGACATGCTAAATGGCCAAACTTGAACTCAAAATTAGAATCCCCCTGATCCAAGTAGAGTGGTAAGGGCTCAAAACCTACAGGTGGAACCCAGCACCTGGGGAGCCCACATAGACTGTATATGAATATTAAGTAAGGGCAAAACAGAATCAAGAGAAAGCACACACAGAAAGACGATTAAACATAGTGGTAGCAAAAAGAATGGAACATTATTCTATATACAATGTGTTTTCAATGTGTGTCTTCTCATTGTACAGTCCTTCTCAAGTACTATTTCTTTCATATGCCTCAAGTTAACATTAATATGGAAGTTTGCTTAAAGATGTATAATTCAGACCTGCAATTACTGAAGAAGAATCCTGTTACAGCAGTAAGTCTGTATAGTAAAGTAAGAAATGCTACCCATCATTCCTAATATCTTCTATGCTCTGACAGGGATCCTGATATACTATACACTTTTGAGCACCTCCAGGCCTAAATTAGCCAGTGTAAATATTCAATTACATACAACAAAGAACAGGCAAAATGCACAATACTCAAACTGGATGTGATCAGCATAGCCATCTACCGATGTATGAGGTGGATGGAATTGTGAAGATAGTGATCATAAGCAGGAAGACCTCAATGCAGATATGCTTTCACTACTTGTCAAATTTTCAGTATGTATTCATCCATTTAAAAGTTAGCAATACTTTCCTATAGATATACAGAGCATGAATAAATAGATGGCTGTTTTTTGAGTACAAGCTACTTGACAACAAGAAAAAAAATAGTCAGGAATCAAAACGCTGCTCACGTTTTCTAGCAATCAATCAATGCTAGAAAAAAAAAATCTCTTATTTTTCTGAGGACCAATCAAGCACATGCTAATCACTAAAAAACTATTTGGGGAAAACAAACAGGAAGCTACTTTAAGGAAATCACTAGTTTTTGCTTGTCAGCGGCTAGTACAATTATTCAGTGTAATAATTTTCTGAGCATAAGCCACTCCAGCTGGACATGGTCTGAAGGAATGCCTAACCTAGTGAATGCTAATGGGAAGGGGGTAGGTTTAGCAGATAAAATAAAAAAAGAACAAGTTAAAAATCACTTAGAAAAGTTAGATGCCTGCAAGTCACCAGGGCCTGATGAAATGCATCCTAGAATACTCAAGGAGCTAATAGAGGAGGTATCTGAGCCTCTAGCTATTATCTTTGGAAAATCATGGGAGACGGGAGAGATTCCAGAAGACTGGAAAAGGGCAAATATAGTGCCCATCTATAAAAAGGGAAATAAAAACAACCCAGGAAACTACAGACCAGTTAGTTTAACTTCTGTGCCAGGGAAGATAATGGAGCAAGTAATTAAGGAAATCATCTGCAAACACTTGGAAGGTGGTAAGGTGATAGGGAACAGCCAGCATGGATTTGTAAAGAACAAATCATGTCAAACCAATCTGATAGCTTTCTTCGATAGGATAACGAGTCTTGTGGATAAGGGAGAAGCTGTGGATGTGGTATACCTAGACTTTAGTAAGGCATTTGATACGGTCTCGCATGATATTCTTATCGACAAACTAGGCAAATACAATTTAGATGGGGCTACTATAAGGTGGGTGCATAACTGGCTGGATAACCGTACTCAGAGAGTTGTTATTAATGGTTCCCAATCCTGCTGGAAAGGCATAACGAGTGGGGTTCCGCAGGGGTCTGTTTTGGGACCGGCTCTGTTCAATATCTTCATTAACGACTTAGATATTGGTATAGAAAGTACGATTATTAAGTTTGCGGATGATACCAAACTGGGAGGGATTGCAACTGCTTTGGAGGACAGGGTCATAATTCAAAATGATCTGGACAAATTGGAGAAATGGTCTGAGTTAAACAGGATGAAGTTTAACAAAGATAAATGCAAAGTGCTCCACTTAGGAAGAAAAAAATCAGTTTCACACATACAAAATGGGAAGAGACTGTCTAGGAAGGAGTACGGCAGAAAGGGATCTAGGGGTTATAGTGGACCACAAGCTAAATATGAGTCAACAGTGTGATGCTGTTGCAAAAAAAGCAAACGTGATTCTGGGATGTATTAACAGGTGTGTTGTGAGCAAGACACGAGAAGTCATTCTTCCGCTCTACTCTGCTCTGGTTAGGCCTCAGCTGGAGTATTGTGTCCAGTTCTGGGCACCGCATTTCAAGAAAGATGTGGAGAAATTGGAAAGGGTCCAGAGAAGAGCAACAAGAATGATTAAAGGTCTTGAGAACATGACCTATGAAGGAAGGCTGAAAGAATTGGGTTTGTTTAGTTTGGAAAAGAGAAGACTGAGAGGGGACATGATAGCAGTTTTCAGGTATCTAAAAGGGTGTCATAAGGAGGAGGGAGAAAACTTGTTCACCTTAGCCTCTGAGGATAGAACAAGAAGCAATGGGCTTAAACTGCAGCAAGGGAAGTCTAGGTTGGACATTAGGAAAAAGTTCCTGACTGTCAGGGTGGTTAAACACTGGAATAAATTGCCTAGGGAGGTTGTGGAATCCTCATCTCTGGAGATATTTAAGAGTAGGTTAGATAAATGTCTATCAGGGATGGTCTAGACAGTATTTGGTCCTGCCATGCGGGCAGGGGACTGGACTCGATGACCTCTCGAGGTCCCTTCCAGTCCTAGAATCTATGAATCTATGAAAGAGGAAGATAACATTTGTGGTGTATCCAAGAAGAGGTCTTTCACCATAAACACAAGATATCTTGTCAAAAAATTCTATTATATTTGTACCACGCCCAGGCACTTCTAAGTACGGAAAAATCAGATTATTTTTATGCTTTAAGATACAAAAGTGACATTAATTTAAACTGAATTAGCTCTAGTGGATGCACTTCATCATTTTGGGAACTGTACAGGAAGCCTTAGAATTTGATTTTTATACTTGAGACCATGGCAGTAAATGGATTATCTAAAATGAAAAATAATCCTTCTGTGGTTGAGTTAATGGAGTCATAGAAAGCAAAATAGTTCAGAGACTTTTTCTCCTGTCTCATCCACGTCAGGACTACTTCCTTCCTGCATTCTGTGTAAGAAGAAAAACTGAAAAGAATGTAGAGTCAAGCACTCAAAAGATAGGAAATACCAAATATTAAGACAGGTTTCAGAGTAGCAGCCGTGTTAGTCTGTATCCGCAAAAAGAACAGGAGTACTTGTGGCATCTTAGAGACTAACAAATAAGGTGCCACAAGTACTCCTGTTCTTTTTACCAAATATTAAGGTTGCCCATGTGTAACCCTAATTCAGCTCTGTGCATTTTTATACAGTCTTTAATTACATAACTACCTGTAATTGTTTTATTTAGTCTTTCCTTCCCATGCTCTTAAAAAAAGGGTAGTGTGTGGACTCGGTGTGCTACTTTATGACACAAGTATTTCTGCCAGGAAGGTTTATGTTATTGGTGGGGTTGCATTAGAGACCAGCCTTCTGAATCTTGTAAAAAAGATATTAAAATTGCTGCTTTATTAAATCCAGATACTAGATGCCAGGCTGGATTCTCATCTCTGTGAAGTTAGACCCCCCCCCCGTTCAAAAATCCCCTTTAAATACCCTCCCTCCCCCCCAAAATATGCAAAGATCTTTTCTGCCCTGTATCCCAAGAGAAAACCTCTTAACAATGCAATTACTGTGAAACCTCTAAGAGAACAGTGAACTGATCTTTAGAGGCATCCCAGAAGTAAAAAGATATGCATTACTTTTACTTATTATGCTTTTCTCCACTAAAGATCTACTGTAATTTTCTTAACAGCATCTCATTTTGCCTGTTAAATGCAACAATGCTCCTTCATAATAGTAAAAAAAAAAAAATAAATAAAATAAAAAAAAAGACTAACCATTATGTAAAGATAAGTGAATCTGCCCATCATTGTTTTATTTACATATCTAAGACAATTAACATTGCTGGAAACAGTAATTTAAATATTGATACAGTAATTCACTGTAATGTGTCCTTTTACCCTAATGGTCCAAAGTTTATAGTCGCAGTGTGATCACCTTGTGTAGCGAAGTAACAGCAGTCCACCAGCTCTCAGAGAAAACAGCTCTGGCATCATCAGTCTCATAAAACTAAAAATATTGAACAGTCTATTACTAACTATTTGTTAAACACCAAAATGAGCTTGGCACTCCACAAAATGCACATTTCATGACAGTTCCTGCCCAAAGAGATCTTATAATCTAGGTGCTGACAAAGACGAGACATATCACGAGACCAAGAGGAAGGAGTCACTTTAGGTTAAAAATATTTGCGACACTCCCTCCCCCCAATCTCCATCTTTTATAGTTTGTGAGTCTCGTAGACCAAATGGGGCTTTAGGAAAGTTGTGAATGAGGAGGGTGGTGCACTTTCACACAAGAGGCTACATGGATGAGGAAAGAAGAAAGTAATGGAGAGTAGGAAAAGAATAGTATGTGTAGATAGATATAGATATAGCTGGTAAAGTACAAAAGGAGGGGACAAATGTGAAGAGAAAAGACAAAAATGTAGGAATTGTGGACGACTTTTGAATGGACATACGAGCAGTTTAAACTTGATACATTGGGCAAGGGGAAATCAGTGGAGTAATGTGGTCTGAAACCGTCAAGAAAGATCACTTTGGCTGGATTGGAGAGGAGTGCTATGTATCTCAAGGAAACCTGAGAGGTCATCATAGTTGTCTCAAAATGGAAGATGACCAGAGCCCTCTGTCCACCCATATTTGGAGTCTCCAGGCCATACATCATTTGGTCACTGGTTCAGTTTTTGGGGTGTACTATGACAGTTTCTTATACTCACCCTGTTATGTCATGCCTTTTCCACGGGAAACAAATCAGGGTCGGTCAGTGTCAGGGGAGGATAACAGGAAATCTAATACACTAAAGTGTATCAGCAAAAGATGTCAAATTTGGTTAGAAACTGGGTTTGGCATTTACAATGACTACAAGTGCTCCTTGTGCAAGCATGGAACACAGAGGAGCTGCAGCCCTTATAGATAAGGCAAGTAGCAGCACTTCAGGCAGCACCAGTCACTCACAGCTCCATTCCATTTACTTCCATCATGATGGTTAGAAAATGGCATTCTTCCTCCCCCAATTAAATTCTTATTTTAAAAAGTATGACAATTCAGAAAAATCTCAGCAACTCTGAATTACGATTATGATCAAATCTCCTGAAAAAAAGCAAGATTTAGTCCTTGCTGCTTGGGACGAAGATGCCACATTTCTGTTATAAGAAATGCTACGTCTGAGGTGGGATTCAGTGCAATACTAACAATGCCTTGTGTTAGAGAAAGTGGAAACAAACACTGTGAAATGTAATTTACCACCTAGTAGAGACAGAGGGCAGCTGTGTTTGAAAGTGTGCTATATGGTTATAGTTAATCCTTGTTAACTATATAAAATTTGGTAGTTGGCCCAGAGGCAGAAGCTACATTTAACTCATCCTATGAAACTGACTTATTACAGTAGAATCCAAAATGTTATATAAAACATAAACCAACTATGGGTGGGGGAGAAGGATATAAACAAGCAGAGTAATCCAGACAATTAACATGAATCTTATAAGGTCCACTTCAGTTCTCTCCCCTTCTCGTATCCCCCCATCTTGTTAGCTGCATTTTTTGCAGTAACTATATAAATGAGTACGCACGCATATATACACTCAACACCCAGCTGCACCTTCACTTGGCCATTAATGGCTGGCTAAGTTACTTGTAAGCACCTCAGTGCAGTGGGTCTCAAGGAGGAGTATGAAGGATGAAAAGGTAATGGCCTTGCAGACAGGCTTAACTACATTTCACATAGACAGCATCCCTTATACTCTGCTCTTGGGGTATGTGGGTTTCAGATCAAGCAAGAGGTGGTAGGAGTGCAAGCTTTGCTGAACACTACATTTGGGCTCTGCCAGAGGAGTGTGTGTGTGTTGAAAAGAGAAAGGAGAGACTAACACTGGTTTAACCCCCCATCCTGCCGCCAATTACCTTTATTCTTCCTTGATGTAAAAAGAAGAAGGAGGGGGAAAAAAGACCTTGGCGGCTGAGCTGTACAGCCGCCAAGGCCTTTAATCCTATCAGATTCTCCCTCCGCACCCATTCTTTTTGCTACAGCTCTTAAAAAATTAATTACAAATTCAGTAAAGAAGAGTTTATGGAGTTGAACTGCCTGAATAACTGACCACTTATTTCAGTGATCTGCTGAGGAGTTGCTCCCAAAAGGAAATCAGACAATAAGAAGAGGACTCTGCATTACTTAATCTGACAAGGATGGAGGTCTCAATCTTTTCCCAAAAATTAAACAAGAAACACACTATGTAAATCTGGCATTAATGGCCTGAGCACTCACAGATTCCATTGAATTCATTTCCAAAAGTCAGAAGGGAGGTGGGCTTTACAATACACGTAACTTAAGCAAGGACATTCCAAGATTAGGATGTGTAGAGTTAGCCTTATCTTCCTTCTGTTGTGCCTGTTAATTCACACTATGAAATGTAGGTACATGGGGGGTGGGGGGGAGAGAGGGGAGAACACATGAAGAAAAATTTACCTGCTGCACAGGCAATAGCATGTATTTTGTTTAAATGCAGAAACATTGATAACTTAAATTCTCCACCCCAAACTGACAGTATCAAATCCATTTAAAAGAAGTTATAGCTAACTATTAAATAATTGCCACCCAACATAAAAAGAAATATAAATAGTTCATTAATATGAAATTAATAATTTAGTTCAGCAGCTTGCATTCTAATTTTCTCTGAGACGAGATTTGAAATGACAGTCAGAACACCCCTTCCCCTCTTCCCCACCCCCACAAAAAATAGGGAGGACAAACAAGGCCTAACCCCCACAGCTACAGCAGTACTAACAGGTGCCACCACAATACAGCTTTAAACTCAGCAGGGGCTGCTTGGTGGTAAAAATAGTCTGTTGTCACTGTGGATATTCAATCAATACTCTAGGAAAAATCATTGGCTCCCCATTTATTTATTTATTTATTTATTTAATAAGCCTGCCACAAGCTAGCAACAGTTAATGATCTTTCTTGCTATAATTTATTCTCCACAATGTTAATAATCCTTAAATGTGTCACACTTGAAGAATGCCACTTATAGTAATGAATGGATTTGCATAGTGCCAATCTCTTTTGTAAACCAACTGAAAAACAAACCCTCGCTCACTGGGCCTTGTGCCTGGCACAGGTATCCAAACACACACTTTACACAGCAAATTATTTCAATCTGCCTCCCACAGCAGAAAAAAGTATTCTTGATTTGACTTACATGGATGCTACTAATATGCAGCTCAAAATGTAATTAGATCCTCAGCAATTTCCATAGCTTTGCCCCTCATTCATTGCAACAAAGAACGCAAGCTGTAATGTATGTGGAATCTGCTCCAATAAGTCTTTGACTTCACATATATTTTTAAAGATAGATATGAAAAAACTCCTTATCCATAAATGGAAAGTAGGATCACTGCTGATCCTACACCAGCCAGTGTACCTAAAGCCTTTGAAGGGAGAAATGCACCCCAGCTTCTCCATTTACAAACATGTGTGTATGCACATGCGCGCACACACACACACACACACACACACACACACACACACACACAGAATGATACCCTGCTTATATATTTATTATTGCCCATTAATTCTTCCCTCCCCCACATACTGAAGGGTTTTCTAAACAACATGGCCAATACTTTTCAGCGATGCTTGCCATCATCTTCCCCTCACTCTGGGCTCACTCTCCTCTTTCTCCTTGTTGATTGTCCTAGGTTTATGTGAGCTGAAATGCTAATTCTCCTAGTTTTATGTGAGCTGAAAAATCGGCACACCTTGATTTTCCAGGTCATTAATATGTACAGGGTGTCTATCAGTATTACAGACAAGACTGAATAGTCAGACAAGATGCAGCGGTCCATAGTACCAAGAGATGCTGCTTTTCATTTACCTCCCTCCTTTTGAAACCATATGCTATTACTTGAGCCTTGTACTAGGTCCTTGTTTGCTTGTTTTTATTTTTTAAGTCCAGTGGAGCATTTCACAGCAGACACCATCTTTCCTCTCCTTATACTAAAGTATTTTAAGGGATATTGTATTGAAACTCCTCCAGGAATTTTATTGTGACCACAAAGGAAAATGAAGTAGATGCTAATCATTTACTGAGTAGCTGATCCAAAGTTTTTAAAAAGTGTCTTGTGGAGTAAAGCCATGCTGTCCAGAGAGGTAAGTGTTGACCATGACATTCCCAGCAAGTGCAAGAGAATGAGTGGGGTCTAATAGCTATTGGACCCTTAATAGACACTAGCTGCACACAGATCTCCTATCAAATGTAGTCTTTCAATAGACTATAATTTTTTTCAATAGACCACATGACTTGCTAAAGAAATGATGACCAGAGGCTTAGCTAAAAATATACAGGATCTTTTCATGATCACATTCTACTAAACAATTAGGACAAATCGTGCTCTTTAAAATTAGCTAAAGACAGATGAAGGCCAAGGAATAAGATGTGTGCACTGGGATAGAGGGGAAAGGGGAACAGAGGGATTTATTTTCACTCTCAGACACAAAATCCTTTGCCATCAGGAAAAATTATACTATTGCTAGACCATTCTGGATAAAAAGGAATGTTTGTGTCACAAGGAAACTGGCATTCATGTAAAATTAACATTACTTAAAAGTAAGAATTGTGTATGAATTGAACAAATATTTTACCAAAGCATAAAACATTTTTACAGAAAAAGTGGAGCTCTTGCATTCACTGTCACTGTTTTCATTTTACTGTATATTGCATTGCTTAGTGCACTGGAGATAATAAATAGTTCTGATAAATATACAGTATGTTCTGTTAACCAAAGAAAAATATACTTAATGCAAACGAGAGCTCCCTTTAGAGCTCCTTTTATCCCCGCTGAAGGGATAGTTCTGATATAAGATTTTCTACTTGCTTTTTTTCCTGTAATAAATAGTTAGAGCAGAAAAACAAAACCAAAGGGATACGGACAATTTGATTTTCTGAAACTAATTAAATTAAATAATAACTAGTCTGATAAGATAGAGCATGCTTTTTGTACCTATTTTTTTAAAATAAGGTTTTCTGCTCCCCTTCTGAGGCTTATAAATGTCTTTCCATCAGGGTAGAGTCGGTGGGCCACAAGAGAAACACCAAACATGCTGGTGCCCACGCTTTCCTTCCTCCCCACACACCTGCCTTGCCTGCAGTTTCAGATCTGCTTCTGCAACTATGAGTATAATGCTCTCTTGCAGAGGTTGGGGAACTCTAGGCATGAGTACTGTCACCATACCAGAACATGAGATGGGAAGTGCAAGTGACCATCAACATCATAGTGGAACTAGCTACACACAAGGGATGTCAAATGCACAGAGTAAATAGAGGCAGTTTTCTCTCCCTCTCATCTCTCCACTCTCTAGGTATTACTTGCAACAACAACAGGCACAACATTTTCAGATATATGATCTTTCGAGTTGGGGCATGTCTCTTTAAAAGCACATAAATATGACTTTTTAGAAAAGAGGAAAGTCAAAATATAAGAACTTACAACATATTGTTGCCGGAAGGATTAACCAATTTTGTTAAATTTCCTTATTGCTACTAAAAAAGGGATTTATTTAGTTGTGCAATCATTCTTCTAGCTTTATCTAAGACAGAGGCAATGTGTGATTAAATATTTTATCAATTATTGACCAGCAAATCTTTCTCACTGAGTTCAAGGAAAAACTGCAGTTAATGAATCACAAATGAAGGGCCACTGGTTTCCTACTCCTTGTCCTTTCATAGAATCATAGAAGATTAGGGTTGGAAGAGACCTCAGAAGGTCATTTAGTCCAACCCCCTGCTCAAAACAGCACCAACACCAACTAAATCATCCCAGCCAGGGCTTTGTCAAGCCGGACCTTAAAAACCTCTAAGGATGGAGATTCCACCACCTCCCTAGGTAACCCATTCCAGTGCTTCATCACCCTCCTAGTGAAATAGTGTTCAAAACAAACCTGAATTACTAACTGCTATTATTGCTTCATACATGTGTCAAAACTCACTGTGCCATAGAACTTAATAAGCATCCAACTAATGTAAAACAAAGCCTTCTGAAATTTTAATAGCGGGGGAAGGGGAAGAGAAAGGAAGAGGAATGTATCAGAACCCTATTGTGTAAGTGAATTTATCAAATACATAGTATGTGGAAGTCAGGGAGAAGAAAGAGGAGACATGATACATCAGTGGAACAAGTCTATACACACACACTGTTCTGAGCCACAGTAAACAAACTGAACCAAACCGACTACTTCTAATAGCTGCATAAGCAATTAAAAGGAATATATGACCCCTTATAATTAAATAACCATTCAACTATACTTCTATTATAAACAACATTGTCAGGTCACTCCTCTTTCTGAAAACACTGAGGTCCAAATGTTCACAAACTCATATGCCTAATCAAGCCAGTCATACACAACTCCCAATAGGTGTGTCAATCCCCACATAGGAGGTGGTACACTTTAACCTCATTTTTCAAACTCAAGTTTTTCATTCTTGAGCTCTGCGCCTAATAAGATTTTTGTTTTGTTTTTAAAATGTTTGAACAAAACCCAAGTAGCCGCTAGCCACTGGTGTGCTGATACCATTGCCTTACGTGCCGGCCAATATTGTTTACTTGTACTTCTCCATCTGTCTGTTGTCTCTTGTTTTATACTTATATTGTGAGCTCCTGGGGCAAATAGCATCTTTTTGTTCTGCTTTTGTACAGTGCCTAGCATAATGGGGTCCTGGTCTGTGCCTAGGGCCTCATGACACTACACTAATACAAATACTAATAATGCGAGGGTCATGTTTCCCATCCCACTCCAAGAGGGAGGATCATTTAAAAATGGTTAAGCTTCCAATCAAAATTAGCCAGTCACTAGTGAGTTGTGAAGGCTATTTGACTTTTTTTTAAATCTTAAAAAGACTTTAAATATTTGCCAGTGAACCTGCCCAATAGAAAAATTTCTCCTTGTTTCAGTTAGCAATGACACCTTTGGTATAAACATGCCATTTTATTACTCTTGATAACTTTATAACTACCAGATTGATTTTTTTCAAATGTAGCTTGATGTTTAGTCCTTGTTAAGATCTATGAAACAAGCCATGCTCGAGGATTTTAGTATCATGGGTGTAATAATGCAACTATATTCTATTCAGCCAACACAAAACATGGCAGCGCCTTTTCCCCCTCCAAAGTAAACAAGGTAGGTTAACATGGATACAACATTCTAGCAAGGATCTATAGTTTATGCTCTTCACCAGCTAAAGAACTTCCTTGCTTGAGCATGGCAGGTGAATAGGGTACATGACTGCTATGTAGCAACTCATGAGGATAAAGAACTTAGCCCAGTGGTTTTCAACCCTTTCTTCATTTGCGGCTTTCATAAGCCATGTAAAGATATAGTCTTGCATAAGTGAACTGTTTCAGTAATTTACATAACTATCATCAGGTCCAATTCCACTCCTACTATTTTTCAATAAGGTTATTATAATGCAATACAATTAAAACTGACCAAAAGCTACATTTGTATGTCAGTATATTGAAAAAAGCAATTTAAGAGGTTTAACTTGTGAAGTTAAAAATAAATACTGTAAAGTAAATACATCTAATAATTGGTAAGAGTAATGTTTAAACTTTATTAATACAGTTTTGGGATAGCTCACATGAAACAGAAATAAGATTTACACGTATACAACAAAAAACAACATGAAATATCAGACTACCTACACTGTTAACATTCTATACTTATTTCCTCAAAAAACGTTTCTAACATATTGAAATACCATACTTTAAGAGATGTACCATCTTGGTGTAAAAAAGAGAAAACATCCTGCTTATCTGTTCCATCAATTTCAAAGAGCTTTGGATCTGGCCCTTAGTAAATATGTGATGAAAAAATTAAAAAAGCAGTACATGCTGTATTATAACCATGTATGAGAAGTTTTGTCTTCTAGATACCATTCAGATAATGAATTTAAAGTAAGTATGTAATATTTGTCATTCTTACAAAGTTATGGGTGTAGAAAAAAAATTTATATTAGGGAAATGGGCCCCAAATCTGCAAACACTTACACACACACTTCATTTTACTACTTTGAATAGTCCCAAAATTAAAAGCACTATGTAACAGCTAGGCACTATTATTACTACTACTCAAAGCAGTAAAATGAAGCGTGTGTGTAAGTGTTTGCAGGATCAGGGCTATAGTACGTCATCACATAATTGAAGAAAGCAATGCACCACGCAAAGAGAAAGATAAGGTGGTATATTTGAACCTTAATCTTTAAACTGTTGTTCAAGGAGTGCTTTGTTCACATCAATCTACTAAGTGTGTATTCTGTATTATATATCATATTTTGAAGAAATTAGCACTTCACATCCCATAGAAATGTTTCCCTTTTTGAATGTTTTAAGTGTCACGTTAACAAAAAAGTGCGTGGGGGGGGGGGGAGGAAATGCACATGAAGCATATCTGACTCAAAACAGAAGACAGTGGCACAACCAGGAACTTGTGGTGAAGATTTGTTACACCCCTTTTAAGATGTTTTGTTTTTGGAAAAGGGAAGCAATGGCACAGTAAGTATGCTGTCTCTAACTTCATAAAGAAAGAGTACTTGAAGAATCTCCCTCAAAAAGTCACTTTTATAACAATGGGTCCAGAAGTGGATCAGTTCTGGAATGGCTGTTGGATCCATGACCTGGGGAGGAGGATTCTATTTAGGGCACCAGGTCACTTATTATATAACTCTCGGACTGCCCACTACTTCAGGACAATGAAGCAGACAAAGGAGCAGCTTATCTCTTATTCCACCCTCTCCAAATCACACCCCCACCAACCTTTTAAGAAAAAAAGAAAGAAAGAAAGATAGATAGCCTGGGATCTACTGGTTGGTTGGATGGTAATAAATATACGTGTAGTGATTATACAGCACTTTTGGAGTTTCCACATTTCATGGGGACAGACACCAAAAACACAAGTGCAGTTTATACCAGGTTTGAATTTTATTTTTGTTGTACATTAATGCTGTCAAGAGACTCCATTAAAAGTTACAATAATTTGGTTAAAGATGAGTCTCCTTAAGATTACTCTCTAAGAAATTTTTATGTCAATCTTCAAAAATTCTGGAAAATGAATGAATACTTATGACAGAGCTTGAATAATTTACCAGTCACTTATTAGCCAGAAGACTAGACCCGCCAGCCAGAGGTGGATGTGAAAGATGGGTGTGCAGAGGTTTGTGTGCTTACTGCTCATAGCTTTCCCAAACAGTAGCAGAGTGAAACTGATGAGATAGTTTTGCACTACTTGCAGAACGAACAAGACATAGCTGCTATTCACAACCCTGGGGCAGCACTGAAAACTATGATCCACAGTAAAAGTTTTTTATACTGAGCAGAAAATGATGGCTTAGGCCCATTTTTTCCTCCATGGAAAACTTCTCTCTTACTAAGTAATCAGTCGGTAAGTGTATTTTTTCCAAACACTTACTTATGATGCTAAATGCAAGAACAAATTGACCAACTAACACAATTTACAAAACCCACTGCAAGAAACAGAAAACGTTTTGCTCTCAGAGATATTTTGTTCTTGGTTTAAACAAATCACCTATATGGAACATAAAAAAAATTGCAAACAAGGCATAGTCAATTTGTCACAAATACCACACTGAATGCCTACTATATTAGCAACTTCCCTGCATAAGTTATGTATTTATGAGCTGTTAATTACAGCCAACTAATTGTCTGGCTCTTCCACTCATTAGGTCTTTATTTACAGAATGCTCATTGACAGATGAATATGACCAGTTTGGGATTTTTTTGTTTACCCTTAATTACTCCCCAATCCCCACATGAAGGAATCCTTGTCTAGCTATCCTCCAGCTGCTCTGACCTGGAAAACATACTCAGACTGTTCAGTCATGGCTCTGAGTATCCAGAGCTAACCCCACACTCAGATTGTATCTGTCATTTCAGAGCACTTCTTTTATATGGTCTCCAATTGGCCACAACCACCAAAACATTCACACAATTTACTTAGGACAGCAGGCAGACACGGTCGCTTTGGCCAGGAGTGAACACCAACTTACTCATCATTGGCACGGAAAGCGATGTGAATACTACACTTCTAAAGAGATAGGAATGAGGAGGAAGAAAAACATCATCTTTATACATGCTGTTTTGGAATGGTTTAGCTACTCTGTTAACACAACAGCAACTAGTGCACTACATGCATAAAGAAATATAATGATACAGCTCCCTATACTTCCATTTGCTGTGATGCATGGAGAGAAACACAGAAGAACAGCAGAGAAAAGCCCAGAAAGCTGCAACGGAGAGTTGCCTTCCCTTGGTATGCTCTCTCGTTCCTGGGAGCCTGCAGGAAACTCCATTCCATCACAGGGCTGCCAAGAGGATTCAGGGGGCCTGGGGCAAAGCAATTTCGGGGGCCCCTTCCATAAAAAAAGTTGCAATACTACAGAACACTATATTCTCGTTGGGGCCCCTGCGGGGCCCGGGGGAAATTGCCCCACTTGCCCCCCCCGCCGGGCGGCCCTGTTCCATCCCCATAGCAAATCTGTATGGATGGCCTAACTCCCAGGGAGGGATGAAATGCAAGACATGTCCAGGAATATACTGCCATACTATGGGAGTTAAGGCTCCAAGAAGCAGTATTAACCGCCATTCCAACATGTCCACTGTGCGTGTGCTTGTGTAAAAAAAGTGAGGAGGGGATATGGTGCAGTGGCGATTTGGCAGCCACACATTCCTGCCTCCAGCAGGTGTCATGATGCTCAAATTAAGTGCTTTTGATAAGCATTAAAATAGCTATTTAAAAAGAAATGGTTTCAAGCTTAGGATTTGGTATTCGACTCCATCACCATAGCAATTAGGAAAAAAAACAAAAACCAAGAACTCATCTCCAGTAATGAAGTCAGTATGAAGTCAGACACAACAACTTCACTAAATTGGGTGAAACAACATGGCTGCAACTGACGTCAAAACAGAATGGGATATTATCCTATTGAGGTAATAGCAAAATTAAGTTCCTTAAATGAAACTATCCCTGTGTCACAAACCCTATTTGTTTAAGCAGGGGAAGTGTACAACCAGACCTTATGCACTGATTAAATGAAACCCAGGACAGTCCTAAATTTAAGAACTGGGTTTTATCCTGTCATTTACAGTATATTTTTTAGTTAAAGGTTAAATTAGCAATTCTTGTTGCTCTCGCAAATTGAATACTATTGCCTGAAGCAAACATTTTCCTTCTAAGGCCTTTCTCCTGCAAACAGTTGTTCATTGAGTTCAGTGCCTCTACACAAGTCACATTACCCACAGGCCTAAGCGTTTCAGGTCCTAGCCTTTAGACTGTAAGCTCTTCAGGTTTGAACCATGTTTAGCACACTTTAGAAAATATTTATTTAGATTTAAACAATAAACATGCACACAAGAGCTCTAGGCACCTTAACAATTAATTAGGCTCCCAACCACATAACATTGACCAACGGGGGGGAAAACACATACAGGTAACAAGTAAGTTCAACCAGCCAACAAAACAAAACCAAAGCCAGCCCATTTGGCTGATATGGGATTGGAGGCTCTCTCTGTTGAAGAACAGCATCCTCTTCCCTTCCATGGAGTCCCTATTGGTGGTGGGGTGCAGGGCCAGGCTGCAGGTTCTAGCGTGCAATAAAACCTGCGCTGCAAGGACTAAATTCTGCTCGCCTTATTCACATAAATAGCCCCAGGGAAATCAATGGATCTACATGCACAATGAAGATAAGCAAAAGAACATGACTGGCCTTAAGACTGTAATATTTATATTTCTTCTGCCACCCTCTTCTTAGCCCTCCCCCACTTATAAACAGGTGATAAGTAAAAACTAACATATTGCACCATATGGCAAACCCATAATCTAATCCTGACTGCAATTCGAGAGAGTTTCCGTGTAACTGTTTCCAGTTTCTCCTTCCCTCATAAGAGAAGAACTGCCTGAATTCACATCCCTCACTAGCAGCATACACAGTTTTTGCAAGCTTGCTTGGATGCCTAACCAAGCCAGAAAAAAATCTGTTCAGTATGTGCTGCATAAGCAAAAGAAATTACATCCTTGAGCATCTGCAAGGAGAGATATGGATCCTTAAAAACACAAATTAATGAAAGTGCCAGTGCGTTACTAACACACCAGTTCCTGCACTGATTGTACTTCATGGAGCCAAACCAAGAAAAATAATTCAAAGACATTGTTATCCGCTCCCTGAAAAGTTTAAATTTGCAAAGGTTCACATATTTAAAATGAAGTGGTAGAATAAGCAGTATGCTGTGGTTTTAATTACACTGCATAATAACAGACCAATAAAGCAGATTTTTTTTCTTCTGTGGGAAATAAACTAAACAGCACCACCAAGCAATTATTTCTGAAAACCCTCTGCACCTCTTGTGCCTTTCACGTAGCTACACATCAACACATTTTATAAGGCAACAGATTATCAACCAGTAGTACTTATGTTGACAGTCTAATTCAGATATCAACAGCTGACATCCACTACACAGTTTATTATTCACTTTTGAAGAAAAATCCATTTCAAGACACAGCTCAGAGGGATGGGGACGGTAACACACAAAGGACTCTTTCTATTCCCTTTTCCCTTGCCACCATGATCTCAAGATTATACAGAGATTTCCTCCCCACTCCCACTCACAAAACTACAGGGCCCAATCGATAGCCGGTGGAGCGGGTCTTTCACTTGCTCACCCACAGAAGATGGGCACAATATAGAGCAGTTTAACATTTCTTCTGAGTGATGACACCTTCTCAGAAGGTTGATTATGTGAACAATATTTGTATACAAAAACATCTGAAAGGGTCTAGGCTGTAACTTGAGTTTAGAACCTTCAGACTAGCTAAAGCAAAGCTAAAACCTCTTGCTATAATTAACACCTATTTCATTGCTAAAGTATTTATAGACTTCTTTCTTAGAATTCCCAGATATCATTCAATTTAAGGTAATACAACAGTACTAGCAGACAACAGTTGTATTACAACAAGAATTATCCCACAGAAATAGAGCATTCTACTGATGTTTAGGTTATGTAAGTACTACTAAGATGCTTACAAGACATTTTTTCCCCTATTACTTGCATATATAGACATATTCTGTGACTTCTGGATTTAACCATTTTGGCCACATTTAAATTTTTAGCTATGAGAAATTACCCTTCTGAGTTCTCCTGCAGTATAATCTTTTTGTAGCCTCTCTCTGGTTACGTATTAAAAGTTATGCATACGTATGTACCAACCTTAAAAATTTCTGACTTTATATGTAATGTTATCTTGTAGCCTTCCTACATCATCTCTCACATTTCTGCTTTTTAATCTAGATCACAGTTACATTATAACTAAATATTTTAAAAAATCCCTTTGGCACAACAATTTTGAGCTAGTACTATTACTATGCAATTAAGATAAACCTGACAGCTTTGAAGGGAAGAAGTAAATTTCTCAAAGGAATATCAGATGTTACAAATTTCTAGAGGGAAAATAAGTGACATTGCCTGCACAGTTTCTGTACATCAACCTGTTAAGAAGAGTTTCCAATTCTCAAAACCATCACTGAAGGTCAAACTCTATTTGTTAGCAAAGCTTAATCTGTTCAAATATCCTTTCACCATGTTCCGAATAAGAGAATGCAATATAGTTACTATAAGTCGATACTCAGGAGATGGACATTCTTTGCATTTTTAGAGAGGAATATTTTTGAAGATTTGCACAAAGCATGTATCACGAAAGGAGATATTTGCCTACTTGTAACAAGCAAACTAACATCACAACAAAAATTTGTTTTCACACGGTCTCCAGAAAGACTATTTGCTCACATTACTGAATACAAAGAGATAAAATAGTGTCTTCTTAGGCTACCTCTACACTAATAGTGCTACAGTGGCACACTGCACTGATGCAGCTGCGCCACTGTAGCGCTTCTGGCTACGATGCTCTAAGCCGTCAGTTTAATTACACCACGAGAGGCAGTAGCTATGTCGATGGGAGAGTGCTGTCTACACCACCGCTTAGCTCGGTATAACTTACATCGCTCAGGGGTGTGGATTATTCACATAGGGATATGGTTATACTGAAGTAAGTTCTAGTGTAGACAAGGTCCAGATGTGCAAACAAAACACCACGATAAATAGACAACTACTTGTTTTCTCTTTCATCATGTAGCAGACTGAAGATAAGGTTATAGATAAACTTCACTATAGTCACTGATGAATTATCAGACATCTTGGGTAAATTAAAAATAGCAACAGTCAGCGGTGATTCCTCCTCATTTCATGAACCAATGAGCACATATAGCCTGATTTTCAGACACACCAAGGACAGACAAATCTAACTGACGTCAATGAGACGGGCAGACACTCAGCACATATCTGAATCACACCCATACCTTCTTGGGAGTTTTAAAACTGAAGTATTTCTTTTTTCTGACCAGCCAAGAATTTTTGGTTTGTACATTAAATTAATAGAATGACACACTGTTTTTCTCCAGTCTTCCCCCCCTCCCCCAAGTGTAACACAAGGCAGTTACTTTTAAATAAAGTATATTTTATTTACCTTACCAGGGGGGCGGGGGAGGCATTTCCTAGTAGATGCTTATTAGGCACCTGCTACTTTATAACTTTAATCCTATTACTTTTTTTAAAATATTTGTTTTATTTTAAAAATTATTGGGATAAAAAAAGCCTTCATGCACAAGGAGTATTCACAAATTCGTGTTTGACAACTATAAAGTCTTATGAAATAAATCTTATTTAAGTTATTTTGTCAGTTTTTTTTTTTTTTAAACATATTGCAATACCAATGCAGTTTCTCTCTCTAATCTAGAAAAAGAAGTGACATTGTAACAATCTAAGGCAGGGGTCGGCAACCTTTCAGAAGTGGTGTGCCGAGTCTTCATTTATTCACTTTAATTTAAGGTTTCACGTGCTGGTAATACATTTTAACGTTTTTTAGAAGGTCTCACTCTATAAGTCTATATATAGACTAACTAAACTACTGTTGTATGTAAAGTAAACAAGGTTTTCAAAATGTTTAAGCAGCTTAATTTAAAATTAAATTAAAATGCTGATCTTAAGCCGCTGGCCTGCTCAGCCCACTGCCAGCCTGGGGTTCCGTTCACCTAGGCTGGCAGCGGGCTGAGCGGGGCCTGCGGCCGGAACCCCGGCTGGCAGGGGGCCGGCAGCCAGAACCCCAGGTTGGCAGCGGGCTGAGCAGAGCCGGCGGCTGGGACCCCAGATGGCAAGGGGCCGGCAGCCAGAACCCCAGACCGGCGGCGGGCTGAGCGGGGCTGGCACCCCAGACCAGCAGCGGGCCGGTCTGGGGTTCTGGCTGCCGGCCCCTTGCCAGCTGGGGTCCCAGCCGCCGGCCCCACTCAGCCCGCTGCCAACCTGGTGCTCAGGGTGGGGGGTGCAAGAGTCAGGGCATGGGGTGTGGGGCGCTGGGTATGTGTGGGGAGTGCAGGAGTCAGAGCAGGGGTGTGTGGGGGGGCTGGGTATGTGTGGAGGGTGCAGGAGTCAGGGATGAGGTCCTGGGGGGGATGCAGGGAGCTGGGGTGCCAAGCGGCTCACGGCAGGGGGCTGCTCCTACCCCCCTTCCCCAAGGCCCCGCTCCTACCCCCCTTCCCCGCCTCCTTACCGGTCTGAGCAGCGAGGGTGCTGGGCTTGCTCTTCTCCCCTCCCTCGCAAGGGCCATAGGCAGCAGGGAGGCGGGGCTCCACGCAGCACGCTGGGGGAAGAGGCAGGGGAGGGGGAAGCTTGGCTGCCGGCGGAGCCTGCTGTACAGCAGCAGCCAGTAGGAGCAAACTTGCTTCTGCCCCCTGCCTCTGCCAGAGAGAGCGGTAGGCGGAGAAGAGCGGGCTGGGTTGGGCAGGATTTTTAATGGCATGCTGCTGCCTGCCAGGGTCTGGCTCAGCCCGCTGCTGGGGTTCGGCAGCGGGCTGAGCGGAACCCCAGCAGGCAGCAGCGTGCCATTAAAAAAAAAAAAAAATCGGCTCGCGTGCCATCTTTGGGATGCGTGCCATAGGTTGCCGACCCCTGATCTAAGGGCTTGTCTACACATACAGTGCTGCAGAGTGCGTGTGGCGAAGATGCTCTATAATGACGGGAGAGAGCTCTCCCATTGGCATAATAAAACCACCTCTCCCGCTGACATAGCACTGTCCACACTGGCGCTTATATCAGTGTAACTTATGTCGCTCGGGGGAGGGTGGTCACACCTGAAGCCTGGTCTACACTGGGGGGGATCGATCTAAGATACTCAACTTCAGCTACGAGAATAGCGCAGCTGAAGTCGACGTATCTTAGATCAACTTAGAATCACTTACTTTGTGTCCTCACAGCGTGGGATCGACGGCCGCTGCTCCCCTGTCGACTTTGCTTCCACCTCTCGCCGAGCTGGAGTTCAGCAGTCGACGGGAGAGCGACCGCGGATTTACACTACATGCGATAAATCGATCCCCGATAGATGGATTGTTACCTGCCGATCCGGCGGGTACTGTAGACATACCCTGAGTGACATAAGTTATGCCGACATAAGCTGTAGTGCAGACATAGTGTCGTTTTTTGGGGGATTTCAGAAAAAGTCATTATAGGACAATGCATCAAATCACACCCAATTTAGGTAAATAGGGATATAGCTATAGCTGTACTCTTGTTTCGGTAAATTGTCACTATAATTAGTTAAGCAATACCTCTGCTATTGAAACAACTTCCATCAACAAAGACAAGCCTATATTTATGGAGGCAAACAATTTTGATAAGTCCATTATTAAAGTTTGATCGGCAGTATTAAAAAAAATAATCTCATAGTAAGCACGCAATAATTTGGCAAACTCATACACCAACAAAAGCATTGGAACTGGATAAAAGTAAAGACACTACAGAAGAGTATTTAAAATGCATGGTCACACAGCTTGCAACTGCAGGCAGAATTTAAACGAACAGAAAAGCTTCAGTAAATTTGTTGCTCTTTCACAATAATCTGCATCCTGGCCAGAACTGAATCTGCATCAGCCTTATGAAATGTCATGGTTAGATGATTGATTACTATGTTGCTTATCCCTTATACAGATGTCATAAGCAAGCTTACTTAAATTTGTATTACAGAAAAAACTTTTGTCTAAGTAATGCAACATTTGCAACAATTGAGAGCAGAGTTTTTTTAATAGAAATTTCTGATAAAAACAACAATTGATCTGGACCTCTCCCAAGATTGTTGTACATGTACACACGCTTAGGATAATACCAGATTAGCTAACACGCACAGGAATAAATCATGTACAACTGAGACAATTACAGGGGACCCCATAAGTATCAATACTTCTGGGGTCCTTTATTTGCATTTCCCCTCCCCCCCCCAGGATAAAAATACACCAGTAGGCTGATGAAGCAAGTTTACTATTCTTGGGTAAAGGCACTGTGGTCAGTAGTAAACAAACTAAGAAGTGTTTCTTCCGCCAGGCATATTGCTATTCCTTACATTAGCTTAAAACATCTATGGATTTTATGACAAGCCAAGATGGTTTTAAATTGAAACTAATAAAGGAGGTTTAACTTATGCAATGCATTTAGCAATACATTTTTAATGGATCTTCCTCTTTAAAATAGTAACACGATTTTTATTTTGTAATACTTCTGACAATAACTATCTGATAAAAAGGAAGAATCAAAGTATTTTACAAGTAAAAATAGAACACTGAAAGAGTCCTTAATTTCAAACTCATTCAATGAACCTCAGAGCGTCTATACAGTGCCTTCTCAAAAGGTGTTAGAGGTACTTTATGATCCATATAAATAAGCACACCATATTCCATTTGAACTAGAGTGCATTCATTCACCTATCTTATTTGTGACTGCCACACACACTACCTCTAAATAAGGGGAGAAATGGGGTGGCTTTTTGCAAGACTACAGCCTCCAGCACTGCCAACCCCCAGTGTTAAAAAACTATGAGTCAAGCCCCAGTCATATTGGTTTAAAAATAATAAAAATGGGGTCGTTCCTATTTGCCTTCTCGTTTTTGATTCACATTTGCAAGCTTTTATTTGCAACCATGAGGCTGAAATCTTATTTAAAAAAAAAACAAAAAAAACACTGAGATTCTCACATAACTCCAGAAACCAGCGTTATAAGCAGAAATACCAACAATCTAGAGACTCATGATTAAAAAGACAGAAGAGTTGGCAACTCTGAAAGTAGTATAGATCTGGGTCTCTAGGAGGTGATGGTGAGGACAAAGTATTGGATAATCAATTCTTATTTTGGCCCATCTAAATAATAAATGTATTTTCTTATTAAACAAAAGTGCTGCAGTGCTTTTATACCCTCTACCACAAAACATTCTAGTCTATTTTGACCATAAGTATGTTTTAATGTAAACAAATATAGTTGAAGTTTTTGAATATAAGTCCTAACACCGGATGATGTTCCTTCAACCTGCCCTGTTTTATTGCATTTAGTTTATGTTACCCTCAAATTTAGTTTTTAAAAATGTAATCCTCTAATTCTTAAAGTATGAATGCAGGTAGACTGAATGCTAAATGATCATTTACATACAGAAAAGTTAGTGGCAGTATGCAATACATAGCTGAAAAGTAGATAAAAATGGTAGCATGAGGTTAAAAATGGACAATGTCCAAATTATTTTGTAAACAAATTCAAGTACCTAATTAGTAGCATCTTAATAACTGCTTTTTTTTAAAAAGCATGATATTAACATTTTGCATTTCTCTCTGCTTGAAAAAAAAAAGAAAGAAAGTTAGTTTCACTTTTAGATACTCAAGCTGCAATGTTTGGTTTCCAAGTACAGTAAGGAAAGTTCATTTTAAAATACAATAATTTCCCTGGGAATTAAAAAAAGTCCTAGAAATATTATCTTTGTCTTACATTTTGTACAAAATAATCTGTATTTGGGACCAGATTTTATGCTCAGAGTTTCCCTTTAAAGTAAATGCAAGGAGAACTGCATATTTACCTGGACCATAAAACTTCCCTTGATTGGAGGTTAGACCTTGCTTTGTCCCTGAAAAACCTTTACAACAAAAACCCGATAGAAATCTAGGAGCTCCAAAGGTTTTATTGTGGTGTTTAACATTTACTGTGACTATGTAAATTCCAATATGTGAAGTTTATAAATTAAACTAGTCCATGCTACACCCATTAATGTCTTATTTTTACTAGCCCTGATGGTTACAGCTCAATGCCAGAATACTTCACATGTTCTTGCCAAAAACCACAGGAATCAAGTCAAGTGACTTAATTCAGGCCACACATAATATTTAGACCACACACACTTAACTTATCAGAAGTGCACGGTTTAGCCTCACATAAAAGAACATTTTATGCCTTTTAACGTAAAAGGTATTTCTATTAACGTAATATGGCCAAGCTCTTGTGCACACAATAGAATGAATTAAAGAGATTTGTTCTTTTTAAATACTTGCTTCTATATATATATATATATGGGGGGGGGAAGAACTTTATGCAAAAATTGAATTAATGTGTGTCTGCTGTCTGTGACAATGCAGGAAGGTTTTAAACTAGATAAGATGATCTAGCTAAAAGTTACCTTAAAAGGAGTTCCCTGTATTTTCTACCGAAGTGCCATAAGAAAAAGGCTGATGTTAGGAACACTAGAATTGCCAGCCTGGATCAGACCCAAGGTCTAATCTAGTTCAGTAGCCAATCTAGTGGCCAGCATTAGATGCTTCTGAGGAAGGTGTATCCCCCAGTAAGCAGCTGTGGGATCATTTCCCTCACAGATTAGGTTTCATCCTGGTCCCTAATAGTTAGAGATTGGCTTAAATCCTGCAGCATGAGGTTCAATATACTTTTCAAAATTTGTTAGCACTATCTAACTGTGAACATGTTTGTTTGTGCATACAGAGTACATATGTATTCACATTGACATAACCAGGTTAAGTTATGCCCCTTGCAAAATTTACATTTAAATTGTTAATATTTTGATACTAAAATTATACAATATTTACTCCAGATTCACTGGGCCATTGACAACAAACTGTTTAAAAAAAAAAATCCTGCAGTTCACAAAAGACAAAACACAAAAAGAACCCACACACAACTGACTTCATTTAACATTAAACTGAAGGCTCTTAAAAGTCAAAGAACACTACAAACACTAGCCAACGGTTTGGGCTTGCTATCAAAAAGCTGTGGCAGAAGCTGTGCATTTAGTAGCATTCAACAAATAGGCTTTATATAGACAGTGTTAAACCTACAGCTCTTAACTACTATAAGTCTCCTGATCTGACTTTTCTTTCACTTGGAACAGAATAATTAAACACATATGCCTTGAATCTTCATTAAACAGAGAACAGTTAAAAAAATTAGATGGATTCTCCCATATCTTTATATGCAGAGTACCATTTTGATTTTAGTAAAATAATTAAAGATCACATGACAGATGTACAGAGCTTCTAAAATGCAAAGTGTATTTCTCTCTATATACAAACAATATATTGCAATTTAAGTTACCTGTTTGACTAACATAAGTCAAAGCACAACACAAAATTATTTGAGATCCCTATTTAAAATCTCACACATATACATACAGACTGTTAGATAGATAAATATGAAGTTAGAAGTTATTAAATTAGCAATTATCAAGTTCTAAATTCCTATTAGTTTGAATTATTTAAGACAGCAACATATGATTGTTTAAAGTCACATTCCTTATTTGAATTACACCTACTAGAACACACTGGTATCTTAAAGGAAATAAGAAGGTACAACATGACTATGTATAGGAACAAGAAATTAAATCTGCATGCATTCTCTAGACCTAGGTCAATACATTTTGCTTTAGTCCATAATAATGAATTTCTATATGACATGGAAGTACTACCAGTACCATTTGGAGTCCCTTAACCTATGTTGTATGATCACCTCATTTTACTGTATTCACACTCAGGGTATGTCTACCCTACAGCCACTACAGTGGCACACCTATGGCTCTGCAGCTGTGCCACCGTAGCGCAATAGTGTAGACACTTCCCACATTGATGGAAGGGGTTTTTCTGTCATTGTGGGTAAACCACCTCTCCAAAAGCCCAAGCTAGGTAAATGGAAAAATTCTTCTGTTGATCTAGTCAAGTCTACATAGGGGGTTAGGCTGACCTAACTACATTGCACAAGGCACAACATTTTTCACAGCCTGAGTGACGTAGCTAAAAAGCTAGGACTAAGCCTCACACACAAGCCCCCCCCAATATTATAATACTATTAATAGGGATATTAATCACGAGATTCCTTTAACAATTTATGATGGCTATTGGCCAGCTTGATAGTCATTCACAAACACACTGTACATTCTTTCAGCATCTACTGTACCTGCCAAGTTCTTCTCCAGTCTCATAGTAATCATCCAGGTTCTCCTGCCTGAAGACAGTCATGATAGCTGTCACCCTTCAGAAAAACCCAGCCGACTTCAGCACTTTTTCCTTCCAGCTCATCACCACATCTCTGTAGTATCCAATGACACTTCATGCACTACTGTGCGCCCTGGAGAGGGGAGAGGTAGGTGAGCGCCTGGGTTTGTAAGAGGGCGGGTGGTGCATATCACACACACAGACTGACAGTAGCAAATCTCCCAGCTAAGGTTACACAGAAATCCCCACGGGGATTTAAGGGATTAATCACAAAGCGCGTGTGGCCCTGAATCCCTCGCTCTGCTCCGCGCAAACCAGAAGGGGCCAAGCCCCGCGCCCTCTCCCACACTCCCCCGGTGCGGAGCTGAAGAAGGAAACCTACGAACCGCGCCTCCTAAGCCCCGGCTGTGCGGCGGGCACATGGGCAGGAGCCAGGAGGAGCAATGCAGCCGGCAGCCTCCTCGGCTCTACCCTCTGCTTCTCCCCGCTCCTTCCTCCCCTGCGCCTTCTCCCGCCGCGGCACCCAGCTGCTCCCGGGCAGGCACTTCCCCGCCGCACGGCCGCCACATTCCTCAGTGACTCCCCCTCCGTTACCCGGCCAACGAGGACGTGCTGCCAGGCGGAGCCGCCGGGGCTACCGCGCCTCCGTACACGCCAAGCTAGCAAAGGCGAGGGGCGAACCCGCCCAGGCGGCAGGGACTCCGGGCATCCCCGCGAGCCTCCAACGCACCTGATTCCCGGGCGGGGGACAACGCCTCTTGCGTCTAGCGGCAGGAGCCTCGGCCTTTCCGCACCGCGCAGCCAGCAGAGCTGCCCGAGGGGGGAGCCCCCCTCCCAGCCCAATCGTGGTGCGGCAGGGGGAGGGGACGCGGCCGCAGAGCCCGCAGCGCCGGGAGAACCCGCCCGCCTCCCCCAGCGCCACTCACTGCCGCTGCCGGGGGCTCGCCGGCAGGAACTGGGACGCGGCGCCGACCTCCCCGCTGCCCGGCGTTCGTTGGAGCAGCGCACAAGGGAGCAGCGCAGGGCTGGGGAGCGGGGCTCCGCAGCGCGGCCAATGAGAAACCACCCGCCACCCCCCTTCCGCCGCCTTCTCCTCCCCTTCTGGCCGCGGCCTGCCCCGGCTGTGGGGCGGGACCGCTGCTCGCTCACAGGTGCACGGCCAAGGTGCGGGAGGCGCCGGCTCTGGGGCCCTGACTCCCGGACGGGAGCCGGGCGCTGGGGAGGCAATAGCGCGGTAGAGCAGGTTCCTTGCGCCGCAGCCCGCTAGGATGAGATACGGGTGGGACTGTGGAGCAGAAAGGACCCCCAAAGAGGACTGTGGAATCCCGGGGCGATTGAAGCGAGACTCGGCTCCCCGTGCTCGGCGGTGGCTGTTAACTCTCCTCTTTAATTCAGTGGCGGGGCTGCCCTTCGAATCAGCTTCTATGGGGCAGGTACAGAAACCCCATAGAGAAGTTCTCCCTGTCTCCTGCCTTCTCTGGCCCACTGGAAGAGAGAACCTCTCGCAGATCCACTTGCCTTCCTCCCAAACCCCAGAAACCCCCTTCCCCACTTAGTCCTCAAAGCATTTCAACCTGCATCCGAGCCACAGGGTGTATGGGACTGTGGAGTGACCGTGATGGCAGGGCAAGTTGTTGACCCTCCTGAGAGCCAGGTGATGAGCAGCCCTTGCATGGGCACAATGAGGGAGCAGGGACCTAAGGAGTCTTCTCCTCCTATACCCCCACCCCCACCCCTTTGCATGGTCCACACAATGGCTAATCAAAACAGCAGCCTATCTGCAAGGATTGCTCACCTTCTACTGTCCCTGTAAAAGTTATCACCCCAAAGGAGATGGCGATGAGGCAGAGCCATGCAGGACTCTCCCCTGCACCACCCCACAGAATGGGGCTGGTACACACAAGTGCCCTATATTAGTACACATCCCCCATACACAAAAAGAGCAGCCACAGGCAAGATTACAGTTCCCGAGGCACAATCTCTCTTTGTAAATTGTACCTGCAGTAGTGGTGTGACTCTACAGCACCCTTTCTGCAGGGCTGTGTCCAAAATACTCAGAGCCAATGCATCAGTAATAAAAATCATACAGCATCTGGCACAAAGTGGAACACACAGTGTCCACCCTACGATGCCTCTACTGCATCCGCCAATTTCAAAGATGGGTAAGTATTATTTTGGCTCAGTGGTGTGGATGTCTGATGAAAGTATGTGACCATCATGCAGTAGTAACTAGCATTTTTCCCCTGTAATATATTTAATTGGGTTTGCAGGGCCTCACATACTGTATTTGATTTTCCTCAACTCTCCCCCTATTTACACACACCATTGCCAAGTTTTCTGTTTTGGAAATTTTGGTGTCTATTTTTCAGTAGTAAATTGGCATGGCATCATGCCAGGCAAGAAGTTTACCCACAGCTGAAACTTTTGAGTCAAATTCATCAGTACAAGTTGCTACCATTTCCTGCACAACCCCTGGTGTACAACCCCCAGGGAACATATGACTCTGAGTAACAAAACCGCTTATAACTTCCCTCTGAACTATCAGAACTCTCAGAAAAAGAAGTGCTCATCAAAGGTGAAGAAAAGTTCAACACAGTCATGTGTCTGTACACATACTTAATTTAGCACCTGAGGCAACCTGGCCTACTTATACTATAAATGGGTGTTGAGAGTAGGAGACCTGGATTTCGACTTTACCAGTCAGTTACTGTGTGACTTTGGGCAAGTATTTAAACTCTCTGTGCCACAACTGACCTCATTGTCCAAATGGAGATAATATAATTGAATGGATCCCTCAGTTTCAAATCATACAGGGCCCTTGCCAAAGAGTGGAAGGGTGTGGACTTTTCAGACAGAAAAGAGCTCAGAAATGTATGCTGAGGATTCCTAATATATTGTAACCAACTGTGAAGGAGCACAGTACTGCACTTAATCTCCAGCACATCATCTATGGCTTTCATCTCTCTGTAATGAATGTTCAAACTCTTGACTTCTATGTTTTGCTGCACCTCCCCTCCCGGTGGATCCTATGATTTAGTACATACACTCACTCACTCACTCATGCCCGTCAGCCCAGTCGGGGTATGGGCCGCCAACCACAGATCTCCAGAGTCCTTTATCCTGGGCCATTTGCTCTAGCTGGTTCCAGGTATAGCCCATTTTTATGCTATCAGCCTGAAGGTCGCGTCGCCAGGTGTTTCTTGGACGGCCTCTTTTCCGCTTGCCTTGGGGGTTCCACCGCAATGCCTGTCTAGTGATGTTGGTTGGCTGCTTGCGTAGTGTGTGTCCTATCCAACCCCACCTTCTCCTTCTAATTTCTTCCTCTGCTGGAAGTTGACGGGTCCTCTCCAAGAGGTAGATGTTGCTGATGGTGTCTGGCCAGCGGATCTGGAGAATGTCCGGAATACAACAACAGCTCTCCTGTCAACAATCGTCTTTGTCCAGCTTGCGTCCATCTTGTCTCGCTAATGCCTAGTAGGGTCAAGTTGTTGCTCCTCATCTCTGCTGCGACCTGCGCTGTCTTTCTTGACTCGTACATGGTCCTCACGTTCTATGTACCGATGGTAATCCTCCTGGTTGCAAGAAGGGTAATCGGCTTAGTGGCTTCCTCACGACTTTCACCACCCAGCGTCATGCGTCTTCAAGTTGAAGACCCTTCTTTTTCCAGGCTAAAAGTCTCTGTTATCTCTATTGTTGGCCAATGCATCAGTAGTAAAAATCATACAGCATCTGGCACAAAGTGGAACACACAATGTCCACCCTACGATGCCTCTATTGCATCCGCCAATTTCAAAGATGGGTAAGTATTATTTTGGCTCAGTGGTATGGATGTCTGATGAAAGTATGTGACAGGTTAGCAGGTTGATTTTTTACGGGGTGGAGTTGCTAGCCCCACGCCCAACCCTCCTCCTTTATCCTGACTTGGGACAGGCAGATGGCCCCAAAGGACCTCTCTGGTGGAGTTTTAGTACATACAGTCAAACTTTTAAAAAGTTCATTGCTGTTTTAGAGATATTCTTGATGCTTACAATGGGGAATATCATTAGAGCCAGCAATATCTCTAGAACTGGAATGTACTTTTAAAGTACACCCAACCCACAACACTTATGAAAAAATAATTAAACATATGTTTCTGCTCCTTCTGCGTTTTCTACCACAGCAGACAAATGTGGTCCTGAGCTAATAGAAAGATACATACAAAAAGTAAAAATGGTATTTTGTATGAATTATTGCAAGTGTTAATGCTGAAACTTTTTTTTGTTATAAAACCCCATTTTTACTTGTTTGGGATGTATTTGGTAAAAAGGGACAACATCAACTTGAAATTTAGTCAGTTAAATGACAAACATTTAAAAGTCGTTTGGGGTACTACACTTGTCACATAATACTCCTGTCAATGTGGTTTACAATCTCATTTTCTTTTTATTTTTTCTCCTTTTTTTGCTATGTGAAAAGCATACACCAAAAACAGAAACGGAATAAGGCCCTGATTCAGCAAAACATGAGTAATTCCTTTGATACTTATTGCTGAATCAGGGCCTTAGGATCAGTGACATTGACTGTATGCAAAATGTTGTCAAATACTCAAAACAAACAAACTGAAAAAGAGAAAACACCCTCCCCTCCCCACCATAATCTCTCAGTTATAGTAACCTTAGGTGTTTATTGTAACAATGGTAGGTAAAAGTTTTGGAGAGAGAATTGTGGTTTTTAAGTTGATTGTGTCCTGCTAAGTATTTTTAATGGAGTGCCAGATGAGAAATTATTATGGTGGTTGGAGGGATCAGCTTTGTTTACAGGTGAAAGCTTCAGAATTGCTTAAAAAAACAGACAAGTCAGTAGGTCCAGCCAGCAACACTGATTTGACCAAAGAGCTCTGCTATTGGCCCAGTCTTGTATGGTAATATGGCAACAAAAGTTTAATTTCTACTGCTACACAGGCCTAGAAAAGAGCAGCATAGAACAATAAATAAATTGATACAAACAATAATACCTTTATAATGGTGCCCTGGATCCCAAAGCATTTCACAAATATAAACTAGTTGTATTTAAATGAAAGGATGACTGCAACCACCACTGAAATGTAATTACTTCTGGGGTGAAGCATGCAACTTCTTAACAGCATGCAGATAGAAGCACTACTCTAAATATATAAGGTCCACTTCTTTTGTAACTTATACCAGTTAAACAGCACTATGGGTCTGACTGTCCATTGCTGTGTTCCTGGTGTAGATATTTACACCTGTGAAAAGCCGGTGTGAAATGCTAACATTCTTGTCTAGTAGCGATTTAAGACCAGTTTGCTTTGTTGTAAATGAATGACTCCGCAAGATGTAGGGAATGAGAATCAGGGCCTTTGACTCTATTGATTTCAATTGAATTATTCCTGACTTACACCAACATTGGGGGGGGGAGGGATAGCTCAGTGATTTGCGCATTGGCCTGCTAAACCCAGGGTTGTGAGTTCAGTCCTTGAGGAGGCCATTTAGGGATCTGGGGCAAAAATCTGTCTGGGATTGGTCCTGCTTTGAGCAGGGGATTGGACTAGATGACCTCCTGAGGTCCCTTCCAACCCTGATAATCTATGATTCTATAAGTGGGAAGAGAGTCAAGACATTGGCATCAGTAGAGTGAGAGAGGAAGGCTGCTTGCTTGAAATACCTGTGCATTAAGGTAAACAATAATTCCTGTGATATATAAATTTTTATGGAAATCCTGATCTTTGTATATGTTACAGGGACCTCTTGATGCCAACTGGCAGTGGGCACAAGTGCATAAGGGGACAGGGATCTCTTTAGTCTGGTATCTACATATTGTTCGCCAATGAGTGTCATGTAAAGTCTCTACTGAAAGCCTGTGTGACCCTGGTCCTCATAATCATTGCAAAATGTATGTACAGATAAGATGTAAGGAATATATATATATTCTTAAGGTGTGTGATTTAGGATTGGTCACTAGAAGGTGATAAGCAAGTTTCTTGCAGGCAGGAGACACTAATCTACCTGTCTGGCTATATGCTAATTCAGTATTGTATGGTTCACAATGGACAGTCTGAGCCGAATGCTAATGAGAGATTATGGAATCTTCAAGAGAGGACATTTACAAGAAGAAATAAACCAGCAGGAGGGACCCTGTTTGCAAGTGAAGACAATGGATTTTTGAACATAGGTACAGGGACTCACCTTGCATTCTTCACCGAGGGGACAAGCTGCCCACTGGCTTGTCTTATGAATGGAGAATCACAGCTGGTCTGGCACTTTGATGCTGGCAGAGAAACTTTGGGTGAGCTAATCGTTATGAGACAGGGGAATGTCTTGTCTCATTTAGGCTCCAGAGTGTATTTTGATTTTATTTTAACTGTAACCGTTTGTTTTCATTAACTCTACTTGCTTCTTCTCAAATCTCTTTTTGTTAAATAAACTTCTTGTTTTTACTGTAAACATATCTAAGTGCTGTGTGTGGAAGAGACTCAGCTGCCAGGATCTATTCTGGTGGGATCTTTGTACTCAGAATGGCAAATAAATCTCTGAATAAATATACAGCCATAGATCTGCCTCTGGTAGAGGTGCAGATTCAAAGCAATTTCACTGCTGAAACATAACCAATATAAGTTTGCAATTGACTTGAATAAGAGCAGAGATGCACTGGGAGCTACAGCATTTCTCCAGGTCAATATCTGGAACCACATGAAAAACAGAAGAGTGAAATATCAAAAACTTTCCCCATTTCATAACAAATAATAGTTGCATTTGGGGGGTAAATCGTGCTTCCATTGACTGTCTCTCTGTAGCAGTTTGTCTTTCTAGATAATCATGTGACCCAATCACCATAATACAGAAGCGCCCATTGATTTCAGTGAGACTAGGATTGGACTGCACATGTAATTTGTCAGAAATACACATTTAAATTATGCAAGATTAATCGAGTCAATAATTACTATACCGGTTGGTTTTACTTCCGAATTGATTTAATATCACATTGGGTGAAATTCTGATCCCAGCAAAGTCAATAGCAAAAACTTCAATGGGGCCAGAATTTCACCTCAGTGTATATTTTTTGTTTATTCCATTACAACTAGTGTAGTAATACATGTGGGCCTGATTATCCTCTCACTTACACAGGTTAAAATCTGAAGTAATTATAGTGAAATCAATGGAATTACACTAGTGTAAAACTGGTGTAAGTGAGAGGAGATGCTGGCCCAATATCTGTAACGAAATATTTTTATATTGATTTGTATCTGTCTGTTCACCATGTCAGGTGGTTCAGGAATTTATTTGCTAGAAGGAGGGGTTAGTATTCTTTTGCTTAAATATTACAGAGAATTCAATCTCAGTTAAAGTCTCTATATCTTCTGGCATTGTTTGGTGACCTAAAAGTTCCATTATCTCTACCTCTCAAGTGATTTATAGCTATCTTCAGTAACATTTATGTACAATTTACACACACAGTTCTGCATAAAATAGGCAAATAGGCACATAAATTTTACTGTTGCAGAATAAATCTCTTCAAGTTTACGCTTCTGACTGTCTGTCATCCAATTAGAATGTCTTCCTTAATTATGATTGTAAACAATATTCATTTCTTGTTAATTAATGTAAAGATTATTAGTTGGACTATTTTTTTCTCGTGAGTGCATTTTACTATATAAAACATTATTCAACATTTTTCATAGATTGGCGTTTATGGTTAACATAATCTTAAAAATATTTTCCCATTATGTACAGTCCACCTTTATTTTCTCAAGGCCTGATCTTGCTCTCATTGAAGTCAACAGAAATCATTAACTTTAATGGGAGTTTAATCAGGCTCTTCGTGCTGATTCAGAGACTTTTCATGACTGTTTAATTTATTATTTAAGAAACGAACGTAGTGCTTCTCAAAGGTGCTAGAATGAAGTTATCTATCTGTCCATGCAACATGTACAGCATTGGCAACTCTGACCCGAAGAGGCTGCTTTAACATCCAGAAACTCATTTATCATCCACATCCATTCAAACCATAGCATTTCTTCTGAGACACAAGGAATCCAGTTGTGCTGATGGCTTTTGTGATCAGGATACCTCTCCATCAGGAACTATAC
This sequence comes from Terrapene triunguis, assembly GCF_002925995.2. Classification (NCBI taxonomy): domain Eukaryota; kingdom Metazoa; phylum Chordata; order Testudines; family Emydidae; genus Terrapene; species Terrapene triunguis. Next base: position 19,892,649 of record NW_020664464.1, on the reverse strand, counting down.
TGAGTACATCACACAGGCCAGAGAAGGGGAAAATGAAGCTGCTGACAAAGAGGAGAAGATCTGTATCTTCAGAAGACAGATCTTTTATTCAGGGCTGTCAATTAGTCGCAGTTAACTTATGCGTTTAATTCAAAAAAATTAATCGCGATTAATCACACTGTTAAACAATAGAATACCAATTGAAATGTATTAAATATTTTTGGGTGTCTTTCTACATTTTCAAGTATATTGATTTCTATTACAACCACAGAATACAAAGTGTACAGTGCTCCCTATATTATTATTTTTTATTATAAATATTTGCACTGTAAAAATGATAAAAGAAATAGTATTTTTCAATTCACCTCATACAAGTACTGTAGTGCAATCTCTTTATTGTGAAAGTGTAACTTACAAACGTGGATTTTTTTTGTTACATAACTGCACTCAAAAACAAAACAATATAAAACTTTAGAGCCTACAAGTCCACTCAGTCCTACTTCTTGTTCAGCCAATCGCTAAGACAAGTTTGTTTACATTTACGGGAGATACTGCTGCTTGCTTAATGTCACCTGAAAGTGAGAACAGACATTCACATGGCACTTTTGTAGCTGGCATTGCAAGGTATTTATGTGCCAGATATGCTAAACATCCGTATGCCCCTTCATGCTTCAGCCACCATTCCAGAGGATATGCTTCTATGCTGACGACGCTCGTTAAAAAAATAGTGCGTTAATTACATTTGTGACTGAACTCCTTGGGGAAAAATTGTATGTGTCCTGTTCTGTTTTACCCACATTCTGCCATATATTTCATGTTATAGCAGTCTCGGATGATGATCCAACACATGTTGTTCATTTTAAGAACGCTTTCACAGCAGATTTTACAAAACGCAAAGAAGGTACCAATGTGAGATTTCTAAAAATAGCTACAGCACTCAACCCAAGGTTTCAGAATCTAAAGTGTCTTCCAAAATCTGATCAGGACAGGGTGTGGAGCATGCTTTCAGAAGTCTTAAAAGAGCAACATTCAGATGCGGAAATTACAGAACTTGAACCACCAAAAAAAAAAGAAAATCAACCTGTTGGTGGCATCTGACTCAGATGATGAAAATGAACATATGTCAGTCCACTTTGCTTTGGATCGTTATTGAGCAAAACCCATCATCAGCATGGATGCATGTCCTCTGGAATGGTGGTTGAAGCCTGAAGGGACATATGAATCTTTAGTGCATCTGGCACGTAAATATCTTGTGATGCCGGCTATAACTGTGCCATGCGAATGCCTGTTCTCACTTTCAGGTGACATTGTAAACAAGAAGCGGACAGCATTATCTCCTGCAAATTGTAACCAGACTTGTTTGTCTGAGCGATTGGCTGAAGTAGGATTGAGTGGACTGGTAGGCTCTAAAGTTTTACATTGTTTTATTTTTGAATATAGTTATATTTTTATACATAATTCTACATTTGTAAATTCAGCTTTCATGATAAAGAGATTGTACTACAGTACTTGTATTAGATGAATTGAAAAATACTATTTCTTTTGTTTTTTACTGTGAAAATATTTGTAATAAAAAATAATATAAAGTGAGCACTGGACACTTTGTGTTCTGTGATGTAACTGAAATCAATATATTGGAAAATGTAGAAAACATCCAAAAATATTTAAATAAATGGTATTCTATTGTTTAAGAGCACGATTAATCGTGCGATTAATCACAATTAATTTTTTTAATTGCTTGATGCCTTACTTGTATTGTATCTGTGCTAAGTTTTTTCACTGGAGTTGGACTCATGTAAGTGATGCAGAATGAAAGTGGCAGACTGGAGAAATCCAGTTCCCAGTATTTTATTCAATAATCAACCTAAAATACTGGTTTAAAAAAAAGCATTTGGTTGTTATACTGAGATGGCTACAAATAAGGCAAGGCAATAGAAAATGGCTAACTTAAAAGATTTATGCAAAGTTTATAAACGTCTAAATGTATCTTTTTATTTATCTCACCTACCACCTGTCAGCCATGTCATAATTAGTTATATTAAAGTCAGTAGCAAGATGTGACCTCTCAAGATGATGTCAATTCCTCATACATAGGAATGTGGCTCAGAGCCCTGAAGAAGCCACAGCTAGTTCAGAATGTAGCCACTCATCTACTTACCAGTACAGGTTACTGGGTATACATCACTCCGATTTGCAGCTCTGAACAGTGGCTCCCCATTGAGGCCCATATTCAGCAAGGTAATTAAGCATGTACCTAACTCTAAGCATGTGAATAGTCTTATTGAAGTCAATGGGACTACTCATGTGTTTAAAATTAGGCATGTGCTCAAGTACATTGCTGAATCAGGACTTGGACACAGAGTCCAATTCCAGGTTGCTGTACTGATTTTCAAAAGCCCGCATGGCATTGGCCCTAGCTACTCAAGGTTTCTTGTCTCCTATGATGACAATCTCCCAAGACAGCTTTGCTTCACTGGAAAAATGAAGCTCTAAACAAACACGGGAAGATTCATATCTTCAGGAGACAGATCTTTCATTGGAGCTGGACAAAGACTATGAAACTCACTGTCAGGTGAAATGAGACCAACTACAGCAACAATTACATTCAGAACTCTATCCAAAACGCATCTCTTTGGGTAATACACCTCTCAAACACATCAGCACTTTATATGTTTATTAAGAAAAATAACCCTAAGTAGAGCAGGTCAAAATTTTTTGAAAGTACATTTTTCTGTCAAAAAATGTAGTTTGGAGATATCCTATCTCCTAGAACTGGAAGGGACCTTGAAAGGTCATTGAGTCCAACCCCCTGCCTTCACTAGCAGGACCAAGTACTGATTTTGCCCCAGATCTCTAAGTGGCCCCCTTAAGGATTGAACTCACAATCCTGGGTTTAGCAGGCCAATGCTCAAACCACTGAGCTATCCCTCCCCCTTAATCAAAATATTGTGATGAAATTTTCAATGTCAAATTTATTTTACTTTGATAAGCAGGGCCGACTTTGGCTTTTTGGCCGCCCCAAGCAAAAAAAAAAAGAAAAAGTGGCCGTGCCGCCCTAGGATTGGGCGGAATGCCGCCTCGTTCAATCTGCTGCCCCAAGCACCAGCTTGCTCGGCTGGTGCCTGGAGCCGGCCCTGTTGATAAGGTCAGCATGTTTCATTTAGATTTTTATATTATATTAAAATATTTTATATTGTATTTATATATATATTTCATACTATGTTTAATGTTTCAACATTATCAAAATGAAATATTTACCTTATTGAAATGAAATGTGATATTGTCAACAAGTGATTCTACATTATCAAAATTAAATGTTTCAATATTTCAAAATTGAATTTTTTTAGAATTTTCATTCTACAGTAAATTTCACATTAGACTTTTCATTCTGATGAGGAATGGAAACAAGCTTTGAAATGTCAGAATTTCCAGTGGAACCAACCAACAAAATCCCAAACACAATCCCCCCAAACCCAAAAAGCATGGCTGGAAGAGAGAAATATTTGTGTGTTAACTTCTAATGATGTTCAGATACCTTGGAGATGTATGACCTTATAAAATCCTAGCGCAACTGACAGGCAGTAATTAAAGACTGAGGCAGATTCTCAGTTGATGCAAATTTGTGTAGCTCTGCTGATTTCATATGAGCTGACTTATTAATTGATTCCTGAACCACTGTGATGGTGGTTGGATTCCTGAACCACTGTGATGTTTGGACACCAGCATAATGTTTATTTTTAATGTATTTTGAGAACACCATTTAGAACCAGATCTTCAGCTGGCGTAAGTCAGACTAGTTCCTGAAGCACTGAAGTCAGTGGAACTATGCTGATTTACACAACTGAGGATCTGGCGCACTATGTTAGAAACAAGTTTCAACAAAGAAGTGTACTATAAAATACCAAAAAGTCCTCTGATTGCTAGTGGGAATCTGGACTCAAACCGTTTGATTCACTACAAGAAAACACTGGGCAAGATTTCCTGAGTAAAACCAAACAAAATATACTTTAAACCTGCAAAACAAAGAGGAAACCCTGGTAGTTTTTATTGTTTTCTATAAAGATCAAAATTTTGTTTAATTTTTATTCCTGCCTGATTATTGACAAACACACAGGCTCTAGGGGAAAATGGAAGGTCCTGTTTGGGTCAGGAATGCCTAATACCAACTGTTTGTACAACACCTAGTAGAAGAGGACCCCCCCAACCTAGTTGTCACCTAGTCATTATGGTATACATATTTATTATTAATAATAATTATTAACAACTATTGACCATCATGCAATACGTGTTGCACAGATTGTTCATATAGCATGCCCTAGAACTCTAGCTCAACTCCACTAATGCACTACTCAGAAAGGCAGGCAGCTCAATATTATCAGTAACATACCATACTATGGAAACAAGTTTACTCAGATCAGGATGCTTCCATGGGTCAGCATGAACTTGCACTATGCTATCTCTATGCCTCTTCTTTTTACACTTCTAAGAAAGGGGCCTGGGACAAAGAGAAACTCTACAGCTTAATAAAAAAAAATGCAGCCATCACCATTTTGCAGTTAAGTTAATAAGAGTGATTTCCATTCATATCCTGCCTATCACTGAAGGATCCCAAAGTATTTTGCAAACATCAGTTAATTTAATTATGCTTCCCTATACCTCTGTGAGGTTGTATGTAAGATTTATTTTGGAAGCAATTATTTTTGCAGATGATGTGTGATCGCAACACTCACTCACTGTGTGTGGCTATAACATAAGCCCTGACCACGCAAAGGGATCCATTCATGCAGACCCTTACATCTGCACAGAGTCCCATTGAAGTTAGCAGGGTTCCATGTGTCCAAGTTGGGGCTTAAGTTAGCCCACACTCTCACATCATCTCCCCTACTTGCATGAGCCTTCCTGTTGTTCCAGGAAGTGTTGTTACTCCATTGTGGAGTAACAACACTCCTAGCAAGCTTGGTAGAACCTGGCTTTGGATTGCTGACAACTTATGGGTGGGTTCAAATCCCATTTGGATAATGTGATAGTAGCACAGTGGTCACCATACCATCTTTGGAAACAGATGCTGGCTATTATTTAACGTACCCATTTTACAGAGGTAGAAACTAAAATTACAGACAGGATGAGGGCCTTATTCTGAAAAAATGCACATAAGGAGCTTTCCTCCCATGAGTAATTTCATTAAGCTCAATGGAACTATTCATGTGACTAAAATTACTCACATGCAGAAGTGTTTGCAGGATTAGTTTGACTCGGGGAAGGTCACACTGCAAGTCAGTGGCTAGGGCAAGAAAGAAGTTGACTCTAAATTCCTTGCTCTACCCACTAGATGAAACAACCTCCATCAGTTCTGTGAGTCAGGGTGCCTGGCTGATGACCATGTGCCCCTAGAGCTTTGCTCCACAAAAATTTGGCATTAAGATCATTTATGTTTCTAACAGTTGTCCCAAATCTTTAGTATCTCTGTAATCCTGGTGGGATTGATAACTGTTTCTGATTTTGATTCTACATTAAATTGGGATTATTAATATTTTATATATTTGTATTGCCAACATCACCTATCCTACCCTAACAGAACATTTACCAAGGGAAGCCTGAAATCCATAAACTCTGGTACTGTACTTAGTAACTGTGTCTCCGTGGTGGTGCTTGAATGTGCATATCTCAGTTTTCGTGACAGATTAGCTCACCCATAAGACATGATTTGATGAGTGTTAAATAGAAAAGAAAAGAGATACAGCAAGCTACATTTGAAGAGAAAAATAGTGAGAGGTGATTTTGCCCTATTAGAGTGTGATAGAGGAATGCTGCTGTAGGCATCTAAAATATTGCCCTAGCTTCAAAGTACTGAGGAGCTAAGGATAGCACTTTGAAAATCATGGTAAGTGACCAAGTATTCAGCAACCAAGCATCCTATCCAGCAATTCAGGAAATGTTCAAAAATGTGCACTGTGCAGATGTTAGTTAAATGCTTCTTACATGGAAACAACATATTTATAAAACTCCTGTTTGACTGTGTTTTGCAGTATTTGCTCACTGTACTTTTGGGCACTAATAAAGTAAACACCCCTAAATATGAATGCACAGTAAATGTGTCTGTATAAAGATGTCATCTAGATGTTCAGGAGATATTGTAATCATGTTTGGCATGTTTCATTCACATATACTCCTCTTGCCTGCAGGCATAGAGCAGATAAAATAAAAGGGAGACATGACGTTTGCCCTCACTTTTGTTTGCACGTAATTCTTTACCCAGGCACTGCAATAGCACACCCAAACCAGACAGTGTATTTGTACATGCAGATGGATAGATAGGTGCCCTGCTAACCATTTGCACTTAGCAAGCGCACAGACATTTTTTCATGTGTGTTTGTAAGAGAGCTTCTGTTGGACGATTATGGGATACTGTATGTTGCTCAATATCATGGATATGATGGCTTCATTCTCCACTGCACTCTGGATCCTTTGCAGTGCTCTGCTGGAAGAAAGTAGTCAGATCTGGCCAGCTGAGAATTGCCCTGGTGTGAGAGAGATGTCAGCTGGTGCAAAGCTGGCATATCAGGCCCACTCAAATTAGAAGTTTAGGTGGGCTGTATTGGGGGCATGGCAGTTGTGTGTTGAGCTCTAGTTATCCCCACCTGGCATACAGTCCCTTTGGCATCATTGCCAGATGGCTTAGGTTAGAGTGGCCCAGAGTCTGCCCCAGCTAACCTAGGGTGGACTTAGATTGCCATCAGAATCAGGGAGCCACAAGAGGTTCCCTGATGGCTCCTCCCTGCTGTGCCAAAAGGAAATGGTGCAGCAGAGAATCTGGGCCAATATATCCATTTCCAAACACATCTTCACTTGATTTATCATTGGATGGGGTCATATGTGAGGCTGAGCAGGTACTTTACCTTATAGATTAATCTACAAGGACTAATAGATGATGATCCATTATTATATTTCAGAGATTTAAAGAGTTGTTTTGTTCCTGTGAAATTTCTGAAACAGAATAGCTGTTGTGTACCTATGTGCTGTGCAACATAATAGCTGCTGTGTACGTATGCACCCAGCTGACTGTGTAGGATTTTAAGTCCTGAGCCTTTTAAGGGCTTTCCTTCTCCAAACACCCTAGAGGCTTGTCAGCTGCAGATATAACATGTGAGACAAGTGGCATTCCCCTGTCATTTATTGTCACAAGAAAAACAAGTTGCTCACTGGAATGGAAAATGCCTACACAAAACTTCGGCCAAGATTTTCAAAAATAGATCCTTCTAAGAGATGGGGAGTGTGGGTCTGAGGTAAGCACCACTTCCTCATGGCCAGTGGTGTCCTAGGCAGGGTTGCCACCAAGAAGTATGGAGAGGCTAAGCCCTGCAGGAAGTCCTGACCTGAGGGACATAAGTGATAACCCAGAGTCCTTGATTGGCTGACCCTCTCCATATAAACCAGGAGGCCATCTCTGGGCATTGTCGGAGCAACATGGATTGTTGGTGTGCTTTTGCCCTAGACCCTGCCTTGCTGCCCTCACCGGGCTCTCAACCTTGCCCTGGCTCTCAACCTCAGCCCAGCTCTCACCTTTATCTTGGTTTGTGTCTTTGTCTTAGGACTGTTGCTGATCCTAGTTCAAGACTCTGGCCTGACCTAATCCTGACTGTCACCTCACACTCTCAATTTGGCAAAGGACTCTGACTTATGGTTTTGACTTGGCCTGGCCTTGAAAGTGATCTTTGACTCTTCAGCCCTGATACAGAGCAACTCACCCCATGCCCACGGGTCAACCATGACCCAGCCCTGACAGATTCCTAAAGTTGGGCTTCTAGGGCTTGATCCTGCAATGGACTGAGCCCTCTGAACCCATCTCAGTAAAGCACTTGCCTCATAATTAGTTTAAGCATGTGCTTATGTGCTTTGCTGGAGTGGGACCAGAGTGCTGAGCACCTTGCAGGATTCAGCCCCTAAATTCGTACTTAGATTCTTAAATAAGTGGGATGATTTTCAAAACTGCTGAGTACCCAGTAGCTCTTATAGACTTCAGTTCCTGGGGAGTAGGCAGAGTTATGCCCACCTATTGACAGCAGGGCTGACTAGTTGCATTGAGGGTAGCATGATGCAAGTTGATCTTTTTCTTAGAACATAATTGTATTCTAGCTGAAAGGATAGGCTGGGAGGTTCTGGATACACTAATTCTCAATATTTTTTGTTTCCCTTTAGAGTATTAAAATAGAAAATGAGTGCCTTTTTGTTATTCTCAGCATAAATGTATAGACACATTTTCTGATAATTACATCCATGATACATTATTTACATGAATATTGTTTAGATAGTAACTTTTTATGGATGTAATGGAATCTAAATGGACATTGGAAAGATCAAAACAGCTTGTTAGCTTTAAATATTGCTAAATTAAGAAAGACATACATTAACATTGATTGTCTTGTACCTGGAACTCTGTTTAATAGCTAATTTAAACTGACAAGCGATGAAAAGCAGGTCTATGCTATGGCTCTTATATCTCTTGATTTTAGGATATTGTGCGGTTGCAAAAAGAGCTAATATATAATACTGTATTGCCAGGACAAGCATGCAATGAAATATTATAGTTTATTCAAGTATAGACATTTATTTTTCATTAGATGAGCAATGTGTTACAATTTTTGTTACACAAAACAAAAGCATAATATAAATAAAAGGTTTAGAGGCAGTACAAGATCTATTCAAAGTTGGTCAGGGCATGTAAAAAAGCAACAATAATGATCTACCAAAGATTATATATTATATAAACAGTACATAATGCTTCAGCCAATTAATGAAAATATAAGAAACAAACTTTCAATAATACACATTAGAAAAATATTTTGAACCAGACCTTCAGCTCATGTAAATCAATGTACCCCCATTGAAGTGTCTGAGGATCTGACCCTGTATGTTTTGCATTTTATTAGGCCTGGTCTACACTAGGAGGTTATGTCGAATTTAGCAGTGTTAAATCGAATTAACCCTGCACCCGTCCACACAACGAAGCTATTTAGTTCGACATAGAGGTCTCTTAAATTCGATTTCTGTACTCCTCCCCGACGAGGGGAGTAGCACTAAATTCGACATGGCCATGTCGAATTAGGGTAGGTGTGGATGGAATTCGACGCTAATAGTTCCGGGAGCTATCCCACCGTGCACCACTCTGTTGACGCCCTGGACAGCTGTCCGAGCTCGGATGCTCTGACCAGCCACACAGGAAATGCCCCGGGAAAATTTGAATTCCTTTTCCTGTCTGGGCAGTTTGAATCTCATTTCCTGTTTGGACATCGTGGTGAACTCAGCAGCACTGGCAACGATGCAGAGCTCTCCAGCAAAGGTGACCATGCAATCTCAGAATAGAAAGAGGACCCCAGCATGGACTGATCGGGACGTCTTGGATCTGATCGCTGTGTGGGGCGATGAGTCCGTGCTTTCGGAGCTGCGATCGAAAAGACGGAATGCAAAGATCTACGAGAAGATCTCAAAAGCCATGACAGAGAGAGGATACAGCCGGGATGCAACGCAGTGCCGCGTGAAAATCAAGGAGCTGAGACAAGGGTACCAGAAGACCAAAGAGGCAAACGGACGCTCCGGATCCCAGCCCCAGACATGCCGTTTCTACGAGGCACTGCATTCCATTTTAGGTGCGGCCGCCACCACTACCCCACCACTGACCGTGGACTCTGAGGATGGAATATTGTCGACGGCCGCTTCCTCAGAGATGTTAGCGGACGGGGAAGATGAGGAAGGAGATGAGGAGGACGAGGCAGTCGACAGCGCTTACAACGCTGATTTCCCCGACAGCCAGGATCTCTTCATCACCCTCACAAAGATCCCCTACCAACCGTCCCCAGGTATTAACCCGGACCCTGAATCAGGGGAAGGATAAGTCGGTAAGTGTATTAAACATGTAAACATTTATTTTGAACACAACAGGAATATTAACAATGGGTTTTTCATGATTAGTTTGCCCTAGGCGCTTAACGTTTAAGTCCTTGGCAGTGCAACTACTGCAAAAGAATCTAACAATGTCCAGTTTATCATGATTAGTTTGCCCTAGGCGCTCTACTTTTTAGTCCTTGCCAGTGCAGCTACTGGAAAATAAGGTCTATATGTCCGGGGATAGAGCTGAAATCCTCATGGGACATCTCCATGAAGCTCTCCTGGAGGTAATTGGAAAGCCTTTGCATGAGGTTCCTGGGGAGAGTGGCCTTATTGTGTCCTCCGTGGTAGGAAACTTTTCCACGCCAGGCTATCATCAAGTACTCTGGGATCATTGCCTTGCAGAGCATGGCGGCATACGGCCCTGGTTTTTGCTGGCTTTCACGCAGCATGCGTTCTTTCTCTGTCTCAGAAATCCTCAGCAGAGTGATGTCGCTCATGGTGACCTGCTTAGAATTAGGGGAATGTTACTATTGGGACTGCTTGCCTGTTCCTTTACAGAACTGTAACTGGCGGTTTACAGCCACGCGGTGGAGGCGGGAGAGGGGCAGCAAACAGGGATCTTTCCCGGGGACAGCCGCGAGGGGGTGGGACAGGGGCAGAGTTCATGCTTGCCGGATTGCCGGCAGCAGGAACTGGCCAACGCTAGGAGCATTGCTTTGAACGTGAAAGGAGGGCACTGCTATAATTTAAGTTTTAAGCAGCCAAAAGTCTACGGCTTACCATGTCAGCCTGCTACCCGAATTCCGCTGTCCTGCCCTGCTTGTCTGATCTCCACTGCAAGACCCCAGGCACTGAATGCGAAGGCCGAAAATTCGACCTTGTCCTGAGTGCACATGTGATAGGTGCTGTGCATGGTCTTGTTCACAGAGAAAGACTATGTTCATTGTTCACAAAAAATTATCTTTTTGAGGAATTCACTCCCTTTTTCCCATCCCACAGCTGCGACTGTCTCCCGACCTACCCTGGCATCCCCCTCCCAGAGGCTGGCGCAGATTAGGTGGAGAAAGAAAAGGACACGGGACGACATGTTCTCAGAACTTATGGGCTGCTCCCGAGCCAAGGCAGCCCAGCAGACCCAGTGGAGGGAGAACATGTCGCAATACCATCGATCACACATTGAACGGGAGGAGAGGTGGCGGCAGGAAGACCAGCAGGCAACTCAAACGCTGCTTGGACTAATGAGGGAGCAAACGGACACACTCCAGCGCCTTGTGGATGTTCTGCAGGACTGGAGGCAGGAGGACAGAGCCCCACTGCAGTCTATCTCTAACCGCCCTCTCCCGCCGCAAAGTCCCATACCCCCCTCACCAAAGTCCCAAGAAGGAGGGGCGGCAGAGTTCGTGAAAACTCTCACTCCACCCCTGCAGACTGCTTAAGTACCAGAAGGCTCTCATTCCCCAAAATTTGATAAGTCCTTTCCTTCCCGCCTCACCCAAGCCCCCGTCCCAGTTTCATCCCCCCAGTTTCATGTGTAGTTGCTAATAAAAAAATATGTTTCTGTTAATTACTGTTTCCATCATGTTCTTTTAGAGGAGAGTCTGTCTGAAGGGGGGGAAGGGGGTTGGTAATTGGACAGGACAGTCACCTTTACCAGGGTACAGACGCAGGGGCAGGTTCAGCAGCAGGGCACACACACATTGCAGTCACTAGTTACCCTGGTCAGTCTGGGAGGATGTTTTCATGTTCTGTGTGTGTGGGGGCTATGTGACTTTGTGGCGGGGGAGGGCGGTTAGAAATCTTATGCAGCGGTCCTTATCCTGGATCACAGAGCCACGCAGCAGGGGATCTGTAACCGTCCTCCCCCGCCACAAAGTCACATAGCCCCCACACACAGAGTCCCGAACAGGAGGGGTGGCAAGCGCCGTTGAAACAACCAGTCCACCAGTGCGGAGCTTGTCATTCCTGGAGTTTAGAAGCGTCCTTTGCATCACTACACTACACCCGCTCCCCACCACAGTCTGCGTCCCAGGTTCAACACTTTACCGCGAAAACAGTAATAAAGAAAACGGTGTTCATTAACAAAATTCAAGTGATTTTATTTTTAAACGTGTGTTGGAAGGGGGTGAACGGGGTGAACGGGGTATGTAACTGGAGAGGATAGTGAACATTTACTGGGTAAAGAAACTGGGGCAGGTTCAGCTTCTCTGTAAACAAACTTAATAGTCACAGGTTACCCTGCTCACTGAGGAACCTAGCTTTCAAAGCCTCCCGGATGCCCAGCGCATCCCGCTGGGCTCTTCTAATCGCCCGGCTGTCTGGCTGGGCGTAATCAGCAGCCAGGCGATGTGTCTCAACCTCCCACCCCGCCATAAAGGTCTCCCCCTTGCTCTCACAGAGATTGTGGAGCACACAGCAAGCTGCAATAACGATGGGGATATTGGTTTCGCTGAGATCAGAGCGAGTCAGTAAGCTTCTCCATCTCCCCTTGAGACGTCCAAAAGCACACTCCACCACCATTCTGCACTTGCTCAGATGGTAGTTGAAGAGTTCTTTTTCAATGTCCAGGGCGCCTGTATAGGGCTTCATGAGCCAGGGCATTAGCGGGTAGGCTGGGTCCCCGAGGATGACTGTAGGCATCTCCACATCCCCAACAGTTATTTTGTGGTCCGGGAAGTAAATACCTTCCTGCAGCCGTCTAAACAGACCAGAATTCCTGAAAACATGAGCGTCATGAACCTTGCCCGGCCATCCGACGTTGATGTTTGTAAAACGTCCCCTATGGTCCACCAGTGCTTGCAGCACCATTGAAAAGTAGCCCTTTCGGTTAATGTACTGGCTGGCCTGGTGGTCTGGTCCCAGGATAGGGATGTGAGTTCCATCTATAGCCCCACCGCAGTTTGGGAATCCCATCGCGGCGAAGCCATCTATGATCACCTGCACGTTTTCAAGGGTCACTACCTTTGACAGTAGTAGCTCAACGATTGCGTTGGCTACTTGCATCACAGCAACCCCCACGGTAGATTTGCCCACGCCAAAGTGGTTCGCGACTGACCGGTAGCTGTCTGGCGTTGCAAGCTTCCAGAGGGCTATGGCCACTCGCTTCTGGACAGTCAGGGCTGCTCGCATCCGGGTGTCCTTGCGCTTCAGGGCAGGGGACAGCAACTCACAAAGTTCCAGGAAAGTTCCCTTCCGCATCCGAAAGTTTCGCAGCCACTGTGATTCATCCCAGACCTGCAGCACTATGCGGTCCCACCAGTCCGTGCTTGTTTCCCGGGCCCAGAATCGCCGTTCCACAGCATCAACATGACCCATTGCCACCATGATGTTCACGGCGCGGGGTCCCGTGCTTTGTGAGAGGTCTGTGCCCCTCTCAGACTTAATGTCCTCACCATGCTGCCGTAGCCTCCTCACCCGATTTCTCAGCATCTGCCTCCGGAAAAGCTGGATGATAAGGTGCGAGGTGTTGACAAAGGCCATAACTGCAGAGATGGTCGCAGCAGGCTCCATGCTTGCAGTGCTGTGGTGTCCGCGCTGTCACTCACCAGAAAAGTGCGCGAACTGATTTCCCGCTGGCGCTTTCAGGGAGGGAGGGCGGGAGTGACGGTTGGATGACGACAGTTACCCAAAACCACCCTCGACACATTTTTTTCCCCAGCAGGCATTCGGGGCTCGACCCAGAATTCCAATGGGCAGCGGGGACTGCGGGAACTGTGGGATAGCTGCCCACAGTGCACCGCTTCCAATGTCGACGCTTGCCCCGTTAGTGTGGACTCACAAAGTCGAATTACTATCCTTAGTGTGGATACACACGTTCGACTTTGTAATATCGGTTCCACAAATTCGATTTAAGTAAAATCCAACTACACTCGTAGTGTAGACATACCCTTAGATATATAAATCAACAGTTTAACTTAAGCACTTGGCTTGATTCTCAGAGAAGAGAAATGTGCTCAGTTTGCTGTGACTCTCACCTGAATTCATATGATCACTCAAGGCCCCATTCTGCTCCCCCTTGTTCACACTTACTCCAAGAGTAGTCCCCTTAGAATCAATGGGATCAAGCACAGAGTAAGGTACTACTCAATGTGAGAAAAGCTGTCAGAACAGAGCCCTACAGAAATATCACTACAGCTAGCTATCATAATTCATGCTGAAATGGCAACTTTATACATCATTTAAAAATAAAATAGAGACGTAATTTTTTGCTAATGCAATTATTTTGAATTAAACTATATTCTGTTCTAACATGCCATGTGTGGGAGATGTTCTGCTCAGCCTGTAGAGTTCAAAATTATAACATATATCAAATTGCTGTGGTGCAATGGTGAGGTGGCACACTGTGTTAATGTAATGGCATTTCACCTCAGGAGACCGAGGTTCAACTTTAAATCTGAAATTGCTTTGGCAGTGTCAATCTAATATAGACGTTTGCTCCCTCCCCCATCGCCAAATCACTACACATTCTGGCACAACTGACACTGGCAGTTAGTATGTACTCAGAAGAGATACAATTATAGGACTCTGGATGGAAGTACATTCATGGATATTATTTGAGGCCAATTGGACGGGAGATGTTTTGCACCATGTACCAGTCTCTCTCTAAACAATTCAAGAATTCACTTTTTCCTTCCCCCCGCCAACCAGCCTTCTACATCTTACCTCTCCTAAAACAATTTAAGGATGCTGAGGTATAAGAGGCTAGGGGGAAGGGGGTTGTGGGTTATTGACAGTATGAAGGAGGAGTGGGTGGTGATTGCACATTGCAGAAACCTGAAAGAAAGCCAGTATGATATAATTTCACCCTGGGAATCTATTGCTATGGCAACAAAACAGATTTTTAGAAAAATAAGGTTCAATATAAAAGTATCATAAAAGCAGAAAGATGGTTATATAAAAAACAACCTCTCCTCATTTAGCTTATATTTTATTTAAATATTTACTTGAAATGTTTATTGACCCACATTATCAAAAATAAGAAATTGGTGCCAAAGTACATATCTTTAAAAAAATAAAAGCTCTTTCTTTTTATTTGGTGTGATGAAACAGCAAGAAAATGCTTCTGATAGCCTCAATGTATGTACTATAAGACAACACAGTCTACTTGGCGTTACTGTGGAGTTGAATTACTATAGAGTTACTCCAGATTTACACTGATGTAATGGAGAGCAGAAGTTGGCCAATAGCTATCTATTGTGCCATTTAATAAGAAATAATGAACAAATGTCTAACACTTCTGTTCTTTAAAGAGAACAAAGCAGTATGTAAATACCATTAAGAGATATGTTGTGCTTACAACATTTCATTGTTATTACTATAGTGCAGGGGTGGCCAACCTGTGGATCCAGAGCCACATGCAGCTCTTCAGAAGTTAATATATGGCTTCTTGGATAGGCACCAACTCCGGGGCTGGAGCTACAGGTGCCAACTTTCCAATGTGCCGGGGGGGAGAGGGGGTGCTCACTTCTCAACCCCTGGCTCTGCCACAGGCCCTGCCCCCACTCCACCCCTTCCCACCCCCTCCCCTGAGCTGCCATGCCCTCGCTCCTCCCTCTTCCCCCCAGAGCCTCCTGCACACCATGAAACAGGTGATTGGGGGGGGGGAGAGGAGGCATTGATTGGCAGGGCTGCCAGTGGGTGGGAGGCTCTGGGAGTGGCGGGGGGAGCTGATTGGGGGCTGCTGAGATATTACTGTGGCTCTTTGGCAATGTACATTGGTAAATTCTGGCTCCTTCTCAGGCTCAGGTTGGCCACCCCTGCTATAGTGGGTAGAGCTGTGGGGATAATGGGGAGGGTGTAGGGGTGATGGACAGGGAGCAGTCACCTACATTTTCTGCACAAGAAGGAGGAAAGATTTAAGATCTGCAGTAAAATCAAATGAAGAAACAACAATAATCCTACCCCCCCCACAGGGAAATGAGGCCTTTTGACAGAAGGTCAAATAGAAATCCAGACGCCAAATAAATGTGTGGCCTATTCTAAACAACTAGCCTTCTGCATCATGAGTGATTCTATCAGTGGCCATCTATAATACGATTTAGGACCAGATCTTGCCTTTGTTGTGCACTTCGCTCGCCCACTGGTTTCAATAGTATTTTAGCTACAGAAGGAATGAAGGCTTATTACATAAAAAATCCTCTATAACCCAAAGTTGTGAGCTGTCCCCTCACTGAGTTACCAGTTGAATGGATTAGAGACCAGATTAGTCAGTTCTTAGCTCCAGACCTTTGATTTTTTCAAAATATCACCCTTTCTATACTTCCCCTCTTAGTCTTATCCCAAGACTCTTCTTTATAAAAGCTTTCAGTGTGGTAATATTTTCATTGCTCAAATCATGAAGTTACCATGTCTTGCTGATTTGTGTGATGGGTGGTGGGGGATGATAAAGATTTCAGGATTTAATCTGTGGCGAAAAATTAGAAAAATCAATGGTCGCCTCTGGGAGTAGAAAGCAGCCAGAAGGTGGTAAGATTTAAGCAAAACAAAATAGGAGAGTGGCAAGTACTGAAACAATGCTCACATTCCGTACATCTTGAGGTCCCTCAAATGGAAAATGGTATAAAACAAGAGAGAAAGAAACACACAAGGGCAGATCCTCAGTGAGGACCTGTTCCAGAGAACCACAGAGGGGAAGAGGCAGCCCCAAGGGCCAGTAGGAGAAGAAAACCCCTTTACTCAAAGAGCCAGAAACAAAGGGAGAACCACTTGAAAGTACATAAATACTGTTTATGTGATACACACTGTTAGTCAATTTTTTAGGTCATATGTTCTAGTATTTTTCTTCCACCTTCCTAATACTTAATTATTTTGCTGTTTAACCTTCCCCCCGTGTGGGTAATGAACACAAAGCTAAATACGATGCACATTCTATTCCCAATAGCACTAACATACTCACATACGCCTAAACTCATTTAGCCCAAGAATTTCTTCAAGTTATAATTTCTTTAGGGTCACATCAGGGTAATTAAATGACAAATTCCATTTAGTGGGAGCAGAGAAGAGGCTTGGAGAGAGCAATTTAAAATTAAAATAGGGTCACTGAAGTGGATAAGGGATTATAAGGCATAGCTAGGGGAAAGTGTAGAAGTTTTTAAAAATATAAAAATAATCCAAAACATTTTTATGTGCTTAAAGACATAAAAGAATAAGACTGACAGTTAATAGGAAAGGTGAAATAGTCTTAATTAACATGCTATACTTTATGGAGGGATAGCTCAGTGGTTTGAGCATTGCCCCTCCCCCCTAGGTTAAGAGCTCAATCCTTGAGGGGGCCACTTAGGGAAGTGGGGTAAAAATGTGTCTGGGGATTGGTCCTGCTTTGAGCAACGGGTTGGACTAGAGGACCTCCTGAGGTCCCTTCCAACCCTGATATTCTATGTTCAGTACAATTATCCAAACCAGGTACGGAAGGTCCTGATTCTGCAATCTGCCTTTATGAAGGCCCATGGGGACATCAGCAGTGCTCCATGTGCGGGTACTGTTCCACCTGAGTGCTGTTAACTGCAGTACTGGGGCCTAGGTTTGTAAGGGGAGAGATGGTTTATGGTGGCTGGCATGGATTTTTTCCAGGTGCCTGAGCATGTGGCTGATGGAAGGATTGGTGGTAGCATCTTCTTTTGATTTTGTGCAAATGATTGTTTCAGCAGCTAACTAGCCATCAACATGTGCCATAAGGACTATGCTTTTAAAACATTTGGGGTGCAATCGTGGCCCCATTGGAGTCTGAGGGTTTTGCTATTGACTTTAATAGAGTCAGGATTTTAGCCTAGGTCTTTAAAAATCAATAAAAAATAAGTAAAGTGGGTGGGGTTGATTCCTGTCTAATTAAACTTCATGCATGCAGGAAGCAAAACTTTATCAGCAACTAGCCCACAAATGTGGAACTAACTCCCATAACAACAGCTGAAACTTCAGTACTTTCAGAGCAAAAGGCAAACCTCATGGCTTTGACCAACCTTCCTACACTTTCAGTACAGTAACACACACAAAATAAATGTCAGTCCCTGATTACTGCAGGGAAGAGGTAAAGAGCGAAAGATATGGATACACTTTATAATGTTGGGAGGTTCTAAGATACCATGGTGGTGGGCACCACATGAGAACCTACTATAGGCAGAAAGATAGAGGAGAAATACTATTGTATTTTACAATCACATATTTGCACTAGCATTAATATTATTTCAACTCCACACAGGCACAATGAATTGGGCATTTTTTCCTACTTAACTATGCTTCAAGATTTCTTGGGACTAATTTTTTGTTTTGTTTTGCCTGGGTTATCATTTTTCACAAATGGGTGGTTACATATTGTCATGGTCCAGACACAGATCTTGCTAGAGAGAATCATTATTCTCACTGGTGTAAACTTTTGTGCTCCATGCCCAAAGCCTCTGGGAACTTCAATATAATTGATGAGCAACTTATATATTTAGAAAAGAAAGCCAAAATGCCCAGAGCAAGGAGCAGAGAATTAAACAAAACACCCTTCCTGCCCTCATATCTACAATTCACATGGCAATAAAAAACAAACAAACCAAACTCAAAATTAAAATAACAAAAACAGTGAAAGCCAGAAGACACCTGTAGTCTTGCTTAAAGGAATGGTAGGGATGACCATCCAGGAAGAGGGAATTCCAAAAGCATCTCTACTTCAGCCATAGCCATACAACTGTAAGGGGTCAAAGACTCCACTCTGGAGAGAGGGCATCTTTGAAGTCTAATGAGTCATCCTTTGGCTGTTGAAGAGTTGATAATTACATTTTTTCCCATTAAGCTGCCATTAATTTTCATGCATGTGGAATTGGAGTGCCAGATTCTCAGCTCCACTCTGTTCTCTTTATGTTATTCTGTGGGTGTAAAAGGGATGGAAAATTGCCATGCTGGTTTCAACAGCTAGCTAGGGCATTCCCTTGCCCAGGGGAATCTCTGGGTGGCATAAGGCTGGTGCAGACAGCTCTATGCCACCCACTCCATATCCTGGCTGACAAACAAACTTGAGGCCTAACTTTGCATGTAGTGGGTGTTGTGGGGATGAGAACGACTGTGTCAGAGGGGGCCATACCTGGAATACTTTGAGCTATGGCAGCCGTGGGTTGGCAGAATGGTCCCTAAGGGGCTGTTGCAGGTAATGGTCTTCTTGACAAAGTCCTTAGATTGTAAATTTACAGAAGGGCCAAAATTTTTCTAAATGAAGGCTAAAAATCTATGTACAATTACTGGGACTGTGTGCAAATTGGGTTATTGCCCATGTAAATGGCACCTGACTAGCGATTTGTGTGGGCAGTTGTCATGAATGCACATGCAAAGGTAGGTGTACAGTTGCAAATACTTTTTTGCCCTCATTCTTTTGCACTCTTTAGTATATGTCCCTTATTTTTTTGGTTGTCAAAATGTCACTAAAATAAAGCTCTTGTCAAACTCTTCCCTTACGGAAAAGTCCTACAGGATTTAATAGGTATGAAACCAATAGGATTCCATAGGAATTTCATAGGGTTTTGCAGAAATTATCTAAAGAGCATATATCTAATGGGTTTCTTAGGAGCAATACAATTCTCTATTAAGGCAATCTCAAGTGTCTTAGATACTTTTTTATGTCTAATCCCCCTCAAGAAAAGTTTTCTAATTTCTGTAGGGCAGACACTCAGAATGAAATCCTGGCCCCACTGAAGTTAGAGCTTTGCCATTGTATTTTGTGGGGCCAGGATGTCACTCTGTTTTCCCTTCACCCTCCTTACATTGCTAATGGAGCTTGAAAGGAACATGGCTTTCTGTTTGCTTGGCCAATAATTTCACAGTGATTATTTTTTCCTAGTATTTTTTTGAAGCAGTCACTAGGGGCCACATTCCTCCTTGGTGTAACTCTACTGAAAACAATGATGTTATACTAGTGATTAATATAGTACTTGATGGTCTATAAAATCCTGTTCTTAAAGATGGGTATTTACTTAAAATACCCGTTCTCTGTGTCTGTGAGAATATTGTGGAGTAGTCCCCAGGTTTCAAGGCCGGCGCTTCCACTAGGCGACCCTAGGCGGTTGCCTAGGGCGGCAGGATTTGGGGGGTGGCATTTTGCCGCCCTCGGCGGAAATTCGGCGGCGGGGGGTCCTTCCGCTCCGAGTCTTCGGCGGAAATTCGGCGGCAGGCCCTTCACTCGCTCCAGGACCCGCCGCCGAAGTGCCCTGAAGACGCGGAGCGGAAGGACCCCCGCCGCCGAATGCTGAGAGGAGGAGCGCTGCCGCCTAGGGCAGCAAAAACCCTGGCGCTGATCCTGCTAGGTTTGCTGCTAGCTCAGTTGTATTTTCTTAACTTCCAATGCAAATATATATACACACAAGAAAGGATACTTTATGTAAAATATGCTATGTTTACTGTGATTGGATTTTTGCTGTATGACAGAGTATTAACAAATCATATCAAAGGCTATTTAAGCTACAAAACGGTGACCTACAATTCTGTTGTACATAGCAGAAAGGAAAGGTGAAATAGTAATTTTATATCTTATCATACAGTGCAAATCTTTGCTTGTACTGTATCCAGTAAAGGGGGGAATGCAAACCATCACCTTCACAGTTTTCTCTTCTGAAAAATGCTTTTAGAATTTAATAGTGAGGAAACCATAAAAATAATTTTAAAAACCTATAGGTTGTATAGAAAATTATATCCCTGCTATAACATTCTGTAGGTTGTTTTAAACATTCCAGGGAAAGATAATCATTCTGTATTAAATTCTATAGGAATTTACCATAAGGGTTGCTTTTAAACTACTGTATTAGCACTTGAAGAAGCAGTCTCAAAGGCCTTTTAGGTATTTACAATCCATTTGTTGATCTATTAAACTTTATCTGCCTTACATACCTGCCATTCTTTTAAGGCACACAGTTCAGGCCAAAATCTGCTCTCAGCTATACCAGTGTAAATAGAGTAATGCCACTTAATTTAATGGAGGTACTCCAGTTTTACACAGGTAAAAATGAGAAGAGAATGTGGCCCTGCATTCTTATTTTCTGTAAAAAAATCCTCTTTACTCGACTGGAAGAAACATTTTGCAAACTAATTAACAATGGGCATCATAGTGTATGGCATAACATTGCTGCAATATTATGTACAGTTAAGAAGCTAACAGATTAATTTACTGTAGATTGGTATTTGTGCTTGCTACATATTAGATACTTATTGAATTATTTCTGTCTGCAGTATGAAATCTTATCATACATTCAAGTCTGGAGTTCCTGTCAAGGACAATGGTTTTACTATTATCAGGTAGCATAGGAATACCTGTTAAACAGCATCCTTGTTCTTCCTCACCTGGTTTACTTTAAAAAACAATATTGCTAATTTAGGGTCCCAATCCTTTCACCCTTAGAGTGAATAGAACCTTACTACTGAAGTAATCCCACTGACTTCGGTGTGAATAATGGTGGCAGAACTGGGACGTTATAATGTAAGCTTTTCAGGGCAGGGACTGTCCCTCTTTTGTACTGGGTCTCACAAAATCGGGTCCTGATAATTAAAAAAAAAATTTAAATGAAAACATTTTTTTTAAACTAGCAAAGAAAATTAGAGGGTTTTGAGTTAAAAAATTAAAGACAAATGAACACCTTCCCAAATTTATTTAGTTTTTAAAAGTAAAACAATACACTAATGGCTAGATTCTGCCACCATTACTTCCAATAAACAGTATCCTACTATGTGACTAGCCCCATTGATTGCACTCAGTGGACAAAAGTGAGTGCTTGGGCTAAGCTATGCGAAAGGGGTGGCTCAGGAGAAAGTAAATTTCTAGAGTCCTTGACTGGGTGCAATTTACTTTTGCCTATGTATGGGGCCAGCTACTTTAGCCAGTAAGTAGAGTGATGAAACCAAGGCTCCATCCACTCTCTGCCCATCTCTGCTTCCCAGGAGTGCCGCCAGCTTTGCTGCCGCCCTAGGCGGCGGACGGTCCCGCCCCGAAATGCCACCCCCCACAGAGGTGACGGAAGGTCCCGCCGCTGAAATACCGCCACGGTCGCCGCCCCCCAAATTATAGTGCCCTAGGCGACTGCCTAGGTCGCCTAATGGGTTGTGCTGGCCCTGCTGCTTCCTGCCCACTCCACTGTTTGCAACCAGAGTATCTGGAGGTCAGAATCTGGACTCCATACCAGACCCAAGATCCAGATAGCTGAACAAAGGGATTTCGAAGGGGTTATTACAACCCTGCTCAGATGAATAAGAAAAAGACACAGTGCAGCCCATTGTGAGTGAGGATGACAGAATTTGGCCCTAAATAAAAACTAAAAAAAAAAAGTCAATGCAGTGTAAAAAAAGTCAACAACAATGTCCAAGAAATTAAGTCGTTATATTTGCAGTTTAGAGTTATTGCACCTCTTCGGCCTCTGGAACTTCTGTATCAGGGAAACTGTTCTCAATAATGGTCTTCCTAAAAGAAAGATGATCTAGTACACTGCTGGGTGCTCAACAGGAGTCATCACTGTGACCAAACTGAACGAGATTAGGTAGTCAAATTTCTGCTAATCTCATTTTCTCTCCTGTCATTGGCATGGACTCCCCCATTTGCTAAAACAAAACAAAAAAAGGAAATAACTAGTTATAAAGCTTGAAAGTCACTGTAGCTAAATTACACTACCAGCCTGCAAGGAAGCTTGTGAAGGTCCTATGAATGATTGTCAAACCCTTTTTTTGTTTTTATAAAATAATGTGGATGAATGACTGTCCTGAATTTTATATTTAACATCTAATATAATTTTATAAACCAAAGGAGCATTTTTTACTTAAGTTATTGCATCTAATATAGGACAATGCAGATACTCTTGCTATTCAGAAAAGATACAAAGTTGGTGCTAACTTCACAGTTTATAATCTGACTGGACAAGAGGTACTGTGGCTAATTGACAAATATCCTCAGATATTTACAGCCAACCCGCATAGAGGAGTATTTTGGGATAGCTGGTAACTTGAACATTTGAAGTCTTGATACATGATGTAGCTTCTTGACAATCATTTAAATTTGGTAAAGCAGAATATAGAGCTAAAGCATGAGTAGTCAGAACTGAATATAGAGATTAAGATCAGACAAACAAAGGTTTTAGGTGAAAAAAAAAATCAGATAAAACGTACAACATTCTGAAAAGATATGTAAATAGATCCCGCTGGAGCTGTGAGAATGAATCCCCTCTATATTCTCGTAGCATGGCATATACACACTCAATGTGTGCGTGAGGGTGTAGTAGCCTTACAGGGCTTTAGGGCGGCTTAGTCCCCATTGAGCAGGTAAACATAAGTACTGCACCTGATTTAGAATAAAAACCACCCTCAAAGTTGACACATTCCTGTGTAGTAGTGTCAGAGAGGCAAAGGATTGAATGGCACACAGATCAAACTATTTCCTCTGTCTTAGGAGTGGAACTTCCAACTCTGTGCTATTCTTTTCCTCTGTTTATTCCCTCTCCCTTCTACATTCTTCTCTTTCTCCTCTCCCTCCCCATTCAATGTGTACTGTCTTCGATCCCCTCCTGTTCCCCAGGGCTGGACCACAACATTTTGGCACTTAGGGGTATGGGAGCTCAAATGACGCCCCCATGCCCTCTGGCTTAGGCCAAAACTTTGAAAGGTCTCAATTCTGCCTTCTTCCTGTTCTACTCCTCTCATGGTATTGCTCTGCAATAAAGGAGAACTAACAACTTAAAATTTTTGAACAAGGTTGTCTGCATAGTAAACATTGGCATTTTTATCTGTTTGAATAATCAAAGTGGTGCTTTCCGTGCCTTCTTGGTTGCAAAGATTTGAACTGCTTCCTGCTGAAGGTCCACAGTCTGGGCCAGCTCATGCTCTATTGAGATGGTTGCAAGGCCGACCAGCCTCTCCTGTGTCATTGTGGAGCGTAGATGTGTTTTTATTAACTTTAGCTTGGAGAAGCTGCGTTCTCCACTGGCAACTGTTACAGGAAGTGTTAGAAATATGCACAGAGCAACAAAAGCATTTGGAAAGTGTGGTCATCTTATTTATGCACATATATTCCAGAACAGCCTTTGGAGTTGATCCTGCTGAAATGTATCTTGAAAGGGCTTTCAGTACATCACCTAAATCACTTGCATCAATAACGAGCATGTCATCATGTGTCAACACTGTCTCTCGTGCCCTGCATTGCTGGTGTAAGTCTTCTTCAGATATAGTGAGGAGTTTTAGAATATCATACAACATCCCAAATATACTGCTGTGTTCCTTGAGCTGCATGAAACATTCTTCAACTGACTGTATTGCACAATCTAGCACCTGGTTAAAGAATTCAACTTTGAATTGTTGTTTGGGGTCTCTTATGGGATTATCCCGTGCCTCGTAATCAAAATGTCTTCTTCTTCGGTGACTCTTGTATTCTTGAATCGGTGAAAAAATAGCTTCAGTGTCAAGTTCCTCTGCCAACTTCTGTGCACTCTTCAGAATGTTTTGAAATCCCTCATCTGACCGGTAAGACTGTAGGTATGACTTTGCTTTGTCCAGTTGTTCCATTGCTCCAGATATATCAAGGTCAACACCTCGGAGTCTCTTGCTTACAACAACATTTATTTCAAACAGTATGTCATGCCACAACATTAAGCCACACAGAAATTTGAAGTTACGTATGTTTCTGGTGATTCCATTTCCCTCTGCCACTGTTCTCCCATGAACAGTTCCTGTCATAGCATTATCCTCCATAATGGCAACTATGGCATCATCTATCTTCCCAATTTGATGTTTGATAGGCTTTGGGCTTGGCTACACTTGCGAGTTACAGTGATAAGCCCTAGCTCACTCCCCGTCCACACTGGCAAGGCACATAGAGCACTCTGACTCCACGGCTACAGCGCTGCTGGTACTCCACCTTGACGAGTGGAATAATGTTTGCTGCGTCCCCCGTTGGAGTGCCGCGGCGCCAGTGTGGACGACCTGTCCTGTTAATGCGCTCTGATCGGCCTCCAGAAGTGTCCCACAATGCCTGTTCTAGACAATCTGGTCATCACTTTGAACTCTACTGCCCTGCCCCCAGGTGACCAAGTCGTGAGACCCGCCCTTTACATTCTCTGGGAATTTTGAAAATCCCCTTCCTGTTTGCTCAGCCAGGCGTGGAGTGCTCTCAGTGAATCTTTCCAGGTGCCCATGCCTCCATGCGCCAGGCAATCCCCAGTATGGAGCAATGGCGAGGTGCTGGACCTCATCAGTGTTTGGGGGAGAAAGCTGTCCAGCCCCAGCTGCGCTACAGCCATAGGAATTATGATACCTTTGGGCAGATATCAAGGGACATGATGGAAAGGGGCCATGACCGGGATGCTCTTCAGTGCAGGGTTAAAGTGAAGGAGCTGTGGAATGCCTACCGGAAAGCCCGCGAGGCAAACAACCTCTCCGGTGCTGCCCCTGCGACCTGCCATTTCTACAAAGAGCTGGACGCGATAATTGGGGGCAACCCCACCTCCATTCCGAGTACCACCATGGACACTTCAGAGCCCAGTTCAACAAGGCAGGAGGAGGAGGAGGAGGAGCAGCAGCAGCAAAGCAGGAGTGAGTGTGCTGAGGCAGAGGAAGGCACCCCAGAATCCCTAGATGCATGCAGCCAGGAGCTGTTCAAGCCAGGAGGAAGGTAGCCAGTCGCGGCGGACAGTGCTTGGAGAAGGACAAACACTAGAGGAGGTTCCCGGTAAGCGGCTTTTATTTTGGGAAGGAAGTTATTTGGTGGGGGCTCTTGGGGCAAGGAGGATTAGGGCTGCATGCATGCCAAGATAGGGCGTTGATGTGCTCTCTCACATCGCGGTAATCGGCCTCAGTGATCTCTTCAAAGGTCTCATCCAGAACTTGGACAATGCACTTGCACAGGTTTCTCAGGAGAGCCACCGCGGTCCTTGTCCCAGTAAGGCTAACTTGTCTGCGCCACTGTGCCATGAGGGGCAGGGGGACCATTGCTGCACACAGGCAAGTTGTACTTGGGCCAGGGCGGAAGCCGCATTGCAGTAGAAGACCCTCCCTTGCTTCCCAGGTCACCCTCAGCAGTGAGATATCTTCCAGGATGAACTCCTGTGGAAAATGTGGGGACAGTGTTCAGTATAGGGCCCCCCTGCTGCTGTTGGCTCTCCCCATGGGACAGAAACCAGAGGACAGTACAGCCATGAAACAATCAGTCACGCTTGACCCTGTGCTTACTCACCATTTTGGGGCTCCCGTGGGTTTATGTGCACTCGCTTTGGGACGGGCAAATTATGCTATTGTGTAGACTGTGCTTGCCCTTAAGTATGGAGGAACCATTGCTCTGTCTGGTGTGAACAATGCTGCCTCTGTTAAGTGTTGCATTTTGTCTTTACAGATGCAACCTTGAGATCTCAGCCGTCCGTGTTATCACCTGCCGAAAGACCCCAAAGAATCAGAAAGAGGCCACGTAGAAGCAAGGAAGACATGTTGCATGAAGTAATGCAGCATTCAAGTAATGAAAATCAAAAAGTGCAGGAGTGGCGGGAGAGTGAAAGGAGGATCCTCCTGCACAGGGCCGGCTCCAGGGTTTTGCCGCCCCAAGCGTCGGGGAAAAAAAAAGAAAAAAAGCTGCGATCGCAATCGGCGGCACTTCAGCGGCAGCTCCACCGCGCCGCTTTCTTCTTCGGCAGCACTTTGGCGGCAGGTCCTTCCCTCCGAGAGGGAACGAGGGACTCGCCACCGAATTGCCGCTGAAGATCCGGATGTGCCGCCCCTTCCCCTTGGCCGCCCCAAGCACCTGCTTGGTGCACTGGTGCCTGGAGCCGGCCCTGCTCCTGCAGAACGAGGAGCACCGGCATAAAAGTGCGGTACTCCAGTCTCTTTCCCCTCTGCTAGTTCAACCCATGCCGGTGCCTTCCAGACTTACATGGCTTGGTTAGCTGTAGTGCCATCTGCAGTGGAGAAGGCAGCACTGCATCTGGACACAATGCCAGTGTTTGCCTTCACTGGGCCAGATCCTCAGTTTGTCTCAATTAGCATAGCTCTACCGAAACCAGCAAGTTTAAGGGTATCAGAATCTAGCCCATAATGGCTGCAATGGCTTGGGATTCTGAGTGGCCAAATTGACAGAGGGCTAATAATTTTTTCAGCAGATATTGGAGTCACAGTCTGAGGCATTAGAGAGAATACTCTGCTGCTCAGTCTGATTCCTCTGCATGAGTGCACTTTGCTATTTCTCTTCTGGTATTCCAGTCATTATTTCGAGAAAGCAGTGATGAATTCCTGATCTTCTGTTTCCTCTGCTCACAGTGCTCATTAGAGTGATCTCATTTTCCTTGGCAGCGGCAACCACCTGACCTTTCCTTTTCGCCAGGGCCGGCTCCAGGCACCAGCTGAGCAAGCTGGTGCTTGGGGAGGCAGCTTGTAGGAGGCGGCATTCCGCCCAATCCTAGGGCAGCACGGCCACTTTTTTGTTTGTTTGTTGTGCCGCTCTGGCCGCCCTGTAGGGGGCAGCGGCGTGGAGGACGGGAGCGCCCTGCAGCAAGCCCGGCAGGGCAGCCCACGTCCTTCGCTCCCCGCCGACCGGAGCGGTGCGGAGCCCTCTCGGCAGGGGGCACGGCGGGAGGGGCCGCGTGGCAGCGCCCCGCTGAAGCCCTGGCTGCCCCCCTTCTCTCTCTCCCCCCGATCCCTCCCCCTCCCCCCCGCTAGCCGGGGCACATCTGCAGGGCAGGGAGTCCCCCTGCACCCTGGTTCCGGCTGCGCCGCAGGTGTTTTTTTTTTTGCTTTGCTGTTCTGGCCGCCCCGGGTTTTTGTTTTTTTTTTTCTTGGGGCGGCCAGAAAGCCAGAGCCGGCCCTGCTTTTTGCTAGTCATTTAACAGTTATTCTGAAGATGTAATCAGTTTACAGCTCTGACAAACGTATTTACCTTTTGTGAGACCTGTGTCCTTGAGGGCACATTGTAACAGCTGTTCCATTTTGAACCAAAGGTGTCCCTATTACAGACACAAGAACACCATTGTCAACGGATAATTGAAAGTCATAGAATCATAGAAGATTAGGGTTGGAAGAGACCTCAGGAGGTCATCTAGGCCAATCCCCTGCTCAAAGAATGACCAATACCAACTAAATCATCCCAGCCAGGGCTTTGTCAAGCCGGGTCTTAAAAACCTCTAAGGATGGAGATTCCACCACCTCCCTAGGTAACCCATTCCAGTGCTTCACCACCCTCCTAGTGAAATAGTATTTCCTAATATCCAACCTAAACCTCCCCCACTGCAACTTGAGACCATTGCTTCTTGTTCTGTCATCTGCCACCACTGAGAACTGCTTAGCTCCATACTCTTTGGAACCCCCCTTCAGGTAGTTGAAGGCTGCTATCAAAACCCGCCCCACAGTCTTCTCTTCTGCAATAAATAAGCCCAGTTCCCTCAGCCTCTCCTCATAAGTCATGTGCCCCAGCCCCCTAATCATTTTCATTGCCCTCTGCTGGACTCTCTCCAGTTTGTCCACATCCTTTCTGTAGTGGAGGGGCCCAAAAAGTGGACCCAATACTCCACATGTGGCCTCACCAGTGACGAATTGAGGGAAGTGATTATTCCC
This sequence comes from Terrapene triunguis, assembly GCF_002925995.2. Taxonomy (NCBI): domain Eukaryota; kingdom Metazoa; phylum Chordata; order Testudines; family Emydidae; genus Terrapene; species Terrapene triunguis. The sequence goes on along the minus strand of NW_020664464.1, from coordinate 19,864,260 downwards.
CTCTATCTGCTGGCAATGTTCCTGCTAATGCAGCCTAATATGCCGTTAGCCTTCTTGGCAACAAGGGCACACTGCTAACTCATATCCAGCTTCTCGTCCACTGTAACTCCTAGGTCCTTTTCTGCAGAACTGCTGCTTAGCCAGTCGGTCCCCAGCCTGTAGCAGTGCATGGGATTCTTCCATCCTAAGTGCAGGACTCTGCACTTGTCCTTGTTGAACCTCATCAGATTTCTTTTGGCCCAATCCTCCAATTTGGCTAGGTCACTCTGGACCCTATCCCTACCCCCCAGCATATCTACCTTCCCCCCAGCTTCGTGTCATCTGCGAACTTGCTGAGGGTGCAATCCATCCCATCATCCAGATCATTAATGAAGATGTTGAACAAAACCAGCCCCAGGACCGACCTTTGGGGCACTCCGCTTGATACCGGGTACCAACTAGACATCAAGCTGTTGATCATGACTCATTGAGTCTGATGATCTAGCTAGCTTTCTATCCACCTTATAGTCCATTCATCCAATCCATACTTCTTTAACTTGCTGGCAAGAATACTGTGGGAGACCATATCAAAAGCTTTGCTAAAGTCAAGGTATATCACATCCACTGCTTTCCCCATATTCACAGACCCAGTTATCTCATCATAGAAGGCAATTAGGTTGGTCAGGCATGACTTGCTCTTGGTGAATCCATGTTGACTGTTATATAAACCAACAACATGAAGAAAGATGATGATGGAAGATATCAAGTTCTCCATTCATGTGCATCATTTGCTAAGTGGACAGCATTGGAAAGCGGTGAAATATTTCAATATGGAAAAAGTATGTGACATCAGGAAAGATGGCAAGAAAAAAAATGTACCAAATGTACCTCCTGTGTAGGGCATGGATTTCTGACAATGGCTGTCTCTGGCAAAGAATCTGCTGTCTCCAGTATAGTTGTAAAGTATGTTGACAAACTGGATGTTGGTCCAACATCCCTCCATAATCAAAAACACTGCAGTGTGCCCTATATTAGACCCAAATATCTATAAACAGGTACCAAGAACAAGGATGTTAGAAGACCTCTTATGCAACAGAGCTTCAGCATAGCTCTAGATAAGGGAAATCCAAAGAGACAATCATCTTAAGGGAATGCTGATATTAACATTCATGACTATGTAGCATATTATAAGCTATTTTCTGATGGGAGTGTGTGTGTGTCACAGAGTGTCTGTTTCTGAATCCCTCCTAATTAGTATGCTGCCCCCTATACATGTAGTTAGCATGGGATGGGGAGCCCGCTAGCAGCTATGTATCAGCTGGGGTGTGTAACAGATAATTGCGTGCAATGGAGGGGGCTCATAAAATAAAAATAACCTTATGAGGAACTAGGTGGTAATGGAAAATGTCTGCTTTATTTATTTGAGAGGTTTATTCAGGGTATTACTGGACGCTGCTTCTCTGTATCTGACTAAGGTATTATATATGTTTTTCAGGTAAAGTTCAGTAACACAATAAATTGTGAAGTATTTGTTATCAACTGAAGAAGAGATTCAAACTGAAAATGTACCATGTGACATGAAATTCCATGCCGACAATCATTGATTATTGGCTTGGTATCCATTACAACCACAGAGCTATCCCAAGCAGCTGTTGACTGGATCTTCACTAGAGCATATCTGTCTTTGTCATGGGATCATTCAATATAAAAAGTGTGGCAATTTCACTTATATCGTGGTCATTCTTTGGACTAAAGTCAACGCTGACCCTATCTCCTGTAGAAATAGGAACCTATTGCATTGGCACATCTTCAGACGGGTGGATCCCACTCAGTGTCAGAACTCTTTGAAGGAAAATTCTGTTGAGCTGCTGGACACCATGATCGTTTTCGGTCTTCACCACTGGCCATCAACACAAGATGTGCCTTCTGTCTATATTGTATTTGGTATACAGCTGACTGACAGCGGGTGAAGTCGCAGGGGAGGAAAGTAGAGCAGGAGCTCTCAAACTATTTCATGTTGTAGACCATATCTTACTAGAGATAATATACTTCATGATCCTGCAGACCACCTCCCCTGTCTTCACAATTGCATAACATCTCTATGGAAACTACAGTGATTATTTACCTGGAAATTTAAATAGGAAAGCTAAAAATATATTTAATTCTATCTATTAATGCAACGTACTGGTTGGAAACAAGGAGAAAAGCCAGCAACATACAACCAGCCAGTTGTTCACAGATCAGTTTGAGAACCTTTGAGCTAGAGCACTGGTGATGGACAACTTGCTGAATGTTGCCTGTCGTGATGTAGAGTTTTTAAGTTCCTATATTGTGACAGCTGTGGGAGCTGAAATGACTGCTTCATTGTTCATCTCTGCCAAATTTATATTAGTGGCATTTTCCAACCGAAGAAAATGGGACTGTTGCTGGAGGAAGGTATTACTCAATAGGAGGGGTGGGCTGGGCAGAATCTGGACCTAACCAAACAAACATCCTCCCTCAAAACCAAAAAACTCCTCCCTACTGCTAAAATTCTTGCATGTTCTTTCTCTCTTTATATATAAAGATGTTTTTGCTAAAAACAGGAAATGATGAGAGCAAAATAATCTTTGAGTTTATAGACTGTCATACTTTGGGTGTCCCAAAGTTCTTACATAGCAAGGATTATAAATAGCCAAGAGGCTTTGTTCATTGCAAGAGCAGAAGGATTTTTCACACTGTGGGTGTTATTTTCTATGCCACCATGTTGTCTTGCTGTTGAAATTCTGCTAACGTGGGTTCTTAGAAACTGATGAAAAAAGCTTCCTATAAATTCTTGAGCTTTCCATCAACTCTTGTTGACACCATGTGATCAGTCTGTCCAGTATACACTTTGCAGTTGGCCCATGTGGCATGGGGAGGGGTCATTAGATGTGTAGTAGGTTTTTTCCTCTTTAAGGAAAGGGGTACTGTTGACAAGTTATTGTTTCTAGGACCTTGCATAAAAATATATGACTCCTCAGCTGAGTCATCTTGATGTCAAGAGTGAACTCTTGCATTTCTATTAAAGGTATTTATGCTTTAAATCAGGTGTGTAAAACAGCCTGAGGCATATGGGAGACAAAGACAGAGGGCTTTCAGAGAAAAACCTTATGTAGCCAAGTGGACTCACTGCTGACTCCCTGGGCATGGCATAGCAGGCTATCCTTCTGTAGCACCCCATGCCAATAGAGCAACACACTGCCTGAGTGACTTTCTTCTGTGAGTTGTCACTTCAGTCAGGTCACATTTTAGTTTCACCCCTTCTGGCATAAGAAAGTCCAAACAGTAGTCCAATGTCCTTATATCTGGTCCTCAGCCCCTGGTCTGGCCCCACCATCCCTATGCCTCTTCATTCAGAGCTTTCAGTCATCCTTATTTTCTTCTCAGGGGCCTCATTTCACCTTCCCTAATAACTGGTAGAGGAACCCAGGCCCTCCCACTACCCTGGGTTCCAGTCCAGGGACTCTAACCAGCAGACAAGGCCAGTTCTGTCAGGCTTCTTGCTGCCAACTTCGTGGACTTTTTCCTACTGGAGCCTTTTAAGGCCTTCTCCCTACAGACTCTTTAAGTTCACCCTTGTTCTGGGGCAAGGAATCACAGGGCTCTTCCATAGAATCCTCCAATAAATCTCCAACCAAAAGCACAAAGGTAAACCCACTTCTGCCCTCCTTAGGCAGGACCTTTCATCCCTATTCAGTTTTCCCCGCCCTGTTCCTCCACTGAACACCCCCAGAAGTTCAGAGCCTGCAGTTTTATCAGGGCTCACACTCAGAGCTTGCTCTACCCCAGTGGCTGCTCCATGTCTCTCCAGGCCACTTGCCAGATTTTCAGGAGAGAATCCCAAGATCAGCTTTAGAGCTGGGCTTCCTCCTTGCCCCTGCTGCTCTTTCCATTCCCTAATACCAACAGAGATTGCAATATTTTCCTTCTCCCTGCAGCAGCCCCTCTTCTACGCTGGGCTTCCTCTTTTATACTAACCACCCAGCTCCTCTCCCAGCTGGGACTAATCTTTATTGTGACCTGTCCCACCTTCAGCTACCTTAATGGAGCTCTCCAGCTCCTGTTAACTCTTTCATTACCTATGTGGGTATATACCCCATCACACTTAGTAATTCCTATGATCCAGAGAAAGCTGTAGCTGAGATTTAAGTTTTCCTGTTATTTATTTAGCAATAAAGGAAACTCCAGGGAGGTGGGCAAGATGAACCTTAAGTTGATAGAACTTGGTCAAAAGTCTAATTCACATATTTACACTGAGTTGCACCTTAATCTGCAAAATGTGTAATTGAAGTAAATCGGGTTGCTTGAATATGAGGTGCTATTCAACACGAGAATAAGAATCTGTCTTGTTGACAGAAGCAGGGTGGGAATGCCATCTGTTAATAATTTAGAAATTGTGTATGATTATTTTATAGTCCAAATGGTACGTTTTTCTTCCCCAAGATCTTCCCATCAAATGCCACTTTCCTGATTACTTCCTCCCTGAGTCCAGCTCCATAGCCTTACAGGGCTTCCTGGTTCTACGTTTTCCATACATTAAGAGCAAAAAGTGTGTTTTCAGTACAGATGACTGACATCACATTAAGGAAAACAAGGAATAAAGAAAGGGGGTGGAGAGGGAATCCTAGGCACTAGCAGATGTATTTCTTATGTTCTCTTTTCCATGGCTGTGAATATTTATACAGTGAAAGTGTGAGGTGGTGAGCTGATTAGTTTGCTGCACAGAGAGGCTTCTGCATTGCCGGAACATGTATCCTAATTCTAGGATATTCCATGACTGAAGGCAAAACACTGATGCTCTCAGGCAAATCCCTGACAAGACTGTTTTAGAGGTCCAGATGCAGAAAGATCACATGACATGTTTGCAGTAGCTAAGTGCTACCAGGCAGAATTAGAAAGGAAATTCACTGTAATGTCTGTAATCCGAAACACTTTGCAGTATTTTCCATTTGAACAGATTGTTCAGACTTATGTGTTGATTGAAGGATTAAAAAGAAAAGTGCTATGAATATTGATCTTCATGAGGGTAATGGACACGTGTTAGAAGTAGGCAGCAAGTGAACTATTATTTTGTAAGTTCCCATCCATTCCCTTCCTCCTTCTATCCCCACTGTACCTCCTTCCTCCCCTTTAAAAACACCCTTTCTATTGCAAGCTCAGGTCACTTCTAAACATAAGCCATATCTACAATACTGGCTAAATCGGCACTGCTGCGATCGATACAGCAGTGTTGATTTAGTGGGTCTGGTGAAGATACGCTCAGTCGATGGGGGAGCGCTGTCCCATTGACATCTGTACTCCACCTCTCTGAGAGACGGAAGCCCATAGACTGCAATTCATGATGTGTACAGGAGTTTGATATATTCAAATGAGGACTATGATCTGACCAAATTCATTTTCACTTGTGGCGTAAAAGGCAAAATTTGAACTCTGGTTTCCAGTAGGAGAAGGCTCAAGTATTAAAAACACATTTTGTTCCCTAGAAATTTTTTACATTACAATTAGCATCACATTTCAGGGATGAATTTCCATAATTTTGTTCAGTGATCGAGAGCCCACACCATAAAACCTGATAGTAAATCTGTACTTCCTTTGATAAGAAAACACTACTGTAATGGTAGAAGTCTGAAAAAATGTAAATGCCATGCTAAATGTGTTTATTTCTACCTGTCTACTTAAAAGAAACTGCTCACTTATTTTCTAAGATCCTCTGACATACAACAGCACTTTTATGAAAAAAATTGTTCAGAAAAATTTTCTCTGCATGGGTTCTTTTTTGGCAGCTTGGTGTAAGATGAAAGTAGACTATTTGTTTTTTGCAAATTCCTACACAGTTGATCACTTAATGCAGAACTCTGCTAGTAGATCTACACTGTTAAGTAAAAAGTGAGTTAATGAGGTCTACTGTATTAAGTTTGCTATTTGTGTTTCCACTGTACTTCCAACATGCATTCCCATATTTCAGATGAAGCCCAGCCCCGAAGTAGTAGTTAGGTCAAAAAAGAGTCAGAGTAGTCTTGGGAAAATCATGATATGATGGGGTTTTTTTGCAGGTGGGGATAGACTGGGAAGTATTGTCCAGGTTTCTAGAATAATCTTCCAGATTGTTATGTCTTTAACAAATTTAAAAATGTTCAGAAAATACTGTTCTAAGTTAGGAAAACTATCATCCGAATGTTAGGTAATGAAATAAGGGCACCCATTCAATGTTTGGCAGATACAATTCAAAGCAATTTGAATAAACAAAAACACACTTACACATAGCCCAAGACAGGTGCTGCATGATCTTGAATTATAATGTATTTGGAAGTTTAGAAATTTAAACTTCTTCCCCAGCTGATTGTGCATGTTTGAGAAAGAGTGGCTTTTGTATTGGCCTGCTAGCACTAGAGAGCCACTGAAAATCAAGGGTTAAATAGAAAAAAATCTCCCTGACAGTAGAATTTGTGTATTTTCTTATTCATGGCTACAGTGTTCTAATAAAGTTAACTAACAAAGATCTGTGTGACTGAGAAGCCACAGGCTTCATTTTAACAATTACACTCTTTATCAAGATAATGGATTTGTTTTGTCTATTTCCTGTTTGCTATCATTTCAAAGTGAATATCTGAACAATCCAAAGCAAGTTTAGGGGAATCTTATTGAAATTTGGGTTGAAAATAAACTCCAGAAGTTACTTAAAATCAGGGCTTTTGAATTAAAATGGGTACAATACTTCGGTTCAGACGTGACGGGGGAAGGATTTATAGATGAAGCACTTTGAGATCTGTGGATGAAAGGTGCTCTGTATATGCATATTAATATTAGACTGTTATACATTGTTTAGTTCTCCTTTAGAATACTGGAAATTCTTTACAACTAACAAATACTTCAGTACTCAGCACTGATTCAGAAAAGCACTTAAACTCATGCTTAACTTGAAGTCAAAGGGACCTAAGATTGTGTTGAGCACATGCTGGATTTCTTTGCTGAGTTGGGGCCATACTAAATTAGATATGGAAGAAATACAGTACTCATTTGTTATAGAGAAGCAATGAAGACATTAATATTTCAACATTCATAGCCTTATCCACACAAGTTTGTTCTTTACTAAAAGTTAGATTTTTGCCATACAGTTGCCACATTTTGATAAAAGGAGTTTTGGCTTTACTAGACCTCTTACAACATTTGAAAACTTTATCCAAATGCTGTTTAGTTTCTCAGATTAAACTCTGTGGTCCAAATCCAGTCTTCACTTCACTAAAGCTCTCATTGAAATCACTGGGAGTTGTGTTTGAAGAGGGACTTCAGGATTTCATCTTTGGTTTGTTAGTTTATTGGGGGTGGATCACCTTCTATGGCAATCCCAGGTAGAGGGAGATGAAGTCTCAGAGGTGAGCCCCGGCAGAACTTTTGCCTGATCAGTACATAGGGGGCGGGGCTTGCCCCAGAAGAACGGGAGGCAGGAATCAAACAAAATATGGTTGATACCAAGCTACACAAGGGAGGCATAGGCCATCCATACAGAGGCCCTGTGTTTCTGCAGCAGTTTGGCTATTAGTGGGCATTTCTATTGGAGCAATGTTACTAGAGCCTACCTGTGGATAAGGCTGCCCCTGGAAGGCAGCAGGAGGAGGAGACGATATAGCCTGGTCTGTTCAGTCTCCTGCAAAGGACCAGGACCCATCTAATCTCTATGAGGTCTGGAGAGGGGTATTGATTTAATGCAGCTGGCTAAATCCACCAGTATGTACATGAAGGGAGGGTCTCACCTCAGCTGAATCTAATGGGGCTGATTTCATTGACAGGCTGGGAGAGGGGTTTTATCTGGGACCTTCTGTAATTGATGAATATTTGACTCCTCCTGTTTATTGTACTTTTATTGCTGTGGATGGGTACTATGACTCACAATGGTAAAGTGCAACATACACAGTGAAAGGGTTTGTTTTCATAAACAAATGTGATATGCAATACAGCAATTTGTTTTTAAAACAGACAGAACATCAATACTTTAAATCCACTCAATGTTACAAAATATCTAGACAAGAAGGAAATGGGCGGGGGTGGTGGGAAGATAGGAGGGGGAACTTAAAAAAAAATAAGTGCAAAAGTAGAAGAACAAATGTCACCATTGGATCTCTCTATAGCAAAGATCCAAGTTGATATGATTTTGTCTTCCCTCTCCCCCCAAGTAAACCACAAAAGACAAGGCACACATTCAGACAAAGCCATATTATGTGAATATAACTCTGTAGATTTGTAGAACATTGCAAGGTTCCAGGCCTCTTGAACTCATTCCAGTGTGGAAGGAGAGTCAATTTTCCCATTTCCTATAAGTAATGGACTGGGCAGCCAGTAACCCCCCCCCCCATCCTCCCCAAACTAGCGTCCAATTATCTGTGTGCCTTCCTATGAGTTTAAATACCCCTAGATACAAGATTCTTGAGTACTTTGTACTGAAAAGCCAGTGATTTTTCTTAACATGATATAGAACAAGTAACCAATATTAAGACAAGATGCCATATTTTTGTGGTAAACAGAGAAAAACAGCATGAATCCATTTTTTACCTTTGCAGCAAAGATTTTAGTTAGAGCAGGAAGTGGTGCAAACTGCATCTGTTACCATCAGTATCCTAAAACTGATGAAATCTCTTTCCTCATAATACCACAAAGTGTTACTCAAACTTAGTTGGTTAATGCAATGTTGCCACTCCTTTACAATATCTATGATGTAGATGACAGCTGAACTTGGACCATTCTTTCACTGGTAGAAAACCTTGACTTAAAGGCTATGTACATGGAGAAGATCTTCCAGCCTCAGATATTCCCCTTGCCGGCACAGGAACAGGAAGGGCCATCCCTGGAGTATTGACTATTTCAATGCTTTGGATACCCCTCTCCTAGTGCCTCAGAAGGTCTTTTTTGGGGTGGGGGAGTGGCAGTGTAGGGTCTATTCTTCCAATACCCAGCCCAGGTACCAGCTACTTTCTGTGGCACTGAAATGAGTTCAGCTCTCAAGTTCCCATTAAGAAGAGAGTTGCTACAGTTCAGAGTTATGCTAACTCAGTGGGTCTCAAACTTTTTTACTGGAGACCCCTTTCACATTGCAAGCCTCTGAGTGCGACGCCCCCCCCAATAAGTTAAACACACTGTTTAATATATTTAACACCATTATAAATGGTGGAGGCAAGCCGGGTTTGGGGTGGAGGTTGACAGCTCGCGACCCCCCATGTAATGACCTCGCAACCCCCTGAGGGGTCCTGACCCCGTTTGAGAACCCCTGTGCTAACTGCTCTAGATTCCTTTCCATAGCTGCTATGGAGCACTATAGAGGAGCGATCTAGCAGATAACACGAAAGGGAAGACAGTTCAGCGGTTAGGGTGCTGGCCTACCACCAAGGAAATCTGACGTCATTTCTACATAACCTTGGCTAAGTCACTAAGGGTGGGATCCACAAAAGGTACTTAGGCACCTAAGACCCAGATTTGGCTCCACAAGATTTCCACTGACCCCTGTAGGTGCCTAAACTCACTCAGTGACTAAGTTTTCAGGCAGGCACACTGGTGCCCCCCCAGGCATCTAGACCCTTATCTCCCATACAAGTCCCAGAGGGATTCATGATCTGGGGGAGGGTAGGTGTTTAGCCACCTGTCTTGCATGCAGGGCCCAATAAAGTAGGCAGCCTCTGAGCATGCTTACCAGATTGGGGTCCATTCATAACCCAGCGTGAGGAAGAAGTGCCACCTTATAACTTTTAAACCAGTGGTTAGAATATTCAGCGGGGTTGTGGGAGACCCAGGTTCAACCCTGTGCTAGAAGGGGAGAAACAATTTGAATAGGGGTCTTCGCCCTCTCGGAGAGTGCTTTACCCATTGAGCTAAGGGGTATTCTGAAGGGGTGGGAGGCTCCCTCAATCTTTGCACTATGTATAAATAATGAGTGATTGGAGTAGGGGAGCTAGACACAGGGTTCCCTTCCCCCCACCATGAGTGCCCTAACCTCTGGACTGCACAGTCTCTCTATAGCACCCAGTGACTCTTCCATTGTGGACTATCCTACTGAAAGGTGGTAGATTCAAGTCCAGTCCCCCTACTCCAATCTTTCATTATTTATCCACAATGGAACAGATTCAACAGTAGAGATTGAGGGAGCCCCACATGAGAATATCCCATAGCTCAGTGGGTAATGCACTCTCCTTTCTTCCCTTTAGCAGAGACAGGGGAATTAAACTTGGGTCTGCCATATCCCAGGCAAATGCTCTAACAAGTGACCTAAAAGTGACAAGGTGGGTGTGACCAAATGCACCCATCTTCACACCCCACACACCCCTGTAGTATTTGTACAAAATATGCCTTGTGAAGTATTATTTGAAAACTAATAACTTGCTGGTCCATTATAGCATGGTGAAGTGTACATAGCAATATGGTGTAAAGTAATGAAATCCCCCTGTATGATATTTGTGCATGTTCAAAAATCACAGAGCCTTGCCTAGGGAAAAGTTAAGCAGGTTTGTCCTAAATAAAGGAATGTATTTACCTCAATTTAAATGTATGTTGTAAAGAGGGTCCTCAGACTGTGAGACGGGGAAGACAGGAGACAAGAAAAATGTGCATTTCAGCAAACAGAGGTGAGAAGATACAACATGCAATCTTCTTCACCAGACACCAAGTTGCCTTCTTTACTGTTGGAATGAACTTTAACTAGGGGTAAACCTCAGGAAAATGCATTTCAAAGGGTGACTGAACTGTAGAGTGGGAGGGGGGGGGGGCAAAAACACCCTACCCTATCTCTCCCTATCCATCTCTCTCTTTTCCACCTAAGATAACAAAAGAAACAACCAATGGACCTGGGGAGCAAACCATGACCTGAAACTTGGCCAGCAAGGTTACTGGGAACCTGTGGTAAGAATTTCACCTTAAATCAAGTCTAGTTTGTTAAATTCAGAAAGCATTTTCATCTTTATTTTTCTTATAACCATTTCTGACTTTAGTGCCTTATACCTGTACTCACCTAAAAATCTATTTTTAGTTAAATAAACTTGGTTTATTTCTCAATTAAAACTAATCCAGTGTTGTGAATTGTTGGGTAACACCATTTGAAGTAGCAGATTGTTGTATATTGATCCTTTAAAGGGGCAATGAACCTACTATATCTGGACTGTCCAGGAGAGGGCTGGACAGTACAGAAAATTTTTTGGAGGAAATTCAGGACTGGGAGTGTGTTGGGGATCACCCTGGAAGTAGTAACAGAGACTACTGGAAGCCAGAGTGCAGCTGATGTTTGCTAAGAGGCTGCTGGGGTCAGAGTTGTGGACCAGGGCTATGGCTATACACAGACACTCAAGGTGTGACCTGCATGTTGTTTTAGCCCAGGTTGGGAGCTACAGCAGCAAAGCATTGTGGGGCATTGCAGGGCAGCAAGTGCTTTCCATACAACCCCTCAGCACAGCTCATGTTTGGAGCTTCCCCTTTGCTTCCTGTTCCTTCTACTTATATCCTCCCAGTTACCTTCATTAGCCAAGTAATTACCACCCATGTACTCATAATCCCCCAACAGAACATATTTAATGGCTCAGAGCTGAGTTTGCAGCCTTCTTTATGCTGTAGTACCGCCACTGATCAGGGGGCTGCTGCTATCATAGTCCTCCTTTTGGGCATCAAAGTATTTGTATCACCCATCACAGTCCTCTTCTCCTTAAGTGGATGCATAGCAGAGGAAAATCATGCCAAGTTTTCCTGGTATTTTGGCCCCTATTCATTGATCTCTTTGCAGGTGGAAGTTATCTGGCCCCATGTAATTTAGTTTGGCTGTTACCATAATGTACTAGATGTGCCATTACACTTCCATACACAACCCTTCAATTCTGAATTGTGGGATCATCAATTTCTATCTGAGAAATGGTGTTTGTGATATTCATTCCCTCACAGGCCCATAGTTTGGAGCATCAATATCAAATGAACTGTGTAAAAGCTGTTTTTTGAGATTGGGACTCTCAGAATTTATTCCCATTTAGATAATTGATCTTCCCTCTTCTGAGTTAATTATTCATCCTTTTGAAGAGGAACATTTGAATAAGAATGAATGCTACAGCCAGGAACTTCCCCCGCATTGTTTCTGCACTCATGTATTATGGACTGTACACTCGCTGCCAATATTCCATTTAAATGAATTGAGTGCTTTGATTTAGGCATTTTGATTATGTCAATAGTAACAGAGTATAGTACTGTATCTGAACTATTATTCAAACATACTTTAACCTATGTGTAATCCATACAGGAAATTATAGACCCCTAAATTCTCAACTGAGTGCCACAAAGGTTATAGCTTTTCAAAAACAAATGGTAGGGGATATTTTAAATAGCTTAGAAATACCATTGTCTGATATTTGGCGATACTGTTTGATAGTACAATGTTAGGTGTTTGAGATGCATCATTATACTAAAATAACTGAAGATGCGTGAATGTTTTATCAGTATAATATTAGTACTGTTCTGATCCATAAGCAAGTATGCTGCAAGTACTATAAGGGAAAACACACTCTTCGTAATTAAACTGAGGGATATTTGTTTGTTAAATATGTATCAGTGCATTGGGGCTCATTTAGAGCTGTTTGTATTTCCCTCTTATTGCAGCGTTTCATTTTTAAAATATGTATGACATTTTAATTTCCTCCCCTTGAAAACTATTTCCTGTACAATAATCCACAGAGAACAATTTATTTTAAGGTGCAAAATTAGTGTGCACAGAGATGGGATTACCGTTTCTTCCTCTCACAAAAGTTATTCAATTCAGGAGCCAAGTTAATTTTCTATGGAAGCTTAAAAAGAAAAAAAGAAATGCCAGTGTTAGACACCAATTGTTCAGCATTGCATTTTGATAAACATTACATTTTATTCCACTTGACACATTAAATATGGAGATATACCTATCTCATAGAGCTGGAAGGTACCCTGAAAGGTCATTGAGTCCAGTCCCCTGCTTTCACTAGCAGGACCAAGTACTGATTTTGCCCCAGATCCCTAAGTGGCCCCCTCAAGAATTGAACTCACAACCCTGGGTTTAACAGGCCAATGCTCAAACCATTGAGCTATCCCCCCCTTCATATCACTTCTCTTCTTTCCCTTATAACAGCCCTTATTTTATCCATTGTTATTTCATGGCCTGCAGTACTTAGGGTGAACTTATGTTAACTGGATGAGTTTTCTCTCCCTGTCCTTGTCTTCATAATATGAGATGAAGGCGCTTTTCAGGGATGGGGCAAACATTTTGGGGAAAAAAGGCCGGTGGGACAGTTAAGAAATTGGCATTAGAATTAGCACTGACACCACCTTCCATGTTTTTAGGGCCTTGGTATATCTGGATCTGCAGTGGTACTGCTAATTCCATACCCAGAAAATGCCTGTAAAGCTTATTTCATCTGCAAACTGACATTTACTTATACTGAGCAAAAACACAGATTGAAAAAATTACATACAAGTAGTATATAGGGAAAATACCTCTTGGTTTCCAAAAATTGGTGTAGTTTTGCATTGTTTCTACTCAAGCCCATAAGCCAACAGATATACACTCTTGCAGTGTTAGGAGTGGCAGAGACTGGTGGTTTGCAATGCCCTCCCCTCTGTTTCTGAGGATTCAGTGACTTTAGAGGTCTCACAAGTAGAGCTCATTCATCCATTTACAGAAACTCTTCATTCTATTCCCTGCACTTCAGTAGCAGCCAGATCCTAAAGGCTTCATTTGGTTCCATTGCTATAATTTGATTCTTTAATAGACATTCTCCAGAATGCACAATATTTATCAGCAGACAGAGGTAACAGCCTAGTTCAGGGCCAGCCTTGTACTGGGACTGGGAGCAGGAGTGTTGCTTACCATGCCAGTCCTCCCAAAGATGGGAGAACAAACCAGCTTTCAATTCCCAAAGAACTGGGGAGGAGTTGGTAGCTGGTGTCTCCAAAAGTATTGGAGGGCTTGAGGGAGTTTTCAGTCCACTAGGCCCTCCAAGTCTGATGGGGAGGGGGAAAGGAGGGTCAATTGTACTGGGGCCCTGAGCTCAGGGCCCCCCCCCCAAAACATCTCTAAAGTCAATGTAAATAAAGTGAAGGGGAGAGAGTGAACATGATGTACCGTGGTCCTAAATTTCTCTTGAACCTCCTCTCTTCTGGAAACATTCTGATGAAAGATGGACTGACCCCAACGTAGAACTGGGACCCAGTTTCTACCAAAAGTTTGGGGGAAACTCAGTGACCCTTTTGACAAGCTGGGCTGAGTTCTTAGCTTGTAATGAAACCACAAACTGGATCTCCTCCAGCGAGGCTAGAATTTCATAATGAAAAGCTTGCAGAGTTCTCCTCCTAAGTTCTAATCCCATCTTTTCCTCTTGATATTATTGTATGTAGGCACAGATCATTACCAATCGAAAGAGGAATGATGTACCAGTCATTTGGCTCTATTTCATAATGTAGAAATCAAAACTATAACAGAGAAGAAGAAACACATTGCCAACCCTCACTTTGCATTTCACACATTTGTAGTAATTCTGACACCAACACCACAGGCCCTTATGGAAATACATCATCTCACAAGACAAAAAAGCAGAAGCAGAGGTGGCAGAGGCCCCAGGCTGGGCCTTATCTCAAGAAGTGAAGCAGTCCCCAACACTTTCTTGATATGCAGGCCTGAAGGGAAGTACCTCCCATAATAGTTCAGCAGGATCGATAACAACAGTAACCGAGGCTGTTCCTGGTAACCACTTTAAAAGTGTGCCAGGCCCATCATCTTAGCTAAACTCTTGCTTTCACTTGTACAATAATGGCTTGGCTAAATCACAAATTGGTGTATGTATAGTGTACCTGTTACTCTATTTCTTGGCTAGATACTTGTTTTGATTACTTTTTTCATACTATTTATGGAGTTGAAGCCAACTTGCTTACATGTTGTTGAATCACTTTCTTTAAGAAGTTTTATTTTGCATATCATTATAACCACAAGCCACTATTCATGTTGCAATTAATTGTTTACTAAGTAGAGACAAGGACACAGAAGTGGCTGGTGTGTACGTCAGAGTGGCTATAAAAAGAGGCTTAAGATCAAACATTTTCTTCTTAAATAGAAAAATTCCAGGACTAGAAAAAAGTCATGAAGCTAATTTACCTTCATTTTTAGTCTCCTGCTCTTGTCTGACACCCCCAAGGCATTGCTTTTTCTGCTGAACATACCTTTTCACACCTTTAACATCCAAGTAACACTCATTTTTTCATATCCAATGAACGTCAAATTGGTGTATTTTGCAATTTGCATCTTTAGCTCTCAATGTTTTGCATTTTGTAGATGTCTTTCTCAGTGTAATCTCTTCAGGGGCATTTATATTTCTCAGCCTTTTTAGCTCTGTAGTCTCCTACCCTCTTCTAGTGAATTTGTTTTGCAAGTAAGGAACATGCAGTAGAACAGCTGTTTTATTTAAAAAATGCAAATGTGAGAGAAGCTGCCAGGGAGAACCAGACCTGTACTACCAGTCATTTGTGCCAGCTAAACATTAAGGCTTTGTTCAAACCATTTTTTGCAGCTGGCAAAAGGCACTGAAGCTGTTTTACTTGTTACTATGATATATATATATTTAAAATATTTAATACATACACACACAAAATATTCCAGTCTGGCTTGCCAACAGCCTTCAGGTACCTTACTGCAAATTTCTTGAAAAATAATATAAAAGGATCTTTTGTTTATTTAAAATTATGTTGACTCGTCAGACTAGAGCACAGAGAAGGTTCAAAGCATGCTTGTATACTTCTGCTAGAAATGGAAAGTCAGGAATACATCTGAAAGTAAAGGGTATTTTTAACTATCTACATCAGAATTTTTTTCCTTACAGATATGTTAAACTACTCATCTGTAGCATTTTCTGTATTAGAAAATTATGATATTCCAGGGTGCCATCCAGACCAATGAGGGGCTGCCTCACAATGCTTTGCTGCTGTAGCTCCCACCTGGGCCACTGACGAACAGCATGCCGGTCACACCCTGTCTGCGTATAGCTACAGCTCTGTTCCAGCAGCTCTAACCCCAGCGGCCTGTCAGCAAACATCAGCCACACGCAGGCTTCCAGCAGCCTGGTTACTACTTGCAAGGTGACCCTGTCACAATCCCAATCCCAGATTCCCCCCCCCCCCAACATGTGTTCTGCATTGTCCAGCCCTCTCCTGGGCAGTCCAGATATGTTAGGTCTGTTGCCCCTCCACAGGGATCAACATACATCAGTCTGCTCCCTTAAATGGAGTTACCCAAACAATTTACAACACCAGATTAGTTTTAATTAAAGAGATTTTAACTGAGTACAAGTAATGAGGCATTAAAATCAGAAATGGTCACAAGAAAAATAAAGATAAAACACTTTCTAAACATAACAAACTAGACTTGGTATAAGGTAAAGTTCTTACCACAGGTTTCCAGTAACATTGCTGACTAAGTTTCAGATCAGGATCTGTTCCCAAAGTCCAATGACCGTTTCCTTTGTCTTCTTAGGTGGAAAAGAGAGAGATGGATAGGGAGAGAGAACTTGGGGCATTTTTGCCCCTCACTTTTATAGTTCAGTCATCCTTTGAAATTCATTTTCCTGAGAGTATCCCTAGATGAAGTTCTTTCCAACTGAGAGCAAGGAGACATGGAGTCTGGTAGGAGAAAGGTTTCATGCTGTTGTTTGCTAAGATGAAGATCTGTTTGTTCCTGTCCCCTTTCCTTGTCAAAGAATGGCCATTTGATAGGTGATGACCCATCAGCTTTGATGACACCTAAGTAGGGGCATCAAGTTGTCCTTTTATTTTTTGAGAACCCATCCGCAGACTTGTCTGATAAACACACATCAATCAGGATTTCAGCTTATGTTCATAACTTTACATATAATTTTGCTACAAACATTTCCCCGTAATATTATTGATCAGCAAGTTATTAGTTTTCAAATGATAGCTTACAAGGCATATGTTGTACAAAGATTATTACAATACTGTGTAGGGTGTGAATACTGTGGAGGGTATATTCTGCCACAAAAATACAGGGGTCTTCTTCAGTTCACCCAATATAGGTCAGAATGTATAATATATCAGAAAGGTAGTGGAATGCACAAAGGACTGTAGAGGAATGTACATAGCACTGGGAGTCAGGAATTTCTGTGTTCTAATCCTGACTCTGCCATTGAATCACTGTGACCCACAGCAAGTCACAGAGTGCTGTATTTTCAACATTTGCATATTTACGAGGATCATTTGCATGCACAGTTACTACAGTTTTCAGCACAACAGCCAATTAGCTTGTGCAGTTATTGTGTTTCTACATGCAATCATAGTAATTGCCTGAGCAAACTAGGTGTATAAACGCATATGTGCCGTTCTGAAAATCAGACCCTAATCACTCTGCCTCTTATCAGAGAGTTTTAAACCTAGGCAACCCGTTCTTTAAATGGAAATAATAAAACTCAATTACTTACCTCAAAAGAGTGATGTAAGGGTTAATTAATGAATATTTGTACAGCACTCAGAAGAGGTGAAATGCTGTGCATGTGCAAATGGTGTTATCTTTTGGTTCATATTATGCTGAATCCCCATTGTGCATCCAACAGGCAGAACCATAATGACAATGGACACCTGATATGTCAAGGGAACATATTGTTATGGTTATTTGTAATCTTTGTTAATGTTATGTTAGTACTTTTTTAATCCATTAGAGTATTGGAGGGGATCAGATCTTATGGGTAGATATTTCTTGGTAGGCCTGCTCCCCTCAGTAAATCAGTCATTTTGAATATCTGCTCCATTCTTACACTCAAGGTATTTCTTAGTTCCTTTTTACTCTTGGTGTGGTACTAGGTGATGTGCCTTTAAGGGCTGAGCTTCCGAGACAGAGTCTGGGTGAGGCGCTGTGCAGCTCTTGCTGTTGTGCACAGCCAGTTGGAACCAGACACAAAATAAAGCAGAGCTCTTACACTGGAAAGCACGTTAAGCATTGAGTGATCCCTGAACACCAAAGCTGGTACCATGTGGTGTTCAGTGATCACTCCAAGCCAAGAAGTCTGACAAAGGTCTGGTTCATTCGTGTGTCTAAGTTCTAACTGATCAGCATTGCTTCAGCCAGAGCCTCTTAAAAGGTACAATTCCCCATAGACACTTCCAGCTGATGATATTCAGCTCATTTGATAACTGCTGTCCCTTTTCTACTGTGCAGCAGGAACTTGGGGTTCCCAGCTGTTATAAAAACAAAACAAACAAACAGACAAAATCAGCTGTCAATCTACCACCCTGCATCCTTCCCTTGGGCTTATTTAGCAAGTCAGCTCTGGCTTACTGCATTTGATTTGTTATTCAGAGTGACAGAGAGAGACTGCTACTGAGGCAAAGGAATCAAAGAGGGTTTTTTAAACTATTCCTTTAAGATTTAATTGGTAATTAATTGCTCAGGATCACCCATGGATTCACCATTGTAGGAATGATCACTGAGCTGAGTCATTTCCTTTTCTAGATCTTGGCATCTGACAAGTTCATATGGTCCAGAATATACTCTCAGATATGTTAACTTCTTTTGCAAAAATTGTTTATGTTCTCTTATTTCTAGGCTACAATACTTAAAAAAAATTTTTTTTACTGGCTTCTTTCTGAAACATGATGTTCGTTTGCTTCTTGGAGAGAGCGTGCTTCTTTTCAGGAAAAAAAATCTAAATCTAAATGAATTTTTGAGAAGCAGGTCAAGGAGATTGGAAATCCCAACTATAGCCTGATCTAAATGCATAGCACAGATATGTCCAAAGCTCAGATGCTTTCTAAGAACATGTGAATATTTTACCCTATGATGATACCATCGTAAGTGGATTTCTCTGTGCACTGCTTACTGTCAAGCCAATGTGGTCCAGCAATTACAATAGGGAAAGAAATGTCTCGCCTGAAAAACTTCTGGTAACCTTGAAATACAAACCTTGCATAAAAGCCATTTATATAAGGGTTATAGAAATTGCTTAGCAAGGCAGGTTTAAAAGCCAGCTGCTGATTTATCTTGACAAATGGAATTTCTGTACCTTCTTCTGCTTGCACCTGGGCAGTGTTGCTTGGGAATGCTTTCCATAGGCATTACTATATCCCATATTCTATAGGAATCACTGCAGGGGTAAAGGTGTCATTTTTTTCATGAAACATTAAGCAGAGTCCCTTTTGCCATTTCTGGTAGCTTTCCAGGTAGAAGTTAATGATCCCAAGACACTTTTGGAAAGGAGTAGGGGATAATCAGTGTCCTGGACCTAAGTATTGCAATTAGTGTCTATTTACATCTAAGCAGACCATCACTTGCGATCTGGCAAGTTTCCATATGGATATGATCAGTCATGGTGCTGTGGCAGGGAAGAAAGTTGGGTTTTAGCAACAAGGAAGTGGGGGATAAGTCTCATGGTATCCTAGCACCTTTCATGCCTAAATCACCTCCTTTCCCTCCTAACAGGACTTGCTTCCCAGTTTAAGTGCCTTATATTTATTTGTAGTATTTCTGGGTGCATTTCCACCAGCACAAGTATCTCCAACCCATTATTCTTTACAGTGCTTCAGGCTGTTATGCGCATTCAAAGAACAATCTCCAGTTAAACCTTCCTGAGTATGATTCTATCTGACTATTTTGTCTGTTATTTAATAAAATGCAGAGGCTTTCCCACACCACATAAATGCATCAGGAAGTAATGTTGTAGGAGGAAAACACTTTCCAATAAACATTCTTGTGTACAGGCAGGGTCAAAAATCCTATCTGACTCATAGAAGTAGCTTCATTCAAATCAGTGGGATTACTTGCATCAGTACAGATAGCTGGATTTAGCTCTTAATGCTTATTGGCATCAGTTTCCTAGATTCTTTTCAATAGTTAATAAAGAGAAAGGGTAAAGAACCACATGAGGGCAGGTGCATGATAGTGCAATGAGAAGATAGTGTGCTGGATATGGGAGCTGTTCAGATCTTCATAAGTTTCCATGGTATTACTTACAACTGTACTGAACAAGGCCTTACTTAAATTGCAGATGTGAATTTGGGATTACTTTTTCCCTGAGGAAAATCTGCTTTTAATTTTTGTTACATCTGCAATGACCTCCATATCTTGTACACTTCTCCAGGGTATGACTGTTTACTCCAGTTCTCATGTATTCCCTTTGACTTGTGTACTCTGGCGTTCAACACTGTCATCTCTGGTTAGTTTATATACACTTTCTATAAATTGCATCATTTGGGAAAGCTATTGTCTTTCTATGTAAATAAAAGCGGTTATAGGGAAAAAGATGCAGTAGAGGTATCTTTCTATCAGACTAAACATGGTTTTAGCATACAGTGTGTAGATAAGGGGTGGGCAAACTTTTTCGCCTGAGGGCCACATCGGGGAATAGAAATTGTATGGCGGGCCATGAGTGCTCACAAAATTGGGGTTGGGGTGTGGGAGGGTGTGAGGGCTCTGTTTGGGGGTGCAGGCTCTGGTGTGGGGCTGGGGATGAGGAGTTTGGGGTGTAGGAGAGTGCTCTGTGCTGGGACCTAGGGGTTTGGAGGGCGGGAGGGGGATCAGGGCTGGGGCAGGGGAGTCGGAAGGGGTGTGGGTTCCGGCTGGGGGGGCTGGCTCTGGGGTGGGGCTGGGGATGACAGGTTTGGGGTGCGGGAGGGTGCTCTGGGCTGGGATCAAGGGGTTTGGAGAGAGGGAGGGGGGATCAGGGCTGGGGCAGAGGGTTGGGGCTTGGGGAGAAGCTCAGGGGTGCAGGCTCCGAGCGGCGCTTACCTCAAGCGGCTCCCGGAAGCAGTGGCATGTCCCTTCTCCGGCTCCTACGTAGAGGTGCGGCCAGGTAGCTTGGCACGCTGCCCCATCTGCAGGCACCGCCCCTGAAGATCCCATTGGAGTGCCGGAGGGGGCCATTGGAGCATGTAGGAGCCGGAGCCGGAGCGGGGCCATGCCGTAGCTTCCGGGAGCCGCGTGGTGCGGCCCCTGACCCAGCGCCCCAGTCAGAGCGCCGGAGCGGGGCCGAGCTGTGTGGTGCGGCCCCCAACCCAGTACCCCAGCTGGAGCGGCAGAGCGGGGCTGAGCCGCGTGGTGTGACCCCTGACCCAGCACCCCCGCTGAAGCGGGGCAAGCCCCAGGCCCCACTCCCCAGCGGGAGCTCGCGGGCTGGCTTAAAATGGCCCATGGGCCGTAGTTTGCCCACCCCGGTGTAGATTAAAAAGAGGAAAGGAATGAGATGGAAATGCTAAAGTTGCCTGTGCTCAACTGACAATAAGGTCTAAAGTATTTATAATCTTATCAATGGTCCTAAGTAGTAATAATTGTACAATCTCTAGGTTGCTCAAATAAGAATATTGTGGGTATAGTACCAATAAAGAGTCCTTTCTTTCCCTGTGCAGTTGACTCTTTGTCTTTTGTGAGAAAGAAACTGTGCCAGTAGCACCATGCTTATATTTTGTATGGGCCTCATATTAGATTTACTGCAGAATTCCACAGCTGATTTGCACGATCTGGAACAACCAGTAGCGTGAACTTCCTCTGCCTGTAAAATTTCAAAAATGGCATCAAGCACCATGGCACTTCAGATACTGTTTGAAGAGTCATGAACAAAACTGTCTGAAAACTGAAAATGTGAAGTGCAAAGGGAAAGCAGCAGAGCAGAAGACTACAGTATGTTGCTAGGTGATGCCTAGCAGTAGCGTACTGTAAAACAGTGAGAAGAGACTGATGATAAAAGCCAAGATTTATATCATTTTATGATATCCTTCTCTTAGATAAAATGCAAGATTCCGGGAGGAGCACCCAGACTGGTGGTGGTTGCCTAAGCTACACCTTTGAGGAAAGCTAAATTTTACTTGAGGAACAGTTGGAAGTAATACAGTGATCATGTAGCACTGGACACTAGCATCCTTGGTTACAATGACTACCACAGCATCTGTCACCCTTTCTTCATCTTAGTCAGACATATGGGCCAACATTTTCAGAGGTCATATTTAGACATCTAAATGAGTGGCTTGATCTCTAAGAGGGCTGGGCATCTGTGCTTGACATTGACATTAAAGGGAGCTATGGATGATCAGCGCCTCTGAAAATCAGTCCACTTATTTAGGTGCCTAGCTACAGATTTAAGTGTCTAACCTTGGGACATTTTTTTTCAAATATAGGTACCTAATCTTTCTGCAGGATTAATATGAGATTTTGGGATGAGTTTAGGGAAAATTGCAAGAGAATATGGTAGTTAGGGCCACAAGGTAAGAGGAAACATGAGAAGAAATTGGGGTTTGCCTTGCCCTGTGCTCTTATAACTGTTTGGAAAGCACATATAATTATTTTTCTTCCTTTAAAAATGCTTTTCTGGAGAAAAGAGAATTGAAAGGAATCCATAGATCTACAAATCTTCAGGCCAGAAGGGAACATTGTGATTATCTAGCCTGACCTCCTCCTCTTTCTTCCTATATTTAAATTAAAACATATCTTTCAGGGCATCCAACCTTGAAAACAAATTCTATTATGTGTAACTCTAAAAAAGTCCATTATATATCAGCAGCAGGCTTTGAACTTTTACCCTACAGCATAGATCTCTACCACTTGAGTGAACAATCTCTCTAATTTCTGAAAAACCCCCATGTAAAGTTTTCGGATCCTTACATGAAGGCTACTATAAAATAGTGCCAAATAATATTGCCATTATTATTTTATTATTACCATGAATCCTGTAAGAGAGCACCCTTACTAGGCAAGCTGCACTTTTAAAGACTACCACAAAGTATCTATCCACAAATTTATACAGTACACTTCTGATTTCATTAGAAGACTGTGATGGCCTGTGGTTTGTATCCACTCAGCTGGCTGCACTGTGCAGTTTGGTGCACCTTTTTTTATCAGAGGGTAAAATAATTACAGTTTCCATAGTCACCCAATTGACCCTTATTTTAAGTGGTTTAAATTCTCCAGGGCTAATGGTTGTCTTTGTGGTTCTCTCTTTGAATAATAAATAGCATATTTCTTTTGAAGAGGGTCACATTAGACTCCGTCCCATTTATTATATTACTTAGAAGTATTCACATTCAAGCAATCTCCACAAGGTAAGAGGAAACATAAAAATGGTCAAAATCCTGTCACAAAATCTAACACTATCAAGGGGCTATTTGCAAGGTTACAAGAAAAGGACCTATAAAAACATTTGGGGCAGGTCCTCAGTTAATGAACATTATGAACATAATGAACACAGATGGGGTCAATGGAGCTATGCTGATTTACACCAGCTGAGGATCTGGCCCTTTCATCTTTTCATCTGTTGCCTTCTACTTTGTGGAAGCTGCTTTTATGTATATAGAGTTATTCCCTGAGGAAAGCATTTGGGACACCAGCTCCAGAGTGTAGGGTCTGCGATTGTGACCTGTTCTTTTATAGGCCACACAAGGGGGAGGAGGATAGGCTGTACACCATCTGACAATCCTGTGTAGCTGTATAAGGGCAGGTCACAACCCAATCCTTAGGGCGGGGTTCTCAAATTGGGGGTCGGGACTCCTCAGGGGGTCCCGAGGTTATTACATGGGGAGTTGCGAGCTGTCAGCCTCCACCCAAGCTCTGCTTTGCATCCAGCATTTATAAGGGTGTTAAATATATAAAAATATTTTTTTAATTTATAAGGGGGATCACACTCAGAGGCTTGCAGTGTGAAAGGGGTCACCAGTACAAAAGTTTGAGAACCACTGCCTTAGGGAAATATGGTTAACTTGGTATTTGTGGGATTGTCTACTACAGGGTATGTATTGGGAATACTGCATATAATGCCCGCCAAATAATGCCATAGATTATATGGCAAAATTGGTAAGCTTTTATGGATGACAACTGTAATATGTCACCCGCTGTGTTCAATTTTGGTAAATATCTGGGAGCTCAAATCCTTAGTATCTCCAGGGATTTTCCTGGCACAAACAAATAATACAATACCCAACTGTGACCTTGTTATAAACTGATAAGTATAGACTTATGGATTTAGCTTCATTAGTATCTTCTCCCAGACAGCATCCTTATAAGCTCATTTGCATTCAGTAATTATTTTCCCCTTCCTTAGCTGCAGTTGGAAGTTATGTAAATCAGACTGGAGCAGAGACTGAATTTCATCAAATGCTAATTAACTCACCTAGGGCCTATTCTTGCTTCTATTGAAGTCCACGGGAGTTTTTCCACTGCTTTCTGAGGAAGCAGGATCAGGCCCCTCGTACCAATGGTCTGCATGTAAATGGCTGCGGAGAGAATACACACCACACTGGTGTGTAATATAATTTATTCGCTGACCTTTTTTGATCAACTATTCAACAGAATCATCTCTGTAAACGTCCAGCTGGATGACATTTTCTAACAGTACAAGAGGGTCCATGCTTCTCTGCTCCTTCAGGAACCCCTGTAACATTACTGTGCATTGAATGATTTACCACACCATCTAATTTTTAATTATTGAAGGGAGTTGATATTCCTCAGGTGCAAGAAGCTCTGCACCAGGAGTTGGGAGCAACAATAAATACATACAAAACAACAACAACAACAAAAACCAAACAAAAACCAAACAGAAAAAACCCAGACTTCCTTCTGCATTCAGGGCTTGATCCTATGCCCAGTGAAATCCTATTGCTTTAATGTTACAGGATCAGGCCTGATCTCCCACTGCTTCAGGAAGATGATCCTCTCAGGACAGAGAACAGCAAGTAAGAAAAAGCGGTTGGTCTAATTCTCCAGTGCCTTGCAGCTTGTGTAATCATTTACACTAGTGCAAAGTGAGTATGAATTGTTACCATGCTGATTTAGTAGCATTTTACACCTCTAGGAACATAAGACCTGCCAGACTGGATCAGATCTGAGATCTAGCTAATGATTTTAATCTACTATCTTGCCAGTACCAGAGACTTCAGAGAAAGGTGTAAGAACCCTGCAGTAGGCAGATATGGAATCATCTTCCCTGCACATTAGAGCTCATCTTTGTCTCTAATGGAACCTGGCTTAAGACCTGAAACATACCTTCTTCTCTAGACCTTTCATTATTTTATAGACTTTTATTATGTCTCCTCTTTGTCTCTTTTCGAAGGTTCAGAATCCCAACCTTTTCCATCTCTCTTCGCATGAGTTTTTCCAGCCCTTCATTATTCCTGTTGCTCTTCTCTGAACCCCCTCTCACTCTGCAATATCCTTTTTGTGATGGGGTGACTAGCATTTCAAACAGTGTGCCTGATGAGGCCACACCATTGATAAAGGCAGTATAATATTCTCCCTGTTATTCTTCATCACGTTCTTTATGCATTCAAACATTTTCTTTGATTTTTTTTTTTACCACAGCTGCACAACGAGCATTCTGAATTCATTTTGCAGTGGTGTAAATGACTGCACAAGGTGCAGGGAAGTGCAGCATCTAATCCAGTGTCTTCTTACTCAACTGAAAAAGAGCAGAAAAATATTATAGGGAAGCTTTACAGAAGCAGGAAGCAAGACTCACTGATGTAGAACATTTAGGTGGTTAAGTGAACTTGTAGATCAGTTTTGAAATCCCATCAAGTGACTGAAAGAAAACTGATGTGAACTCGGTAAAAAAATTGATGTATGCTCAGTAGGCCTTTAAAGACACTGATAGGTTTAAGAAATTGTCTAGACTGAAATTGTCCTAGACTGATATAAATGCATTAGTCACTGCAAGGTCACCCCCTGGGGCCCAGAGGAAGCCGGTGCCTGTGCCCCAGGCTCTGCCCAGGCCTGCCACTTTGCCATGCACAGAATCTGAACTTTGTGGAGCCTATCTGCAGAATTTGTGGCGGAAGGGAGGAACAATGCCATGGAATTGGATCTCTGCACTTCTATGCCCTTCAAGCTGGGATGCACTGTTTCCCTGTACCCTCTGCACATAGACAGTAATTTTTATATTTACACTTCAAATTGTCAGCTCGTTGTGGAAGGGACTGTCACTTTTATCTGTCTGTAAAGTACCATGTATGCCCACAGCACTGTGTAAATAATAATAGTATTGAATGGCTTTGGGTGGGACTGCAATGTTTGATAGAAAAGTGAGAAGACATTCATTAAAGGTATTATGCTATCCAAGACCACTGCATTTGAATGAAGCTGTTGGGTGCAGTAATTTAGCTTTACATTTGTTAAAAATAGGGGTTGAAGTGATATGTCAATCTGTTAACACAATGTTTAATTTATCTTCCTCCCTAGCTAGGTTGCTTGGAAACAGGAGAATAGTTCAAGAAATCGCTCTGTGAAAGTGTGACACGCCTTGGAAGATCATTAGGCCTGCCTCATGGCTGCTATTTCTGTCCTTATCAAAAGATTTAGGTCCTTTGACACAAAACCAACCTACAGTATGCTTAAATCCACCTGGTGTTACTGGAGGCCTTGTAAGCAGGCTTTTGTTCAGCACACAGTGCTCTAACACTACCTCAATTAGAGTATACAATGATATCTCTCCTACTGCACATAACAGGTTTGCTATAAGCCACAACCTCTCTAGCAACATGTATCTTCAATATTAGGCTGAGTCAAGTGCTTGATAGCTTCATGGGGGCCCAGAGAGGAAGGAATCCTCACCCACAGGCCATGGAATGGCGGCAAAACTACTTAACAGTGCCATTTGGCCCTCAGACGCCATTTTTGTGTTGGAGAAACATGGCAGCAGTTGTATCTATTATCTGACCCTGGTCTACCCATGCTGTGACCCCACTCCCACCCCATATATACTGGCATAGAGGGAAACTTTATGAACTCCCTCCACTGCAGGGGCTCTTGCACCTGCAAAGCAGGGTGCAGGATTTTTCCTCATGTGCAGGACTTTCCAAGGTCTTTGATTTGCTGGTACTGGATTCCTCAAAGTAATAGGCTCCAATTCAGCAAGGTACGTAAGAATATGCTACTCTGAGCACATGAGTATCTCTTTGAAGTCAATGGGACAACTCATGTGCTTTAAGTTTGGGATGTCCTTAAATTCTTTGCTGAACTGGTACCGTGAGCAAGCGAGCCAACTGTATCTTGCTCAAGGTTTTGCAAAACTCTATGTGAAGTAAGATATTCAGGGCCCCATCTGGTTCTCACTTGTCACCAGGACTTCCCCCGGTCTCCATGTTCTCACAACCTCTCCCTTTCCCAGCCACCAAGTAAGCACTACAGTTGCAGGGATATGGTCAAGCTGGGCGGCATATTGAGAGTGCAACAAGCAGAGATAGCTGAAGACGGTCTCTACTGTCAGTTACACATTCTTAGCCTGAACTGCGGATAGATGCAGAAGCAGCAGAGAGGCAGAACAGGGAGGCGGATGCTGAGTAGAAAGAAGTGAATACTGAATAATTTATCTGATGAATTTCACCTCTTTTACTGTTCACAAATTGTCTGTCAATGGCTCATGATCTTCTCTCATTTATTTCTTCTGGAAATTTATTTTGAGGATCATTTCTGAGAATCACAATGTTCATAATCAGTGTGTTGTGACTATTCAATATGTGGACTTCTGGGTGTGTTGGTTACTTTTGAGTGGACACACAGGACATGTTTTTGTGTCCTGATTAGATGAGCATGATTCTTTGATTCTTTAAGGGCCTGCTCTTGCTCCCATTGAATCCAATGACAAAATCTCCATTGACTTGAATGGTGTAGAATTGTGGACAAAGTCAGGTGTGAATATTTGTGTTTCTGGATCTAAAATTCTTCTCTAAAATATTCTCCAATATTCACCTAAAATTCACTGTCTCCATGATCATTTCTGTCTGCAGTTTTGTTCATTAGATTTGAGGAAAGCGAATGCAGAAGAGCAAAGTCAATGCAAATTAACATGGAAATGTGAATGATTAATTATTTTGCATTATTTACTCAGATCTGTTGTTGAAAGTCATTAGTTTCTTGTTTGTTTTTTATCCCTTTTTTAATTTTATCCAATAGCTCCAGTGAAAATGATAGAAATTCACTATTTAGTGCATGTATGTAAATCAGCTATTAGCCTATTTGGTATTTGTGAAGTTTTCTGCAAATTAAAACAGTTAACTTCATCATTATCCTTAAAACTTTTTTAATTAAAACTTTAAAAATACAGATGGGCCCAAAACAATACTCAGATCTGAGCATGTGAGAACTTTGGAGAAGTTATGAGCCCAAAATGCTGACCTGGATCCTATCTATTTAAAAGTAGAGTAAGAAATAAATGACATTTTTATGTATGTTCAAAAAGTGAACTAGTCTCCATTTATCCCACTGACGAGCTTTCTGATTCATCTGGTTCATGAAATCCCTATATAGAGCAATTTCTTGCACTGAGCTTGTTGGACCAGCAGTTGCTTGTGTAAAAATCTCTCTCTGATGTGTAAAACAAGGATTAGCTTGTGTCTGAAAGTAGAATAAGTTGTCCATTACAGGTCCTAAAGGGAGCCCATAGAAATCCATATTCATTTACACTGCATATAAATGAGGTTTCTTCTTTGTATGATCATTTATATGCAGATGAAAACAATGATAAAATGTCTGGGTCAGTTTGTGCTCTGTTACTCCAGTGTATCTCGAGAATAGCCATTGAAAGCAAAGGAGGATTCACATGGCCGTAACAGGCAGCAGAATTTGGCACAAAAAATAAACAAATGATGAAATGTATCCACTTCTGTCTGAGTTGCAAACCTACAACTACAGGTAAGGAGAGTAAAATAACTATAAAATGCAATTACAGTAAGCCTAAAATGATGCTGTTTGACAGCCAATACAAATTTTGAAAAAGCCATGTAAACCTGGAGATTTACTGAAAGATAATACTGTTCTGATTGCCTTTGTGAACAATGAGTGGTGCAGTCCTGCATGATTGTTATAAGCAGAGGAATCCCATATTAGCAAATAAGCTGATGTAAACAATGGAGCATGGTCTACACAGGATGATGTAAGTTCAGGTACAGGAAAATTCTGAGAAATGGCCAGGATATGTGCTCAGCAGAGAAGCTATGGCATCCAGGGTAATCTCATGAGATGACCATCTTGTTTTCATGACCAGCCAGGGGCACTGCAGGTATACATTGTAGGTGTATACAATTAGACCTGGATGAACGATGGTTTTAAACTGAATTTGGATCGTAACATGAGTGAAAGGTCCAAAGCATGTTACCAAAAAGAATGAGATCACAAGAAAGAGGAATTGTTTGTGTTAAACTTGTAGTGACCCTGGAAATACCAGTGTTTTCTCATTTAAGGTTTGGGCTGAGGTAATAGAAATAAAGAAAAGATGGTTAATTGGGCAACAGGTGCAGTAAATAATTGGTTTGTTTAGTTTATTATAAAGAAATGCATAGTTCAGTCATTAGAAAGAAATACAGAAAAATGAGATAAGAAGGAAACCTTGAGAAGGAAGGGGCCCAGCCATGAATCTTGTCTTAACCGAGCCAGGGGTCAGGATTCAGCCCTAAAAATCCACATCCAGCTTTAGATCCAAGGTCCAATCATAGAATATCAGGGTTGGAAGGGACCTCAGGAGGTCATCTAGTCCAACCCCCTGCTCAAAGCAGGACCAACCCCAACTAAATCATCTCAGCCAGGGCTTCGTCAAACCTGACCTTAAAAACCTCTAAGGAAGGAGATTCCACCATCTCCCTAGGTAACCCATTCAAGGGCTTCACCACCCTCCTAGTGAAAAAGTTTTTCCTAATATTCAACCTAAATCTCCCCCACTGCAACTTGAGACCATTACTCCATGTTCTGTCATCAGGTACCACTGAGAACAGTCTAGATCCATCCTCTTTGGAACCCCCTTTCAGGTAGTTGAAAGCAGCTATCAAATCCCCCCTCATTCTTCTCTTCTG
This sequence comes from Terrapene triunguis, assembly GCF_002925995.2. Lineage (NCBI taxonomy): Eukaryota > Metazoa > Chordata > Testudines > Emydidae > Terrapene > Terrapene triunguis. The sequence goes on along the minus strand of NW_020664464.1, from coordinate 19,834,467 downwards.
CAGACTAAACAATCCCAGTTCTCTCAGCCTCTCCTCATAAGTCATGTGTTCCAGCCCCCTAATCATTTTTGTTGCCCTCTGCTGGAGTCTTTCTAATTTTTCCACATCCTTCTTGTAGTGTGGGGCCCAAAACTGGACACAGTACTCCAGATGAGGCCTCACCAATGTCGAATAGAGGGGAATGATCACGTCCCTTGATCTGCTGGCAATGCCCCTACTTTATACAGCCCAAAATGCCATTAGCCTTCTTGCAACAAGGGCACACTGTCAACTCATTTCCAGCTTCTCATCCACTGTAACCCCTAAGTCCTTTTCTGTAGAACTGCTGCCTAGTCACTCAGTGCCTAGTCTGTAGCAGTGCATGGGATTCTTCCGTCCTAAGTGCAGGACTCTGCCCTTGTCCTTGTTGAACCTCATCAGATTTCTTTTGGCCCAATCCTCTAATTTGTCTAGGTCCCTCTGTATCCTGTTCCTACCCTTCAGTGTATCTACCACTCCTCCCAGTTTAGTGTCATCTGCAAACTTGCTGAGGGTGCAGTCCACGCCATCCTCCAGATCATTAATGAAGATATTGAACAAAACCGGCCCCAGGACCGACCATCGGGGCACTCTGCTTGATACTGGCTGCCAACTAGACATGGAGCCATTGATCACTACCCGTTGAGCCCGACGATCTAGCCAGCTTTCTATCCACCTTATAGTCCATTCATCCAGGCCATACTTCTTTAACTTGCCGGCAAGAATACTGTGGGAGACCGTATCAAAAGCTTTGCTAAAGTCAAGGAATAACATGTCCATTGCTTTCCCCTCATCCACAGAGCCAGTTATCTCATCATAGAAGGCAATTAGGTTAGTCAGGCATGACTTGCCCTTGGTGAATCCATGCTGACTGTTCCTGATCACTTTCCTCTCCTCTAAGTGTATCAGAATTGATTCCTTGAGGACCTGCTCCATGATTTTTCCAGGGACCAAGGTGAGACTGACTGGCCTGTAGTTCCCTGGGTCCTCCTTCTTCCCTTTTTTAAAGATGGGCACTACATTAGCCTTTTTCCAGGCATCCGGGACCTCTCCTGATCGCCATGAGTTTTCAATAACCAGTAGTGGCATCACTTGCTTGTTATAATGTATAAAAAAACAAAGTTTTCTCAGGGTACCTTCTTAGAGCTTTTCCTTAACCCTCTGGAGTCACATTGTGATGGGAAGGTACCTCCCGGGCCTGACCCTGTTGTGAGTATTTTGGCCAGTACTTATAACTGTGTTGCTGTTGGGTATAGAATATAGGTGTATATGATTATGCTTGTACATTAGGTGTAATTATCACCAAGTGCCTTTTGCATTCATAAATGATCTGGAAAAGGAGGTAAACAGCGAGGTGGCAAAGTTTGCAGATGATACAAAACTACTCAAGATACTTAAGTGCAAAGCAGACTGCGAAGAGTTACAGAAGGATTCTCACTAACCTGGATGACTGGGCAAGAAAATGGCAGATGAAATTCAGTGTTGATAAATGCAAAGTTATGCACATTGGAAAACATAATCCCAATTATACATACAAAATGATGGGTTCTAAAGTAGCTGTTACCACTCAAGAAAGAGATCTTGGAGTCATTGTGGATAGTTCTCTGAAAATATCTGCTCAATGTGCAGCAGCAGTCAAAAAAGCTAACAGACTGTTAGGGACCATTAGGAAAGTGATAGATAATAAGACAGTAAATATCATAATGCCACTACATAAAGCCATGTTATGCCCATACCTTGAATGCTGCGTGCAGTTCTGGTCGTCCCATCTCAAAAAAGATATATTAGAAATGGAAAAGGCACAGAGAAGGGCAACAAAAATGAGTAGAGGTATGGAACAGTTTCCATGTGAGGAGAGATTAAAAAGACTGGAACTGTTCCGATTGGAAAAGAGACGACTAAGGGGGGAATATAGTTGAGGTCTATAAAATCCCGAATGGTGTGGAGAAAGTGAATAGAGAAGTGTTATTTACCCTTTCACACAATACAAAAACCAGGGGTCAGCCAATGAAATGAATAGATAGAAGGTTTAACACAAACGAGAGGTATGTAGTACTTTTTCACACAATTCACAACTAATCTGTGGAATTTGTTGCCATGGGATGCTGTGATGACCAAAAGTATAACTGGGTTCAAAAAAGAACTAGATAAGTTCAGAGAAGATAGGTCCATCAATGACTACACACCAAGATGGTCAGGAATGCAGCCCCATTCGTGGGGAGACCCTAAACCTCTGACCCCAGAAGCTGGGAGTGGAAGACAGGGGTGAATCACTCCTTGATTACCCTGTTCTGAACACTCCCCCAGAAGTTCTGGTTTGGGCCAAGACAGGATACAGGGCAAGATGGACCATAGTTTGATTCAGTATGGCTGTACTTATGTGGTAATTATTTTGGGTCATACTAAGAGTTTTAACTAGAACTAAGAGGGTGTAATTAAACAAGGGAATATTTTAGCTGATTAACAGAAAAACATTTCTGAGGGTGAGGTCTATCAGGCTGTGAAATAGCATCCCAAGGGAAGTGTTAAAAGCCTCATCACTTGTGACATTTAAAACCAGCCTGGACAAAATACTAAAACTATGTACAGTAGGGCACAATCCTGCATTAGCAGAGGGAGACTAGATGGCCTAATAGAAGGTATGTATAAAAAAGACCTATGATTCTATACAGTAAATCATAAACTCAACCATATACATATTCTTCAGTATTCCATTTAAATAAGAAGAATTATGTCTTAGTTCCTTATTTTACTAGGATACTTGTACTGGATGCAAGCATTATGATAATACAATCAGGATAAGGCTGTAGAAGCTGGACTGAATACCTGACATTGCTTCACTCGCCTTCTCCCTCTAATATCCTGGGACCCCATGGCTACAACACTGCATGGAATACTTAATGTCACTCATCTAAGGACCTCCAGATGGCAGTGTAATACTTCTCTATCACACCGATTAAACGTAATTGAGTTGCTGGCAGTAACACTGCAAACCTAGTTGCTTAGTATGTATGATCCTGTGTACAACTATTGCACTCTAGCACTTTCTGAAGCTTTTCTGTATCTTACAGTATTTCAGAGGGCATCACTTAGCTGTCTAAACATCTGATTTTTGTAATATCTAGACTCCCTAGAACTGCAGATTCAAACCCTGGGAGAGTCAGTATAATCCTTCATCCATATAATTTAGATAGATATTTTGAATACTCCATAGTTTAATGTGTGGGCTTTTATTGGATAAAATCTTAAAATATGAGGTCCTGTCTGCTTAATATGGACACTAATGATTGTATGACATTTTTTGGAAATGGCTGTTCCAATGTCTATTGCCACATTTTCGCCTCCCTTGACTGTCAGTGTGCTTTGTACCAGTAGTCCATTTAACTATTGCCTTTCACCCAGAGGCAGGTGTGTTTCAGTGGTAAAGCAGTGGGTATATGGGGACAAAATCTATAGCTTTCACTTACCAGGTAGATCTTGATCTACCATAAGACTAGTCTCATTGAAGTCATTGAGACCACTTACATGGATAAGGAATACACAAAGGAGTAAGTGTTGCAGAATTAGACCCATAGTTTGAAAACACTTTGGGATCCTTTGGCATGAAAGGAGTTATATAATCACAAATGCAAAATGTTTATTAATTATTATTATTTTATTATTAATATTTAACCAACTCAAACGCAGCACCTGATTTTTAGAAAGGTCCTGCTTTATATTCAGTTTCACATTTGTTATTGTTTATTTAATTAATATTTTGAACCAAGATGTTCGGCATTGAATAAGACAAATGGATAAAGACAACTCCTGCCATGGCAACCTAAAGTCTAAAACTCTGACTAGTGGAGACACAAGGACATTCTGATTTACACAAGGTAACACAGTGAACCAATGACACAGCTGGGATTTGAGCCCAGAAATCCTTTGCTCTAAACCATTAGCCCACAGAACCTCCTGTTGTAGCAATCGTGGGTTCCACACAATGCAAGAAACACTTTTAGAGCTTCAAAGAGATGTGATAGGCATTTTTATTACTAAAGTAGGCATGATTGAAAGGCTATTGTCTTGTTGAAATGTAAATCAAATTATACCAGGTGTCACTAATATGTATTTAATTGACCTAGCCCCAACACTGTGATAACTGACTGCACGGCGATCTTTGTTCTATTATGTTCTAACTTCCCCTTCCTCTCAGCCACAACAAAATGATAGATTCTTGTTTCACATGCATCTCAGTCAAGGATATAAAGTTCCTCTGATCAGTAATGCAACCTGTCCAAGCCATCAGAGGTCCAATATCATCTTGTTAGGACATGGCACTCTTTGGTTCTCATGGGCTTTTCCTTTGGTTCCACAACCCAACAGCATCAGGATAAGCTTTACAATTTAGCTGAATGCAGAACTAAATAAATAGGCAGTGGGGCAAGTGCTAGTCATAAATATGGACCTGGTCCAGAGCTCACTCAAGTCAGTGACATCTATTGATTTCACTATGCTTTGGATCAGGCCCTGGGCAGCTAGGAATTGTGAAACTTAAGCAACATTTGTAACCAGTTTCTTTGTTTTATTAATAATTTCAGGTACATTATTAGAATTTAAATTGATGAATACATTCATTAAACACCGCAACCTTCCTGATGGGAAAAAGGTGGTATTTTTTTAGTTCTTTTGTAATTATATTGTATTTCATTCCTTTCCAAATAGGATTATTTTCCATTGCTTTTGTTTTCCTTTTTGGTTGTGTGCAGAAAGAAAGTTGGCAAAATTTGCCCACTCACACTGAATATATTATTTAGGTAAGAATTAGATCAAATAGGAACCTTGGTGAAAGCTGTCCAAGCTATATATAGTTCTTCCACAACGAAGAAGCTGATTCACCTCCAAAGCAGGGATTTTTTTGGCTAGCAAACCTTGCATATTGCTTTGCTCAGATGGGCTTATAGGACAGGAAGAATCATGTAAATTTTGTTATGCTATCAAGAGATGATGAACTAGTTGGGATAAAATAGGAAACGACTTGAAGCTTCATCCAGAATTTGAATGAATCGAGAACCACATTTTTTTTTGGTTACCTCCTCACTTCCCCTGCCATTTTCTCACACCTCTGATCTTCTTGGAAGTGAAAGCTAAAGAGCCAAAATATTATCGAATGTTCTCACAGTATTTCCATGGCTTTAGCTCCATTTTTGTCTCAGTGGATGTATATAAATTTCCTCTCAGATGATGTTTCCAGTTAAGGGGCTTCAACAATTTTTAGGGAGAGGTTCTATTATTATTAGTTGTCTCGTACTAGGACCTAAAGGCCCAATGTGCTAGGCACTGTATGTATGCATAGTAAGAGACAAACCCTGCCCCAAAGAACTTGCAGTCAAAATAGGCAAGACATACACAGGATGGCAGAAAGGAAATATCCCCATTGAGGCACAGAGAGATAAAGTGACTTGCCGAAGGTCATACAGGAAGTCTGTGGAAAATATGGGAATTGAACATAGGTCTCTTGATTCCCACGCTGTGCCTTAACCTTAAGACCATCTGTCATCTCAATATGTCTGTTTCCCAAACTAAATTGCTATTTGTTTCTATTTTTCTTTTCTCTGTATCTCTCTCCCCTAATCTCTCCTCTGGTTTTATTTGTCTCAGCTCCTTTTGTCTGTTCTCAGCTCTACCTCCTCATTTTGTTCCCTCTCCTTTCTTTCCCCCATGCCCAAGTGCCATCTCCTTCTTACCTCCCTTTCTTTGTGTGTCCTCTGCCTTGTCCAATGAGTTGTGGTCTTTGTGCTCAGCCAGCCTGCTGTCAGTTTTACCTGCTCAGCTGGCCAGTGTGGGTTTACAAAAGAGCCTGCTGCATATTACTAAAAACCAGAACAATGATCTTTGTCTAAAAGACTGGATGCTGGGGAAGTTTTGAAAATGGAGATGTTTCTGGTTTTCAGGGACATCTGGCTATGGCAAGTGCTCCCAAACATCATTGTTGCTTTCCTTGTACATTCTCTATTTCCTCTTTCCAATGTTCCTCTTCTCTCACTTTGTGAGTATTACTGGCCCTCTATTCCCTATTGGTGTCTTCTCCGATGCAGGTATTAGGATGGCCTTTCTGTGACAACACTGGGGAGGATGTTGGTCCAAGCTGCTCTCTGCCCTCTGATAACCAGCAGCACAATTATTCTCTCTCTTCCTGCAGGATGAGGTAGTGGAGGAGAGTGAAGTCATCTCCTTCTTGGAAGGAGGAAGAGAGTGTCACACTCTACATGGTAACTCTCCCTGATAAAGGGCTAGATTCTACCTTGTCCTCGCCTGCCAGTGAGGACTGAGAGGGAACAGCATAGGGCACCTTCCCTACCCTTTCACAACACACATAAGGACCAGGAAGAGCAGTCTTTCAGGGGATTGCACAGACTGCTCTCTGTCAGCTCCAACAAGGGATGCACAGTACCTCTAAAAGGCAGAGTGGATGGGGCCATTGCTCCAACACTCCCCTATGTTGTCTGGCCTTGTAGCAGGGACATAGCAACACTGCACAGAGGTGTAGCAGCAGGCATGCTGCTCCTGTGTGTCTGGGACCTCCCGAGGCAAGATATCTCCCAGTGTTCCCCACTAAAGATGTGTTGCTTTACACTGCCCCATGTATAGCTGTGGGCCTAAGAGGCACAACTGAGCCCCAGATTTGGAACTAGCCTTTTGTATAAATAAATGACACACCAGCTGCAGGTTTGCATAACACACATTTTATTCAGTTTTTTTCCTGCAGGGATACAAACTTATACTACTGCCATTCCTTATTGTTAAGATACACAGTCAAGGTGGGCTAGTCCTTTTATGGTATCCACACAGTATGTCAGTACACAACACCACACTCCTTTCATGTGGAATTGCCGCCTGGACTTACGATAGTAGGAGAGTGGGAAGCAGGACTTGCTGTTCACATCCCATAGAGTTCCCGCAGGCTAAGTACTGAAGCCCCCAGTCAAAACTCAGTACAGCCAGCTGGCTGCCAGGCAGAAGTGTCCTACCTGGGAGACAGTCAATCAGCAGGGAAAAATTTAAAGCTGCTCACTTCCCGCAGTTTCATATCCAACTTTAAGCCCTGATTTCTGGCCTAACCAGATACAGGAAATCTTGGTAGAAAGCCTGTTCTTTCTAGTCCTGTTTTGCAGACACAAGAAGTTCAGTAAAGGGTTGAAACAAGCATTTGAAATTCTGTGTTTTTCTTCAGACCTTCATGTGAATTATGTATGTGAACTGAGTGGAGAATAGCCCACACATGTGAACTGAGTGACCCAAATTATAGTCTCAGTTATACTGGTGTAAATCTGGAGTACTCCATTAACTTCAAGTGTCTCTGGATTTACTCTAGCAAAACTGAGAATTTACTCTTTACCCATTTACTCTAATTTAATAATGTGAAGTATGGTTGCTTATTCACATTTTTCCTTTAACTTTAGCACTGTTGATCTAGACTTGGGCAAGCAGCCCTTTACTCAGTTTTCTTTCCTGCAGAGCGGGCTAATATTGCAAAGCAATCACACTCCATAGATCCACAGAGTGGTGCTACTAGCATATTCTGGATGTTTCACAGTAGGATGCAGATGTTGCTTCAGTCTGTTTAACTTAGCTGAACTATTGTCCAGGTGGCACTGTGACTAAGGACAGCACTTTAAAAAAAACCAAAACCATTTAACACAAGCTTCTTTTCTACCCACTCAGTGCCTCTGAACAATAAGGGCTCATTTGTGGTTGTGTGTTTATGTATCTGTGCTTGGTTTTCTGTGTATCAAGATAGGTTTGTCAACTGAACTGGTTGTTTTGGTGTTGCTGTTTTTACATAAATTTTAGTGTTCCTAAATTGGGACAGAGATCTCCTGGAGATTGATGGCCTCTCTTTGGCCACTGAGCAGAAACAGCATGGGCAATAGCAGGTCAAGCTTCCTCAGCCCCATGCTGTCTTGTCATATACAATACAGTATTTTAAGCCTAACCCTTTAGGGACAAAAAAGTAGTTAGTTTCTGTGCCCAGAAATCCTTGACCTTCCTGCTGATACTGCCAAAAAGGGATTGCCAAATGCAATGGTGATGTTTGTGGTGTGGATCAGAGAAGGAAAAAAATCTCCCTTTCATAATTACCCTCTGAAAAATAGCTTCTCAATTTTGCACAGTTTTAAAGCGTAGTCCAGTTTTAAAGGGATGGATTCTCATTTACACTGAGCCATTTTACAAGTTACATTTACTCCCACTTTAAGGACTCTTTATAGAGCCTAAATAGTTCCTCTTCATTCATAGATTTGTTGACTGTTATCATACCCTTGAGCATTACTTAGCCAGCTATAGGTTGCAAAAGTCAAGCTCGTTTAAACTTCCCTAATAAGTCAGTTCCTTCTGGCTCCAGTTGCTCTTCTCTGAACTCTCCCTGATTAGCCAACTCTGGCTCTTTGAGTGACATGCCAGGATGAGGAAAATAACTTGTATTCCCCCAAACATGGGTTACTGGAGCATTCTAAAATAGGGTGATCAAATCTCGATCATGAACGTGTAAGGCAGGATTCCAGACAGGATGGACTAGAGGTTTCAGCTGGTATGATCAATCCTATATGTAATTTCATGAGACTCTTGAATCATTCTTTCCTAGTATTCCAACCATTGCTCTTCTAACACCCCTAGGTTTATAATGGTTAACAAACTGAAATAAAAAACTATAAAATATAAACTGAAGTGACTGTGCAATGTGGAAATGTATTTCATGTAGGAATATTGCCTGTGATAATGAATGTACCTGGATGATAGGTTTGTAATTCTAATTACCTTATTGTCCTCTAATGCTTCTACACACTGACACAAAGTTCCTCCTCTATCTTGGTGGGTCCTGTGCTTATTGGTGGATTTTCTTGCCTCAGAGATTCACCATGTGGGTTGGGGAACAGCCCAGAGACCTTCCCCTCTGGAAAAACCCACAGTCCACGTCAATTGGGAGGTTTGGGGGGAACCCGGGCCCACCCTCTACTCTGGGTTCCAGCCCAGGGCCCTGTGGACTGCAGCTGTCTATAGTGCCTCCTGTAACAGCTGCATGACAGCTACAACTTCCTGGGCTACTTCCCCATGGCCTCCTCCAAACACCTTCCTTATTCTCAGCACAGGACCTTCCTCCTGGTGTCTGATAATGCTTGTGCTCCTCAGTCCTCCAGCAGCACACCCTCTCACTCTCAGCTCCTTGCGCCTCTTGCTCCCAGCTCCTCACACTTGCACTACAAACTGAAGTGAGCTCCTTTTAAAACCCAGGTGCCCTGATTAGCCTGCCTTAATTGATTCTAGCAGCTTCTTCTTAATTGGCTCCAGGTGTCCTAATTAGCCTGCCTGCCTTAACTGGTTCTAGCAGGTTCCTGATTACTCTAGTGCAGCCCCTGCTCTGGTCACTCAGGGAACAGAAAACTACTCATCCAGTGACCAGTATATTTGCCCTCTACCAGACTCCTGTACCCCACTGGTCTGGGTCTGTCACAACACACAGTGCAAAAAGAAGTCAGTATACTTGTTCCGAAAGAGAATAGATTGTGCCCATTATAGAAATCAAGAATAAATACTTCAGAGATAGCGTTCCCTGCTATACAGATGATGTAGAAACACCTTCGGTTACCTCTGCACGAGAGCAAGTTATAGGTTAAAAATGCCCAAGGCACAACTAAAAATCTGACGAAGAGAATAGAGAACACTGCCAGTGGAATTTCTTGTTAATGTATAAGATGGATCTTGTGATTTCTGACTCTGTATTTGGCACATCTAGCATGTACCTCTCTAAATACTCTAGCTTTGTCATTTTTTCTTTTTCTATTTTAACTTGTTTTTAAGATTCACTCCTTTCTCCAATTCATGGCTATTTTATGTTTTGAAAAGTAGTTTCACAGGCTTCACTAAATTATCCATATCACAAATTACACCAATTGTAAAATATAATATGTATAAATTAAAAAAACAAGACATTTCAGAGTTGTTATTTTGAACAGCAGTTTTTGTTGTCTGTTTCATAGATTAATAGATTTCAAGGCCAGAAGGGACCATTGTGATCCTCTAGTCTGACCTCCGGCACAACAGAGGCCATAGAACTTCCCCAATTCCTGTTTGAACTAGAGCATATCTGTTAGAAAAATATCTAATCTTGATTTTAAAATGTCCAGTGATGGTGACTCCTCTACAGCCTTTGGTAAGTTGTTCCACTGATTAACTATCCTCACTATTAAAGATTTGTGCCTTATTTGGAATCTGAATTTGTCTAGCATCAGCTTCCAGCCACTGGATTCTAGATTGAAGAATCATAGAATAGCAGGGTTGGAAGGGACCTCAGGAGGTCATCTAGTCCAACCCCCTGCACAAAGCAGGACCAATCCCCAGACAGATTTTTACCCCAGTTCCCTAAATGGCCCCCTCAAGGATTGAACTGACAACCCTGGGTTTAGCAGGCCAATGCTCAAACCACTGAGCTATCCCTCCCCCCCCGCAAATTAATGGAGATATCCTATCTCCTAGAACTGGAAGGGACCTTGAAAGGTCATTGAGTCCAGCCCCCTGCCTTCACTAGCAGGACCAAGTAGTGATTTTGCCCCAGATCCCTAAGCGGCCCCCTCAAGGATTGAACTCACAACCCTGGGTTTAGCAGGCCAATACTCAAACCACTGAGCTATCCCTCCCCCCAAGAGGAGAGATATAAAGAGACCATGATCAAATATTTATTCCCCATGTAGGTGCTTATAGACTATAATCAAGTCACCCCCTTAACCTTCTCTTTGTTAAGCTGAATAGATTGAGTTCCTTGAGTTTACCCCTGTAAGGCATGTTTTCTAATCCTTTAATCATTCTCTTCTCTAAACCCTCTCCACTTTATCAACATACTTCTTGAATTGTGGACACCAGAACTGGACACAATATTTCAGTAGCAGTAGCATTAGTGCCAAATAGAGGGGCAAAATCTGCACCTATGTGAGATTTACCGATTTATGCATCCAAGGATCACAGCAGCCCTTTTAGCCACAATGTTACACTGAGAGGTCATGTTGAGCTGATTACTCACCATGACCCTCAAATCTTTTTCAGAGTCACTGCTTCCTAGAATGGAGTCCCCCATCTTATATGTAATGCCTACATTCTTTGTTCCTACATGGACTCTTACATTTATTGTTTGCTTTCACCGAGTTTGACAAGCGATTCTGATCGCTCCGGATAAGTGACCTGTCCTCTTAATTATTTACCATTCCCTCAATTTTTGTGTCATCTGTGATCTTTATCTGTGATGATTTTATGTTTTCTTCCAGGTCATTTATAAAAATGTTAAATAGTGTTGGGCCAAGAACCGATTCCTGTCGGATTCCACTAGAAACGACCTCTCGATGATGATTCTCCCTTTACAATCACATTTTGAGACCTATCAGTTAGCCGGATTTAAATCTATTTAAGATGTGATGTTAATTTTGTATCGTTCTAGTTTTTTAATCAAAATGGTACATGATACCAAGTCAAATGCCTTACAGAAGTCTAAATATATTACATCAACATTATTTCCTTCATGAACCAAACTTGTAATCTCATCAAAAAAAGATATCCAGTTAGTTTGATAGGATTTATTTTCCATAAACACATGTTGATTAGCACTAATTATATTACCTTTCTTTAATTGTTTATTAATGGAGTCTCATATCAGCAGCTCCACTGTCTTGCCAACGATTGATGTCAGGCTGACAGGCCTATAATTACCTGGTTCATCCCGTTTTCCCTTTATAAATATTGACACAACATTAGCTGAATTATAGGTGCACAACATTAGTTTAATTGTAGGTGGAGCTGAGCATGCTGCCTATAATTAAGCTTGCCTGACACTTTTCATTATAAGACCCTGTTTTCAGTTTCTTATAACTTTGCCAAAGTTTAACTCTTTGGGCTGAAATTTTCCATGCTGAGCATCTGCCTCAGGTTGATTTTTTTTTCCATTTCAAGTTTAAGCTAATAGTCTAGCCATTTCTGAGAATGAATTTAGAGAAAAATAAGGTTTTTTTTAACCATCTTAAAAACATTCTTACTACCATTTTGTTGAGAAGATAGAGTGTCTGCATGCTTGGGCTCAAGAGTTTATAATCTGGCAAGATAATTGCTTTCGTGTCTGATATGTGGTTTTCCTGACCCCATGAAAATTTGCCCAAATTTAGCTAAGTTATAAGACTCTGAGACATCTCAATTTGAATATTGACGTTAGAGTTTGGCAGCTAAATTCTTTGAAGAGTCTGTCTGTAGTGAGCATTGTCTATTCCTAACAGCTTTTATGTGTTGACTGGACTACACATGCACCAATCCCCCACAGCAATTGAGAATGCTCCATCCGTGGATGGCAGAGGCTAAGCAGAATTTTCTTTGCAATTGCTCCTGTTGGTTCTTGGGCCACTGTAGTGCAAAGCACCACAACTGAGAGCTGGGAGACTGTCTCTCAGTACTCCTTCTGCTAGAGGCCAGGCAGCCTGGAGGAGGAGGAGCAGTCTGACTCGAATGCAGAGGGGTGAAGGGGATGAAGACCAGAGAGGAAGAGCAAAGGCATGAGCCATGGATGGGGTGGGAGAGGGTATTGCAGGAGCCAGAGAGCAGGGAAGAGCAAAGGAGGAGTGGGACAGAAGCAGAGTGCAAAAGGAGGGGACTAGGTAGGATCGGAGCAGAGGGGGAGAATGCAGAGCTAGGAGGTTGAAGGTAGATATGAGCAAAGGGAGTGGTGTGTGGTTAGAACAGAGTGGGGACAAAGACAGGCTTTAGGCACAGGGGCAGAATGATCTATAACCATTACAGTACACTCCTCTCCAGAACCTGGAGTTGATCTTAGAAGTCTTGAGTCTCTACATTCCTCTGCTGTCAGTAAATAGCTGTGAATCCTATTGGCAAAGTGTGTCTTTCACCCCCCTCTAGTGGCTGGTCCACATAGAAGTTCACAACCTACTATGGCTACCAGTTATTCATTTAGTTCAAGTGGCAAAGGTCTGTGCTGTGGATCTGAAAGTCTGAACCCTGCTGATGACCCAAGTTGGGGGGTCAATATGGCTCCACATGACTGAATTTCTGTTTTCTCAGTTTGTGGCAAAAATAGTCTGTGATCATGTAATGAAAGATGGTGTCATAATGCCTATGAACTGAACATGCACAGGAAGCCTTAATTCTTGCATTTCCTTGCCTTTGAGTGCTGGACTTTGCAATCTTAACAATGTCCTTTTAACATAGGTGTTTGGATGAAATAGGTCATAGGCCTCATATGAAGAAAAAACACAAATAGGAGAAAAATCACATGCACCCAGTGGCATAAATCAACCAGGCCTCAGAGCTTCCTGCTCAGGGGTTAAAATATAGTTCCTGCCTGTGATTTTTCTTTGATTGCTTGTATATTTTTCTTTCAGTTCTGGTTTACTTGAGGTACTTAAAAGTGAACTGCAAAGGTTTTGCTGTAAGTTAATTACTTATAAGATTCCAAGTGCAAAAAAGTATATGGCTGTTGTTTAAGTGCCAAGAGGGAGCTCGGCACTGAAAAAGATACAGACACATGGGACCAACTTCTCTGCTGGCACCACTCTATTAACTTCAGCGAATAAGTCAGACAATAAGTCAAATATATCCACCTTTTTTTCTCTTCCTGCTTGCCTTTTACAAATGGAATTTGGCATTGCTATGAAGCTCTGAAACATAATGGGGTTAGCCCTGCACAGTGAAGGTGAGGAGTGCTATGTGTAAATGTGCAAGGTAAAAAGTGAGGAACAGGATGGAGAGTTCTATGGAAATGGTAATTATTTATTTATTATTAATTATTATTATTATTATTAGGGTCACCCCTAGGCCAAATGTCATGGATTACATTATGTGCAGGATTTTAACTAAGGCACACAACACTGGAAAAAGACCTAATTCTGGCCTTTTAAAAATGCTCTTACCTTCCAATCCCTAATTCTCAGAGTATCTTTGAATCCATTCAGCAATTAGGTTTTGTGATTAGTGAACTGCTACATTTATATTTGTGCCATTACTGTTATTCATACAATGGCCTAAGTTAGAGAGAGTCTGCATCCCTGGGGTGCATGACTTAGAACTCAGCATCTCCTTTCTGCGGGAAAAGGACCCCAGGGTCTCTCTCTCTCTCTCTCTCTCTCTCAGCTTTCTCTGAGGCCCCTGTCACTGTGGCATATGAATGTGATAGGTACATTTCTTTCGGAAACAGGATCCCAGGGAGTTTTAGACTGTGCCCACCAAGATAAACCTTCCTGGGAAGGACGGGAGCAGAAATCAGTCAAGTAAATAGTTTATCAATTTATCACAATTTGTTATTTTCTCTTGGAGTACATTATCTGGTTAAATATCAACACATTTGTTTTGTAACTGAGTCTACATGTTCAGTGACCTTCTGTCAGGAAACAGGTAATCTAGATTATGGTCAGCACTGATCAGATAAAGAGAACTTGACTTGTTATGTGTCAGGCTAGAATCAGCTTTGATACTGCAGGGCAATGTATACTGCACCTCCGTGTGTCCCCCTGGACCCTCTGTGCTCTGGGCATGGGGAGTTAACCACATGGAAAGGCAGGTACTAGGTGGTACTGCTATTACCAGCCCTTCCGCAAAGTTTCCTTTTGGGACAGGGGAAGCAGGTTTGAGTTTCAAAGGGAGTTCCATAGGCACCTGTTAGTGGAGGATGAGGGATACACTGATTTAAGAGATCTTCTGATCATACCCCTGTTCAGGTCAGTGTCATTTACTCTTGGCATAGGGAGAATTGGATCCTGCCCCAAGGAACTTACAGATATCAGATATCATTCTGACCCATAATGCTTTGGGTAACCTGACTATGGACTCATCCCACATAGATGCAGGATTTCTTTTTAGAAGAATATATGAGGAAACACTTCTTGGTTAAAACTGATAGGCTTTGTGGAAGAATTGGGTTTTGAGGATGTATGCCTGGCATTCTGGTAGGGAAGGGAGTTGAATGCATGAGGAGTGGCATAGGAAAAGGGACTAAAACAAGAGCAGGAGAAGTGCTCTGAAGGGCAGTTAGGGTGAAGGGCTTGGTATAGTGAAGGGAGAAGAATGAATGCAGAGCAAAGATGCAATCAGCAGCAGGGTTGTGTAGAGTTTTGTGTAGTGTAAATAAGTATGTTCTTCTGGTCCCTGGACTCTCACCACCTCATTGCCAGGATTTGTGTGTGGGCTCTTTCAGTGTTTGTCAGTTGCTATACTTCATTAATGACCCTTAAGGGACTAACATTAACACCTGTTTGTGCTTATTTCCTTGCGCCGTTTGGTCTCCCAGCTGGTACAATTACAATATACCCAGTGTGTTGTGTGTTTGTCAGTAATGAATTCTCTGCCAATTAAATACCATTCATATTGCTTAGATTTGGCTAGCATTTCATAGCCCTGCAGAATATATGTTCTAAATCAAAATCAGTCAGATCTTAAATCCTCAAAGTTACCAGTAAAGCATTAAAACCACTGAAAACCTGAGTATTTGTCCTTTGGCTTAAAGTTTATTTTGTAATACTAGCAGGTAGAGTGTAAGACAAATTGCATCTTAAACAAAATCTGAAGGAAAGTTTAAGGATGAATCTGGTAGGTCCAGTGCATAGGAGAGAATGTCCTCAAGTGAGACAGAGAGTTTTATTTTATGATAAAGGGAAAATGAATAATCAAGGCCATAGTTATTGAAGCATAGGTGGCTATTGACTGATGTACTGAAACAGCAACTAAGCTAATACATAAAACAGTGCTTCTAGCTTCCATGTTGGGTAAGGTTGTCTGTTCCAAATATGCATATAGAATAAAGACCCAAATGTTATTCTTAATTAATCTTATTGAAGTTTGGTTTTTTTGTCCATCTCAGACCCACTTTGAGAAATAACCCTTAATATTCCTGGCCTAAAATACAGCATCATTTAGCCATAGGGAAAAGTGTGGCCTATGAGTCTGCACACAAGCCTGGCATACAAGAACTCTCGATTTCTAATCCACCTTCAGAAATGAATTCCCTCTGTGGCCTTGGGCAGATATTCTAGAGAGGTGTTAAAAGGATTATTTAGTTTATATTTGTGGAGCACTTTGAAAATGCAGCCATTAATGGCCAGTGTCTTGTTTTGTGTTTGTTTGTCTTGTGCAAGTTCAACTCTAAGATTTCAAGGGCAGGTAACGTGTCTTATTCTATGTTTGTGAAGCACCATGTAAATTTATGGTAATATGTAAATGATTTTTAGTGAGACTAACAAAACAAAAAGTACTGTATTAGTGACAAATATTATGACAAATTTGTCATTGCGGATAGAAAAGTTACTGACATTCATGTTTGGGAATTTCTAGTCCAACAGCCAAAGGCCTAAAAGATGAGCTAAAAGAATACCTCTTGTAATTCAGACAGCAGTTGCACTTCACAATCCGTTATTACTTCAGTTGCTATACTCTGGATAGCAAAAGTCAAGAAAGTATAACCAAATGGACATGCAATCACATGCTTTCAGTTCAGATGATGTTTGGGATTCAGCCTCTGACTAACAGTGGATTGATAACAGAAATGATGTCTGGTGAAGCATTTATCCCACACAGGCAAAAATCCAAAATTGAAATCTTACTGGACTAAATCAAACTCCAAGCAAAGAGAAGACATCCTGGAGTCTTGAATATACTGTATGCCTACACCAAGACTCTTAACTGTGTGTGTGTGTGTGTGTCACAGTGCCTTCAGGATGTGAGCCACTTGTTAGTTGAACAACCCAGACTATTTAAGGGACACATTCTGGGTCCTATTTACTCAGGCATAAGGGGTTCATGTCCTCACTTAATGCTGCATAAACTGACTCTTAAATTGTCCCACCAAACCTGTAACCTTGCTTTAGTGGGTCATAACTGAGAATGCCAAATTCAGGATGAACTGCTGAGAAATAGGGCAAACACAACCCAAAACTGGTGGTTATTCTTTTATAAGATATACCAAACCAGCCACAAAATTAAACTCCTGTTTCACCACATTGGCTAACAAGAAAATATAAAGACAGTTTCCTCAGGCATTCCAGTTCTTATATCACCACCAAAGACACTGGATTCAGAGATGAGTGGTTCTTTACAACCAATCTCATCAAATAATAGGTTCTTCTGATCCCAAAGAATCAGCCGCACACCCAGGTCAATATATAACTTAGATCTTACCCAAAAATTATGCTGGTGCCAATCCTTTAGTATCTAAAATCTAAAGGTTTATTCATAATAAGAAAGAAAGAAAGAAAGGTGAGAGTTAAAATTGGTTAAAGGAATCAAGTACATACAGTAATGGCAAAGTTCTTGGTTTAGGCTTGTAGCAGTGATGGAATAAAGTGCTGACTTAAGTCAAGTCTCTGGAGTACATCCATAGCTTGGATGGGTCATTCAGTCCATTGTTCAGAGCTTCAGTTTGTAGCAAAGTTCCTCCAGAGGTAAGAAGCAGGATTGAAGAAAAAACAGAGGTGTTTCCAGGGCCTTTTATAGCTTTTGCCATGTGGAGGGCATCCCATTGTTCTTACTGTGGAAAATTACAGCAACAAGATGGAGTTTGGAGTCACATGGACAAGTCCCATGTCCATGTATTTCGCCTAGTCACAGCAGGACATTCCGTTAAGTGTAGATGGGCGTCTCCCATGGTCCATTGTCAGTTAAATGTTCTTTCGATGGGCCACTCAATTTGAATAGTCCCTCCAAGATGTGCTGGCTAATTACTTTTTGTGTGGTACCCCAGGAGCAAACATTTGAAATCCAAGTATAGAGCCAATACTCAGAACTTCACATACAAAAATGATACATGCATACAGATAGCATAATCATAACCAGAAAATCATAACCTTTTCATAGACACCTCACTTAACAACCTTTGTACAATATTTGCTGCAAATATGTAACAATGGTTGCAACAATGATCTATATGGTCCTATTTTAATCAGATTACATCACAGCTCATATCCTCACTTAATGCTGCATAAACTGACTCATAAGCTGTTCCACCAAACCTAAGGAAGACTCAGTCTGGTAAGGAAAGGGGTCAGAGAGTAACTGGGGTTAAATGCAAGGTAATCTGTGAGGTTAGAAAAAAAGCATATTTTAGTGGTGTGTGTGTGGTGGGGTAGGAGGAAGATCACTAGAGGGTTGTGTCCTTTTCCTAGTTGTCATGGTGGAGAGGGATCTTTGGTGTAAGGGAACCAAGATTTCTGGGTGATATGTCCATTGTACATGCACAAGGAATGACTCACCAACATCATCCCCCAATATCCAGGTGAACTGGAGTCAAGTACTACACCCCAGGGCAGGATCAGGCGATATATGTATATATTACATTATCCATACTGGTGGAGGGTTTATAAGTGGGCTATGGTTAGACTTTTGTGGCTGTAGCATTTGGCTGGGCTGCACATCTCCCATGGGCTCCACACCACAAATGCACTTAGGGCTAAGGACTGGTCCCTAAGCCTTGTCAGTCTGATCTCAGAATCTGTCCCAGGCTTTTATGATTTTTTTAGAAAGAAACCCCTTCTTTCATCAAGTGTGAAACCAGTTTTCTTTTTTGTAAGGTTACATGTAGGGATAAGCCCACAAAGGCTGCCTCCATGCATGTGCTAAGACCTGTGCATGCACTTGCAATTGCCTGATGCCTGGCAGGAGTCACTTGTGTGCATCCTGTTGATAATGTGCGTGCAGGTTTTAGAATGTTTGGAGTGTGCATATAAAAGTGTACACCTACCAAGAGTGAATGCACCAATGTATACATGCAATTTTGTGAACACACAAAGAGGGCTTGGGTCAGGCCCTCTGGAAAATATACACCTTAACATTGAGATTAATCAAGCAAATGTTTTCATCTGCTGAAAGGAGGAGTTTAGAAGTTTTTATATAAAATATGGAAAACTGGTTTTTAATCATCCCATGCTAAATCTTGTGGGCTACTGTGTGTGTAACTGAGCCAGGGACAAGATTTATCACAATGGGGAACTAAGTAGATGAATTTTTCTTCTGACAAACTTATTGCTACTTTGTTTCTCCTTGACAGCTTGGCAGCTATTTTAGTTTGTCTTTCTGCCTGTGAGTCAGACACCACTGTATCCAAGTACTGATGGGCTCAACCCAGAACTCTGGATATGAACATGCCCAGTGAACCTGAATCAGAACTTTGAAGCTCAGGTTTATTTCTGTATTGGTGATATAGAGAAGATTGACTACAACAACAACAACAACAATCAGAGCATTTTTGAAACTGGATGTCTACACAGCAATTAGACACCCATTGCTGGACTGTGCTAGCCAACTTGGGCTCACGGGGCTCCGGCTGCAGGACAGTTTCATTGCTGTGTAGACTTCTGAGCTCAGGCTGGAGCCCGAGATCTGGAACTTTTCCACCTTGCAAAGTTCTAGGGCCTGGGCTCCAGGCCCAGCCTGGAAGTCTACACAGCAATCAAACAGCCCCACAGCCCAACCCCCATGAGCCTGAGTTGGCTGGCATGGGCCAGGCACAGGTGTCTAATTGCTGTGTAGATTTACCCTAAGAATTATGTTGGGGGTCAATATTATAACTCTCTAGCAATGATTTGGTACGGAATCTGCTCAGTGTATGAGTCAAAAGATATTTTTATGTAACTGGCAGTCCTGCAAACTCAGCTCCAGGGCCAGAAATCATGCTGTATTCTTTCTGCCTCTAGCATCATTGCCAGTCATAAAAATTCAGGAATTGGAAATTACAGGAGAATTCTGCTGCTGATAGGTGATGCAGAATGGAATCCAACTCACTCTCCCATCGTTGTAATGCAACAGTGACGGAGTAAAATTGTATGTGCGTATGAACAGAACAACAGATATGACAAGGATACACAGAGTTCATGCACAAGAAAGTGCTATTGTTAAAGTTGCTTTTCTGTTTATGACAATATTTAGGGCTCAGAAGATCTGGCACAAAACATTTTGCACAAGTCTATTTAGTGTATATTGCTCATCCATTTCTAGCCAAAAGAATCTGGCATCTTCTTGGGGAAAAGGGTAACAAACCTGATAAAGGCTCAGAATTGAAGGCATGGGGGCTTGAGCAGTGTCTCCAACTCGTTCTTTTGTGGAAGATAGGTAGCGCTAGGGAACTGTATGGGAATCCATCCCTTCCCCAAATCTTTCTGTAGACAGTTGCCAAAAAATCAACAACTCACATATGTGCCAGATGTGTACAGCTGTATGTGTGTCATTGTCAACTTTGTCACAGAGCATTGCAGAGTTACTTATATTCAGCTGGGCTTGTGAATAGAGATGGGTAATCTTGGCTGGATAGAGAGTCTTGAGGAGGGTGTTGGTAGGAGGCAGACAGGTCAGTTCTATCTGTGAGCTCAATGCAAACTGTTTCCCATTTGTCAGCATGGAACTATGATTTGCTATATGTCAAGCCCCATTTACAAAAACAAACCTAAATCCCTTTGTTTTTAATTGCTGCTGCCTGTGTTAGCTTCCCTACTGCACACAACACAATTCTGTATCATCAGCAAATTGGACTGCTTTGAATATGCTATTTCTAGTTTTAATGACGACTTTGTAGTCTGATGTAGATAATATGTTCAGCGTGGTCCTATGCCACAGATGATCATAAAACAGATTTTCTTGAAAATCAATATGAATACTCTCCTAGGCTTGACTATATTACCACATTTCCATTCTCAAACCCATCAGAAAGATTAATTAGGCACTAGGCTGGAGCTTTAGGGAGAAGAAACTCTAGTTGTGTATCCCTGGGATTCAGGGTTAGGATTCACCCCATCAGTGATGTGAGTGAACATAACTAGCCTTCATGCTGTCTGCAGGAGAATCAGTATTACTCTACCTTAGCCTTGGCTGTACTAATTCGCACCTGCTATCTGTTGTGGACTGGGATGTAGACAGTCTTGCCTAGTAGTCAGAGCAGGAGTCAGGTCTAGTGGGCAGAGCAGACATCCAGGTTGGGGAATGAAGCCAACGATCAGCACCAGAGTCAACTGCAATTACCAGAGCCATGGGCAAGCTAGAGTCAGAGTCAGGAATCAAAGCTGAAAGAAGAACTCTACTTTCTTAAGATGCCTCACTGAACTCTGGGCCAGCCCTGTCTCTTTTCCTGTACTCTTGTTGGTTGGAATTTACATGAGATTACAACCTAGAGAAAGTTTGATAGGATTGCTTATGGCAAAGAGCTGATTAATAAAAGGCTGCTAGATTACTTGCAAGGATATGTTCCATTAATTTAGGAGAATATATTCAAGTGCTTGCCTGAGACAGAAAGAAAAATCTCTGTGATGGAGTCTTTTTGGGTATGCCTGACATGTTGATTAAAAAAAAGTAATTAAAAGTTCATAAAAGCCTCAAGAGGAAATCTAAGAATAAGTGATGGAGGCAATAAACTTCAGTTTAATATTAGGACTCTGGTTCTTCCAAATGGTGACTGAATGTCTTTTCACTGGAGATGACTGGGATTATTGTATTTTCTCTGCTCTTCAATCTCTGCAACCCCAAACTACTGTCACTCACCCTCTTGTCAATGGGAGTGAGAAATACAGGGCTTTTGCTATCCTCAGTTGTGACCACTTCCTCAGAATTTTAACAAAGATTATGGTGGTGACCAGTGAGGCTGACTCTATAGCTATGACTTGATCCTCTCCTGCCTTTCCACAGCAGCTCACAAAGTTAAAGAACACAGAGCAGCACAGTGAAATAACGGAGATGTGCCTCTCCCATAGAATCCAATTTCCCCTAAACTTTCTATACACACACAAAAGGTTCCTCTCTGGCACAGTGAGCATACACGAGAAATTTCAGACTTATTGGCTGAGACCAGAATTACATTTGTCAAAAATGGAGCTTATAAAGAATAGTTAGAATCATTGCCTTAACTATGGAGAGGCTAATGTCTCTCCATAACAGACCGATCACTAGCTTTTCAGTGCCAAAATTCCATCAAGGTTTGAATAAAAGAGGAACAGATCTGTTTAAGAGATACATTTTCTGTGTTCCAAAACCAAGTAAAACAATGAGGCCCTTTTAAATTAATGTGTGCTCCAGGAACAAATCAGCTAAAAGAATCGTGTGTGTGTGTGTGTGTGTGTGTGTGTGTGTGTGTGACAAGGCAATAAAGATTTCCAGTATATTTTGCTTTGGAGGACCATTGAAGGGCAAACTCCTCCCTTGTGCTTTTAACTATCCCTTTGGGTAACATTTGTTACTTTGTAAATACAAGTTTTTCACCTGATGTTGAACAGCTGACATGTCTCTTGCTTTTATCCTTCTGTAAATGCTAGTCTAAAGAGATAGGGAGAACTATGGTATGTATAACTCTTCACTGTCCACAATTAATGTAATAAGTTCTACACTGGTATTTGTTTTGCTCTTCCAGTTTCTGACTTGCTCTCTATTAAAAATCTACAGTAAACAGCTGTTTAACATTTATGAGTGATGCTTCTGCTTCACTGAATAACATTAAATCTGTGCAAAATTATTTTTTGGAGTGGGGAGCAATCTTTCACTAAATGCATAGGGTCAGACCCTCAGCTGGGTAAATTGTCATAACCCCATTTTGCCTTGTAAATATCTTGAGGTACTCTCTATGCAATGCTTTGGATGGTCTGTGTTCTCTGACATTTCACTTCATTCCATCCCAGTATTCTAATTTCCTTCTTCACTGGTTTTTGGTTCTGATAGTCATGGACATTTTTTCTACCCTTCAGCTTTCACAAAGTCCTTGTTTTTCATTCTGTTTTAGCATTTCTGTTTTAGTCCCAGTGTGTATTGCTTCCTGTTTCTTTGCAAACTTTATATAAAACCATTAATTTGTTAGCCAATTCTGACCATTTTGTGGGGGATCCGTATTATTCTGGATATTATTTTGGAATAATATTTATTCTGCACATTCAGCATAGTTTTTTAAGCATCTTGGATTTCCCTGTAAGTACGGCATCTCTCATTGTTACAGAATATGCTAGCTATATATAGTCAGTCATCAGTTTCTTTCAGGTAGCCTTCATGAACTTGTACATTTTTGTTTGACATTAAGTAGCTCAGTTTCAAGGTCATGCCAGAAACATTTATATTATGATCACATTATCCTTGCTTATTTATCATCCATTTTATATTATCCTTGCATATTTACCATTAAAAATTAGGTGTTCCTATCCTGGGTAGGTATCTGGAATCAGTCTGATCTGCTGGGCACTGATTCTTCCTGCCTTTTGTCAAAATCAGAATGATAGATGCAGAAATTATTGGGTGAGGGTCTTTTCCCTGTATTATGCAGGAGATCAGGTCAGATGATCATAATGGTACCTTCTGGCCTTAACCTCTATGAATGGTACAATTTTACACCCATTTTGCACAGACGTAGATGGCTACACAGTCTGAAGTGGAGAAATAGGACCACTGTGAGTTTTGTGGGAGGATATTTGGACTTGATTTGACCTGCTCACAGCATTTGTCAGCAGTGGTTGTGCCCCCATGGGTGACAACACCATTCTTTCTCTTTCTTTACATTACCTACTAATTTATAAATAGATACATTTAAAAAAAAATATAAGGAAGTGGATCTTTGAGATCTGTAGAATTAGAAGAATGGCTATTGACTTCAATGGGAGCAAAGTTAGATCTGCTTTTGAAACCCCCACCCTTAAAATGATTTTTGCAAGTATTTGCATGATTGGACAGTGCTAGTTTATATGTATGCTGCCAAAACTATCAGAAGACATTGACCCCAATTCTCTGCTGCCATAAATGGATGCCGCTGCATTAATTGCAATGGGGTTTCAACTAGTTACATGAGCAGAGAATTTGGCCAATATTCTCAAAATTCAGAGTACCAAGATTTGGAAGTTATTTAAAAAGTATATCTGTGTCCTCTAGAAGATACTCGGCAAAGCTAAATGCAAAGTCCTCATGAATAGTAAGAGACAGAGAGAAAACAAACAAACAAAAAGTCCTCAGAGCAGAGTATATGTTTGCTTCCTTAAATCAGAACTACATGATACAAAGCAGCTTCAGCTTGTAGCGTTTTGTGCTGGTTTAACTGCAGGCAGCTCTGTACTGCTTGAGTTTTGCTTCCTTTTACCCTTGAAGTATCTTTGGCAGGGAGCTGGTTATTCTTTGCTAGTCATTTTCTACTAGTGAAAATTAGAGCAGAAAATTTTAAAACTGCAGAATGAAAACCTGGCTCTACTGAAATGGTAAAACTCCCATAAACTTCAATGGGCCTAGGAAACCTGACACTATGGGTGAATTAACATTTTTAGGGCTAGATTTTTGCATGGGCTATACACCTTCACAGAGCGATGAGAACTCCAGCCCTTCCCCTCTCCTTTGTGGAGACTACCTCGACCTTGACTTTAAGGGTGAGATCGTCACCCCTGCTCTTGCCCCTTTACTGTGAACAACATAAAAGGACCCAAAGAACCTTGTATCCAGCCAGAGGAAAATTCTTTTGGTGTTGGCACCATAAGACTGCCTCCCGAGGTCCTCCTCACAAGCCCATGAGTATGGAGTGTGTGGGATATGGAAAGAGTGTGCAGGGGCAGGGCTAAGCATGCAGAGCTATGGAGATTTTGGGCAGTGGTCTACACTTACAATTTAGCTATAAGAAAAATTCACATCATGAATGCTGTAGTTAAGATGACCTAACCTTTGGTCAGAGGCGGATTAAGATTTATTGGGGCCCTGGGCACAAAGAACATTTCGGTCACTTTGGGGGCCTGAGGTGCTGGAACCCGGGGTGGAGAATTAGGGGGGCCGGGCCCTGCTAGTGGCACAGGGTGTGTGTGTGTGGGGGGTGATGTGGCCCTTAGCCTTGCTCGCCACTGGGCCCTACTCCTTGCTCCTCCTCTTTCCCTCTGAGGGCCCGGCTCTTAGCCAGACCAGAAGCCAGAGCCAGGCATTGGTAAGAGCCTCCCAGGGGGCACAGGCTGCTGTGGTGAGCCCCAGACCTTCCACCTGCCCTACATGGTGTGCCTCTGGAGGCAGGGACTCAGGCCAGGGGCTACTCTCAGGCCCCCTGGCCTCCTGCCCAGGGCAGGTGGAGGGTCTGGTGCTCCCCATAGCAGATTATCTCCGTTCTGTGAGATCTGTAATTATTATTTAAATCTATCTCTACTGTATCCTGACCTGCAGGTTGCATAATGTCTATCTAGAAGACTGGAGTCAGCAAAACTGATTATCATGTGATGTTTACATACTCTTCTTATCTCCTCAGTTATTATTTTACTTCCTTATCTTGGATGTGAATGGCACACATTATGTATTTGACCTCTCTACTGGCTCCTCATGTTCTCTTTAGCTGATAACTGCAGCTTAATTTCTGAATTTTGCTTAGTATAGGAGGAGACTTTTCCAGTTCATGTCGTCTTGCTCAGTCCTAGGTTATATTCTGTGCAGAATCCCATTCTCCCCAGGAAAGTACATGTTTGTAATTATAACAAACATATGTTTCCTGTAAAGAAGATGGTCCTATCTTTGTGTTCCTATTCCCTCTGTACATAGAATTCCCATTTACGTTCAGGCAAATTATTTATAGGATCATATAATTTAGAGATAGAAAAGATCTATTTGAGTATCCTGTTTATCTCGTTTCCAGTGTTGTATTGTTCCCTATGATATATTTTCTGTTGGTTGAAATCTGAAGTACTTCCACTTCATAGAGTATACCTCAGTCTAACGCATTTCACTGTCTGGAAGTTTTTTCTGATATTTAGCCTAATTTTTCACTTTTGTAAGTTTCATCTCATTACTCTGCCATCCATCACACAAACTAATTCCTCTGCATTACTGGTGTTTACACTCATCAAATATTTATAGATTGCTATGTCCCTGTCATCTCTTAGCCAAGCGATTCATATTTAACTCTTTCAAACTTCCCTTCTAAGTCAACCCTTTCATCCTGACCTTTTGTTTTGGTCTTTTCTGAGCTCTCACCAATTAGTGAATAACATCCTGGCATATGGAAAGACTGCTGCATTGGAAAACAGAGACCAGAACTTCATCTGATACAAAATGGTACAAAAAACAACTGCACTGATGGAGCTATGATGAACAGAAGCTGCAAATGTGGACCTATGTTTTGAATATTCTGAAAAAAAATAGGAATGTCGAATTCAATGGGACTTTAGAGTGTGCAGAGAAAGAAGGACTGGGCACTGGGTATGAACACTGCAGATTAATAAATTATTAGGCCAGAAGGGACCATGGTAACGATCTAGTCTGACCTCCTGCATAACATAGGCCACAGGATTTCCCTGATTGAATGCCTGTTTGAACTACAGCATATCTTTTAGAAAACCATCCAGTCTTGATTGAGTAATTTCTAGTGATGGAGACTCCCTCCTTGGTAAATGGTTCCAATGGTTAATTACCTCACTGTTAAAAATTTGAGTCTTATTTCAGTTCTGAATTTGTATAGCTTCAACTTCCAGCAACTGGATCCTGTTATATTTTTGTCTGCTAGACTGATAGCCCTCTATTATCAGCTTTCTGTTCCATATGTAAGTATTATAGACTGTGATCTTAACCTTCTTTGATAAGTTAAATAGCTTGAGCTCTTTGAGTCTGTTGTGGCAAAACGACCACGCGTTGTGTTTGGATCAGAATCACATGAGGCCTTTTTATTTTCATGCATGCACGGGGGGTACCAGTGAACTAGCAATCCCCCCGACTACAGAATTTTGCATAGCTTATATGGCATAAAACCACAATTAGGTAATGCATACTTTCTTATCAACATTATTGCCATATTTGGAATACACTCTCCAAAAAAGGAATATAGCTTAGCAAGCTTCCCTGTTTTTCACAGTCTGTCCTATTGCGGTTCCTAAGCTTCCCCAAAACTGTTAATGAGCCATTATGAATCATAGGCCTTGTAATTATAGATAGTTCTGCTTTTGTACTTTTCCTCTATTCTGCCTCTAAAAACCCTTCTCCTACAATAGACTTAACTAATGTTCAGGTCTGAACCAAAGTCCAGGCCCGAGCCAACTAAAGTTTAGGCCCTAGCAAACTTTTTCCTCCACAAGTCTTCAGGGCCGGCTCCAGGCACCAGCTTAACAAGCAGGTGCTTGGGGCGGCCAAGGGAGAGGGGCGGCAC
>NW_020664464.1:19735945-19807234 GCF_002925995.2 Terrapene triunguis | reverse complement strand
GGCTTTTTTTTTTTTTTTTTGCTTGGGGCGGCAGAAATGCTGGAGCCGGCCCTGCAAGTCTTTCACTGTAAGGTATGTTTTCAAATGCTTTAAACCAGGGGTCGGCAACCTTTCAGAATTGGTGTGCCCAGTCTTCATTTAATCACTCTAATTTAAAGTTTCGCGTGCCAGTAATACATTTTAACGTTTTTAGAAGGTCTCTTTCTATAAGTCTATAATATATAACTAAACTATTGTTGTATGTAAAGTAAATAAGGTTTTTAAAATGTTTAAGAAGCTTCATTTAAAATTAAATAAAAATGCAGAGCCCCCCCGGACCAGTGGCCAGTACCCGGGCAATGTGAGTGCCACTGAAAATCAGCTTGCGTGCCACCTTCAGCACATGTGCCATAGGTTACCTACCCCTGCTTTAAACAGTCTTGTGGCTTTTCTCTGAACCCTCTCTAATCTCAGCCTTCTTAAACTGTGGACACCAGTACAGGACATAGTATTGCAATAGTGGTTGCACCAGTCCCAAATACTGAGGTAATATAACCGCTATACTCCTGCTTGATATTCCTCTGTTTATGCATCTAAGGCTAGTACTAAATAGTACTAGTCCTCTTGCCTCAGTGTCACACTGAAAACTCATGTTAAGCTGATTATGCACCACAACTCCCAAATCTTTTTCAGAGCCACTGCTTCCCTCCTGTAAGTATGACCTACCTTCTTTGTTCTTAGAAGTATAACTTTACATTTGGTCATTTTGAAACACATATTGTTTGCTTGCCTCCAGTTTACCAAGCAAGTCAGATGGCTCTGTATCACTGACTTCCCTCTTCATTATTGACCACTCCCCCAGACTTTGTGTCATCAGCAAACTTGATTAGTAATTATTTCATGCGTTCTTCTGGGTCATTGATACAAACGTTAAACAGCGTAGGGCCAAGACCTGATCCCTTCAGGACTCCGCTAGAAACATGAGATCTCAATAACTATTCCCCATTTACATTTTGAGACCTATCCGGTAGCCAGTTTTTAATCCATTTAATGTGTTCCATGTTGATTTTGTATCATTATAATTTCTTAATTAAAATGTTGTGCAGTGCAAAGTCTAAATGCCTTCCAAAAGTCTATTTCATCAACCATATTACCTTTATCAACCATACTTGTAATCTTATAAAAAAATCAAGTTAGTTTGACAAGATCTATTTTTCATAAACCCATGGCAATTGGCATTAATTATATTTTACCCTCCTTTAATTTTTTATTAATCAAATCCCATATTAGCCTGTTCCAATATTTTGCCCAGGATTGATGTCAGTCTGACAAGACTATAATTACCCAGGTCATGCCATTTACCCCTTTTTAAATATTGTCACAACATTAGCTTTCTTCCAGTCTTCTGAAACTTCCCCTGTATTTCAAGACTTATTGAAAATCAACATTAACTGTCTAGGGAGCTTCTCTGCCAGCTCTTTTAAAACTTTCTGCTGCAAGTTATCTGGATCTGCTGACTTAAAAATGTTTAGCTTTAGTAGCTGAGTATACTCCTGAATCCCTGTTGGAAAGGGAAGTATTTCATTATCATCATTTGATATGAATACCTTATCTGCCTTTTCCCCCAAATACAGAACACAAATATTTATTTAGTTATTTATTATAATAATTTATAATATTTATTTATTTATTTCCATCTAGTAGTGGACCAACCCCATTGTTAGGATTTCTTTTGTTCCGAATATAGTTGAAAAACCCTTCTTCTTATTGTTCTTAACTCTATTGGCCATAGAGTTCTCCTTGCATCCTTTTGTTTCCCTTATCAATTTTCTACAGTTCCTACCTTCTAATTTATATTAATTGCGATCAACTTCCCCTTTCTTCCATTTGTTATATATATATTTTTATTTATTGTAGAATTTTATATTTTACTTTGCACAGAAGCTGCAAAAGAAATATATCTGGATATAATTGTTTGGTTGAATTTTCTTGCTCTTCTTAATAGGGTTCCCCTTTCCCTGTGAATTTCATGGAAATCATCCTCTAGGAAAGATTCTTACAAGGTGTAATAAAATAGAATAAACTTTTTAGACTCTTTCTCCACATCTTCATCCTTTACCTTTTTATTTTTTAAGTTTTCTTCCCCTTCCAGACATATTTTAGACCTCAGATGGCAACTAGACCACTAACTAGGATCAGCTCCTTTTCCTTTTCTCTTGAGGTTCATTATTTCCTCCAAATGAAAAAGTTCTGGTCAGCATGACTATCAATAAGGAGACAGAACCAGCAGGGAGCTCCAGTTGTGCAGTAGGGATTATACTTTGGGAGACTTCGCATGCTGATTTCTGATATGATTAATCAGATGAAATGCACAGAGCTTTGTAGTGTGAAGAAATCTGTTTTGAAAGGAAGTCTGTTCTTGTTACTAATGACAGATAAGAAGGCAGGTTCCCCCCCCCCCCCGACTCCCCCCGCCCCCAGTTGCAGAGGTCTTGAGTTTTAAACAATTAGCTCACAAGGGAAAAATACATTTAAGTAATATTAAGGCTTAACTTAGACTGACACAAGCAGTGAAATTCAGAATTAGGACTTCTGCTGATTTCAGCCTTATCTCATGCTGGGCCTGGTTATTAGTAGCGCATGCAGGGCTTGGTCCAGCAAGTCTTAGTGCAGGGCACAGCAGGACGTGCAAGGTTGTTGTGTTCCAGTACAAGTGCAGTCTATGGATTTCTGCAAACAAGGTTAAATTCATGTTTCTCCACAGTGTGATAGCAAATCTCAAGGTGCCTGTGTGCCCATCCTAATAGTATGAGATACCAGTTGGGATGGCGAGAATACATCCACTGCGAGGAGCTGTTATGCTAGTTGATGTATCTAGTACAGCAGCTGCAACTGTGTGTGGTTATTTCAGTGATGCACCTTAATGCCTTGCTGCATAGACAGATGGGGGATGGGGTGGGGTGATAGCCAACACTACAAGCTGCTAGTGCATACTTCATTAACCTGGAATCAGCTCATCCTTGCATGGAAAGCAACTCTGTGGAGTTTGAATAGAAGCAGTTTTTGTGAGTGAACAATAACTGCTTTTCTGAGTGAGGCAACCTAGCTCTTTTGGGGTAATATTTTAGGTGAAGGTACTACAATATTTATAAATAGTTGGTAAAGGGTCAATAGATGATTGATAGGTATTTCAATAAATAGTTAATTGATTGTTTTACATTGTCATAGAGTCAGTTCAATAGGTCAATAAATGAGTTAAAAGCCATGGTTAAAAGCATATATAATACTTTCTACTGATGTGTTTATAACTCTCAGCAACACATATTATTCATGTCTGTAACATGATTATAACAGCTATTAATCATTTATTAAACTGTTGATAATAAACCATTCATAACTGGAACTTTAATATAAAGTGTGACCTATTTTTGTTTTCTACAAAGTATTATTTCCTTTGATTGGAGATTGTAAATGACAGAGCTGCAGTTCAATGGGGGACAGAAATGTGTTAAATTAAAGCAGTCATAGAGCTGACCACACAATAGCAATAAAAATTATTATTCAACTTAAAAAAAAGGACAACCTCTGGCTATGCAGTTCAGCCCACCAATGCCCAAATGTAGGTTGCAATTTGTGACAAAGATTCTCAAAATAAGGGACACAAAATATTATTCCCACAGGGGAGTTAAGATGCTGTGGGATTCCACCCTTCAGGGTAATTACACTTTCTATAACCTCAGTTTCATGATTCTTTATTTGTGATGTTAGTTATTTTCAATAGTAAAAGTGAAGGAAACAAATTTTTTATGGAAATTCAGGAAGTTTGGGACTAAAATGAGGGACCTGACATGAAAAGATGGATGTTTCAGGGGCATGGCCCCCTTCCACAGACAGCACAGATTTCACTCAATTAGCCAGATACTGTCACGTGAAAATCACTGTGTACACAGAAGTTTAAGCACTCAAATACTTCAGTATTGAGAGCCATTGAAGTAGAGATGAATGAATAATTGATTTTTTTTCCCCGATGGCTGAACCACAAAAAATTGTTTGTTTCAACCGAAATTGAATTTTTTGTTTTTTTCTTGCCAAAATGAAAAATAATGAAAAAAAGATTTGTTTCAGACCAAAACCCATCCAAAATGGGGGAGAGGTGGGGAGAAAGAAACATTTTTTTTGGGAGGGGGGAGTTACTTTATTCTTGGGTGTTTTCCACCTTTTTTGATTTTTTAAAAACTAAATATAGCTAAATTTCCAAACGTAACAGTTCAAAATGGAAAGTCAAAACATTTCATTTTGAATTGGTTCAAATGAAGTTAACATTTTTTAAACCAAAATGCTTTCTTTTCAGCCAAAACTGTTTTTGGCTGAAAAGAATTCAACCTGTATTCGCGAATAGTTTCAATCATCCCAAAACTTCACTTTTCAGTGAATTTGCTATTCAACTCCCTCCCGATTTTGCCCAGCTCTACATATAAATACATAGATGGACGGTGAAATCCTGGCCCCATTGAAATTAATGGGAGTTTTGCCATTGGCTTCAATGGGGCCAAGATTTCATTCATACATCTGAGTGTAATATCACCTCAAATTCCATAGGCACACAGCATGGCTAAAATACTAAGATCCGATATAGTGTGATTTATCTGTTTTACAAAGAAAGATAAAAGTCATTAGCCCAGATCCTCAGAGGTATTTGGGCTCTTAACTTGCGCTGAAATCAATGAGAGTTAGGTACTAAAGTATCTTTGAGGATCAGGCCCATTATCCTTACTCTTCAAAAAGAGGGAGGAAATTGAGGCACAAAGATGTGAAATAACCTACCCAAAGTCACACAGTAGGTCAGTGAGAGAGCTGGGAATGGCAGAATCCATGCCTTCTCATTCCCAGTCTTATGCCCTATCTTCTGGCCCACCCTGGTATCTAGCCACCTTTAATAGGATAGTTTATCAGAGTCCTGGCTAGGAATTTTTGGGCCCCAGCTGGAAACACTGATGGGATGGCCCTTTCTTATACCACCCCAGTGGTAACTCCTGGAACAAATGTAAACATTTAGGACACAATTCTGCTTTCAGACCTGCACAGCAGACATAGGCACATATCAGTGGGACTCTAAAAAGAGCAAAATATCAATCAAAATGAGCTGTGTGGCTCAGAGGGAAACATTTTGCCCTTGTGATTTTGTTCACACTTCTAATTCATAGTGGCATAGGCTATCCCATTATTAAAGTCCCATATAACCACAGGGCTTATTATTAAACTCATGTAAATTGTTTCCTTCATTTGCAGTTCTGAAACTTAGGTACTTACAACAATCAACAACTACCCGAAAAGACAGATTAGTGGCCAAGCTTTTTCAGTTTGCTTCTTCTGTGCAACCCCAAAACACCACACATAAAAAACTTGGACTTGACCCAGTTTCATTTTAAGACAGAGAAAACTTCACATTCCTCCAACCTGGTTATTCAATTATATTATGAAAATAACCCAACATGTTCAGCCATATTTTGTCCTGAACAATTTCACTGTAAAATACGAGATCTGTTTAAAATACTTACAAAAAAATAAGTATGAGATGAAAAGCTTCACCTTTACTTTCTTTTGCTCGCTTGTAATTTTAAAACCATGAAACTGTTTTTATTTTAAATTTGTAAAAACCCCATATGCCACTCTAGAGACCAGAGCACATCTGCATGGCTTATAATCCTTTGCAAATATTCATGTAATGCTCAACTGAAACAGTGTGAGTTGGTGCAAATGTAATTGCAAGATAATTTATATGAAATTTCCTAATAAAGAGGTAGATGAGAAAGAAGAGATCACCTTTTGTCTTTCCAGCAAGAACTATTTTTTCTGAGATAAGAGGAGCAGAGGAGACCCATTAGAAAATGAAAATGATTCATAGCGCTTTATAAATATTTGTGTATTATTGTTTAAATTCAGGAGAGCTGTACAAGTATAAACCAATTCCTATGCACCTGCTAAGAAGCTGTCTGGTTTTATATTTAATATTGCTGTACTCTTTAGGAAAAGTTTTTCTGCCTTTTTGGATATGGATAATTAGAAACAATGTTATTGCTGGATTTATGTGGAAACTCTGTTATTGCACTAAAAATATAGAAGAAATATAGGGCAGGTATTTTCATGAGGTCTAATAACTTTTCATATATTATTTTTATAGAGGTGATTGGTCACTCTTGGCTTTTACTTCTTTTTTCAAATTAAGGTGCATGAGAGAAACAATGGCATTGCCAAGGGTGCATACCCTACCTCCAAAATTTACACCTCTGGCCTGCATTGTTAACACGCCTATTATCTATGTATTTGGCTTCTTTTGAAGCAAATGACAATCGTACTGAGTTGGGCAACCTTACACTGTCACTGCTTTTTTGACATGGAAAGATACCTACAAGGTGGAACTAGACTGAGATCACTAAACTCATTCTTATTTGTTACCTGGACAAAATTGGGGTGCAAGATGCCAGAAATGAAAGGTCACGTCACTTGCCATGTAAGAGCAGATCCTTTCTGTG
The DNA here is from genome assembly GCF_002925995.2 of Terrapene triunguis. NCBI lineage: Eukaryota > Metazoa > Chordata > Testudines > Emydidae > Terrapene > Terrapene triunguis. The sequence continues at coordinate 19,800,722 of NW_020664464.1, read as the reverse complement.
GGATACTTGATCTCTCAAGGGTTTTATTTTAGTGCTGTCAAAAGGTTAAAGTGAAAATACATAATGGTGGTGATAATCTTCAGCAAAATGAGTAGAGGAGAACTAGATCGGGTAGATCTATGCAGGAATGGAAGTGGGAAGCAGTAGTTCTGCTACATACTTTCCCCAGCCTTTGATTCCATGGAGGCCTATCTGCCCCACCTGACAGTTTGTCTGCAATCTGTGGGTCAGGACATTTTGATTTTAGGGAGGAAGGGAAGGAGCTGAAGAGCAGTCACTCACTCTAGCATGAGCCCTCCAAAGCCCAGGCTATCCACGTGTGACTATGAACACACATTTTTTACCTAGACTCGTCCGTACTCAAACAGCCATTCTGCCCTCCATTATATCTAGGCTAAAGTTAAGGAGCCCCACCTGCTGCAGTGAGTCAGTAGGAATCCAGCAGCATTTCTCCTCAGGATTCTGCCATTCGTGAACAGGGTGGGTCAACAAAACAACCCTGCCATACTGTTACAGAGAGTTAGTGCTACTCCAAACAGCACTGAATTTCACAGAGCCCCTTTCCTGGCAATGAGGAGAAGCAGCCTTTTTGTAAGGGCCTGCTCAGTGCAACAAAAACAACATTTTCCTCATAAGACTGCACGGGCTGGGGAACTTGATGCTTTATTCAACCGCATTACAACAAACTGAGCATGGGGCAAAGGGTGAGGGGGCGGGGGGAACTCCCACTATTAAGCAGGAAGTAGGAAGGATAGAGCATGGCTCCATTCCCATATACTCTGGGTAACCCTGTTAACCCTGGCCATGGTGACACTTTACAACAGTTGTTCCAGGATTGTGCTGCTGGTTGGAGGAAGGCTTGTAGCTCACCATGAAGGAGTAAGGCTCCCTGTGGAGGCTCCAGAATCCACAGAGTTGGAAGCAGCATTCCTCATGGATACAGGGATTTTATAGGTCCAGGCTTCCTGCATTCCGCACAAAGCTACTTCCTCTCAGGGGAGAATTAGGAGACAAGTCAGTGAGGTTAAAGGCTCAGACTGTTCTCTTTTCCCATCGGTTTTGCTGTGAGGATATAATATGACCAAATTTCATAGCATTTAAAAATTATCTTCATTGTGGATCCCAAATTAGGCCTGCCATGGCAGTTGGAAGCTCTTGGGTGGAATCTGCAGCTGAGGGGAAGCACTTCAGGGGAGCTGGGTAGAAACCATGTAGAAGAGGCAATGTTCTTGTTTTGGGTGCTCAATTTCTTGTTCTCATAGCATTTAAACCCAAACATTTAGAGCCCTATAATATCATCCAGAAGAGCCTTGTTTTCTTCCCATTGATGTTAGCTCAATTCACTCCAGGCCAATAAGCCTGGTGTATTCAGAGAAATATTCTGGACTCTTTTTTTTTTTTTTTTTTTTTTAAAAAAAATTTTTTGGTTTTTTTTTTTTTTTTTTTTTTTTAAATAGAAAAGATCTTGCTGACCGGATGGTTTTGCCTATGTTCTCCCAGCTCTAGCAATGCTGCAGTGTGGAAAACTGCAATGTGGAAAGTGATTAGCCATTAAGTTTTAATAATATATGGAGCTGGAGTCTGAGCTTTGCAAATGTATAAGATTGTAACAGAGTCTGCTGAAATAATCTCTGCCAAACAAAACATCAGGAGAGATTTATTTTCCTTGTACCAGTCTCACCTCAGCATTTGATAAGGTACATATTTTAGTTACCCTGTCTTCTCTTCTGCCTGTGCCAGACACAAAGAGGGCATCACAACCTAGGTAACCATTAATAAATTGCCTTGGTATGGGAGGGTTGCCTGACAAGCTGTGAGCTGTAATCATTTATACAGTTCTCTTGATATGTTCAGAAAGGTCTTTGCTCTTTTGTTTCAGCTTTTATAGGAGCTCTGAGCTGGGGCTTGCATTTTTGTGTGGTAAGCTCACAAAGCTGGTTTCCCCCTGGACTCACAAATCTTGCCCACATTCATATTTTACACAAGCTGCTCAGTGCAGCTGATTCTTCTGGTGTTTATTTTTCTTTATTTGAAATAATTTGTACATCCCTCTGAGGGGACCTTGCCTGTAATGGCTGCTGGCTGTAGTGTTTAGGCAGGTACCCTCAGCTTCTCTCTCATGGTTCAGTCCCACCCATCCATCACCCTTCCGTCACTACGCCAGAGGTTGTCACTGATTGGGCAACGAAACACACATTCAGGGAGGTCTAATTGTTTGTTTTTTAAAGAGCAAAACCCTGTCCTTGTGGCTACCTATTTTCATGCCTTATCCTCCCAGTTAAAGTGGACCCCTCTTTGGGGGAAATAAGGATCCAAAACTTCAATGGTCAGTTCAGAAGTTTTAGATTGTTTTGAAAATGCTGGAATTGGACTCTGAGTGTGGTGCAGGGATGCTTTGCACAACTGTGCCATGGTGATTTCCCGTACACATGTATGCATGCACATGTGTGTAGGTGGGGGGCGGGAGGGAGGGAGGGCGACTACAAATGACAGAGGTGTCTGTGCAAGTGAGAAAAGAAGCTTGGATCCAGATTTATATTTCATAGCTGCCTCTTTCTGCCTAAAAGCCTGAACCAAAGCACTTCATCCGAACACTTCCAAACCTTGGGGAACTTTGAAGCTGGCTCTCGATCAGGATTTTGCAGCTCAGAGTCATCTCTCTTAGGAACAATGTTCAGTCAGATGAGTCCTTTGAATGGTGGGATAGCCCTTAGTGCTTTAGAATTAGGGATGTGTGACTCAGACTTTGCTGAAAACTCAAAGCAGACCCAAAATGAACTGTTTTTGCGGGTCAATTGCAAAGCAGGAAATATCCAGAATATTGTGAAAGAGCCTCATGAGATTTCCATTTCAGTTTTGCAGACCCTACAGGTTCAATTAGTTCATATATTCTGAATAAACATGCAGAGATTTGTGTGCTTAGCTGATCTAACCAAATTTATGATCTTTGGAAGTTTGACCATTATTATCATTATTATTATTATCAGCTATTAGAAAGGTAAAAACCTTGAGCAGTCATCAAATTGAGCCTTTTTCAATTGCCATAAGGATGTGGTGGACTTCCGCACTCTGTTGGCCCATGTTACAGGTGGCCAAATGTGTATGAACTAGTGATGTTTATCCTTCCCCCTGATCCAGGACAAAATGAGGGAATAACTCATAGTTTTTCTGGGGGATGAAACTTGGAAATGAATCTGATACAATGTAAAATACATTTAGCCTTCATACAAACCTAACTCAAAATCAAAACATTGAACAGATTCTACTGACTGTGATCCAGATTACAGGTTGCAAACTTCACAGAATCTGCTAACTGCTGGAGATGCAGCCTTTCACGTGCCTCACTATCACAGATCCTATGGTCCTGGAACATGAGTGCTTCTACATGAGCAATCATTTGCAATCACATGTCAGAAGCACTAAACTTACCCCCCTCTGCCAGCTTAGCTTTGATGTCTGTCCTACAGTACCAACTCTCACCTTATATGCAAGAGTTTTACATAGGGTGTGTCTACACTACGAAATTAGGTCGATTTTATAGAAGTCAATCTTTGGAAAGTGATTTTATACAGTCAATCGTGTATGTCCCCACTAAGCGCAGTAGGTCGGCGGAGTGTGTTCTCAATACCATGGCTAGCATCGACTCACGGAGTGGTGCCCTGTGGGTAGCTATCCCACAGTCCCCGCTGCCCATTGGAATTCTGGGTTAAGCTCCCAATGCCTGATGAAAGCAATGGCAAACAATCGTTTCGCTCCTTTTTTCCTGGCTTACCTGTGCAGACGCCATAGCATGGCAAGCATGGAGTCCGCTCAGCTCAGAGCTGTTGTTGTGAGCATTGTAAACACCTTGCGCATTATCCTGAAGTATGTGCAGAGCCTGGATAGGCACCGCCAGCACGAGGACGATTGTAAGGAGGACATGGACACAGACGTTCCTGAAAACACGTTCTGTGGCAATTGGGACATCATGGTGGCAGTGGGGCAGGTTGATACAGTGGAACACCGATTCTGGGCCCAGCAAACAAGCACAGACTGGTGGGACCGCATAGCGTTGCAGGTATGGGATGGTTCCCAGTGGCTGCGAAACTTTCGCATGCATAAGGCCACTTTCATGGAACTTTGCGAGTCGCTTTCCCTCACCCTGAAGTGCAGGAATACCAAGATGAGACCTGCCCTGACAGTTGAGAAACGAGTGGCGATAGCCCGCTGGAAGCTTGCAATGCCTGACTGCTACTGGTCAGTCGGGAATCAATTCGGAGTGGGCAAATCTACCGTGGGGGCTGCTGTGATCCAAGTAGCTAAGGCAATTAGTGACCTTCTGCTAACAAGGGTAGTGACTCTGGGAAATGTGCAGGTCATAGTGGATGGCTTTGCTGCAATGGGGTTTCCTAACTGTGGTGGGGCGATAGATGGAATGCATATCCCTATCTTGGCACTGGACCACCTTGCCAAACAGTACGTAAACCGCATGGGGTACTTCTGAATGGTGCTGCAAGCACTGGTGGATCACAAGGGCCGTTTCACCAACATCAATGTGGGATGGTCAGGAAAGGTGCATGACGCTTGCATCTTTCGGAACTCTGGGCTGTTCGGAAAGCTACAAGAAGGGACTTTCTTCCCAGACCAGAAAATTACCGTTGGGGATGTTGAAATGCCAATAGTTATCCTTGGGAACCCAGCCTACCCCTTGCTCCCATGGCTCATGAAACCGTACACAGGCAGCCTGGACAGTAGTACGGAGCAGTTCAACTATAGGCTGAGCAAGTGCAGAATGGTGGTAGAATGTGCCTTTGGACGTTTAAAAGCCTGCTGGTGCTGTTTGCTGACTAGGTTAGACCTCAGCGCAACCAATATTCCCATTGTTATTGCTGCTTGCTATGTGCTCCATAATATCTGTGAGAGTAAGGGGGAGACTTTTATGGCGGGGTGGAAGGTTGAGGCAAATTGCCTGGCAGCCAATTTTGAACAGCCAGACACCAGGGTGATTAGAAGAGCACAGCTAGGTGCACTGCACATCAGAGAGGCTTTGAAAACCAGTTTCATGACTGGCCAAGCTACGGTGTGACAATAGAGTGTGTTTCTCCTTGATGCAAAACCGCACCCTTTGTTGAATGTACGTCCCTGTAAGCCAATCCTCCTCCACACTTTGACCACAGCTGGCAAAGGAAATAAAGTCCCTATTGTTTTGAATCCATTCATTCTTTATTTATTAAAAAAAAAAAGTGAGATCACTGACAAGGTAGCCCGGGTGGGATAGGGGAGGAGGGAAGGACAAAGCCACATTGCTTATTGTAGCCACACTACAAATCAGAGCTGTTTGAATGACAGCCTTCTGTTGCTTGGGCCATCCCCTGGAGTTGAGTGGCTGGGTGCCCGGAGCCTTTCTCCCCCCACCCCCTGCATTCTTGGGCATCTGGGTGAGGATGATATGGAACTTGGCGAGGAGGGCAGGCAGTTATACAATGGATGCAGCGGTGGTCTGTGCCCAGGAACCCATCTTGGGAGGGTATTGGCTCCAGGGTAATGAAAAGGTCCTGGCTGCCTGGGAGAACGGATTCTCCACTTGCCTGCTGTGCATTCTCCTCCTCCTCCTCCTCCTCCTCCTCTTCCTCATCCACAAAATCCTCCTCCATGTTGCATGAGACTCTCCCCTTGCAGGTGTCCACGGACAGTGGTGAGGCACTGGTAGGGTCCCCCCCTAGAATGGCATGCAGCTGATCATAGAAGCGGCATGTATGGAGCTCTGACCCGGAGTGACCGTTTGCCTCCTTTGTCTTGTAGTAGGCTTGCCTGAGCTTAATTTTCATGTGGCACTGCTGTGTGTCCCTGTTGTAGCCTCTCTCCACCATGCCCCATGCAATTCTGGCATATATATTAGCATTTCTTCTGCTAGATCGGAGTTCTGGCTGTACAGATTCTTCTTCCCATACAGCAATCAGATCCAGTGTCTTCCGTTCGCTACATGCTGGAGCTCGTTTGCAATTCTGGGACTGCATGGTCACCTGTGCTGCTGAGCTCGCCACACTGACCAAACAGGAAATGAAATTCAAAAGTTCCCAAGGCTTTTCCTGTGTACCTGGCTAGTGCATCGGAGTTGAAAGTGCTGTCCAGAGCGGTCACATTGGAGCACTCTGGGATAGCTCCTGGAGGCCAATACCGTCAAATTGCACAATGCTGCGTCTGCTCTACCCCAAATTCGACCCAAGAAGGTCGATTTTAGCACTATTCCCCTCGTCAGTACAGCAGTTGATTTTAAGAGCCCTTTAGGTCGATGGAATGGGGTTGGTTGTGTCGCCACATTGCTTATAAAATCGACCTAACGCGGCTAAATTCGACCTAACCTCGTAGTGTAGACGAGCCCTGAGACATTGGAAAGATCGACATCTTTCCCCGGTCTCAGAGAAGAAATTAGAGTTAGTATCTACGTTCCTAATGGAAAAAACCACCCTCACGGCCCTGGGGGATGTTTCAAGATGTGACGGGTTGGATCACAGAAAACCCCTTGGAAACTGCCAACCGATGTGCTGAGACTACCCCTGAACCTGTTTCCCCTCGCAGCTTAGCACTTCAGTGCCCTGACTGGTTTGAGCCAGACCCTCTAGCCTGCTGCAAACCCAGACCCAGGTCTGAACCACGTCCCCCAACAGCGTCTGTACAGGTAACCTAGGAAAAAAAGAGCGAAACGATTGTTTGCCGTTGCTTTCATCAGGCATTGGGAGCTGCAGGCTTAACTGAAAACAGCTTAAGAAGTGTTCCTGTCTCCAACACTCAGATGCCCAGCTCCCAATGGGGTCCAAACCCCAAATAAATCCGTTTTACCCTGTATAAAGCTTATACACAGTAAACTCATAAATTGTTCGCCCTCTATAACACTGATAGAGAGATATGTACAGCTGTTTGCCGCCCCCGTGCCCCCCAGGTATTAATACATACTCTGGGTTAATTAATAAGTAAAAAGTGATTTTATTAAATACAAAAAGTAGGATTTAAGTGGTTCCAAGTAATGACAGACAGAACAAAGTAAATTACCAAACAAAATAAAATAAAACAAAACACGCAAGTCTATGCCTAATACAGTAAGAAAGTGGTTACAGATGAAATCTCACCCTCAGAGATGTTCCAGTAAACTTCTTTTACAGATTAGCTTCCTCTAATCTGGGTCCAGCAATCACTCCCACGCCTGTGGTTACTGTCCTTTGTTCCAGTCTCTTTCAGGTAACCAGCTGAAGACCAATGGAGGGGTCTCCCAGGGGCTTAAATAGACTTTCTCTTGTGGGTGGAGACCCCCTCCTCTCTCCTATCCAGAATTTAGCTCCAAGATGGAGTTTTGGAGTCACATGGGCAAGTCACATGTCCATGCATGACTGAGTTCCTTACCAGCCAGGCCACACTCCTGGGAAACACAATCTTATTAGACTCATGGATCAAATCCTTTATTTTTCCAGCATCAGTTATTTTTGGTCTAAAACATACCCCGCATTGTCTGGTAAGGAGCACACCTTGAGGAAAGCTCCCAAATGACTTGTTAGTTGGAATCTGGATATGGTAATGAGAATAATTTAGGAATGAAAACCCCATACTTTAATTGAGCTGCATCCTTAATATAGTATTCGTTCTTTTTCAGATCCACTGTGCAATGATGACTTTGCAAAAATTCACCATTTGTTTAATCCCTCTTGGCATGTATGGACTGTCTGATGGGATGTTGCTTACGCACAAATGGAAGGAGATGGGAGGGGGAGGGAATGTGGGCTTTGCATGTGCCATGGTATTTGAGTCAAAGCTATATTTGAATAAAAGTCTTGTCTGTAAGTTTACAAACAGGCAATTAAGGCTCTTGCAGTTATCTAAATCCATTTTCTTCCCTTCTAATTTTATGGTCAAAAGCATGACTGTTGTTTTTAGACTTTCATTATAACTGCAGAAGCCACAGAAAGAACCAAATGTTGTTTGTTTGTTTATTTGTGAAACAAATTATGCCCCTCTGCAATCTTTACTGTGTAATTTGTTTTGGGTGTGCAGTTTACAAGAATGTGTCCACTGGTCTAAGCTCCCCCTCACCCCTGGAATTAAAAGATGAAGCAGCAAAATTCACATGCAAGTGGCTATAATTTTAGTGTAATAGTTACAGTTCATTATATTGCCCAAAGTCAGGAATAATTTGACATAACAGAGCCTTCCATTTGAGTCTGTGATCAGTGCCGCTAATGAAGAAAACATGGATGTCAGAATTAAAAGGTATAGAATTACTGTTACGTACTCTGAGTACTGTTGAGTGCAATTCAATAAAATTATAGATCTCTCCCCATTTATCACTTGCGGTCCATTTTGTTTAACAAATGCAGTAGGCAGTGTCTGGTTACATTTGACTATGCAGGGAACTGGAGTAGGAAATCTTTGAAATGCACCACTTAACATTTTCATTTGGTTTCTGTGTGTTTGTGTGCTGGTTTATATATATAAGTTAAACAGAATAGATGCCATTCAATAGTTTAGCCACAGTTGCCAGTGGGATATCTTTATAGTTTCTACTTACAGTTGCCGTTGCCCCAACCTGAGCCATCTGAGAAACCTTCTCTTTGCCATCCAAATGTATGGGGCTTGGAAATCTGCCCAGAGCCATGGACATAACATTTTCGGTTTCTTTAAAAAGGTCTTTTTTTGAACAACAAACAATTCTTGAAAAACTTTTGCCTCATTTTTTTGTTTTCTCATAACATAACATTTTAAATCATAAATGTTAGGGAAATGATTATAGAAATATTCCAGTTACTAAAACGCCTTTTTGGTAAATGACAAGTTCGAGAACCACTTCAATAACAGCTTGATAATATTTTCAATAAAAATGTTGCTGAAGATTGATGAAAATGGGTCCATTTTAAACTCTGCAAAAAGGAAACAACTTTGTTTTTTAATTTTGTTACAAAATTCAAAATGGTAATGTCAGCTGTAATAAGTATATTGAGAACTCAACAGTAAAGAAGAACTCAGTCATGATGAGTCTGCAAGTATGGCTGGCTTGTACATAGTGAGGCCGGGTATTGTACATAACTCCAATTATCGTCCCTCAAGCTTCTCTCTTTCTCACTGTAGACTCTGTACAGTTTCTGTATAGAACCTCCCACAGAACACCTCCTGTCTGGCTTCCTGCATTATATTTAACAAACTAGCAATGGGTCATATGCATAAGTCCATCTCTATTCAGCAAAGCGGTTAGGCACTTGAAGTCAATATGAAGTATCAGCTTAAGCACTTTGCTGAACAGGGATCTAAGGCACAGAATCTCTTGCTTTGTGTGGTAATCTATTGTAATGCATCAAATATTTTTCCTAATAACCCTACAGATCTGAAATGGTAAAAGCAATATTACACTGGCGTACACTTTGCCTGCAGCAGCACATTGCTAGGTCCAAAACCTAGGTATTATTTGTATTGTACTCATGATGACTGACCAGCTTTGAAAGGAAGAGTTAACATGAATGAAGACTTTAATCATAAGAACTGCTTGATAAAGATGATCATTCATCTTTGGCATATTAAACTGGATGATGATTAATATAACCTGGAGTGAGGACATATACTTAGTGCATACAAGTATACAAAAGAAAACCCAACAAACCTGAGAAAATGTATTGCTTAAGGAAGGTCATTTCTCTTTAACCAACCTTCCCAACCCCTGGGCTCCTGAAAGGGACTACTCTGTTACCTTTATAATGAACTACAGCAACCTCTGATGCAGATAAATGACCTGGCCTGATTTTTGTTTGTTTTTTGAGGGGAGGGAGACAGTCTCATAACACTAGACACTGGGATGGGTGGGGGGCAGAATTTCAAAAGCTACTTTTGCATGAATAGCCATTTGCAAGTGCAAAATCCACACAGACATGCACAGATGGGCATTTGTGTACCCAGTATTTATGTATGCAATCCGCTGATGTGTGTGGGCAAATAGAGATGTTGTGAAATAAGCAGGGGCAACTGCACATACACAAGAGCCAATTTTTTGGCCCCTTTAAAAAGAGATCTCTTACAATCCCCAGTAGTTTCTGCTCTGTGAAGTGGTCAAAATTGCACTCTGTTTTGAAAATAGCATAAAATATAGGAAACAAACCTTACTTTATTATATTCTCAGCATGGCTTGGGTTTCAAGGTATAGTACCTTCCACAGAGCCAAACATATCAACATAGAGCTAAATCCTGTGGTCCTTATTCAGGACCTAAGTTCCTCTTGTAATGGGAAAACCTCTGGGTGGGCGCCACAGGGGAGGTTTTCCTTCCTGGAGATTTCTGCCTAGTTGTTCCATCAGGGGAGGAGCTATGAATGGAACAGGCTGCAAGGCTGACCCACCACCCCTGTGAGTTACAAGGTATCAGTGGGAGGCCATGATCATCTGCATGATGCCACAGGCCTCCACACCAGCTCTGTTTCAATGGTAACCCCCCACCCCCCAATTCGTGGTAGTGTGGGTGTAATGGCGGTACAGTGCCAGGGCTCCCGTAGCCAGCAGATGCATCGGAGGTCTTCTTAAAGAGAGATCCATATGGCAGACAGGTCCAGCAAAAAGATAGCACTGCCACAGACTGGGTTGTGTTTCTGCTTTTATTGCAGAGCACAGCACTATGGGGGTGTCACATGTACCCAGTGGCCTGACCCTACTCTGTGTGTGTGTGTGTGTGTGTGTGTGTGAGTGTGTGTGAGTGTGAATGAGAGAGAGAGAGCGAGTATTGACATCCCACTCATGTTGTTATTGTAGTTCAGATCCTCTGCTGGTGTAAAGCCCCATCGTGCCATTGACCTCAATGAAGCTACATTGATTTACACCAGCTGAGGATCCAGCCCATCTTTCAAACCTGTTGCCCAGCTATAGCGACTGAGAAGAAAGTAACTTTTCCACAGACATAGCAATATGAGTGCATGATACAGTGACTACCCAGGCAGTCTGACTTCTAACACACTGTGGAATGCAATGCTTGGTAACTATGTACAGGTCTTAGGAGGAGGAGGACGAAATAGATATGCAAAGGCTGTTTCCAACAAACACCAAATAGGGATGTCTTTGTGTTTTGCCTCCTGCCCATGTTTAGGTTACACTTGCACTCAGTGAAAGTGCTGAAATTACTGCAGGTTTTGTTTTCAAGTCTGCGTTTGATGAAGAAAGATGGCAGGGCAGGTCAGCTGAGCTTTATCATTCCCTTCAACAGTATTTGTAATAAGGCAGGGAGGAATGTGCCATTTATTCCGAGAACCTAGTTTTTTATCCACCCTTTTTGACACTTGCTTGGCAGTACTACAGGAAAATAAACCGCCATGTAACCAGAAAGCTTTTTAACAGCTATATTGTACCTCAGTGCTATTCCTACCCACTTATATTAAAGACAAGCAGGAGATGCTGGCTGCATCAGTCAGAAAACTAACAGGAGGAAACCCTGAGTTTAGCATTCATATAATTTTTCATTTGCAGTGAGAGCAAACAGTTCTCAGAATAAACTAGTTGATGATTGAATTAAAAGACATTGTGCTAATAGTAATCTTTGCAGAGAAGTCTGGAATGTGTAGCAGAGCACAGTATGGGAATCAAACCTTGTACTTTTCTCTCTCTACTCCAATCCCAGCTTATCTATCACTGCTCACCCCTCTGTCCCTCCTCAGTCTGCCCACTGTTGGTACAAGGAAACCTTATCCCCTGCAGATCCTGCCATCTGGAACAGCCTTTGTCACTAGCTCTCCTCTCTTTTACCTCTCATCTGAAAATGGGGTGTGTTAGGGGTAGCATGGAAAACACAACATGCTGCTGATTCTGGGCCAACACAGCCACTGCAGCCCCCATGCTGCTCTAACTTATATTAGGGGTAGATTCAGCCCCCTGTCATTTTAGGTTGGGGCAGCAGGAAGGTGGCTTAGAACCACTTGTCCCATCTCCTCAGCCCTCCTCCATTTTAAGTGTAAATTCATCCCCGTGGTGAATCCAGTCCATAATCTGTAAAGCTTTTTGGGATACAGTGTGAATAGAAGTCCAATATGAAACACATGGCAGTTGTCCCTTCCCCAGGTAGGTGCCTGTGACTGCCTGCTCCCTTACTAACTCTCTCTGCCCTCTTACAGGAACTATTCCCCCAGGCAGAACAGCCTTGGCGGGGCTATTTTGAACTGACTAATGTGTGTTTCTTTCCTCCAGCTGGTAGTCAGTGCCCTTAACTCCTGTTTTAGTTTCCCCCTTACTTACTCCTGAGGATACTGTACATTCCACTACAGTTTGGAAAACAAAATTGGATTGGATTTCCTCTTTGGAGTTATTTCCATCCATTTTGCTATTCCCTAGATGTGGGTGGTATTAGTAATTGTATAAGACATACCTTGCTTCTTTGTGTACATATCTACCTGTCCTCCCTACTTTGTGAATTTATAAAGGGCCACTGGTTGATCAGTAGCAGGGAACACAGCAGATTACAGAAGACCTCTGTTTCAATGGAGAATCATACAGATTTATGAGATCTAGTTTTGGGTCTTGTGAGTGTCTCCCCTTTATACTTTGCAGTGTTCAGTGTTATGTTTATGTAGAGTGGACACCACAGACAGAAATGTTAAGGAGAAAACTGCATTTACTCCACATTGGGCTTGATTTTCCCCCTGTTACACCAGCGTGACTATGAAGAATCAGGCTTGTTGCTTCTTGGAGGGAGGAATCCCAAAGAATTCACAAGGGAAAAATCCTTTCCAGTAGTCATTGCTTTGTGAAATTAGAGCTGTGTACAATAAATGTCTGTCAGAAATGGCTTCTGTGGTAACCAGGATTTGACCCATAGGGGAGAATGGAGCCCAAACTATACCTTAAGATTCAGAGGAACAGCTAAAATAATAGTGTTCCCTATTCAAATTACATATAGAAAATGTCTTGACAAGTCCTGCTGATCAGGTTCATAGCAAATACACCATTTCCCAACTATCTCAGCTGAAATCAGCAGCACCTGGGTGAAAGGCAGATGGCTAAACCTGGTCAAGAAATTGGTGGAAAGAGGGAACCATCTTGAAGACCTAGCAACGACTATCACCTGGCCCTCCTTTTACCCCCAGATTGTCAGAATGATCTGCAGCCTCCTCACTGCTGCTGGACTCACGGATAACAACAAGCAGGGGGAAAAAAACCTCTTTCCAAACTTTCCTCCATTTATGACTTATCAAAAGACTATGCCCTATCTTACCCAGCACAGACCTGGCCACCATGACACATATCTGCAGGCTGGCCTAGTGCAATGCATTATCCCTAAAAATGAGCAGTACAGCATGCAAAATGCTTTGGTTAGTCACGGATGCTACTGCTCTTCTCCTCAGCAACACCACTTGCCAAAAGCACATCAACCTGGAGTGCAACTCACTACACTAGCTCCCCATGAAATACTAAGTCAAAATCAAGGTCTCAATGTTTATCTTCAACGCCCTCAATGGACTTGGTCCAAGATACCACAGAGAGTGTCTCTTATTGTGATAGTGACCTCCCATGACAGCTGCTTTCCTCAGGAATGATGAAGTTGTCAACCTTAGAGGTGAAGCTCATACAGGAACAGTGAGAGACATGGCTTTCTTGACAACAGGGTCAGGATTCTGGGACTCCTTTCAGAGCACATTAGAATGGTCACACCACTTGTAGCCTTTGGAACAAGGCTTGAAACTCACAACTTCAATCTAGTATTCTCACAGACACAACTCAAAACAGTGAAGATGGAGGAAGGAGGAGGAAGAGGTAGAAGCAGAAAGGGAGAGAGAGAGGAGGAAGGAAGGAAATTTAAAATTAAAGTGCTGATTACCTCAGAGAAGTAGGGAAGAAAGTTGGACAATTATGCCAAGATTTAAAAAAAGAGTACCTAAATTTAGGCTCCTAGTTTGTATTTAGGCACCTAAATAAGTGGTCTGTTTTTCAAAAGTGCTGAGCACCTAGCCCATCTGAATGATGTTATATACTCAAAGCTTAACCTGGGTACACATTTTTGAAAATCTTGACCTTATACCATTGGCCTATTGCAATTTGGGTTATTAACCTTGGAAGGCAGTCAGACACTATGGTGATAAATGCAGCTATAAGAATCTATTTGTCTTCAATGGTGCCAGGCTTTCACCATATAGGGAGCATACTACTTACATGTTGGACTTGTTGCTATTTGAAAAAATAGTCCTTAGAAAGTTGGGCTATTGCACATTACAGTTGAATGTGAATACACTACGGCATTGCTTAAATAAATGAGAATCTGAGTGTATTACTGAAGAGTTAAATCGTTGTGTTGTATGCCTTGACATTAAGAAATATAATTGATGTGAAGGGCTTTTATTAATAATGTGGATTTAATTTGAACATGAGAACACTAAAGGAAAACCTTTTGTCTAAAAATCAAAACACATCTAAAAGGTTTTGAATTGTAATATCTTGAAAGAAAACTGAAAGGTGAAATATTATCACAGGGAAGAGATTTCTGGCAAATCAAGAAGAAATACAAAAAACCTGTTATACAAAGTAACCTCAGACATGCAGGGTTGCTTCATTTCCATAATAAGGAAAAACAAACACCCAAACTCTTCAGGGCAGGGACTGTCTCTTAGTCTGTTTGCACATCACTTAGCACAGTGGGGCCTTGATCTCCAGTCCATAGATGCTACCATAATGCCAACAGTAAATAATAATACCAATAAATTAAAAACCCCAGGGCTTGATTCTGCATCCCTTACTTATGTGAGTAGTGTCCTTAAACTCTGATTGAGGGGGTCTACCTGCTGTATGTTGACAAAAGAGGCATCTGGCTGGACTACCAGAAAATCAGGTAGCAGTTATGGCCAGGCCAGCTGTTTTCCATCTACTTATGGCTAAGGGGTTACAACGAATCCTTTCTGTTGCAGACTTTGCAACTATCAGCAGCAGATTAGACTACTGCAGTAGATTAGACTTTGTGAGGCTACATCTTGGATTTATCTGGAAACTGATGCTGGTGCAGAATGTTGCAGCTTGCTTTTTTACAGGGCACATCTTTCCAGGAACTGATGAAGTCAGTGCTTTTGGATCTGCACTGGCTACTTATTAATTACCGGGGAGAACCTGAGTGGTTGGTTTTGACCTGTAAAGCCGCAAAGTAGACCTGCGACCTATTTCTCTGAAAAAAGACCAAATCTCTGTGTCATAATGACAGAGAGGAAATGAGAGGCTATTCCTGAACTGGAGCCTCACCTGGATAAGAGAGAGGGGGCAGCTGGACGGGAACTCTCTGTAAGGCTCTCCTCAGCTTGGGAACTCGTTCTCACCCTTGGCTTGCAAAAACCCTAATTTATTGATATTCAGGAAGGCCCATTTGTTTCCCCTAACTCTGAGGAAATGGAAGGTTCTAGAAGGAGATCTTACTACTAATAATTATTATTAATTTTTACTGTTATGTTTTTATTGGTTGAAATGAAAGTGAGGCTACAGGAGTAGTCTATTTCCTGTCAATATAAGATTGGTCAGGGAGTGCCTAGGGGAAGGTCTAGGTTCTCCTTTTTCAGTGGATGAGTCTAAATAAACAAAGAAGTATCTTTCTTGAAAACATCCACGCCACTACAGAGCAGCACAGTGCCCCCTCTTGTAAACACATTCACTTTTTTCTTAGGGTCTTCTTCAGTGAGCAGGCATTTTCTAACCTTCTTCCTCAACCTTAGTCCTACTATGGTAAAAAAAAAAAAAAAAAAAGATACTTTGAGTCTAAAAGGAGTGTATGCACCAGCTTTTATACTATATTATAGACCTTCCGTAAAACTGGTGATCTGAAGTTGAACTGGGTGAAGTGTCCGTTTCTTCTCCCATAGCAATTGGTAATGAGTTCAGTGTACAAGGCCTTACAGGCCTTTTACAAACATACTGAGTTGCAGCACAGAAGCATGGCAGTCCTGGGTCTTGTTGAGGCCTCCATTTTCAAGGTAAATGGAACCAGTTATTCTTCCAAAAGTCTAAGCTCCCAAATGCAGAGGGAAAGCTGCTTACCAATATGCTTCCCACTTCTACTCTTCAACTCACAGACTTTCTCTTTTTGTTTATTAAATTAATTTTTGGCAGTAACATAATACCTGGAATCCTTCCATTTACTGTTTTAAAAACTTTTCTTGAAAAGGAAGAGAGAGAAGTAAGGGGAGTATAAAAGCCTTGTGAAGCTGATCCCCAGCATATGTAATGAACACCTTTTTAAAAAAGTACCCTAAAGTTTATTTTGTGTTGACTTCACTTTAGGTCAGGGCCCAGGGGAGAAAGGAAAGGAGATCTTTAAGCAGGGATTATTGGACATTTCAAGGTAATGACAGGGCAGCTTGAGAGAACTAAAGTATGAGGTTTCCTTAAAGTGTGGCTACGAAGGTAACAAGATCATTTCATTAATTTTTAAAGCAGGAAATGTTGCTTATAGTAAAAAAGAAAGACACCCCTCCCCCTAGAAACACGGTTACAGTAAAGCAGAAAATAATCACTCTCATTGTGGGCACAATAGTACCACAAGCCCTCAGGGCCACACAGAGGATTTGGGGGGCCTGGGACAAACTCTGAAACTGAGTTCCCCCTACTCATCCAAAAAAATTAAGGCTGCAAAACACAGAGGGAAGGCCCTGCAGAGACGGGGAGATGTTGGAGCGCAAGCCCGACCCACACTCACCCAACAGCAGCGACTCCTGGATCTGGCTCCCCTCTCTGGGCATGGAGACCTGATGCACAAGCTTGTAGTACCACTCAGGCTTGGTCTGGGTTGCAGTGCCACTGAGTTTGGGGGCCCTCTCAAACAGGGGGCCTGAGGCAAACTGCCCTGTCCTGGGCAGCCCTGCAAGCCCTGATAAGGGGGCAGAGAATACTTGCCCTGTTCCAGAAGCAGCTGAGGTGCCAGACTGTGACTCAAGTAGTCACCATATGGTCCATATTTTCCCCCTTGCTGGTAAACGTGTCAGCTTGAACTTGGTACCTAGTGCAGATTCCTTTTCCCTCTGCACTGATTGAGCTGGATCATCCCAGTACACTGGGGGAGGGCAGAGGGAGCCTTGCAGTGCCCGATTCCCATCTCCCCATCCACTTGCTGACTACCTGTGCAAGAGGCAGCCCTGTGGAGTCTGCTCCCTACCCATTTTACTACCCAGGACACAGGCAGCTCATACAAGGAGCAAAGGGGTGCCTTACTTTGTACACAGAGTGCAAGTTACAATGTCTCCCTTGTATTTATTTCTTTAATTGCAAAACTACAAAAATAAATAGAAAGCACATAATATGTATGTATACAAACTCTGTCTCCCCCTCTTTCTCTCCCTCGTGGTGTGTTGCTTGTCATGTTAGATTGTAAGTTCTCGGAGACAGGTACCTCTGTGCCCGTACAACACCTACTGCAACGGGTACTATGGTACTAGACATATGAAATAACAACAGTACTAACATTCACTCACTACACCTACTTTATGTGAGAGTCAGGCAGTACTTCCCCACATTGTATGTCCTCTGCTATCCTGTTCTGCTGCTCTCCTCTCTGCAGGCATGGGATGAGGATTGTGCCTTGCCAGCTGCCTGTGGTGCCTCATTTCTCTTTGTGCAACTCACAACATTTCCTTCTCTGAAAACAAAAATTAATAATGATGGACATGGGCTTCCTCGTTATTATTTCCTGTCCTAATTGGTTTGTTTGGCATTTCCCCAGTTGATTTCAGCGGAACTCTGCTGGGCTGGCCAGCTTCCATGTGCTTGGAGAGGAAATACACAGTTTGCCCTCATGTAACACTGAGTAACAAGATATGTGCCCTGTAGCCCATGTTTCGGGAGGCAGGAAAAAACACTAGGCTATAAATGATTCTTGGGTAAAGGATATGTATGTTCTTTGTCTCAAGTATAGTGACCCTGCAAAGCAGGATGTCTTAAAGGGACACCATCAACTAGTTTTTGCCCAATACAAAGTAACTCTTTTTGAAAGCACACCTCTGCAAAAGAAAAGAAAAATATGATAAAACGACCATATGTTTTCATTAACACTTTTAGCTGGCCACGGTTTCTTTAAATTTAAATACTCCCCTGCAGTGTTGGAAAAGCCAATCAACAATATTGTCGTTTTGCATGAAAATGACAAAACAAAACTGATGAAAAACAAAAGTGAAATTGTTCTGTTGCATTGTCTAAAGACTGTGAAATACAGAACTAAAAGACACAGTATATATTAAGAAAAGTAAAATAGCACTTTAAAATAGCCCATGTATTTAAATAATCAAAACTGTTACTGGTCACACAGGTAAAAACATTAAAAGTTGTATTTTTCTTTCTTGAATGAAATGCTCATGAAAGGTGCCAAATTGATGTCCTTGAGGCTTGAAGCTCTTTCTTTAACCACAGAACAGAGACAGCCTAGGCAGCAGTGGGCAGACCTACCAATGTGCCAGCTCAGATGTGGCCACATCTAGGTGACAGAAATATTTCATGGCCCTTTCAGTCTTTGGCTTCTCCACAGAGTCTGGCAAAAAATGTGCTAATAAGTGCCACTAGTGGTGGAGGGTTTTATGGGATGGACACCTGTCTTCTCTCTAGCCATTGAGACCATCGATTATTTTTACATAGCTAACTGGCTGACAGCGGGTAACAGCTTTCAGTCATTACCAATCTTGCCTGGAATTGATGGAACTGAGCCAGTAAACTAGAGGTGAAAGGGTCCATATCTCTTACTAATCCCCCAAGCCACCCATTCCCCTATAAGTTCACAGCATTCATTAAATAACAGTCTATGTCCACAGCTGCTCAGATAGTGTTCCAGCTTTTGCTGGTTGCACATGGTTGTTAAGCATTGTCATTACTTTTTAACTGTTTGTTTTTGTACATATGCAGCCCACACCATATCTCTGAGGACATTTTTTAGATTCCCAACATTGCTGTATGATCTCTTGGGCTCCTAGGCATCTCACCTTTTGCCTCTTTGACCACATAATGTTAATCATCTCTTTACTATATGTCAGAGGGACAATATGGAACATCTTTATTTTCTATTTAAATTAATTGATGGTTTTAGCAATTGTTCTAAGGAATGTTTTACTGTTGATCTGTAGGACTGCTGGAGAATCTCATTGAACTTTTAGCACATGAAATGTTTTTATTTCTTTTATACATAAATACATGTCATTTACATTTCAAAATAATGAAATGAAAAAGTGTGAGTGTTTTAAAAAGATATTAGTAAATAAGCATTGAATTTTATTATCATATTATTACTAGTAAATAAGTTATTGAAATATAGTTTTGGAAATACTATCATCATAATCAATAATAATAATTTAGGTTGTGATAGCACTTAAAGGCCCAGTCAGGGCACCATTGTTTTAGGTGTTGTAAATACATTAAATAAAAAGACAATCTATGCCCTAAGGAGCTGATAACTTAAGCAGAATAAAGGAATGGTAAATTAACTGCCAACTTGTTATGGGTATCTCACTTGAATGGTATTTCAGGAAGTAGCATCCACAAATGCAGTACTCTGAGAAGGTCACAGCACTGGCTAATCCAGCATTTTAATAATTTGTAACATTGCTTCATGGTTGGTTTCAGGGGAAGACATCATATAACTAAAGTAGTTCAATACCTTTGCCTTATCTGGAGGCCTTTGAATATTGCTATACAGGGAGACATCTAAACTTTTCCTTTTGAAACAGCCAGATATTGTATTTCACTAGAGAAGAGAATACTTGTGATTAAGGTTCCCAAATGTATATTTAAATTAAATTCAATAAGGCAGCTACAGTATGGTAATCAAATATTTGATTGTTAAAAGCAGTTATTAAAGTACATGTAAGTGTGTTGATACTAAAATTATAGTTTTATATAAAATATCTAATCTTATCTTAAAGACTTAAATATTTATTATATCTCCAATAATCCTCAGCTGGTGTAAATCAGCATAACTCCTTTGAAGTCAACAGAGCATGTCAAGATACACCAGATGAAGACAGGTCTCCAATTTTTTAATAATTAGTATAGGACAGAGATTTGTCTTATGAAATCTCTAAAATGTTGAATTTAAAAAGACTTACTGTAAATAGTTTAAAAACCTTTATTAGAAAAAATATAATTTAGTAGTATGTAAAATAAATGTATTTTTTCTGTTCATTTTAACATAATATCATGGTGAATAAACCTTGATAAATACTAAATACTTATAGATTTTTAACAATTATTCCTTATTTGGGAACCTTAATTTAAAACATAACTGAAAAGAGTATGATATGTGAATGAAATGATAGCATTGCACCTCCTATTTGAGCTTGTGCTTTTAAAAATCTGCAGATGAGAGTACTGTGCAAAAAGTGCTTTGCTCATTTTTATTTCTATTATCAGGTTTGGTCCAACAGATGTAGTCAAGATACCACTTGTGTAAGATTACAACTAAAGGGCATAGAAGTCTAAAACTGGGCTCTTTGTGAACTAGTCACAGTCACACATAGTTAAACTTTAATACTTATTTCTCCCTTGGGTTGAAAATAATTTCTTTGGGTTTGATTCCTTCCAGCAAATAGCTTAGTTGGGACCAAAATAGACAATGGACCAGAAACTTAAGAACACACTTAAAATTAATTCTGTTCAAATACTGCAAAACACAAATCTTTGTTTGATTTCTGAACAGCTACATACTTCAACCATATTTATGCTCTTTGTTAATTCTCTATTTATAAACATTCTCATGTTTGGAGATGGCTGGTTTTCGGTCAATGCCCATACTCACAGGTGAACAAAGCTATTCGTGTGTCTAAAGAATATTCACTATTCTCTTGTTTAAAAATGTTTCACTTATCCAACCAGGAGGCAGAAACAATAAACTTTAAAAACGTCTAACACTGAAAGGAGGTCTCTTTTAGATAGCAATGATGGGGCAGGTTGGCCAGGTACCTGTACAGCAGAGGGATAGAGGAATGGTTTGGGGAAATTACTAAACAAAACTCAGCAACCACATAGCTACTGAGTAACTACCAAGTTTTTTACCATTTAACAGTTTGATTTTATGTTGTCTGTCCATTATTGTTTCCCTGCCATGTTTATTTACATTGTAAGCTCTTTGGGACGGGGACTGCCTCTTTGGGACTGTGTACAGTGCCTAGTGCAATGAAACACTGAACCTGGTTAGGGATATGATTAAAATAGTCAATTTGAGCTATGCATGAACAGCTTATAGTTATAAATAGCCACAGTTATAAATAATGTACATAAACAGTTTTGAATAATTATGCAAAAAGACCAATAAAAATCAGGCTGTTAACAAAGGATTCACAAATGGAATAAAAGGTTAAGTGTGCAACAAATATTATTCACAACTATCAATATTCTTATTAGTCGTTTATATTAATAATTCATAGAATCATAGAATATCAGGGTTGGAAGGGACCTCAGGAGGTCATCTAGTCCAACCCCCTGCTCAAAGCAGGACCAATCCCCAACTAAATCATCCCAACCAGGGCTTTGTCAAGCCTGACCTTAAAAATCTCTAAGGAAGGAGATTCCACCACCTCCCTAGGTAACCCATTCCGGTGCTTCACCACCCTCCTAGTGAAAAAGTTTTTCCCTAATATCCAACCTAAACCTCCCCCACTGCAACTTGAGACCATTACTCCTTGTTCTGTCATCTGCTACCACTGAGAACAGTCTAGATCCATCCTCTTTGGAACCCCCTTTCAGGTAGTTGAAAGCAGCTATCAAATCCCCCCTTATTCTTCTCTTCTGCAGACTAAACAATCCCAGTTCCCCCAGCCTCTCCTTGTAAGTCATGTGCTCCAGCCCCCTAATCATTTTTGTTGCCCTCCGCTGGAATCTTTCCAATTTTTCCACATCCTTCTTGTAGAGTGGGGCCCAAAACTGGTCACAGTACTCCAGATGAGGCCTCACCAATGTCGAATAGAAGGGAATGATCACGTCCCTCGAGCTGCTGGCAGTGCCCCTACTTATACAGCCCAAAATGCCATTAGCCTTCTTGGCAACAAGGGCACACTGTCAACTCATATCCAGCTTCTCGTGCACTGTAACTCCTAGGTCCTTTTCTGCAGAACTGCTGCCTAGCCATTTGGTCCCTAGTCTGTAGCCGTGCATGGGATTCTTCCGTCCTAAGTGCAGGACTCTGCACTTGTCCTTGTTGAACCTCATCAGATTTCTTTTGGCCCAATCCTCTAATTTGTCTAGGTCCCTCTGTATTCTATCCCTACCCTCCAGCGTATCTACCACTCCTCCCAGTTTAGTGTCATCTGCAAACTTGCTGAGGGTGCAGTCCTGTTCTACTTATAATGAGCCAATCTAACAGTACTTCTGTTCCAAAATCTATATTTTTGGTAGACTCTTAGGCCACCATACATATGCCAATACTTGTGTTTTATTATTATGATGGTAGAGACTAAATTAGTCCTTTAAAGCTGCTGGAATCAGATTATGGACAAATAAAGAAATCTGAAATCAAGGTACTTAATGATTATCCTCCTAGAGGCCTGCAATTGGTGCTTTTCCCATTGCCATTTGTATCCATGTGTCAACGAAGCTCAGCATTTTTTTTTTTTAGTGTTTCTAATCCTATATGCTCTGTGCTTTGATCAAAGGTATCTTAGATGTGTTCCAAAGAAGGGTTCTCACTGGAAAGAAAATCATATTAGCTGTTCAATATCTACTAAGCCACGTAACGTCAAGTACTGCTGCTCCCACAGGTGTATGGCAATGCAAAACAAGGAGGAAGGCATTCTGACTTTGTGATCTTAAAGTCAGAAGTTACATTCCACCAGAAAAACAGGTGACTAAGTTGGTGCATATTCATTCTCTCTATCTCCTCCCACAAGGTATTGTTTTATTAAACAAATCTTTCCATTTGTGACAGTGGAGAGAACTTATTTTTTTAAAAAGGAAAGAGTCATGGTGATTTAATTAACATCTACATTGGGGTATGAAACTATATTTCAAATCAATCTCATTGTTAATTTCATTTTTGCCATAGACTGGAAATTTAAGCTGTCCTGACATGTCCAGATGTTTTTAAAATTTTAGTTTTTCCAGACATTACTCAATCCACCTGACATTGGAGAAGGAGGATTTATCATTAGTTCTCAGTCTTCAGTGGATTCATGTAGAATTCAGACTCCCTTAGCCATATTCATGTCAGGTTGTTCAAAATAAAAATACATATTTGTTTTACAATTCAGTCTGACTGGTGGACTTTATTCAAAACAGAACATGAAATCTGATGTAAATGCAAGTGATTTGTCCTTATTTGAATTGGAAGGGGAGCTGTTAGTGGAATCTTAGATCAACCTTATATTTTAATGTATTCATTTTTAACCATTGGTTGAATATAATCATATAGTTTCTGGTGCTTATTGCTACAACATTTGTAAGGAACTACTTTTTATGCTGCTATATGGGAATTCATTAGAAATTTTTGTAGATTGCTTTCGTGTTACCATAGGTAATTTGTGATCTTTTTCTTTTGCAGTGTCTATGTACCCTTTGGGTCAAATTGGTAGGTGATGTGTAAAACAATGTAAGTTAGATACCATTATACTAATTTAGGCTTCCTCAAACTCCAACTTTGTCTTCATTGCACTAAAAAGGGTGTTTTTACAATGCACTAGCTAACATGTAATAACAAATGCAAAGTAAAATCATAGCAGAGACAAGACAGTTATAATTTTAACATGTTGAGGTAAATCTAGGCTCCCTCCTAATTGCTAAGATGCAGCTTCTGACTGCTTTACCTTTATTTATGGCCTACATACACTCTTTTATCAATGTGTGAGTGTAAAGAAGTCTTAGGCTTTGAGTCTTCACTGCCTAAAAAGGTGTGTTTTTACAGTGAGATACCTAACTCAAATTAGCTAACTCACTGTAATGCTAGGGGAGACAAGAGACAGCTAGTTTCTAACCTCACTATAGTTTTTATCACAGGTAATTTTTACCTCAGTGTAGGTGGTTGAGGTAATCCCGGGGCAACTATGAGCGCCTTGTCTCCATTTGCTATAAAAACACATCTTTTTTTGTGTTGCTCAAGTTGGTGTATTTTGGACAAGGAATTGTACAAGGTTAAAGGTTTGTCCTGCAGTCTTTCAGGGTTTGAATCATTCTCCACAAGTTTAGCCCCAGTCATTTAAGAATCAGAAATGGTCAATTTTCTTAATATTGATTTCACTTTTTCTTCCACAGATGTCAGAGATTTTTGAAAAACATCAACTTTGACATATAAAGGTGAAATAATTTCATTTCAGGAGTTGCCTTCCTCGTTCTCTGTACTCATAGAACAAAATGGTGCTGGTGCTTTCTGAATTAGTCCAGCATTTGTGGTTTGAAGGAATCAGTCCTCCCAGGTTTAGTCGTATTTTTCTTCATTTTCTTTTTGCAATCACTATCTGTGAAGGGAGAGAGATCTTTCTGCTCCCTTAGTAAAATAAAAGCTTTGAATGTTTGCAAGAAAATAGGAGAACTCTGCTCCTCACAGTATAGCTGCTGTGCTACATATTCTCCTGTCATGGCTATCATAAACCATCTGCTGTGCTGTAGATTGAGTAAGAAGCTGTTCACTCTATTTGGTGACAATGGCGGACACCATATAGTTTGGCTAGAGTACAGAGCACCAGATAGGGACTTAGAGACCTGGGTTCTCTTCCCAGCATTGCCTCTGGCCTGTTGGATGGCCTTGGGTAAGTCACTTCATCTCTGTGCCTCAGTTTTCCAGCTGCAAAATGGGGATAAATGATACTTGCTGCACTTTCAGACATACTGAAAATAAAAAGTGCGCTATAAAATCTAGGTATTATTAGAATAACAGCCGCTGGAAATCTCAAGAGTACAGCTCCACAGCCTGCCAGCTGGGGCAGGCTCTCTTTCTCTATGGCTTGGAGAATGTTTTTTGAATCCTAAGCTGGCAGCATTCCCCCATCTTCTTTAATTTCAGTTCAGGTTCTGTTTGTCTGCACATCCATTATTGTGCAGCCTACACACCAGCTGAGAATCTGGCCCCAAGCAGTGAGGTTTCATGGACCTATGAGGGACCAGGAGTAGGACCAACAAGATGACCAGGAGTAGAAGGGGTGCAGATAGCAGAACTCTCTATATAAACTATAAAACTATTGTGAACGTGAGAGATTTTACTTTGTTTTAGTTTGGCTTTTGTTACTGTAACTCCGTTTCATTCACTGTTTTTTTCCCCACAGTCAGCACTGCTGCTGCCAGCAGTCCCTGTGAAATGCTTCTGATTACAGTTGGCGTCAGCAAATACACTGTTTGCAGTATCTGTGTAGCGTTTCCAAAAATGTGTTAGCATGGATGGAGGACTAATGGGTCAAAAATGCAGGGTCTGAGTACTGGTCTGAAAAACAAAAGACTGTTGCAACCTGCTATTTCATTCAGTGCCACAAAGGCTGTTAGCAGCAAGGCATTGAATCCCTTCCTTTCACTGTGTATGCTATATTTCACTTTCAAATATGTCTTATTAATAACGGATAAAAAAGACTGCATGAATCAACTAGACTAAACTACAGTAAGCGTTTCCACTGGTGCATCACTAGATGCTGTAGCCATCAGTTCTATGAATGGTAACAAAAGAGGGTATGACATGCTGTAACAGGTTGCCAACTCACCACTGTGGCACCTCCCACTGGTTGCTCCGGGAATTAGCTCTGTCCTAGCCGTGGAACGCTCTCTGTGGGTGGTGTTCCACCTGTTGTCTGCTCTCCTGTTTGTTTGTTTGGGACCCGTGTTGCTCCCTGGCTTGCAGCGTCCTCTTCTGGACACAGCCCTCCGGCTGTGCCTCACTCGGTTCTCTTCCCTTCCGGAAGGTATTCGCAGTCCTCCATCTGCCCCTGCCCTTGTGGCCAATGCAGCCCCAAATTCTATCCCCTTGCCTCAGGGGCAAGCCACAGTCTGTATCTGGCCACACTCCTCCATGGCCAGGTGCAGTGTAAGGGGGGACAGGGGTATCCAGGGCCACCCACTACTCTGGGTTTCCGGCCCAGGGACCCTCTGGCGGCAGCCATGTCCTGCCCTCCTTCTCTCCCTTCTACTGCTCACGCTCCCTGAGCCACTTCTCCTTTGGCCCTTGCACCTTCTTGGCCCTTTCTTTCAGGGACCTCAGCCTGGCAGGTATCAGGCTGGAGCTTTCCCTCTGCTCCCCTGAGCCTGCTCAGTGCTGCTTTATCTAAGGTGCTATCCCTGGGAGCCAGTCCTCCTCCCTTGCTTATCAGGGAGAGACTCCTCTCTCCTCTGCTTTGCAGCCTTTATATAGGGTCCAGCCTTTCTGATTGGCTGGGTTCTGCGCAGCCGCTCCAAGGGCTGCTATTTACCCCTCCTCTGCCACAGTGGGGCAACTGCGTTACACCTCCACCACTGTTTATTATTTGTCTTGCTATAGCACTCAAAGACCCAAACACACAGTCCTGGTCTACACATCAGAGTTAAGTCCACATAAGGCAGCTTACATTGACCCAACTCTGTAGGTGTTTACACTAAAATGCAGCTCCAACCGATGTAACTCACCCACTACACTGACTTAATAACTCCACCTCCGTGAAAGGAGTAGAGCTTTAGTCATTATTGTTAGGTCATAGAACCATAGAAGATTAGGGTTGGAAGAGACCTCAGGAGGTCATCTAGTCCAACCCCCTGCTCAAAGCAGGACCAATTCCCAACTAAATCATCCCAACCAGGGCTTTGTCAAGCCGGGCCTTAAAAACCTCTATGGATGGAGATTCCAACACCTCCCTAGGTAACCCATTCCAGTGCTTCACCACCTTCCTAGTGAAATAGTTTTTCCTAATATCTAACCTAGACCTCCTCCCCATAACTTGAGACCACGGCTCCTTGTTCTATCATCTGCTATAGCTCCATCCTCTTTGGAACCCCCCTTCAGGTAGTTGACGGCTGCTATCAAATCCCCCCTCACTCTTCTCTTCTGCAGACTAAACAATCCCAGTTCCCTCAGCCTCTCCTCATAAGTCATATGCCCCAGCCCCCTAATCATTTTTGTTGCCCTCCGCTGAACTTGCTCCAGTTTGTCCACATTCTTTCTGTAGTGGGGGGCCCAAAACCGGATGCAATACTCCAGATGTGGCCTCACCAGTGCTGAATAGAGGGGAATAATCATTTCCCTCGATCTGCTGGCAATGCTCCTACTAATGCAGCCCAATATGCCATTAGCCTTCTTGGCAATGAGGGTACACTGCTGTCTCATATCCAGCTTCTCGTCCACTGTAATCCCCAGGTCTTTTCTGCAGAACTGCCGCTTAGCCAGTCAATCCCCAGCCTGTAGCAGTGCACGGGATTCTTCCATCCTAAGTGCAGGACTCTGCCCTTGTCCTTGTTGAACCTCATCAGATTTCTTTTGGCCCAATCCTCCAATTTGTCTGGGTCACTCTGGACCCTATCCCTACCCTCCAGCATATCTACCTTCCCCCCAGCTTCGTGTCATCTGCGAACTTGCTGAGAGTGCAATCCATCCCATCATCCAGATCAGTAATGAAGTACAAATACTAATACAACTTGGAACAGGACAACAGAACATTAACTGTAATCTATATCCCTTTACTATACTGGACAGAAACTTCAGGTGTGTGTGTGGAACAATGTTACTCTGTAGCCATCTGGCTAACGCAGTCCCTATACATCATATTTAATATACATTTCAAGCCCTTTTCTCTCCCCCCATCACCTTCTTGTGTTTACATTTATCCCAGCTGGAATGATATGATACTGTGCCTGCCAGTAGTGTAACAGCTGCTGGCTGGAATACACAAACAGGAATATGGGATATGGAAACAGGAAAAAGAGGCATACTCCCATTTCCCACCACTGCTTCCACATGCTAACTCTCCCCTCCCTGAACTCAGTAACATCCCTGGAGATTTGAAGGGCCCAATTCTCATCTCCCTTAAGCCAATGTAAGGAACGCAGACCCAGAGAAAGGCACCCTAAACATATTATTAAAGGAAAATTTAAGAATCTGCAATCATTTATTATTATTTCATTCCTTTATCCTATACTTTTATGGATCAAAACATACCCCATACACATGGTACTCATTATCATAATTATTATTATTTATACTACACTTGCTCCCAAAGCCCCAACCAAGACCAAGGCCCCATCATGCTAGGCACTGTATTTACACATAGCATGAGATAGTCCCTGCCCTAAAGGGCTTACAATATAAATAGGCAAGACAGGCACAAAGGGGAGAAAGGAACCATCATTATCCCTCTTTTACAGTTGGAGAACCGAGGCACAGAGAGATTAAGTGACTTGCCTGAGGCTACACAAGAAGGCTGTGGCAGAGAAAGGAATTTAACTCAGCTGTCCTGAGTCCCAGGCAAGTGTCTTCACCACAAGAGCACCCTTCCTCTCACTGTATGATCACCCCTTGTTTCTTTTCCTGTCTCAGGGTTTCTGTCAAATCAGTTAAGTATCAATGTGTGTAGGTCTCAGCGCTTCTTGTGCTGTAGTTGAGATAAGATGTTGGGGCTGGGGGAAGGGGGAATGACTCTCCCTGTGAATGGGGGAGTGGAGGGATAGGAAAGAGAGCAAGGAGAACTATTGAGACTTGAGGGGCAGCTGGCTCTAGGCTGGGGAGGTGTGTTCTGGTAGATCTCCTGCTGTTCCTATGGCAGTTTCTGGGCAGCTGGTGCCCAGTGCCCTCTCTCCCACCCCCGGCGGCTGATGTCCTGTGTGCCAACGCATCTCTGCCCCCAGGTATTGGTGCTCTGTTCTGTCTCCCATTGCCCCGATGGCCAGCACAAATGCTCTGGCCCCTCCCCTGGACTGAGTGTCTCCATCAAGACCCATGGTGGCTGGAAGGCTGCTGAGCTGATGTCAAGCACCGTGGTGGGTTGCTCTAGCCCCTCCTTTGGATCCTGCTCTTGTCTCTGCCCTATGTCCCCCTCTTCCCCCCCGTGCACTTGGGCGGGAGGAATATAGCTGGGTCCCAGTCTCACCTCCATGAGAGTGGTTGGGGTGGAACACATTGGAGAGGGATGCAGAAACATAGATCTTCCCTGCCCAGTATATCCATTGCAAGGGCACTACCCCACCCCCATCCCACGTGCCCCCACACTCCTGATTCCACTGTCCTTGGATAAGATAATAATACCTCAGAGGGATCAGAGCTTGGGGCTTATAAATGATGAGCTCCAACAGCTGGCCAATAGCTTGTAACTATTATTTGTTTTTGATTCTTTGTTTCAGAAACTATGAAATATTCTCTATGCCATTCATCTATATTTTTCCTGCCGTGTTCCTTGCCCTTATCTGATGAAAATTAATTTGCCCAATAGCAGCAACCTGAATGATTATCACTGAGGAAGTATTTAAGACATCCAGTTGCTTTTGGTAGAGTAAACGCCCAGAGGCCTGAGTAAGTAGAAGACAGTTTCATGGCAGATGTTTATATATACACACGCACTCTCCCTCTCTAATTTCTTGACACATACAGAGAAGCAACATGTGCAGCACACTTCATGTCATACGTCAGTTTCAAACATAGCCCAAATCATCCCTGGAAATGGCAGCAATTATGGTAAGCTGAAACCAAACAACTACAGCAACCTAATAGTTTCAAACCAACACCATCCAGCTGCATGAACTGATAGGAGGACAAGCCTCAAAGCAGCTTATGGTTTACTGGCTGTCATCAGTTAGAAGTTCTGATGCTTAATATAATGAATATCAGTGTTTGTACTGATGGAAGTGACAGAACATTTTGGGGGGATATTTTTACTGTTCATATTGGGAAATGGGTTTGAAGACATTGACATTGCAGGTGTTCTCTCCACAGCATGGAGATAAAGCAGTGTGCAAATAAGGATTGTATTTCACAGATGGGTACAATATGAATGTATATGAAACAGAAAGGAAAGATGTTCAGATGACCATAGTGCAAGGGCATTATAAATACTAAAGTGATTTCTATGTCTTCCTCTAGGGCTACCCTTCTGGGCTTGTCTTATTGGTAGTATAAAAATGGCAGAGGGAGAAGAAGTGTATATTTGCTCACTTTGCCCCTTCCTTCCTACAGGAGCTGAGACTTCATATAGATTCATTGGTTATAAGGCCAGAAGAGATCATTGTGATCATCTCATTTGACCTTCTATATAACACAGTCCATAGACCTTCCCTGAATTAATTCCTGTTTCCGCTACAGTATATCCTTTGGAAAAATATTCAGTCTTGATTTAAAAGTATCCAGTGATGGAGAATCCACCACAACCCTTGGTAAATTGTTCCAGTGGTTAATTAACCTCACTGTTAAAAATCTGCACTTTATTTCTAGTCTGGATTTATCTAGTTTCAACTTCCAGCCATTAGGTTTTGTTATGCCTTTATCTGCCAGCTTAAAGAAGCATTTGTTATCAAATTTCTATTCCCCATGTAGGCACTTTTAGACTGTAATGAAATAACCTCTGAACCTTCTCTTTGTTCAAATAAACAGATTGAATCTATAGGCTACCACTGGAAGGTGATGGCAGGCAGGCTCTAGCGAGCTTGATCTCAACCTGCCTCTCCTGCTCTTGCCCATGATTGAATCTGTCTTTGGAAGGGGAGCTGAGGCTTTTTATTGACCATTTCCTAGAGCTCTTGTGCGAAATGGTTAGAAACAGGGGAAGAAAAGCCCCTAGGAGCCCATTGCTCTCATTGCTCAGGTCTGAAAGGAGCTAGCTGGCTTGCTTTCCTCCATTCCACGCTGTGTCTAATTTGTGAGTAATTTCACAGAATCATACTACCCCATGCCAAGCTTCCTCTGAAACCACTCTTCTAGGTTGCTCTAATCTTATATAGTTGCCCCAGCTACCCCACAAAGCCCTGCTTTCAGGGAAAAACTGCTGACTTCTCTTCACCCTACCCACTGCCCAACTAGGCTCCTTCAGAATCCCCATTTACACAGACAAGGGGCTTGTCTCGACTTACCGGGATGGAGATTGATCCATTGTGTGTCGATTTAGTGGGTCTAGTGAAGACCCGCTAAATCAACCGCCGATTGCTCTCCTGTCAACTCCGGTACTTCACCGGAACGAGAAGCATAATGTAAATCGACAGGAGAGTTTCCCCCATCGACCCAGTGTGGTGTAGACACCGCAAGAAGTCGACCGAAGGTACGTTGACTCCAGCTATGTTATTCATGTAGCTGGAGTTGTGTAACTTAGGTCGACTTAGCCCCGTAGTGTAGACCTGCCCAAGAAAAGGGAAAAGAAAGAGACAATCGTTGGTGGCCTGGGGAAAGACTTTCTTATTGAAGGTGGATTTCCAACTCCCACCTCCCTCAGTAACACCACATTTTAATTAAACCCCCCCCACCTCTTGGAGAATTTGGAAAGTGAAGAACTTTTTATGAAGAGCCCCCTCCCCTTCTTACTCCTCTTCCCTTCTCCCATGTCACTTTAGATGAAATTTAAGGGAAATAAATTGGTGTTTTGGAACAAATACCTCTGTGAAGGAACTCAGCGGCAGCACTGCATGGAATGCAACCAAAGCTGTACTTAGAGACCATAACACTGGAACTGAAGCAGGTAAAGGAAATGCCTGGGAAAGCAAACCATACCACCTACTCTTTTTATACATACACTGTGGGCCTGATTCTCCACTGCCTTGCTTTTTGTGATATTGTTTACACCTGTGCAAAGTGGCTGTATAATGTTACCAGGCAGGGGGTGAAACATGCCATTTAAAGTGCCCTATGGTGGGGGCCGCCCCTGCCCCCAGGAGGGGTTGCATAGCAACCCTGCCCTACACTCACCCCACAGCTGCTCCTATCTCATGGGGCTGGTATGGCTCTCTGCTCCAAGCCATTGGCTCTTGCCACAGTGTGCAGGCAGGGCCCTCCCCCCCCCCCCCCCCCCGGGCCCCCCCCCCCCCCCCGGCCCGGGGCCCCCGGGGAACCCCCCCCCCGGGGGGGGGGGGGGGGGGGAAAAAAGGGGGGGGGGTGTTGGGGGGGGGGGGGGGGGGAGGGAGAGCCAATGGAGTGATAGCTTTTAACAGTACAAAGAGATGCTGAGTTTTGCTGACACACATATTAGGAGGATTTTGATTTTTTTTCCTCTTTCTGCTGTAACCTCAAAAGCACTATAGTGCCATTAAAATGTTTCCCACACTTATCTAGTGGTAACATTAGAGCTGGAGAGAATGAGAGCCTGAAGCCCTCTTTTAGTCCACAAGCCACAGCAGGAGCAGCTGCAATGAAAGGAGATCCACACTCCTCCACCTCTCTACTTCTTGCCTGGCCATTCTCGGTTGGTTTAAAAATATATCCGAGTCTCTGTTCTCTTCATTTGTACCTTTCGACTAAGCAGGGATGTGCATGTGCTGCCAAAGTGGTGGTGCTTTATTTGATGAGGACCACAGTTCCTTGGCAAATGGGCTGAGACGGCACTTGCCAAACCTTCAGCTGTTGAGCTAGGATTGAGGTGAGGTTTCCTCACGTGGTCAGCAAGAATCCAGTTTGCACCGAGTTCCTGAGCTGACATTCTGCTGAGCTGCTTTGCCTAGTAATTTAGGATAAAAAAATTAAACATGAAACAAGGGCATGAAGAGGTGAAATTCCCCTGAACTTCCAGTTCCTCTAGGGGATTTGCCTATATCTCCACATTGATGTCCTCATCTTTCACTGTAGGTGATTTTGTTATGTCCAGTCACAATGAAACTGTTATGTTCCCCTGGGCAATTGTAAATGGCGTGTGTAAAGAATAATCTCTGTTTGCTTCATCTTGTGAAACCCATCTGCTCAAATACAGGAATTCCTTCCCAGGAGAGATCCCACTGGGCTCCCCAGGCATCCCTGCAGGAGGAGATAAAGAGACAACTGTGGGTAGCCAGGAAGAGTAAATAAATCAGAAGGAATTGAAATCCTTTCCAGGTTTTAAAGAGACCTAGTGTCACAAGAGATCCCACTGCTTCTTTTTCCAGGTGCATTCCACTTGAACTGCCAAAGGGACGAGAGGTTGTGTTGTTTTGCAGGGATACATCATGTTGCAGAAGGCAGGGGAATCTGGACACATGCATTATCCTAATGGTGCATTAAGCCTGGAACATTTTATAAAAAGAGACCTAGTCTTTTGAAAACCAAAGAATAGCCAAAAATATATACGCTAATCTTCCCAATTAGGTAGACTGAGACAATGTATTTTAAGCTCTTGTGTACAATTTGTATTCTGTAAAATAAAATGCTACTGTACTGATGAAAACCTCGTATGTATGCTGAGCCTTACTGTTTTGGAATTTGTTTGAATGCTGTTTTTGACATCCTCTTGGGAAGAAAGAGTCTGTTGCTCTGTATTTCAATGAGTTACTTATAGGCTCACTCAGATTTCACTGAAATCACATATATGTACAATAATTGTCACTGTCGGGCAGGTGTTTTGTGGGTCAAATGTTTGCCTTTCTTGCCACAAAGGATTAATAATGGTTTAGGCATGGTTTCTACCAGAATGTTTGTTTTTTATTAGCTTGATCACTTTTTATTATGAAAGTCAACAGACATAAAGATTGGGAGCCAGGTAATAAAGAATAAATAAGTCTTTAGCATTTGGATTCTGCATGTACACACACACACAGAGCCACATTTTCAAAGTTGTACTATGGATCGGCACTTAAATCTGTAATTAGATCCCCAAATAGGCACATAGAAATATAAATACTCATTTTAGATTCCTAAATACATGTTAAGGCACCTAGTCTTAGGCTCCCATGTTAGCAAACAGAACTCTTTGACCAGCTCTAGTATAAATGTACAAATAACAAAACAGCAGCAAAAACTTGGAAGTACCTTTGTGAATAAAATGAGATTGGTTCACTATGATTTGTAGGGGCTTAGTGTGCATTAGTCGATTTGGACAACTGCTGGGTATTAGTGAAAGTGTTTGTGAATTCCAGAAGTTTAATAAACTTTAACAGGAATAATTATTTGTCCTAAAATTCATACTTTTTTTTGCCTTAGTCTTCACAGACAAGGTCAACTCCCAGACTGCTGCACTGGGCAGCACAGTATGGGGAGGAGGTGAGCAGACCTCAGTGGTGAAAGGACAGGTTAAGGACTATTTAGAAAAGCTGGACATGCACAAGTCCATGGGGCCAGATGCAATGCATCCGAGAATGCTGAGGGAATAGGCTGATGTGATTGCAGAGCCATTGGCCATTATCTTTGAAAACTCGTGGCGATTGGGGGAGGTCCCAGACGATTGGAAAAAGGCAAATATAGTGCCCGTCTTTAAAAAAGGGAAGAAGGAGTATCCGGGTATCTACAGACCGGTCAGCCTCACCTCAGTTCCTGGAAAAATCATGAAGCAGGTCCTCAAGGAATCCATTTTGAATCACTTGGAGGAGAGGAAGGTGATCAGAAACAGTCAACATGGATTCACCAAGGGCAAGTCATACCTGACCAACCTGATTGCCTTCTATGATGAGATAACTGGCTCTGTGGATATGGGGAAAGCAGTGGATGTGATATACCTGGACTTTAGCAAAGCTTTTGATATGGTCTCCCACAGTATTCTTGCCAGCAAGTTAAAAAAGTATGGATTGGATGAATGGACTATAAGTTGGATAGAAAGCTGGCTAGATCTTCGGGCTCAATGGGTAGTGACCAACGGCTCAATGTCTAGTTGGCAGCCGGTATCAAGCGGAGTGCCCCAGGGGTTGGTCCTGGGGCCAGTTTTGTTCCACATCTTCATTAATGATCTGGATGATGGGATGGATTGCACCCTCAGCAAGTTTGCAGACGACACTAGTCTGGGGGGAAGGTAGATATGCTGGGAGGTAGGGATAGGGTTGAGAGTGACCTAGACAAATTGGAGGATTGGGCCAAAAGAAATGTGATGAGGTTCAACAAGGACAAGTGCAGAGTCCTCCACTTAGGATGGAGGAATCCCATGCACCGCTACAGGCCGGGGACCAACTGGCTAAGCAGCAGTTCTGCAGAAAAGGAGCTGGGGATTACAGTGGACGAGACGCTGGATGAGAGTCAACAGTGTGCCCTTGCTGCCAACAAGGCTAATGGCATATTAGGCTGCATTAGTAGGAGCATTGCCAGCAGATCGAGGGAAGTGATTATTCCCCTCTATTCGGCACTGGCGAGGCCACATCTGGAGTATTGCATCTAGTTTTGGCGCCCCCACTACAGAAAGGATGTGGACAAATTGGAGTGAGTCCAGCGGAGGGCAACGAAAATGATTGGGGGCTGGGGCATATGACTTATGAGGAGAGGCTGAGGGAACTGGGCTTATTTAGTCTACAGAGGAGAAGCGGGGGGGAGGGATTTGATAGCAGCCTTCAACTACCTGAAGGGGGGTAAGAGGATGGAGCTAGGCTGTTCTCAATGGTGGCAGATGACAGAACAAGGAGCAATGGTCTCAAGTTGCAGTGGGGTAGGTCTAGGTTAGATATTAGGAATAACTCTTTAATTAGGAGGATGGTGAAGCACTGGAATGGGTTATCTAGGGAGGTGTGGGAATCTCCATAGGTAGAGGTTTTTAAGGCCCGGCTTGACAAAGCCCTGGCTGGGATGATTTAGTTGGAGTTGGTCCTGCTTTGAGCAGGGGATTGGACTAGATGACCTTCTGAGGTCTCTTCCAACTGTAATCTTCTATGATTCTGTGATTCTATGTTACTTGTTATTTGCTGTTTTCTGTTTATGGTTCCCCTGTTTAAAAGGTTTCAGTCATCCAATCAGGAAGCAGAAACAATGCTATGTAACTTAGGTGACTAACCACACTCGTGAACAACAGAGAACAGATGAAACAAACATTTTGCAAATAGCCCACAGCATGAAAATGATTCCTTCAAATTATTTAGTGCATACTAACAAGTAACAAAGTCAGAGAAAAACAGATGCAAGTGGTTTGTGAGTGGCTTGCTAATCACAAGAGAGGCTAAGTGTCAGATTTTTAAAGGTATTTCGGTGTTTAAAGATGCAGCTAGCCATCTAGTGGGGAGTTAGGTATTTAGACACTTTTGAAAATCTCACTAGACACCTATCTGTATCTTTAGGCACCTAAATACTTTTTAAAATGTGCGCCTTAATTAATCTAATTTCTAATGAAGAGTTTGACCCCTTTGAGAGTATATATGCATGCACACACACGCACACATCTTCCTTCACATTCATTTGGGCTCTAATTCAGGGAGCCTGGGTCTGATTTTAAGCCTGAGACTGGTGTCACTGAGATGCATTTAAGGTGGGTGTGTGATCAAGCACCTTGCTGAATCACAGCATTGGCTTGCAATTTTTAAAAAAAAGCCGCATTCTGAATGTTAACAAGGAAAACTGAAGGCTTTGTACTAATATATCAATAAAAGTAAAACCAAAACAAGTTTCCTAGCTGTTTAAAAATTGCCAGGATGACTCTAAAATCTCCATTAGTTAGTTACTGCCGCAAGAGTTCCATGTTAAGTATGTTTGTTAAAATATTGCAGGGCTGCTGAGTCCTCATCCCATTTCTTCTCCATCTTGTTACAGGGAGCCCATTAAGACCAGCGAGACAAAGTAGTTATAGATGAAAAAGAACCACTAGATCATCAAATCCATCTCCAGCAAAGGCAGGGTAGAGTTCCCTGAGAGAGCGTATATCCAATTTTAAATTGATATTATGGGGGTAACATTTTCAAAAGCATCCAAGTGACTCAGGTGCTTAAGTCCCGCAGAAGGTCAATGGCACTTAAGCATCCAAGTCACATAGGTACTTTTGAAAATGTTACTCCCTATCTGATTTTATATTTTGTTGGAAAGGGAGCAGTCTGACCCAATGGTTGTCAGATCTTCTTGAGTCTCCATTGTGTAGATCTGGACAACTGAACAAAACTCATTACAGTCAATACTTTTACAGACTACAATTCTCTCCATCCTTACAGAAATACTTGGAGGCATCTCACTTTTCACATCTCATTTTCTATTCTGGTACAGCTCAGAATCAAAGTTTCTGTTCATTTTAAAAATCCAGGAAATATCTTTTTAAAAAAAGTTTTTTAATAAAGAAAAAGGAAATTAAACTATTATACAAAAGCTGCTAAAGTAATATTAAGGGTCTGATTAAACCCATAAACCTCAGGAAATTTGGAGTCTAGGCATCTCTGGCTCACACTCCGTCCTTAACACATGCCCTTTTGTATAATCTGGGTATTGCAGCATGTGTGATGTATCAAAGCCTACACGCATAGCTCTGCAGTTACAGAGACACAATGGGGATGAATTAAGAGTAACCTGTCAGTGGGGATGGGGAGAAAGGAAGTTGTATTCTTTTTTTCTTAAGGCTGGGAAGATGTCTTTAGTCTTTTGTTTTCGTTTTTTAGGGAAAAGGATTTTTATTTAAAAATATGGGTAAAAGCAAGCCTTGTCTTCCTGTTTTTACTGGAGGACAATTTGAAGAGCAAGGTAACAGGGGTGGAAGCTTTCTGAGGCCTTGCCTATGTGAGAAAATTGCACAAATGTAACTACATTAGTATAGAAATTGATGTAGTTGAATAGATGCAACCTTCATGTATGGAAATCCTTCAGTTAAACTGAGATAAGGCAACTCTTAGGCCAGGTCTACACTACAGACCAATATCAGTATAACTATATGTCCACAGATATAACTAGGAATTTTAGCATTTGGGGCAAGCAAGCATATTTATAGTTGCACTCCTACCATTTTTTTCATTATTTTTCTTTTTCTGCCCTGTGGCTTTGTGTCCTCAGTGGCTGCCCCACTCGCCTTGTCCTGGTTACATCCCTGACTATGTCACTTAGGGATGTGAAAATTCCACACCCCTCAGCGATGAAGTTATACTGACCTAACTCCCCATGTAGACAGTGCTATGTTGGTGGGAGAAGCTTCTGCCTC
The DNA here is from genome assembly GCF_002925995.2 of Terrapene triunguis. Lineage (NCBI taxonomy): Eukaryota > Metazoa > Chordata > Testudines > Emydidae > Terrapene > Terrapene triunguis. The sequence goes on along the minus strand of NW_020664464.1, from coordinate 19,762,903 downwards.
TCGAGGAGGTGGCTTAACTGGGCTGATGGGAGAAGCTCTCCCATCAGCATAGGAATGTCTTCACTGAAGTGCTACGGAGTGCAGCTGCACTGCTGCTGTGCTGTAGGTGAAGACAAGCCCTTAAACTGAAATAAGAGACCACAACATTTGTGTGTGAACAAAGTCTGACCATTCAGTTGAAAGGGTGGAATCTTTCACAAAGAAAACTTTTCTCTCAAGTCTTGTTTGCTAGGAGTTTGTGCTAAACAGGTATTAACAAAAACAAACAAAATCCTAAAAGTTTTAAATGGGGGTTATCGATTTGCACTGGCTTACTGAAATCGGTTTGAAGGCAGTGTGGACACTTATTTGAGTTTAACAGTGTTTTATTTTGGTTTAGCTTAAACTTATTCCTAATGGAATTGGGCCCGGTCTACACTGGGGGGGATCAACTTCAGCTACCTGAGTAACGTAGCTGAAGTCCAAGTACTTAGATCTACTTACTGCGGCGTCTTCACTACAGTGAGTTGACTGCTGCCGCTCCCCCGTCGACTCTGCCTGTGCCTCTCGCCGAGCTGGAGTACAGGAGTCGACGGGAGAGCACTCGGGAATCAATTTATCGCGTCTAGACTAGACGCGATAAATCGATCCCCGCTGGATTGATCGCTGCCCGCCGATCCGGCCAGTAGTGAAGACATACCCTTAGGATATGTCTACACTACAGAGACTATACCCGCAAAGCCCCATAGTGTAGCTGCAACCTACCCCAAGAAGGGATTCTTTTGTCAGTGTAGGAACACCACATCCCTGCATGAAGTTAGCTATGCTGATGGAAGCTCTCTTCCATTTACATAACTGTTTCTACACTGGGGGTTATGTTGGCATAGCTACGTCGGTCAGGGGTGTGGTTTATTCACACTCTTAACTGATATAGCTATGTCGATATAACTTTTTATTGTAGACCAGGCCTGAAGCTGACCTGAAATATGCCTGGTTTAAACAACAACAAAAAACCCCAAACCTTTTGCAGCCTTTTGCCCCTTTCAGATGTTCTTTATAACATTAAGTCATATAGAAGCAAGCAACCAAAAAGGGACCCGAACACATTTATTTTCCTTCACAGGTAATCTAACAACAGACTCATTCTAAATGCCATTGATTTACGGTAGATTTCATGTCATGGATTTAAGGATGCTATTTTAATCTCCGGGTGGGATTTTGGTGAGGGTTTCTGGTTATTTATTTTTATTATATGAAATATTTTTTCTCTAACAGAAATAGGGCATTTCCAAAATCAGTCATCCCAGGAGAGCCAGGTTCTTTTTCTGCTGAAATCAATGAAAATCACAAGGCTGCATTAGTGTAATTTCCCCACCATTCCATGCCAGCATTGTCCAGTGTAATTGCTAGAGGGTCAAGCTACAGGCTGGAGGCATATTTACAGCTCTCCAACATCTGGAATGCATTCCCTGCTAGAGTGGACCATCAACATAATAGGCAGACAGGATTCAATAACGTCTCTCCTGTCTCACTGTTAGCTGTCTCAGATGGCCAGATAATGAGATCACAACTGTGAGTGAAAGTGTTTATGTGTTTATGCGACCACAGGTATGTCCTTTTTTGTGGTGGATTTCTAATTTATGTGCTATGTTCTGGCAGACAGTAAGAGGAGATGTCGTGATGATGAAGCAGGGATGTGACAGAAGACGGGGAGTGTTCTGAGTGGTCGTGGAATGTGATAATAATTTCCTTTCTAGAGTTCAACAGCAGGAAATTGTGACCTCCTTTTCTCCCTGCTCTGTAGCAGCAAAGCCTTATCTGTTTTCATTAGTGCATATCGTAACTACCTGCTAGGGAGTCAACTTTAACCTAGAACATGTTTACAAGAATAAACTGTGTTGGCTAATACCACTGGCCAAGCTAAAGCTTCCCCCCCGCCGCCAGTTAAGTTTTGAATAAGAGCAGTATCCCCTGAGTTAATGCTCTGAACAGCGTGAATCATTACACCGATTTAAAATCCACACATCATCCTAACTCACTGTCAAGGTTTAGTCAAATATCTGGGTTTCCCTCTCTTTGCTACTCCCATTGACTAAAACAATGAACACTGGCGGCACCTTCACAGTGACAGCTGGAGTCCTGCTGCATATCCTGCAGAACTGCATAGCGAGCAACTATAGACCTCCGAAAAAACAACAGGGGTAACATTTCTATAGTAATTCCTCCTGGAAAGGAAGAACCTTGGTAGATGCCTTCTATATGTCATCACTTGATAGTGACTAGTCTTGAGGGCTGTAGTGGTAAAGTATTACCTACAAGACAGAATGAAGTTATGGTGGTTGTAATACAGTGCTTTAAGGTTTAGTCACGGTGGGCCCAATTTTTCTCTCTCTTACATACATATATTCCCCCTATTACCATAGTATCTGAACACCTGAGAACTTTCAATGCATTAATTCTCAAAATAGCTTTGCAAGCTGTTATCCCAGTTGTAGAACTGGGGTGCAGAGAGACAAAAAAATTTGTCCAAGGTCACACAGGAAGTCTGTGGGTGAGCAGGAAACTGAACTTGGGTCTCCCAAGTCCGAGGCTAGTGCCCTATTTGCTGGACAATCCTTCCTCTCACTCTAGAGATACTGAACACACACAGTTCCCACTGACTTCCAATTGAATTGCGGATGCTCAGTACTTTTAAAAATCAGGCAAACTTGCCCTTGGCTCCACAGGTGCAACAGAACCCTGAGACACAATTGTGTTTCATGGGCAAAATTCTTTCCTCCGGTACAGCCATTGAAGTCATTGAGGATAGAAGGCAGAATTTGTTTTCTTTACAGTTCTTATTTTGGCATATTTAAAAATTGATATCCCAGTTTTTCTGAAAGAGAATGTTTGTGCTACATTGGCTTTTGAAAACACAATATGTCTGAATACTTGTGGCAATTTGCTGATGTCTTTTGATGGTCAATTTCCTGATTTTTTACAAGCAATAGTGCAGATTATAACTAGTGATGTGAGGTTGTCTCTGTGATCAGAAATATAAAAATGTGAGTGTGTTTGTGCATAAAAGGCTAATCTGAGAGTACTGTATGTATCTGCTGTAAATATCTCTCTATCTTTGAGTTTTAGCATCGGTTACTTTCCTTCTGACCTGGGGAAAACTGTAACTGCTGGTTTAGATCGAAAGATTTCCTAACTTTGCTTTATCAGGCATTAAAAAGACCATAGTCCAGATTCATTATGTTCTATTTCTTCTCAACTTACATTATACATAAATAATAGAAAAACAGTCTCCCTCCAAAAAACGTCCTGGCATGAAATGTGCATAACTTTCCAGAGTGTGCAAGATTAATAACAGATAATAATTACTAAAAGAAATACTTTAAATGTCATATAAATTCTGTTAATTGGCAATAGGGATGGGAAAATGATTCTTATCTGCCTAATGTACCTAATACTACAGAATTCTTCATGCATAGGTCAAAACAGTGCATCTTGCTATAATGTTATTACAGCCATTCAAGAGACTGAAATATAGGGTCATTTTTATTTAGGGCCCACTCCAACTCCTATTAAACTCAATCAAAGGACTCCAATTGGAAGATGGAGCAAGCTCTTTAAACCTTGAATCCTGGAAGATTTGTTTGTAAATAAGCCAAATCTGAACAATCATTGTTATTTAGAGCTTTGGATGTAGTGACTTTAGTTCCCCTACTGTTTTGAATTCAAATGCTCTGACTTTCACGCTTGTGCAGGTGAAGTGGGAAGTGATTATTGAGGAAACAATGAGAACAGATGGATTTTGTGGGATTTCATATGATTTTGAATCAGCAAGGAGATCAGCATGAAGGAATCAAACAGGAAGAAAGGCAGGGAAACTCGAAAGGAAAATGGAGCATGGATGGTTGCTATTGCCATAATGATAACTAATAAGGAACCATGTTTCTAATCTAAGGGCTTGTCTACAGAGTGAGGTAATGCGCACTACCGGGGTATGATTTCTAAAGAGCACTGTGCTGTACATTAATTCGTCCTGCTGGTGCTCACTAAGGATTCCCTAGTATGTTTTAAGGTAGTACACAGCATTACATTAAAGTGCACTAGGGAGCCTTTAGTGCACACCAGCAGGGTCGATATGGCCCACTTAATGTGCAACACATTAATGAGCTTTAGAAATCATACCTCTGTAGTGTGCATTACCCCTCTGTGTAGACAAGCCCTAAGAATATATCTACACTGCAGTTCCCTGTGACAGGTTGGATCACAGAAACCCCCTTGGGAGCTGCCACCCGATGTGCAAAGACTACCCCTGCTTCTGTTTTCCCTGCCAGCTCAGGACTCCAGCACCCTGTCTTGCTGAGCCAGACACTCCCGTCTGCTCCAACACAGACCCAGGGTCTGAATCACTTGCCCCAAAGCTGCAGGTTTACCTGAAAACAGCTCACAGAAGTGTGCTTGTCTTTAGCACTCAGATGCCCAACTCCCAATGGGGTCTAAACCCAAATAAATCCGTTTTACCCTGCATAAAACGTATGCAGAGCAAATTCATAAATTGTTCGCCCTCTATAACACTGATAGAGTGATATGCACAGTTGTTTGCTCCCCCAGGTATTAATACATGCTCTGAGTAAATTACTAAATAAAAAGTGATTTTATTAAATACAGAAAATAGGATTTAAGTGGTTCCAAGTAGTAACAGACAGAACAAAGTAAGTCACCAAGCAAAATAAAATAAAATGCGCAAATCTATATCTAATCAAACTAAGTACAGATAAGTTCCTCACCAGTTCCAGAATGCTCCCTTTTACAGGCTAATCTCCTTTTAGCCTGGGTCCAGCAATCACTCACACCCCCTGTAGTTACTGTCGTCTGTTCCAGTTCCCTTCAAGTATCCTGGGGGGCGGGGGGCGGGGGGATGGAGAGGCTCCTTCCTTAGCCAGCTGAAGACCAAATGGAGGGGTCTCCCACGGGTTTAAATAGACTCTCTCTTGTGGGTGGAGACCCCCCTCCTCCCTCCTATGCAAAGTCCAGCTCCAAGATGGAGTTCTGGAGTCACCTGGGCAAGTCACATGTCCCTGCATGACTCAGTCTTTACAGGCCGAAGCCATTGTCCACATGGTATCTTGCATGTCTCCAGGAAGACTTCTTATGTGGATTGGAGCATTCCAAGATGCATTGTTCTCCAAGTGTTTCCTGATCAGGTACTTAACCTGGCGAATTCCTTCCTAAAGAAGCTGACCAAATGCCTCCCAAAGCTTACTTAGAAACCAAGCAAGCATACAGCCCATATTCTTAACCTCAGGTAGAAAATGATATATATGTACAAATAGGATGAATAGATATAGTAGACCATAACCTTTACGGAGATATATTACATGGCACAGGCAGCACAAAACATATTCCAGTTATGTCATACATACATTTATAAGCACCCCCTCCCCATAAAGCCTTATGGGGTACACTGTCACATTCCCGTCCGCAAGCCTGGCCACCTTCAGCTCCCATTGGCCTGGAACGGCGAACTGCAGCCACTGGGAGCTGTGGGCAGCTGTGCGTGTGGACGATCGATGTAAACAAACTGTCTCGCAGCCCGCCAGTGGATTATCCTGATGGGCCACGCCTGCCACTGAGCTAGCGCAAGTACCAATAACAGTGAAGATGTGGCAGCATGGGCTAGTCATTCAAGTAGGTACCAAAGGTCCCAGGTGGGCTTGTACAGCCTGTGTCTAAACCTATGCAGTCACTGCTGTTGGTACTCCTGCTAACTAGCTCGGGTTCAGCTCCATGAGCTACAGTCACACTGTGATTGCAGTGTAGATATACTCTTAGTTTTAGACCAGCATTAAATAAACCAGTAGTGCAACCTCTGGTGGGTTACTAAACAAGAGCCTGACCCAACTCTCTCTCTTCTAGGGTTGCCAGTTTTGGGTGGATTCATTCCTGGAGGTGTCTTCGCATGATATAATAATCTTTTAATTCCTGGAGACTCCAGGCCAATCCTGGAGGGTTGGCAACCCGACTGTCTTCCTCTGCAGTAGATGGAGGGAGTTCCTGCTGCGTGTGGTATGCCCGGAGGGAGGGTTGGGCTGCTGGGGCCATGTGTTTGTCTGGGAGGTCATTGTGGGAGACCAGCCTAGCTCTCAACCTCCTATAACTTGTTCCCACTACAGCTGCTCAGGCAGCTCCTAGGCATTCTCAGCACAGTGTTCACTGATGCTGCTTTGGTGGTAGTGGTGTGGGCTGACAGGATAAGCCCCGAGTGGGGTAGAATAGGACCCCAGTGATGAAGGAAAAGTCTCTCCACATGCGAATCTGATACAAAATTAGAGGTATGTGGAAGACTTCAGCGAAGGGTTTAAGTAGAGCTGGCTGGAAAAGGGGAAACAAAATGTTGAAATATTTAAGTTGTTTTCATTTCACAGGCCTCCAAATGGACCCATTTTCCATTCATTCGTGACATTTTCTGAGAGGTTTTTTACAGGCATGCTGAAGAATATTGTTGACCATAAATCATGTTTGCCACACAAAAAAAGTGTTTTTTGGTAAGCAAAAAATGTCCCTAATATTTTCAAAAATGGTTTTGAGACAAATTTTGATAAAAATATATTAAAAATTGCAGAAAATTTAGCAAAAATAGAAAATATTGCTCTGTTAATATTTTTTCATCAAAAGTTTAATTTTTGATGAAAAAACATTGAACTCTATGTATAAGCACATAATCACCTCTCTGCCTAGCTGTGATGATGCAACAAGAGCCAGCAGGATAAGCACAGAGGGGGACAGAAGGCTGAAAGCATTGTGCAATGGTTGGATTTGTGATATGTGGCTTGAGGCCCTAAGGTGTAGACACGTGAAAAGAAGCTGAAATTCTGAGGTGAAGGGCACTGAGAAGGTAGAACAACAGCCTGTTTCCGAGGCACATGGTAGAGTTGTGCAAAAAGGGAGGGAAAGGAGATATGTCTGCCTGATTCAGGGCACTGTGTCAACCAGTGCAACTGAGATACTTGTTGCTTTCCTTCCATACTGTGGAGAAATCGTTGTAGGTTATATGAGTTCAGTTGGACCCGAGCTGAAGGTTCACCCTAAACATTTCACGCAACTGATAACACTAATATTTGCAAAATAAATGGGATGGCTGTGGTGTGCATTGTACAAGCATTGCAAACTCAACGTGTACCTATCCAAGCATTTGTTCCAGCACCTTTTTGCCTAATACAGAGAGGCCTTAAAATTCAGTGGCTTTCTCAATACATTTTCATACAGCTGTCTTCCATCCTGTTTTCCTATACCTATTTGCTCTGTCTAATGTGTACAGCAGTGGCTGATGAAAGAATATTTAAAGACAGAAAAAAGGAATAGTTTGTAGTGTGAAACCAAACGTTTAGTAAAGCTATTGTGAATGAAGGTACTGAGCCAAATAAGTTTAAAAGAGAATTAAATGAGATTTAACTCTGAACCTCTAGGCAGAAAGAGCTAGTTTGACAAACACATTATATCTAATAGTACTGACGGAGAGGTTTGGTTTACAGAATGACATATTTTTGCTTCTATAATCCTCTCCTTCATGTCTGACAGCAACCACAGAGCTCTATTATAGAATTAAAATTAATTCACAAATTTCAGTTTTAGTATGAAGGCAGAAAATTTCTCTGAACTCCCTTTGGGCAGTAAGAGATTACTTTTTAAGGAAAATGTTGTAGATTTAAGGAAGTATTATGCATTCTGATGCATCTTCATCCTCACACTGAAAATTGCCTTTTGTTATCCGAGTTATCTGAATCCTTTTTACTTATTCCATCCTGATGAGAAAGCCATCATAAGACAAAGATTTTGAGAATCAGGACTACTAGTTATTAGCAAGAAGTGGAGGGAGATTGTGGTGTATTGAAAACCGTGTTAAAATTTAAAGCTATCACTTTACATCTGCAGAGGTTTTCCTGGTCCTGCTTGCAGCCTAGGGGGCTCTACAGAGAAGCATGCAATGTGGGTCTTTCAGCAATCAGCCCACAGAGAGCCAGCCTAGAGTGATGTGGTGCCTCTTTGCCTTCTTCCTGTTCCAGTTTTTCTGTTTTTAGTTCTTGTGTGTTAAGGTTCTGGATTTTACAAAATAGTGTTAGGCTGCAACCTTCCAGAAAGTAATTTATATTTTTATCTAACATCTCATTTTGTATGCCGTGAACATAACAGAGAGCTGTCCTGGTGATGCTGTGCTCTGAGTTGCTCAGAATGGCACTTTCCACTGATTTTGGTGTATCTTGTAAGTACAGCAGCACTATAGTAACTGCAGGTTGGCAGGATAAATAACTGCCAGATACCCTGATCCTAGTACAAAGGGTCACTGCATGACCAAATCCTCTAAATAGTTATGTATAACCCTCAAATATTGCTAAACTTTTTATCTATCCAGGTAAGCAGCAGAAACCTGTGCATCTCCTCACATCTACATCTATGTTCCAGCCACAGCTGCTACCCCTCCGCTAGCATTCGTAACTAGCTGGATAAGTTGGGTATAGACTTCACATGAATACAAGGTGACAGTGTTCTATGGAAGCTTAATACCCATAGTCAAGAGGAAAACCATCCACAAGATAACTCCAAGCTTCACACTGGATTGCATTATTTTTAAATCCAGGTCTTTATAGGAGGTCTTTCTGCACGTATCACCTTTCTTCATCTATAGATTTGTTAATCTTTTGAGGATGCTGTAATACTCACCTTTTTTTTCAGGAAGGCTGGTGTGTTTATGAGCTGGAATAGAGGGGTTACCAAATGATTTAGCAGGCTTGTGATAATGACATAACAGGAGGGTCAAGCTGAGAAGGTATGTTTGTGTTAACTTATTTTGTATGCTATATAAAGTGTTCAGAGTTCAATACTGTCAGGAAATGTAAGTAAATACATTGCAAATGATACAGAAAAAGACTTGGCTGAATCCTCTAAGTTCTGCTCTATAGGCTCAGTCCTGATCCCACTGAAATTAGTGGCAAAATTCTCATTGACTTCAGAGGAGGCAGGAACAGGCTCAAAACGTGTTCACTAAAAAGACCCTGAAAAGAACTCCCCTGCTACCCATGCCTGCCTTGTCTCTCATTTAAACAACAACAAATACTTTTTGGACTGAATTCTACACTTGGAATTTCCTACTGTTGCTAGCACCGGTTCAGCTCCACTGGGGTTTGCAGCATTGAGAGCTCTAGTATAAAGACTGGCTACCAGCTGCCACCACTGTTTTAAACTGTATTTCAACTAACCTTGCTCAGAGCAGGTATAATTTACCCACTGCATAAGGCTGTTTACATTAAGGTTCCCACTTTTTCTCATGCCAGGGAAACTGGACCAGTGATAGCAATGATGGGAAATATTTCAAAACATTTCCTAGTGTAGGTTGAGCTTTACAGGCCCTGAGCAGCTCATAACTCTATCTCCAGTTGCTCCTGGACTGGCTTATAGCTGGCAAAATGGAGGATATTAAAATCCTATAAAGATACTATCAAATTAGAAAATACTGTAAAGTGGGGTTTTTTTGTTTCTTTTAAGGATGAAGAAACCAAATGAGAGAGGGCTTAAGCTCCCTCTGTGCATGCATGCAGAGCGGAAAGAAATTACATTTAATTGACATCTTGATGATAGGAGTTGGTATTTGGCAATACTTAATTGCATCTGAAAAAAGCACTTTTCAACAGCTGCTCGGATTCTGTGCTTCAAGGGGCTAAGAAAGAGATTAGGGCTGTATGAGAATTGCACCCCAAAATTCAGCATTTTTTATGGATTTAGGAATTCCAGGGGGAAAAGCACTCTCTCTGTTTGGTTGAAAACTTTACTGGGCATTGACAGGACTTACATTGCAGTAAAGACAGGAAAGTTATGCAAGACCCAGTATCTTTCAAGGAATGGCAAAGTTTGCTAGGTAAGACTTGAAGATTGTGAAGTTGTGCCCACTTATCAGGAATGAGAAGAAAAACAGGAGCAAACATAACCGGAGCTAAAATCATTTACCACCCAGCAAGGAGGGAGGTACAGCCTGCAGTAGCCAAATGTCAAGGTTCCCCTTTGGGCTGGTGCCAGTTTTCTGTTCCAGATTTAAAGAGCCAGCCACCACCAGAGCAAAGTAGGTAATGCTCCCATAAAAGGCTGAACCTAAAATGGAATGATAAGGTAGAGAAAGGGAGAAACTTTCTGAGGTCCAGGAAATTGTGTGGAACACAGGCAGCAGAGAGCATGCCAGCATATATTTTCCAGCTTGAGCAATGATATGATAGCTCGTTAATGGTCTATGAAACAGGTTTGTGACTCAGTCCACTTCCAAGAACAGAATTGTTCCCATCATGCTTTTACTAATTGGCATTGTTGTTGGTAGTTGCAGTGCAAAAAGACTAGGGACTGAATGGGCAGGAGATTAAACCCTGCTCTACCACAGAGGTGGCCCCTTCTGAACAGTGTTGAGTTACATTGTCAGGGACTCATGATGAAACCAAGTTATTATTATGATTATTATTATTATGCCTGTGCTGAATCTGTTGGATTGGTGAATAAAGAGCTTCACTTTGCAAGATTAGCTGCCTGGTCCCTTTCACCAGAACTGCATTAACTGAAACATGCACAAAAATATAACAGGATGCCACCATTTAACCTTTATAAACAGACTTACTGAGAGAAATGTGCTAGACAAAGTGTTTCTAAAACTGTTCCCACAATTTGCATGTCTGAAGAGATTCATATTAATACCCAGTGTGGAATGTGTTGTATTACATGACCTAATTTTAATGAAATTAGCCCTTTGAAAACAAAGTATTTAAAATATTAGACATTTAAATATCCAATTGTACAATGTGCATTTTGTATAATGTTTAAACTGCAAATACAGTTAACGGAGTCTTTTACACCCAACAATGCATGGGAGCAACTCACATTAATGTTAATAATGTATGTTTTAAATTTTGGCTTGAAAATGAGAAAAAAGAAAGGACCAGATTAAACTGCCTTTCCTCAGTAATATTGAAATTGAGCAGCACTGGAAGAAATGTAGTGTCTGATGTGGATAGGGCATAGCATATTCAGGCTCTGATCCTGAATGGGAACTCTGAGATCTATTGAAATGCAAATATTATATAATCATAATAGTTAAAATACCAGTATAAAGTTCTGTCTACAAAATGTAAAATACTCAGGCATACACGGCATAATTTTTAAGGTAACAATGGTGTCTCTTGTTAAACAAACACAATCATGTTTGCTCAGACAAGCACCCACTAACAAATAAACCAACTCAGGTGCTCTAAGTACTCATGGAAGTATGCATGCATGCACACATGTGCTTGCTTCCATACACTTATATGCCCTCATTTTCACACACACATATGCACTCATACATGAACTAGATACTTTTGCACATATCTTCACAGGTGCACTCATACACAAATACTTTCCTGCACACTTAATACTCACCTGCACACGCTAGCACTCACTGAGCCACATGTAGATGCATTCATGTACTCACCTGTTTATATAGCCCATCACTCCACCCTCATGCATCCCCATGTGCATTCCCTCATGCACATTTCCACTCATGCCCTCACATACGTACACATGGACTGCTATTGGTGTAAAATGACCAGTTTAAAGCACAAGAACAAAGGGACATTCAATGACATTAGAAGGTGCCACAAGAAGATGTTGAGGCCAAGAATTTAGCAAGATTAAAAAAGGGATTGGACATTTATATGGATAATAGTATCCAGAGTTTTCAATGGTTAATGATAATAAAAATATTGGAAGGGGTATTAAAACTCATGTTTCGGGGCTTCAATCAATCTCCAACTATTAGAGAACAGGGTGAGCTACTTGGGGTCAGATAATGTCAGATCTGCTTACTGCAGGGCTCCTAAAACTTCCTCTGAAGCATCTGGCCACTGTCAGAGACAGGCTACTGGACCCTGGGTCTGAATCTGATCCAGTCTGACTATTCCTATGTTCCTAAGTTATTCTTTGAAATTGTCTATATCCAGGTTTCAGAGTGGTAGCTGTGTTAGTCTGTATCAGGAAAAAGAACGAGTACTTATAACATTCAAAAACCAGTTGGAGAACACTTCAACCTCCCTGGGCACTCAATTACAGACCTCAAAGTCGCAATACTCCAACAAAAAAACTTCAAAAACAAACAGACTCCAATGAGAAACTGCAGAATTGGAATTAATTTGCAAACTGGACACCATTAAATTAGGCTTGAATAAAGATTGGGAGTGGATGGGTCATTACACAAAGTAAAAACTATTTCCCCATGCTAATTCCCCCCCTACTGTTACTCACACCTTCTTGTCAACTGTTGGAAATGGGCCATCCTGATTATCACTACAAAAGTTTTTTTTTCTCCTGCTGATCATATCCCACCTTAATTGATTACTCTCGTTACAGTTGGTATGGCAACACCCATTTTTTCATTTTCTCTGGGTATATATATATCTCCCTACTGTATTTTCCACTGCATGCATCCGATGAAGTGGGTTTTAGCCCACGAAAGTTTATGCTCAAATAAATTTTTTAGTCTCTAAGTTGCCACAAGTACTCCTCGTTCTTTTTGTCTATATCCAGTTGTTCTTCCTTCTTATCAGTCATGTTCCCAACAACCCATTTATAAAATGCATAGGGAAAAAAAATCAAACAGTAAAAGGTGTTGTGTGATTATAGTTCATTTGCAGGGAGAGAAGGAATGTCTCATTGTTCCTCAGAGACTCCCATCTCTGCTAGGAATGGTTGCCCTAAGGGAACTGGATACATGTCTAAAAAGAATCTGATTTAATAGAAACAATTGATGAAAGCTTAAGGAAATATGAACAAAAGCAAACCTTCTAAGCAGTTCCTGCTGCCCCTATGCAGCTTGATAGACTCAGTTCAAGACACCCCAAAACTTAGAAAAGTGAATATTTTAAAAAATGTATGTTCTTGTCTTTGCTTGCTCTCCTAGGGCCTGATCCAAACCTCACTGAAATCAAAGGAAAGCCTCCCACTGGCTTCACTGGACTTTGAAGCAAACTCTTACGCCCTGATCCTGCAGTCAGCTCCACATGGGCAAGCTCTTGTGCCCAGACAGAGTTTCACTGACGTCAGTGGGGATGTGCATGAATCCAACTGTAAAATCAGGGATTATGAAGACAAACTTCACATGAACCCCTATGTAGTCAATCACATTTTGATGTTGTTTTCCACATTGTCTCCAAAGACGATATAGCTGTTCTTATATGAAAATAGCTGCCCCATGGCTGTTCCCATTGTGATGTTTTTCCTGTTGTTTTTCCTGTCTAAATGGAAGTTCCCATGCTGAGGGAAACAGAATGCCTATGAGGAAATGTAAAGAATATTTTATAAGCCCAATCTTTTAGTATAATGGTGATCATAAAAGATGCAACCTACTTAGAGTAACCTAATTGGAGGCTTAACTAAAGTATAGTTTCTGTTTATTTAATAAGAAGGGGAATAAAACAGTTAAGAAGTCTAGAAATCATCAGGGGGTAAGCTTCTTCATTCATTTGGGGAATCTTTAAATGTCTTCAAAATTCTGGGTGAGCCATCCTAGATAGAGAGAAACTGTGTTTGGAGTCAGATATAAATATTTGTTACTGTCCAGGTAGATTATTGTAGAACTTTCCTTTGGCTGAACAAATACCAGCATATTTATTAACCTCAACACACCTGTGGTTTATTTTGCATACAAGGCTAAGTAAAAATATATTTATATTTAATTCAGTATAAAGAAATAAAAGACTATGAAATACTTTTACAGTTCATTCTCTAGGCCTAATCCAGGAGTTCTCCTTAAGGCATAACCCCAAATGACTTCAATGGGAGTTTAGCCTAAGTAAGAAATGCAGGATTTGATCCTGTTTTCCATTTTATAGGGTCAAGATAAATGGTGGCATATCCTCAACAGGTTTGTAGAATTCCTTCAGATCACCGAAAGTTTGAATGCTTATGTGAACCTTGTTGGGGGCTGAAATGTGATTTGCTATGTTGATGGAAGCATTATGAAAATAGATGTACCATAGATGGAGATAAATATACAGCTATTTGGTGAATGAATTGTTCAGTAGCATTCCTTGAATAATGTGTTCAATAAACAACATTCAGCTAGCCCTACAATTTTTAAATATCTTTTCATCCTGATCTGTGCTGTCATATTGAAGATTATGTTACCTTGTTTTATTCTACCCTGTCTATAGTAAGGAATTATTTTTAGAGAATGAAATGGTACAATATACCTTGACTAGAAATGTTCATACATGTACAGAAAAAAGTCTCAATTGAGCCTTCATCCACAACTCAAACTAAATCCAAAACCAATCATTATTGAGGTTCCAAGACCTCAATTAACTTCTGTGTAATTGTGGTTAATTTTTGCTGTCTTCTATTTTCCTGGTTACAGTTATTGGCTGGAAACGAATTCTAGGGGCAGATCTTCAGCAGATGTAGATTGTCATAGTACCATTGACTTCACTGGAGCTATTATTATTAACAATTAGTATTATTGTAGCACTTAGGGGTCCAGTTGTGGACCATGAACCCACTGTGTAGGGGCTGTAGGAAATACAGAACAAAAATGTATACCAGCTGAGCATCTGTCCCCTGAAATCTCATGGGAAAAAACCTGCCCACTCTATCTAATTGGAAGCAGGGTAAACTCTTCTGTCCACACAACTGAACCAAGAATATAGAGAAGACCAACATTTAAACATAGAGAGATGGGCTTTCCCATTATATTTCAGGATTTACCTTTCTGGTCCTAACTGGAACCTTGTAGTCTTAGTGTCATCCTGCTCACATGAGAACCATCTAATACCAAAGGAAACATGAATATATTAATAAAGTCCAGCATGTGTGTCATATTCACAAGGTGTAGAATAACAGGTCCACAGAAGGTAGAGATGGAATCCACTTGGCATTTCATGTGTTCTGAAGGCACTCACCCTTTTTGCTGGTACCTCACAAGACAAGGGAGGATGGATGATAACAGAACGTCACCATGTCCAAGTGTGTTGTGGGTTCACAGCAGGTGGGAGTGCTGCCTGGACCTGAACAAATCAGTAGTGTAGGTATATTGTATCACTATAATATTCGAGCACCTGTTAACTGCTCTCCTCTTCCTTAAATACTACCTCCTCCAATTTGCTGATAAGTGAATCTCTGGCACATTTTGCTGCTGCTTCCTGTCTTAGATACCAGCACCTGCTCCCCAAGAAATTCCATTGCTCAAAGGCGTCCCCCGGTGCTCTCTGCACAATGGAAAATCTCAAGAAGCAGCAAGATCACAATGGTGCTGTGTGCTGGGCTCAGTATATTTTGAATATATTGAATCATTTTAAACTGAGCCATGACACTAAAACACAAGGCTTTGAAAGTGTAGTTTATAAGGCTATAATATGCACTTACATATTGGAAGGACAGAGAGAATAGCTAACATGTTATGGTGATAATATGCACTTACTGTATTTCTGAGCTGGAGAAAGACCACAACTCTTTATTTTGACAGGAAATAATACACATTTCTGACAGTGAGTATGAGAGAAAATGTAGTCTGTTTAGAAGTGCAATGTCAAATACTCTAGTGTGGAATAGAAAGCCAGTGGTCCCAGCATTTGTTAAGGTGTCTTGTTGCCTCATATGAAAAATATGAACCAGATTTTGCAGCAAGCTTTGTAAGGCTAGCATCACTAGTTCAAAATAACACCTTCAGTAGATCATCTTCAGTTTATTTAAAATGAAAATTAGAAACTAACAGTGTATTATTCATGTTCTTTAGTGTATCCAGAGCATCTTGGGTGTTTCTTTAACTGCTATAAATACAGGATTCTTCTTGCCACACACAGAGCACTTCATCTGAATCTCATCAAATGAATACATTATTTACATTACATCCATCTTAAATTTGGCGTGTGCCTTTTTCTCCTATAGATTTTTCAGTAATAATATACTAGGGTGAAAGCATTCCAACCCCCACCCCTCCATCCTCTGCTTTTGGTTACACCAGTGTAAATTTGGTGTAATTCTGTCAACTTCTGAGGAGTCATTCTGATTTTCACCAGTGTATTGGAGATCAGAATCTGACTTTATATACTGAGCTGAGAGACTGTATATTTATCCTAACCCATTACTCAAGGTTCCTCTACTGTCTGCCTTTGGCCGTGCCTGCATGTCTTCTGCATGGGCAATGAGTGGAAAAGTCATACATATAATTGTCTCACAGTTATTACAATAATACATGAATATGGTTAAGTAATCCTTTCTCCTTTTTATCACTGTAATCTCATGTTGTGTCTGCTTATTCTTCCCAGAGTATGCAGCATGGATTTTATTACCATTTTTAGTTACACTTGATGGGTTTTGTTTCCCCCCCGCCCCACACACAAATATACATAATGCAAAAGGCTGTTTGTTTCCATCATTTTTTAAAAAATGTAAACTAAACAACTCCTTTTACGTTTCTTTTTGGTTAGCAGCCAATGTAAATGCTTACGCTACGAGAACAAGCCCATTTCCTGCCGTTAAGGCTTTTTTGTTTATCCTAGGGCTACTCACTGCCACTGCCTGCCCCTGACAGACTATTAACCCCTGTTTCTAGCAGGCAAACCAGATGTGGGTTTCTTAAGCAAATTATTGGTTATTTCACCACATGTAGTTTTTGCAGTTAAGTGTTTCCAGCTTCTCAGAACATTCCACAGAAATAACATCACATTTTCCCCCAACCTGTTAATTAGCATAATTATTTATCAGCCTGAAAACCACAGCTTGAGTTTGTTAAGCAGCAGGCAGACACATAGTGGATAGCAGCCCAAGAGACTTGATAGAGTGAGGAAAAGATGGAGGCTCTGGAAGCTGGCTAAGTGACGGTGAGAAGACATGCTGTATGCACTTCCCCTCCACCTTCCTCTTGATGGTCCTCCAAATAACTGGGGTATTTCCCTTTTCTATCTGGGGGGAGAGGGGAGTCACTGGTGAAGGCTGCTGCTTTTCTAGTTTTACCAGTTAGATCCAGCTGTGGATGATCAATCTATAAAAACTATATCCTCTCTCAGTCTTAGCTATTGGGTCAGAATCCCTTGGAGAAGCCCTGTATTTTTGGACCACTCTTTATATACATTCATGTAATTAAAACAAAAAAAAAGCACCGACTCTGCAACACTTAAAAAAAAAGCCACGTGTGCACAAGTTTATGTGATGTCCATTTTTTTCAATTTAAAAGCATGCAAGATAACCAACAGGTCCTGCATCTGATTCTCACCAGGCTTCATCGGAACAATGTCTGCAAGTTGCTAGATCAAGGCAAGGTTGCTCATCCCCTTGTAGGCTGAGCCCCAGGTTCTGTTGGCTCATCAGATATAAATGGAAAACTATCAGTAGACCAATTACAAAGTGAATCAGGTAGAAAATAGACATTAATCACAGACTTTCCACATATATATGTGGGTGCACCACAGTGCAGAAGACCCATGTTAAGTTCTATTCCTCCTAAAATCCCTTGACCTCTAATGATACTGACCTCCCTTATGAAATGATTTGAAATCTACTAATGAAATGCACTATATAAGAGCCAGGTATTATTAATGCTAAAGCATTTGCATAGGCCCACTGGGGTGGATTGCCTTCTGTATTTGCTCAGGTAGGCACTTGGAATTTTCTGTCTGAAAGAATCTACATTGTTTTTA
Source organism: Terrapene triunguis (assembly GCF_002925995.2). Classification (NCBI taxonomy): domain Eukaryota; kingdom Metazoa; phylum Chordata; order Testudines; family Emydidae; genus Terrapene; species Terrapene triunguis. The sequence continues at coordinate 19,745,234 of NW_020664464.1, read as the reverse complement.
GTGCTTCTTTTATTCCCCGAGAGCAGAAAACTCAGCTCCTGCATTCTGTCATCAGCTGAGCTGTGGTTTTTGTGAAGTCAGTAATGAAGGTGGATTTCATGTAAAAGTTAATGGCAGCAGTGAGAATCAGTGATAGATACATTTCTAAATGTTTGTGGTTTCTACTACTATGAATTTCAGCCCAGGCTCACAGTTTTGGGATTGGACTCCAAATGCCATAAATTGGACAAATTAACCAGAATTTCCTGCAAACATACTCCTCCTTCCCCGCTCTACCAAGCAGATTTTTTTTGAAAATTACTGAGTGTATCCAAAGGTATCCCCAGACTTTTCAGTTTGTTCTTAAAGCTCATAGCATTATTAGGCCATATCTATGACCCAGGTTTAACAACCTGCTAAGAAGCCCATTTTGCTTCAGAATTCCTATTCCTAGGAATACACTATACAATGAGACAATACGTATTTGTGTCTCACATATACACCTGACCACATGTAAAATAAATATAGTATATTACAATCTGTACTAGTTGTCTAGATGTGAAAAATATTTCATTAGCTATGTAGTCTCTGTTATAGATATTGTGACCTGTATTTGTCATCATATATGTACCATACAATCATGACATACATATACCCAAAACACAGATGTATAACTTTCCACATGGACTATGGCATGTATGTTCGGTAATGTTAGCCTTAATAAGCACATTGCTCAACATTGTTAATTATATCAGACAATCAATACTAATCTGGAAAAAATAATCAAAATGCCAAATTCTCTTGAGATCAAGGGACTTACACTTGGTAGTAATGAAAATATAGATGGATATCTACTGGTGAAAAGCACACTCTCTCTAAGCACTTTACAAGTGAGAAGTATCATTATTCGCATTTTATAGATGGGGAAACTGAGGCACAGAAAGGGGAAGTGACTTGCCCACGTCACCCAGCAGCCCAATGGAAAAAACAGGAACAGAACCTGGGTTTCAGTCTAGCACTCCATCCACTAGGCAACACAGTCTGGTAACACATCCAGGACTGGTGATTGCTGTGTGTGTTATTTTCCATTATGCATTGTGGGCCAGATTGGGACAGACCCTGACACAGAGGAGTGGGAACAGCATGCAGAGAGCAAGCAGAAGGCCCTATCAGAAACGAATGCAGGGATTTCTTCCCCTTTGCACTTCTGGAGAAGCTCGGCATGGTAAAGCATAATGCCAAAGTCTTTTTCAGTGAGCAGTTCAGGTTCTTTACTATCATTCAAGTAAATTAATGAACTGAATAATATTTAGATGATTCTTTGATACCCAAAGAAATTATCCAAAATTACCACTGAGATCTGGACCAAGTATTACCTCACCAGCACTCATTAAGATTCTCACACTGATAAAAGGGCATCAACTCCCCTCTGTACTTCCTTATATAGATACCCACATCCACATTATGCTCCACAAATGAAAATAATAAAACAGAGGCAGTCTTCATGAAACACAATTCAGTGTCTTACTACAGCCTGGCCAATGTTTCAAAAGGAGGAAGCAAAGACAAAATTCTACCATAGTAAGCCTGGATGCCAGGTATGTTCCAACACAAATCACAAAATACAAGAGGAGGAGGAGGAGGAAGACAGTAGTGAGATGTAAACTCCTCCTCCCCCCCCCCCGAAAAATCTACTCTACAACCCCAATGCTCTGTACAATCTGTCTTAATGATATTGCATTTCTCATGTGTTTATCTGCATTTACTATTAAAGAGGTAAAATTATTAACTAGAGAATTGTAACCCTGCATTTTCTGATTAACTTTATAAACAAAGATTTCATAGGAACTTATTTCAAGCAGTTCTATTTCCAAGTCATCTATTGCTGGGACTCACTGACTGTTCCACCTTCTCATAGTTAATATTTTTTGGGGGAAAGGCAGTGTTTGCAGTTTATTTTAACAACGGTTTACTTTTTTACATAATTTACTATGTATATGATTTAATATTATATAGTGTATATGATTTAATTGAATTGTTGGACATGACCAAACAATATAATGTCCACTTTGAATTCCATACCTCTGTCATGTATAATTATCAGTCCCCTTCTGTTAGCTATGATGGAGTCACAAAATGGCAAATTGTCGCTGCCAAAACATGTTCACTTGGGCTAAAGTCGTGAAAATTCACCATTCTGCCATTGTGAAAAGCTGTGTTCCTTTGTGGAAAGGAAGAAATTTTGATTTAGGTCATGTGTATGAATGCCTGCTGAAATGTACAATTATATACATTAATACTCAAAAAGGGCCAAATCCTGGTCCCAATGAAGTTCATGGCAAAACTCCCATTGACTTCAATGGGCACCATATTTGACTCTGAGGTTATATCTACACTTGCAATTAAGTGTAGGGGGCTGTTTAGTTGCGATATAGATGTTCAGGCTTGGGCTGCAGCCAGGGCTCTAGGACCCGGAGAGGTGGGAGGGGCCCAGAGCTTGGGCTGCAGCCTAAGCCTGAATGTCTGCACCATAATTAAACAGTTCCTTAACCCAAGCCCCACAAGTCCCAGTCAGTTCACACAAGCTTTAGCCTATGCTAGATCACCATTCTGAAGCTCCCCAAATGAAGCCATAGGCATTTGCTATGTTCTGCAGTGGCTCACATACAGCAGTGAATATCTGGCACACGTTTCACAAGAAGGGTGAAAGTAGCGTCTTTGCTCTGAGTGAATGTACCCTTCTGCACTGCCTCCTTCATCACTCTCATCCTCTGACATATAAATTAGAGAGAGAAATAAACTGGGACGTTTTCAAGATTTCTGTTTACAAATGTAAGGCACTCGGTAATGACTACATTAAGCAGGTCCTTTATCCCTTAATGCCAGTAGAAGCCTAGAAGTGTTCTGTCAGTGTATTGGTACATAGCTTCTTAGGTAGGCAATTATAGTTTCTGTGCATGCTGCATTAAGCTAACATTTTAGTTCCAATTACATTGCAAATTTTTTCCTCACTATTCGTATAGACCAGGGGTCAGCAACCTTTCAGAAGTGGTGTGCCGAGTCTTCATTTATTCACTCTGATTTAAGGTTTCGCGTGCCAGTAATACATTTTAACCTTTTTAGAAGGTCTCTTCCTATAAGTCTATAATATATAACTAAACTATTGTTGTATGTAAAGTAAATAAGGTTTTTAAAATGTTTAAGAAGCTTCATTTAAAATTAAATTAAAACGCAGAGCCCCCCGGACCGGTGGCCAGGACCCAGGCAGTGAGAGTGCCGCTGAAAATCAGCATGCATGTCGCCTTCGGCACGCGTGCCATAGGTTGCCTACCCCTGGTATAGACCTTTTATCATTTAAATATTCTCTCATGCATTGATTTTGACTGAATATTCCTGCCACATTGTGGGCTGATGAGACAAGGCCCAAATTATAAATGTATGTTCTACAGCACTCAGAGATGGAAAAGGTGCATTGCTTGTCTATAATAGCATCAGCGATATCAGTCCATCCACTCTGAGTTTCTTTTCCACTCTCTGAGCTTAGAAGACATTCAGTTCCCTGACTCATACTTAGCCTGCACGTGAAATATGGAGGTAATGATTTTGATGTGATGGTCTGAATGCTGGTCATGGAAATAATCTTTCCAGAAACCTTTAGCATCAGGAGTAAGTCTAGTGTAAATCATAGAAATGATAATGGATCAAATGAGGTTTCCAACTCTTACTCTTCCCTTTCAAGAATCCCATGGTTTCTGGAGTCAGAAGACAGCTGAGTTTTCTAGCAGTGTGACTTCAGTCGTGTCTTCTTTGTTTTGAAATTCAGTTTACATTCTTCCCATCTAAATATTAATATACCAGGTAAGTGCCAGTACTAGAAAAATGTCACTAGTAGGGTTATATACAGCTGCATTGGCAGCATCAGCACTGACTTCCTGAGTGACAATTACAAAATGGATGATTGTTATACATTCTGCCTTCCTGAATTTCTCCTATAACTCATTTCACATTTTGTCTTGAAATAGAATTTCTCAGTGGGGAGTTCTGCTACTATGAGCCAGAGAAGACCTTAGAAGGTTTACAGGAAGAGCAGTAGAATGGGTAAGACCCAGCCTTGCAGGGGGAAGAAATTAAGGGGGGAAATAGCAAGATTATTCAATCAGGCTCCAAACAGCTACCTCATTTTTTCCTTCTTTCTTAGTTAATAAAACTTCATAACCGAGGTAATTTTTCACTAACTCTCCCCTTTTGGGGACCTGGTACATTAATGTAAAGTTCAAAACTACACAAACTTCCACCCAGCTCAAAACCCTTGGTGCAGAGTTCTTAGTTCCAGCTCTGATGAGGCTTTCCTCCAACAGGCCTGGTCCCTACACTCCTGCCTTCCTAGCTAGCCCTGCTGGCTTGCATCCCTCAGGCCCTCTGTCTGGGCGCTAAGGAGAATATCTCTGGAAAAACCACAACCCATAAACCCTTTTTAGTCTGTACCTGATCTCAGGGCTCCCAGCAGGCCTGGTTCTACATCACATGCTCCCATATGACCCCCCTAGATGCATTCCCTTCAACTGGGAAGGCAAACTAACCCTCGCACAAGCACAGTGTTTTTTTCTATGGAGAAGCCTTCCTAGTTATGGCATTACACTTTGAACTTTATGTCTGGAAGCAAAAGGGTTTAGACTTCATTTATTTATTTAAATGAAAGCCTAGATCTCAGGCACTAACTCAGCAGGGATACTAAGTTCTCTAAAGCTCATGTTCCTTAGCAACAGTAAATATTAATAACCTTCTGTAATTTCACATTAATCAACTAAACGCTGGTCTTCAGCACTAGGTAGGCTAGGGGACTCCAGTAACATTTGTTTTCTCGCTCTCCTTTCTCTTTTCTGACTCGAGTGTCAAAAAGAGTTACAAGAATTTAAAGTTGTGTCCAACAGTTTTATTTTTAGGGTATCATATTTCAGGAGCCCCCCTGTCTGAGCCATTTCAAAATTGGCAGATAAATTCTAACGTGGTCTCTGATCTAATCCACCAATTACAAGGCTGATGTAACTTTTTTGTTGATTTTAGAGGTAGTGGCAAAAATGAACTTAAAATGGAAACTCAGTTGCAAATTCTAACTATGAAGCAACTGCCATTGCCCCAAGAAGATATTTCACTGATAGGTTGGAACATTCTAATAGATTCACTGTGATCTGCTACAGTAAAAATAACTTTTTAAATTATACTCAATAGTTATCTGAGAGAACAGTATGGCTCCTAATACAAATTTTCCTTCTTTTTAATAAATAAAATACTCAATAAAAACAACGGACAGGCAAACACACTACCCTGTAATGAAGTCAAGGGTTTGACATAAAGCAGCAGTGTCAGACTTCAGAACTGAGGCTAGCACTCCATTTTTAACTTTCACTTCATCCTAATTTTGTATCTGTTCTTTTCCAATAGTATGAGTGAAGAACAGTGTGTATCAGCTTTAACTTCATATTTTCCAGCTTTTGTTGGTTTCACTCTGACCCTTAAAGTTATTTAAATGTTGTTGTCTTTTCTGTTTAATTTAATATAGGTCTGAATCTCCACTGGAATGCTAGAGACCTGCTGAGACCATAATGAAAAACACAAGTTCTGTGTACCAATTTGTGGTCTTTGCAGGCATTCCAACCCAGCTGTCTTGTGGCTGCTAATACTCCAGCATGATCCCATTCCCAGCTCTTTGCTATTCTAGTTAAAGATGTCAGAGGTTGTGGCTCAGATGGTGTATTAAACAGACAAATGCTTACTACAGGATTCTACAACTGAAGTGTAAAGACCAAGGCTTTAAAGAAATCTGGGATACCACATAGTTTAAATCATGTGCATTTTCCAAACTAGGATATACTCAGAGAGTGATACTTTGTTTTTAAAGCTGTGCCCTTTTACATTCTGTTTTTCAACATAAGAAAGTACCTTCCAGCTGAACCATAGCAAGTTGGCTGAGGCTGATGTGCTCACATGTTCTATCTATCAGCCTTTTGGAATGTTAATGAAAAAAGTAATCATTTATTTGCAAATTCACAGGAGACCTGGTTTTTCCATTGTATAAAGTCTTCTTAAATATATGGGAAAGCAAGGGGTATAGGTGAATATTTCATTTCCCTTTATTTTAAAATTCAGACCTGCTGTGGACTAAAAAAATAGAGAGTCACAAACACAATAGAGTTTGTGATTATTCAACCATCTGCATGTCCCACACCACATTGCAATCATCAATATCTGCAAGAGAGCAGGAAAATTTCCCTTCTGTGATAAACATACAAAAGTATTTTTTTTAGACTCTCATAATAGCCTCCTATACCATTTGCTTACATCTGTGTTTATATTAGGCAATGGTCAAAGTGTCTTATGAGAGTGTTACCCAGCAAAGCTTCTCCCCAGCTCCAAAGCATGTGCTGTCATGCCCACTCTTTTGAACGGAGGTTTATTTCATTAATAGAGGCTAGCTAATAAACAGAAACAGTCTTTTAACTCAATCATTTGCCCCAGGCTTCAGGGCCACCCCTCCCAGGGCTCTCTGGAGTCCAGCTCCTAGCAGCTTTCCAGTCTCAGTAACTTCTACTCCCTTCTTGGAACAACAGCTGCAGAGCTGCTTCCCAGAACCCCTAAACCCCTTATTCCAGGGATCTACCTCAGGGGCTAACTCTACTCCATTATAGACTTTCCATTCCCAGGGCACAGTCTATCTCACTCCCTCTCCCAACTGCCCCTTAGCAGCCATTTATAGGCCCAGGTGTAGCCCAGCCCTCTTTAAGTGGCTGGATTGGGCTCACCTGCTCTGGTCCAGGGGCACTGGGCTTAGTCTATCCCTAGGGACTAACTATCCTGGGATAGAGTGCTTTTGAGACAAGCAGTTATGTCTACTCAAGAATATAGTCTGTATTTCTATCATCACTCATAGTTTTACTTATGGACATCAGATATGAGTAAAACCTGGGCTATGGACCCAGTTAGTTTTATTTTCCCAGAAGAATTGATTGGATGTATTATTGTATTGACTCTTCATATTGAGAAATCCCAAAGTGATCTGATATTTGCATTGCTTGGCCCCAGACAATTTGCCAACATAAAGCTACCGTATGAGTCAAAGCTCCGAAGTTAGGCCTTAAATGTATTAGGATCTAATTTACACTTTTAGGCCCCTTTACATGACTAGCAGTGTACAGAGGCCTCTTTACTGTAAATGAGAATCAGGCCCATTGCACTTTTTGCTAACATTTGAGTCATCAGCAAAAACAGTATCAATGCCAGGTGCTATTATCCTTGCTGATGTTGTGACTCCATATATATGGGCATTTTTTGTCTTAAAACTTTTTATAACATGCATGTTGGCATAACACATGGTCAGAACTAATGGTAAGTCACATTTAAAGAGTGCTAATTGCTATTCCTTTGGTCTTTGATTTATATTATCCAGCAGCATCCACTTGAAGGTCTTAGGCCTATGCAAGAATTCTGCTAGGAATCAAGGATGGGTTTTGTGTGCAGATAATCTGCTAATAATAAGTTCATCTAAAGTTATCCAAATTTCTTTGGCCTTCCTTGTGGTATTTAGGTATTTCCACTTCTGGCCAAACCCAAGTACTATAGTGCAGAGAAAATGGAAATAAAAAAATCAGTTAATTGAACTGTATCCAACCTCTTTAAAAAAAAAAAAAAAAAAAAGAGTCAGTTTGACTTGGGGTTGGATTTGTTTTGGTTCCTATTTTCTTCTGGATCAACTCACTCAGTCCTACCAAGAATTACCATTCAGTATGATGCAGTTCCACATCTAGACACAAGAACAGGATCAGCTTCATTGGGAAAAAAGGTGTATAGTGAAGTTTTGAACCAATATGCTAAGCAAACTGTAGAGAGACATGGGAAGCTTTTTTTAGAAAATTCAAAACTACATTAAACTTGCAAGGTTTTCTGTTAGTTTATGAACTCAAAACTCAGCTGAGAGTCATGAATCCTTCAGTAAACTTGTGGTGAATTTGAGGCAAACATGGGATAAGTTTTGTGTGAACCAGAGGAAGTTATGGTTTCAGGAGGAAATCATAGGAAACTCAGCAATTTTGCCCAGTTGCAACCAGAAATCAGGCTGAAACTTGGGCTGAATTCAGATGAGTTTTATATATAGGCCTTATCTCCATAAGAAAACGTAATACCTGTATTCCAGAAACTGGTAGCAATGGTACAACAGCACCTGTGGTAGCAAGAGTATAAGTGTTTTTACAGTCCGCTTAGAGCAGGTTTTCAGGAGAGTGATTAATAAACATCTGCTTCACCTCTGTAGCACTGTATATAAAGACAACAAGCCCTTAGTTTTTGATTTTGTTCAAAGAAAAGCTTTGACCAAATTCTGCTTTCACTTAAGCTGGAGTAAATTCAGAGCAATGCCAATGAAGTTTATAAAGTCACTCTAGGTTTATACTGATGTAATTTAGAGCAGAATTTTAGCCCAATGGGTGCAAACCCATGTAAAATGAGACTAGAAAAAGAATCCAAAGTGAATTTCAGAGAGTATTACCATGGACTTAACAACCCTCTAGGCAAATTTCCCCTTGTTAAAAAAAAAAAAAAAAAAAAAAAAAAAAAAAGGCATATTTCTGGAGGCCATTTATTCAGTATGACTACTACGCCTCATTTTTGTGTGCATACTTTTTAAAAAAAACTTTCATGTATTTTCAGGAAGTGATATCATATGAACATGCTGGTAAGATTACCCCAAGGCTTTCACTCCATTTAAGCACAAAAGAAATCTTTGTCACTAATTACTGACAAACTTGTTATTGGTCCCTTGTAACTGCATAGCCAATGATTACAGCAGAAAAACAATAATTTTATGTAGTTATGACTAAATACCAGCACAACCCTCATATTACCAATAATCACTGTAATAAAGCTGACTTATTGTTCAGCATAGGAAGGCCCTGGCATATATTTGTTGCTTGAATGGTATTTTATTTTAATATAATTTCTGGGAATACTAAGATAATAACAAAATTACTGGTTTCATATGATATGCATATGCCAGCTGTTCCTTTTTAGTAGCGACAGTCCCTAGCTTTTTTAGCAATATATTTAGCATTTTTCCAGTTGCTCTCTCCAGAAAGTTCTCCCATTCCAATATATTTCCATGCATGTCCCTATTTTCCTCCCCAAACATACCTCTTTATAGCTTTCAAATGGTGGCAGGTATGTGACATATCTCACCATTTATTTATGGTACTGCACAATAGTTTCTTACGATAGAGCAATGTTGCATGCAGTGAGATTAATCTGGAACACACACACACAC
>NW_020664464.1:19708381-19735935 GCF_002925995.2 Terrapene triunguis | reverse complement strand
GGTAGGACCTGGATAACTTATTTTTTACATGCTTTTGGTTTCTTGGGTTTGGCCAGGACTTGCGGTGGAAATACTGAATTAGAAAGGCTGCTCAGAGGAGGCCAAATCCTGAGAGCTCTTTTTCATCTCTTGAACCTTTGCAACTCCCATTGAAGTCAATGGGAGTTGTAGGTGCTCAGGATGTCTCAGGGTATGTCTACCCTACAATAAAAGATGCGTGGCTGGCTCAGATCAGCTGACTCAGGCTCAGGCTGGGGTTAAAAATTGTATTGTAGATGTTTGGGCTCAGACTGGAGCTCAGGCTCTGAGACCTTGTGAGGGGGAGAGTTGTAGAACCCATGCTCCAGCCTGAATCCGAACATCTATACTGCAACTTTTACCCCCACAGCCTGAGCCAATTGACCCGGGCTCTGAGATTCAGTGCTGTGGGTTTTGTATTGCAGTATAGACGAAGCCTCAGTGATGGGCCTATTTGTTTCTGATTCTGACCTAGGTGGAATGAGAAATTCCTGAAAGCCTCATCTGAAAGCTTGTTCTCTTGAGATTTCCACCAGATGCTTAGAACAGAGTGGTTAGGTTAGGCATCCAGCATGAACAGAACTGAAACGATGTACCTTTAGAAGTTCACCCACTGCTATCTAGTACACACTTCATTTAAGAGACAGTATTGTCCAGTGGTCTGAGCACAGGACCGGGAGCCAAGAATGACTAAATATTAATTCTGCCTCTGCTACTGGCTTGTTGTGTTACCCTGGCATTTAACCCTCTCTTTGCCTTAATCCTCAACTGTAAAATAGAGATAATATTTACCTGCCTCACAGAGGAGCTGTATTAATTAAGGTTTAAAGTACCTATTTTATGTAAAGCACCATTGTGATTGAATGCACTCCTGTATTCTCACCCTACACACCATTGTAATAATCTTTGTACAAAATATGCCTCATAAACCTAATAACTCAATAACTCAACACTGGTCAATAATATGATGAAATGTGTGTAGCAATATTATATGTAAAGTTATGAATTCCCCCTGAATGATGTTGGTAGCACATGTTCAAACCCATGTAGCCATGATTAGGCAGGAGTGATCTACAGGTAAAAAAATTGTGTTCACCTCAATTTACATATAAGTAGTAAACAAGATCCTTGAAACGGCAAGAGGGAGACAAATTTGCATTTTAGCAAACAATAGCATGAAACCTCTTCACAGCTGGAAGGAACTTTCTCTAGGGGTAACCCTCAGGAAAATGCATTTCAAAGGGTGACTGAGCTATAAAAGTGATGGGCAGAACCCCTCAGGTTATTGCTCCCTGTCCATCTCTCTTTTCACCTAAGACGACAAATGAAACAGCCATTGGAGTGTGAGAGCAAATCCTGGCCTGAGTTTGGTTAGCAATGTTACTGGGAACCTGTGGGAAGAATTTCACCATGAACCAAGTCTAGTTAGTTAAGTTTAGAAAGCATTTTATCATTATTTCTCTTGTAAACATTTCTGACTTTAATGCCTCATACTTGTACTCACTTAAAACCGATCTCTTTGTAGTTAAATAAACATGTTTTATTCTTTAATTAAAACTAATCCAGTGTTATCTTTGAACTGTGTGGATAACTCCATTTATGGTAGCAAAGTGTTGTATATTGATCCCCTTAGAGGGACAACAGACTTAATATATCTGGACTGCTCAGGAGAGGGCTGGACAGAGCAGAACACAGGGGTTTTTTTGGAAAAATTCAGGACTGGGGATGTGTTGGGGTCACCCCGCAGGTAGTAACAAGGCTGCAGGAAGTCAGAGTGTGGCTGGTGTTTGCTGCCAGGCTGTTGGGGTCAGAGTTGCTGGACCAGAGCTGTGACTATACACAGACACTCAGGGTGTAACCTGTATGCTGTTTGTGAGGAGCCCAGGTTGGGAGCTACAGCAGCAAAGCATTGTGAGGCACCCCGGGTTTGCGGGGCAGAGGTGACACAGTCCCTCACTGGTCTGGATTGCACCCCGGAATGTGATAATCATGAGGATGTAAATCACTGTGGGTGAAATCCTGACCCTTTGAAGTCCATGGAAGTTTCACCATTGATTTCATTGAGGCCCACCCCACAATGAGAAAATCCAAAAGACAGGGCCAAGAGGGGAGAAACCTCCATGAAGTTCCCCAGGTGGCATTCCATTATGGGGCATATGGTTCCCCACTGCCAAAGAAACTCTGCAGGAAAAGAAATACCAGGGGAGGGGAGAAGCTCCCTGTGAATGGTGGGGGCAGAGGGATAGGAGGCGGAGTGAGTGAGATACTGAGACTCGGGGTTGGGGGGCAGCCAGTTCCAGGGTAGGAAGGGCATCCTGGCAGTTCTTACTCCTGTTCCTTGGTGCTTGGTGACGTGTGCTCCTCCTCACCCTCAGCAGCTGGCACCCTGTGGGCCAATGCCCTACACTCCACCCAAATGCCAGTGCCCCCTGTCCCCACCCCACCCCTGCAGCTGGTTCATGTGCTCATGCCTCTGACCCTGCCCCTACCCTGGCCAGGTGTCTCTGCTGAGACCCACTGTGGCTGGAAGGTGGGGAGAGGAGAGCTGTTCCTATCTATTCCCCAGCAGTCGGCCCAATTTTGTGCACCACAGCTCTCCTCTACCCTCCAGTGCATGCGCACAGGGACGGAAACATAGCTGGGCTGGGCTTTTGCCTTTGCAAGATATTGTGGGGGTGGAAAACATTGTGGAGGGTGGAAATATACATCAGCCATCACAACATTTCCATTGCAGGGGTGCTAAACACCCCTTCACCTGGTTCCACTGCTCCTAGGTAATATAACTTCTGTATCTATTGACTTTTCCTTCCTAATCTATACAGGTCTACTGGGGTGAGGATGATGTATGCATGGAGGGAGCCATCTGCACGGGGATCAGGGAAGGCATCATTGGGATATTAATACTGCATAATTATAAATATGTGGAAAAATAATAATAATCCAGATAATGAGAGAAATAAACAACTTATTTTTTCTCAAAGACAAAAAAACACACACTCTTTTTAGTACTATATTCCTGCTGAAATAAGAAAACTGTAAATCTTTTGTTCTTTATTAAACAGAAGTCATTTTTCCCATTTAGTAACATGAATCAACATGTATGAAAACAGGCAAAGAATATTCAAAATATGATATTCAGGAAGCCTCCTGCCAATCATAAAGCTTCAAGGTCAGTATCCTGAGGTGAAAACAGAATGGGGAAGGGGAAAGCCTGGTAGTTTTAGAGAGAAAGGGTGTAGTCCCTATTCAGTATACTAGTGGTACACAAAGAAAGCATGATCTAGGAAGGAAGTTCACCTAGTAGACAGAGCACTGAACTGGAAGTCAAGCATTTACAGTTCTGTTAATGGCACTGCTACTTCCTGCACTGCAACCTTAATAAACTGAATTCTCTGTTCCTCTGTTTCCTCATTTGGATACTAATACTGTTATGCTGGAGGATGTTTTTGATCTATGGGTAATCACAGACCTTGCTGAAGTTGATGGCCATGCTACCCACCTTTCATACTGGCAAAATCAGGGAGCAATTAAATGCCCCTTTGTTTAGTGATAGCTGAAACAATAGAAGCCATTGTCCAAGGTGCTGGGGTGCATGGGAAGTCCTAACCAAGCTCTAACTCAGGGAGGATAAGAGGTGTTTCCCTGAGACTGATTGCAAACATAGGGGCTGGAGCACTGACTGGTGGAGCTGTGTGTGTCAGAGATAGACAGAGCAAGAAAGCCAAAGGAAGCCAGAAGACAAGACCAGAAAGACAGATCACTGGTGAGTGTGACCCTGGACAGAGCTTATTTTGGGCACAGAACTGTCTGGAAAGCAGGTTTGGCTTAGGTAGCAAGGAAACTGGCTCCTGCTGTTTGTTCCTACTGTGTTCAGGGAAATGAGGCTTTATGTACATTCTTTGTAAAGAAACAGGATTGCACCAAAAGAAATACCTGATTGATAGGATCAATTTCTCCTCCTAATGGAAACAATCTTGCAAGTCCCTAATATTGGCTAACCAGTCAGGCCAAGGGATGATATTACTTACCTACCTCAATGAGTGTTTTGAGGCATTAATATTGATTTCAAAGTGCTTTGATATCCCCAGATTATTTGCTGTATAAATTTAAAGAATTCTTACAGTACAGGACATTTTAGTCTTTATGAATTAAGGATCTGAAAATGAAAATCCACAAGGAGTATTGTCCTTCCTCAAACAGTTCAAGGTGTTTTTTCTTCTTCTTCTTAAATAATACAAGTAAAGGCGAACAAAAATCAAGGGCACACTTAAAAGGTCACCATTATCTATCCAAGCTGAAATCCTGACTCCTATGGGAGTTTTGCCATGGGTGGGGTCATGATTTTATCCCTAGAAAACAAGGCCCCATTGCAAAGAATTGAAATGAAGATTACTTCACTCAAAGGAAGTGTGTATCAGATAAGATATGACCATGCCAGTTTGGAACTAGTGATGGGCAGAGCACAAAATATTCTGTGGATTGGTTTGGATAAGTATCTAAAAGTTTGGATATTTATCAGAACTACTTGGGTTTACAAAACTATGCTTGAAATCTTGTGAAAATAGACTTTCTTATGATACATCTACACTATAGCTGAAGGAGTAATTTCCAGCTTGGGGAGACATATATGCTCCAGCTTTGAAAGAGCTAATGCGTTAAAAAGAGAAGCATAGCTGTAGCAGCGCAGATGGCACTGTGGGCTTGCAACCCGAATACTTACCTAGGGTCTCAGATGGGATCACATGCTGCTGCTCACACCTCTGTGGAAACACTGCTATTTTGAGTGTGCTAGCACAGGTACATGTCCCCATGCAGGAAATTACACCTCTGTCTGTAGTGTAGGTATTCTCTGCTTCCTGTTGGGTCTAATCAGGAAGTGCCTAGGTAGGCAATATTGAATAATTATTATTATTGTTATTGGAACATTTTCAGGCCTGCAATAATATTTGGTTTGAGTTTTGGGTTGAACTTTGGATAAGGTGTAATTTTATCTGAACCTGTGTACCTCATACTAGCTAACTGAAACAGAACATATTAGAGTCCTACTGAGATTTGCAGGTGTCATCAGCATTCAGTTTTTCTACTTATTTGTCATTTTTTTCCCCTCAGGGAAAAGACATATGAATTACCAGTCAAAACAAACTGGGCCAGATTCAGAACGTCCCATAAAATCCAGTGGGGCTGCATAGCTGTAAGTGAGGGCAGAAGTTGCCTACTATTTCCAAAAATAAGTAAGAATGAGCACCTTATTAACATCTAAATTGAGCCCAGAATTGTTTTGGAGGTGCATTGTAATAGGTAGGGAGTAGAAAATGCTTATTTATTTATTTATGTGAGACACAGTTAGCAAATATAATAAATTACAGAATTTTTGCCCTTAATTCAATGGGTTTTCACAGGATTATGATTTCATTGGAAGCCTGATAGGAATCTATGAGAATTTCTGTTTGAGACAATACACTCCTTGTCTCGCTTGTACTATCCTGCTTAATGACAATCCTTACTACATTACCTTTTACACTCACCGTAGATCTCAGTTCCATTAAAGGAAATATCCAGCAGCAAACCAGAAAACCTCATGCTTTTTACATATGGCGAGAAAATGACAAGGAGGGAAAGGACATCGGGGTTTAGTTATATATATTTTTGATCATTCTGATGATTTTGGTTGTTCAGGCTGTTAAAATCACCTATCTTAAATCAAATCCTCGCCAGAATCAAACCATAAGAAGAAACACACTGACCAGCTAGGGCATATGCGTCAGCCTCAAGTTAAGAACTCTGGCAGATGTGTAGTGCAGAGTAAACACAATACATGTGCCCTGACAAAAGTAAGATCAACGGGAAACAGGAAGAGAGGAAAAGCACTATGACGTCTTCTAATTTAAGCAACTTCAACCTGGTCTTGTTAAATATAGAAAGCGATCACATTGACATCTACTTATTGTGTGTGTGGGAAATAATTTCTATAAACCCCAGTCCCAGAAGTGGTGAACAGTCATGATACAGGACAAAATTAAACACCTGAGACAGGAAAAAACAAAGTCTCACAATTCAGGTTTGGCAAGCACTGAGGAATCAGCCTTTCTTGCCTTCTTTTCCACCCCCACCCCCTTTCCTCTGCCTAAAGGAAAAATAAGTTGGTCTCTTCTACACAACTTCATCCTGCAGGAATAAAAACAGAGGATTAAAAGGCTAATGCAAATCAAAGAACATTCATTATATTGATTTACTCTTTTAATGAAAAATGTTCCAAGGACAAACCTCTGTGATTAACAGGATGATGGTGTAGCCTTGGCAGCAAAGGAGGTGACATTCCAGCTTTCTACTAGCTCTAGTCTAGTCTACAGAGAATCAGTCTAACTACAAAACCAAACATTTTCAGTCTTAGCTGCTACACACCCAAGGCAATGTATTTTCTACCAAACAAAACTGAATGCTGTCCCTAGTTTATTATCCCACTCTTCTATGCTTAGGTCCTTATCTGTAAATATAGCCTTGTGTACATTAGGTATCTACCCTGATTTCACTACTGGTGTAGCTGTGCCGGTGCAACCCCCTAGAGTAGACAAGAAAAGCCACAGTTTGCAGTGGGGAGCTTGCCCTTGCTTGAAACCTGGTAAACTGCATTGGTTGAAATCACAGCTTCTCTTGTCCATTCTTGGGGTTTGCAGCGGTGCAGTTACACCACTGGCTTACCATCAAATGCTGGAATTAAGGCAAATCTGTAGTGTACAAAAGTCCTTAGTACTAGTAAATGGTTCTGCTCTACGCTGGAAAAGATCCTACCTTCTTGTCAAGCCTGCTGTCTTTGGCATCTGAACTGGTCACATGTAAACTTGTGTCTCAGCCTGAAGAGGAGAGACCAAATCCAAACAAAAAAGAGAGGGGGACGAGGTTGGGATGGGGAAAGTAAAAGTATGAGTATTTAATGTGCTGTTTACATGATGGATGTGGAACTAGAACTTTCTGCCAGTTTTTAATTTAGGGAAGTTTTCCTTCATCTCTAGAATTTATAATCTCTAGTGGATGAAATAGGTCAAATTCTGTCATCACACTCATTCTGCCTTATTAATCAATAGGGTCAACTAGCTATAGCAGAGGAACATATTGGGTCATTCATATGTCTAATCTTGGTTTCCAGGGTTTGATCTAGAAGGAAAGCAATGACTTACAATCCCATTTTCAAAGAAGGTATTTGATGTCTTTCCTGGAGTCCTGTCTGTTCAAAGTTATGGAGAAAGAAGCTTTTAAGGTGTACTTTGAGCTTCATATTGATCTGTCTGTTTCATCATCTTTCAATAGGATTTTCAGAAGTATTCTAACTGCTTTTCCAATAGCCACTGCAGTTGCATGGAGAAGGTTTTTATGAACCAGGATGATTGTTGAGTTGAGAGAGACAGAGCGAGAATGTTTGTGTCTCTAATCTTCCTTTGGCTTTCACAGTGTTTGATTTTCTAATCTTATTTTGTTTCTGGCTTTAAATTATTTTAAAATCATAAACAAAGATTAGAAAGTCAAACATTCTGAGTCTCCCTCTGTCTCCCTTTGTGTTAACATATTGGCCAGTTTCATAATAAAAAGTTTATTTCTAAATAAGGTAAAAACTAGTTCTTACCAAGAGTTGGGGGGAAAAAGTTGCTGTTGCTGTCACTGATGTGTACTAGGGAACTTCATCACAACCCAGCTGTGTCTCCGAGACAAAGGACAGCTTCTCAGCAATGGAAGCACAATAGGTCACTGACATCACATCATCACTCGTTTATGAACAGCAGGAAGATAATGGGTATTGTGAGAATTTACCAAAGCTCTTTTCCCCATATCTTCATAACTAGGAATAGGAAATAGACCTTTCCTCCAATCTCTTTGGAGACAAACATGCTTACCATGGATGAATGACAAAATGTAATTACTGCTCTTCTCCCAGAGGATAGTATTCTACTCCTGCAAATGGCTAAGCAGCAATCCACCGTCTTCATGTGAAATAAATCAATTATATGAACTCTTGGGGTGAAATCCTCATCTAACTGACAGGGCCAGCTCCAGCTTTTTTGCCGCCCCAAGCGGCGGGGGAAAAAAAAAAAGCCGCGATCAGCGGCACTTTGGCAGCTGCTCTCCCGCGCCAAATTGCCGCCGAAGACCCAGATGTGCCGCCCCTTTCCATGGGCCGCCCCAAGCACCAGCTTGCTGCTCTGGTGCCTGGAGCTGGCCCTGCTAACTGAAGTCAATGAGAGTTTTGTCATTGACTTCAATGGGGCCAAGATTTCACCTCTTATCTAAAGCTACTAAGCAAGAGTGATCTATCACAGCTAACACACATTATGTACATAGGCCAAGGGGAGAGTAGACACTCATATATAAGAGCTATGCAGCCTGTAAGATAAAACAGTGAATATTGGATATGAAGCTAAATATAGGGCCAAATCCATCCTTGAAGTCATTAAACATTGTTATTGACAAAATATATTAATTAAATATGATGATTTATTTTGGTTTTTCATTATTATGATTGGTTTCTTTTTCTTGCACTAGAAGCTTTTATTAGTATATTGGGTTAATTGACATTTTTGTTGTGCAAAGGGATTGATTTTGTACTGAATTAATGCCTGTACTTGGATAATGGGTGTTATAAAAGGACATTTGTGCATGTGCCCACTGAAATCAGCTGGATTTGCCTTTGACTTCATTGGGCTTTGGATCAGTCTCTATATGTATAGATCAATGCAAAGTGAGTCCCTTGCTCCATTCTTGTCTGTTATACCCTGCTATGTTCATGGCATACACACAGAGAAAGCAGATAACCAATAATACTCTTTTGGGGAGGTTGCAACAAAACACTGCTTCAGAATGATAACACACAAGAGTCCAAAAACAGAGCGAGAGAGAGATGTCTATTCCCTAAGGCAGAGAGGCACAACTCAACCCACCTTGTTGCAGGCTGGCTCCTTGCAAACTGACTGCTGCAATTTCAGGCGATAACTTACCATTTTAACACAAAAAGAACAGGAGTACTTGTGGCACCTTAGAGACTAACAAATTTATTTGAGCAAAAGCTTTCGTGGGCTACAGCCCACTTCATCAGCTTGCATCTGATGAAGTGGGCTGTAGCCCACGAAAGCTTAGGCTCAAATAAATTTGTTAGTCCCTAAGGTGCCACAAGTACTCCTGTTCTTTTTGCTGACACAGACTAACATGGCTGCTACTCTGAAACCTGTCATTTTAACACAGTTTTCAAATACATCGCACATTTTTGCTAGTAAAACTCAGGAGAAACAAATATATCTCAATAGCTTTTTAAATGACCATCATTGCATGGTCTCTGATGTTTCTTTGGATGAATGGGGCAGGTATTTTCTCTCTTGTCAGAGGAGGTCAGACTAGCTACTGCCCCAGTATCAGAAAGAGAATGACTGCAGCTTGATCTCATCTTTGTTTTGAACTGTTGTGTTCTGTGTATCTCCATTTGATGCATCATGTGCTTTGTGCATGACACAAGGTGTATATCATGTCATTAATTTATAATCCAGTTTCCCATTACACCTAATTAAAAACTGATGATGCTGAGGGAGAGGAAGCTATCACTGGCAATTACCATGGGCCTCAGGGTACATCTACATTTGAACTGGGAGGTGTGATTGCATCAACATACCCACATTAGCTTCACTTAATCTAGCACCTAAAATTAGCAGTGGGTCTGTGGTGGTATAGAGGATGGCTCGGGCTAGCTGCCTGAGTATGTACCCAGAGGATCAGGCAGGGTTGTACTCAGGGTGGCTAGCTCAAGCTGCCTCCTGTGATGTCATGGACACGCTGCGCTTGTTAGGGGCTAGATTGAGCAGCCTTAACTTGGGTATATCTGTGTGAGCTGGGAATTTTTCACAGCCCTGCAACACTATTGGAACTAATGGAGTTGCACAGGTGAAATAGAATTTGGTCCAACATGTCTGACTTCATGTAAATCTAGATGTACCATAAGTAACAGCCACAAGTAGTTTGGTTCTGTCAGTATGATGATAATGTCTAGATAAATAAGGCCCAGTTTTAAGAAAACATTTATCTTAAGCATGTGCTTAACTTTAAGTATGTGAGTAGTTCTGTTGATTTCCTACTACAAAGTATGCATCTATTGATGTCACTGATGTGCTGGAGGGAAATCTTAGTGGTTCTTGGAAACTCTGTGGTAGGAAGGGTTGAGGTGATTTCTCTGCCTCTTACAGGTTACCCTGTCTCTGTATACTGTGATACCATCTCAGCCAGAAATCGTGTATCCCCGAAGCTCCTAAAAATAATCCTGAAGAGCACATATTTTGCCTTTACAATATTGCACCGAGTATCAGGTATTTTTAAAAAATCCTTGGGGAGAATACTGCTAATCTGTTCTCTAAGGTGTGTGTACACACACACACACAATGTTTTCCAGGAACAAAGTGTAAACATTTCCAATGACAATCATGTCTATGTTTGTGTACAAAGCAGTGATGCCTCTCTCCTTGGGTATGAACACAAGAAAGAGTTTTGGTGCAAAGAGAGAGAAAAAAAAAGGAATTGATTCTCCATTTCCTCACCCCTCTGCTCTGCAAACATATGTACCTCTGGTACAATGGAGATTGTCACAGCTAAGGGAGGACATTTTTGTGTGAGTCCCTTGTTAAAATGTTGGCAGCACAACACTGAATAGCACCTGCTTCCCATTTTCAAGTGGGGCATTGTAAGTTTATAGATCATTTAAAATATTTCCTCAGGTGCAAGGGCTGAGGTGGTGTGTTTGGGCAGTTATTATTAAGCTGGGAGTAAATTCATTTCAAATGACTTGAGCCTCTCAGGGGGAGCAGGAAATGCAAAGTTCCAACTTACATGAAGTCAGACATGAGGGACCAAATTCTATTACATCCATGCAACCCCATTAGTGTTGCAGGGCTGTGATCAAGGACAGAACTTGGCTCACTGTAATTGTGTGTCAATCTGTTTTTTCTCCCAACTAAACCTAAAATGTCATTATTCCCCCCCTCCACCCTCAAACTTTTTCCTTTGCAGGGTTAATTCCATCTAATGTATTTTTGGCTGGTGTACAGTGGGAAGCCATCCAGCCTCTTACCACTGATTTTTTTCTACATGCCAGCAATCACAGCTGTCATGACTTCATAACTATGAAACAGTAATGCAGGCTGGTTTAACTGTAGTAATCTGGCTGGAGGCATAAAGTGGTAAAAGCGACCTGTGTAATGGTTGACCTCATGCTGTATTATTTTTGAAAATTGCTTTTATCATGAACACAAATCACCTCACCTGCTTTCTTGCTTTTTAGTTTTAATGTTCAGTATCTTCAACTGATTCTAGCTTCTTAGGAACAAACATGTCATCCCACCAAGATGACAAAATGAGAATGGAGTAATATTGACACAAAATTGAATACCTACGGTGAGAGCTACCATTGACTTCAGTGGGGATAGGATTTTACCCTTAATGACCATTTTCTGTGTATTATGTATAAACTCAGACACTATGGTGATGAGGGGCATATATGTACCTATATAGAGGGTACTAAAGAGAAGTACTCTGAGAAATAATGCAAGTGAAGAGATGATTGTTAAAGATAAACCCAAACCTAAACCCTGGCTCTAAACAACCCCAAAGTCAGAGAAACTTCCAACTCTGAGACCCAGACTGAGATCTGATTTTCACAGCTTGCAATCATCTTGATAATGCATCACACCAAAACACTAGGTCCAAATACCCCAGAATGAGGGTTGAATTGGGGAAAGAAAAAGTGTACTCTCAGAAACTGCACCACTTGAGATGCAATCAGATGACACCACTCATAGGAGATTGTGCAGATCCTCAAGTTATGAGTACCCCTCTCCTTTCTTGTATGCTTTGCTCAACAGGGA
Source organism: Terrapene triunguis (assembly GCF_002925995.2). Lineage (NCBI taxonomy): Eukaryota > Metazoa > Chordata > Testudines > Emydidae > Terrapene > Terrapene triunguis. The sequence goes on along the minus strand of NW_020664464.1, from coordinate 19,724,029 downwards.
AATAATTAACAATGCTTGATGTGTAAATTATCATTAGGCTCCAGAGTTAATATTTCATTGTGATGAAAGATGCAGTTCTCACCTTTCTTGGGGCTATTACTTCTGTAGACTAAGACAGATATCAAAGCACTGATTTTTTTTCTGGTTCAAATCTGGAAAGTTATCTTCAAACCCAAGGGTTAGCTGCTTATGTTTTAAAGGAATGTTTACATTCTCTAGTACAAGGAAGTTTGTATTCTGCTCCCCAAATCTTGGAAAGTTTGGATTTTACTTATTATCTATTTTATTTTAGCAATCGTCTCTATTTGATCTGTCTGATCTACCTAGCAATGACAGTGGATTGCTAACAATGCTACTTTTTTTGTATAAATTTGTTTTTCATGCAGTTAGTATTAATCAATACATGACATATTGTATGAGGCTGACTATATCTGCAGTCATGCAGGAATTTAGCAAAAAGGCTGAATATGACTCTTTAAAAGAAGACAGTTAACTATGACTATGGACACATATTGCTTTATTAGTACCCATCAGGCTGGTACAGAATATGTTTGTGTTTGTAAATCAGGCTTTATTTACACCAGGATTGATGGTTGTGCCATGATGTCTGCTGAGTCCTAGTACATTGATATCTCTGTTCTCCTCACCCCAGATTTGCAGTCTAGGGCTAAGACAACCTGCTCAACAGAAGTGATACAGAGAAACCCAAAAGCTGAGGTGAAAGGCTCTTCCCTCTTTTCCTGTCTGTTTCTCCTGGAGATGAGGGGGAACAGCTCTTCCTGTAGAAGCAAAGAGGTAGGTTGGGGACTCCCCATTGAACAATTCTTCCCTCATCAGCAGCCAGTGCTTCCTCATTTACAGGTTTGAAGCCTCAAACTCAGGCACCAGCTCCTCTTGGTGCTCCCACTTTAGGTTCTCTCACCTGATGAGTCCTTATTACACGAGACAGGAAAGAGGCAGGAGAGCCAGCTCAGTTTCCCCAAGCTTGTGAGAAACTGTCTATCTGCTTTTAGCAGAAGAGGAGGAGCTACATTTACTTTAAAACACATTCTAGCTTATAGAGCTGATGCCAAGTCATTGTATTGATTGCAGCATCTCTGGCTTGCTGGACAGACACTGAAGTACAGACCCGTGAGCTCACTTGCTTAGCATCTCTAGATTGCTATGCTGATGTAAAGCCACAGGCCTCTTGGGGAATGTCTACACTGCAATTAGACACCCACGGCTGGCCCATGCCAGCTGACTAAGGCTCGCTGGGCTTGGGCTCAGGGTGTGTTTAATTGTGATGTAGACATTTGGCTTGGGAGCTCTGGGGCCCTCCCATCTTGCAGGGTCCTAGAGCCTGGGCTCCAGCCTGAGCCCAAATGCCTACACCGCAATTAAACAGCCTGTTAGCCCAAGCCCATTAGCCTGAGTCAGCTGCTTTGGGCCAGCCGCAAGATTTTAATTGCAGTGTAGACATACCCTTTGAGAACACTGGATGAATATCTCTACCTTGCCATGATAATATCAAGGCACTGGCTTCTTTGAATATCCTGGCTCAGCACCTCTACCTTGCTGGGCTAAGGTGAAGGCACAAGTGTCTCTGGGGTTAATAGCTCAGCAGTACAATTCATCACAGAGGCCTGTGTCTTGAAATCAACTCAGCAAATCTGGAGTTGCTAGCTCAGCACCTCCAGCTGGCTGGTGTGATATCAACAGAAGTGATACACTCTGTGAGGAGACAGGGGAATAATCTGCACAGCTGAGAGATCAAAATGGGTTAACTTTGAACCCTAATTTTAACTACTTATTTGCCAATATTACTAACCTTTCCGTTGCTGATGCCTATCTGAAACAGCTTAGTGCTTTGTCCTCTGTGACTGGACATACCATTACATGCTAACAATCCACGTAGTTGAGTGTATATTTCATAGGCTGCAAGTTTGGAACAATCAAATATTTTCTACTTATTTAGATCGTTGAGACCTCTGCTGCTCTCCTTTAAGAATTAGAGCAAATGTGATTGTTTATGATGCCATAAGGTGAGAACTGCTGGACACCCATGGTGGTGTTTTGCTGGATCCTGTATGTTATTGAAGCATCTTGTGTGTGGGTTTTGTATAAAGCTTGGTCCGACAGTAGTAAAGGTAGTTTAGTTTAATAAATTAACAGCTATTCTGTGAATGATTCTCTTTGTGTCTCACAAAGATACATTGTACTCAACTATAAGAGCAGTTCCAAATAGGTGGGAAGGGTCCCCTTAAGTCAGTGTTGATCCAATGCTAGAAGGCAATGTGCAGCTGCAGACGCTGGTTTTCAGAGAGATGTAAAACTGAGGTCCTGAAGTGACCAAGATGGCCTGTAAAAGGAAGCCAGGCAGGATAGGGGCTGAGATTGCTTCACTGTAGAGCTTCAGTCTAGAAACAAAGAGACACACAGTGGCTTTAGAGATAGGTTTCCCCTATTTAAAGAATTGCTAGAACATGTTTGCAGTACAATTGTTTAAATATGGTTGCTGCCAGCATGGTTTCACCATGGTGTGGACAGAGCAGCCTGTAAATCCAGCTTGCTTACATTACAGAGTGATTGCTTGGTTTCCTGTCTTAGGCCCCCTTCTATGGTACAGACTGAACTATGTTGAGTGTAACTAGGCTCTGACATGCTCTACAGACACAGTTAAAGTTAACTTAGTGCAATACATCCATACAGCAGTCTATTTCCTGGCACATCCTTGTACACATCTACCACAATACCCAGCTGTGTCTGCATCTGGGCATTCTGGGACAATGTGATCATCTGTCCCATTGTGCCTCAGCTGCTGGTGCCATGGACAGAGGGTTCTGGATATTTTTCACCAGGTGCAATGCACTTTGGCAAGTCCTCTTGTACAGAGATTTGTGAGGTAGGACTGACTAACCCAGTTACATAGACATACATTAGCTAGGCAGGCTCTTTTATACAGCAGAAGAACCATGTTAGAACTCTATGCTGCCTTGCTCACAAGTATGACTGAAACATGGAGCATTCCCGTGCTTAGTATCCATTTGTGAATCATTGTGTGAATGGACATGAGCTATGCTTGCAGTCAACCATGTTGCAACTTTTTTACAAATTTCAAGGCCTTATTCTGCCTTCAAACCCACGCAACCCCATTGATTTGAGTAGGGCTTTATAGGTGGGAGTGCAGAACTGGGCCTTCAGAATATAGCTGTAGTGTAAACACTGCAGGCCCAAAGATGACACTGAAATGAGTTTCATTTGATGATCATTTGGATCTGAATCATAAAAGTATCAAATTGTTTTAAATCAGTTAAAGTGAGTGCACTTATTGGAGCCCAGATTTTCCCTATATTTATATGCACCAGCCAGCCCCAAAGACCCCAATAAAAGACATTTTATTGCTGAAATGACACTATTGTACATATGTATACAAATGTCCTTCCTAAGATTTGTTCTATACTCATTATAGATTACAGCTCCTTTGGCTGAGGAAAACATTCTGTAGCCATAACGTGCTGATTTTACAGTTAGTGAAGAACCCACATAACAGCAGGAGTGAGTTTTTAAAGGCACCATAATAATGACCAGGCTATTAAACATCAAGCAGTAGCATTTTTGGCCTAACCTGAGAGCTCTCCAGGGAAAAGCCATAAAATACAGTCCAGTACAAGATTTCACCCACATGGGCTGGATTTAGTTTATGGATGAAATTTTAAATGCTTAACACGGATGTTTAATATCTGCTAACGGTGCATACTTGACCAACATAAGAAAATATGGTCAGTTCATTATTGAGTACAGTGACTCTGTCCAGAAGGAAAGATTTGAAAAGTCAGCCGAAGGATCGTTTACCACTATGAAAATAACCAATGTCCCAGTTTCAAAAATGCTTATTTTTAAAAACACAGAGAGTATGGAAGAAAACATGTTCGAAAAAAGCGAGAGCGAGAGAGAGAAAGAAACAGAGTTCTTTACAACATCCAAGTGGCCACTTGGGACACCTTTGAGTCAGGGATTTAGTTGAAGATAGTCTCTAGCACAAAAAAGAAAGAAAGAAAGAAAGAGTAACGCTAGTGAGTCACTTGGTCTCCAGGTATAAGCTGCTCAAATCAGTGTTTCAAACAAGCTCTCCAGCCAAATCACAAATTTTATGTGCCCTGGAGGCCTCTCCATCTCCCACAGAAGTGAAAGTACAGTAAGGTGCAGTGGGTCACACACTAGAGCTAGACAGAATGCCAGAGTTCTGCTGTTCAATATGTGAAAAAGCAACTTCTATGGCACTTCATTTCAGTTATTTACATACAGACATATAGTGCCTGGATTTGAGATGATAGCTAAAACATCAGGCTCAGTTGACAGAAAAGTTGCGGAGATAGTGATTTTTACTCATCTAGAAGCTTAATTCCACAAATGAGATAACTATACTATTTTAATTGTATATTAATGCTCTTAGTGAAAGATGCTAGAGCCCTGGTGACTGAAGCCCTCTAGTTCATGACTGAATGTATACTCCAGAGATTACAGCACTGGAAGCTTCTACACATACACAAATGACATCTGTCTATCTTGGCACTCATCACTGTAGTATCCAACTCAGAGTATACTACTTCTTGGTCAAGGTAGGGTTTCTGAAGATATTGCACAAATACAAAATCATGTTTCTTTTGCCTTCCATGCAAAGGTGGGTGAAGGATATCTCTGACATATTACTTCCAAACCTTAAAGTGATCAACATCACACCTGTATCTGAAGGTAAACTCTGTCCCTTCTGCTGCTGAGGTTCAGAAGGGCAAATGTGTTTTCTCAAAGACAGTTTTATTTTTATGGATCCTGTGATCCCCAGATGCTCTGAACTACTTTCTTTCCTTAATGCCCCTGGCATTAACAGTGACTGTTGGGAGTGGCTCCTGATTGCTGGGCATGTGGGGTGGGTTTGAGTGTGTATTGGGGTTGAAGAGGTGTGTATGTGTGGGGTGGAAGAGAAAAAGGCATCTGCACCTCCCTCCCCTTCCCTGTGGGTTGGACACTAGGTGTGGAAGGGACTGACTCAAGGGCTTGAGAGGAAGGGGTGGGGCAGAAGAACTCATTAGAATGATGGGGTGTCAGGATGTGATGTGCCTGGTGTAGGGAGGCATTAGAGGAGTGCGTGCGCTCAGCCAGTCAGTGAAGAATTTCATCAGCCCAGCTGACTGGTAGCTCCTTCAGTTGGCAGGAGCCTAGCAGGGGTTATGGAAATGAGGGCTAGCATTAGAATTCTTTGAGGGGGTCGACAAGCATGTGGACAAGGGGGATCCAGTGGATATAGTGTACTTGGACTTTCAAAAAGCCTTTGACAAGGTCTCTCCCCAAAGACTCTTAAGCAAAGTAAGCAGACATGGGATGAGAGGGAAGGTCCTTTCATGGATCAGTAAATGGCTAAAAGTATGAAACAAAGAGTAGGAATAAATGGTCGGGTTTCACAGTGGAAAGAGGTAAATAGGGGGGTCTCCCCAAGGATTTGTACTAAAACCAGTGCTTTTCAACATATTAATAAATAATCTGGAAAAGGCAGTAAATAGTGAGGTGGCAAACTTTGCAGACAATACAAAATTAATTAAGTCCAAAGCTGACTGTGAAGAGTTACAAAGGGCTCTCACAAAATGGGGCTAGTGGGCAAGAAAATGGTAAATGAAATTCAATGTTGATAAATGCAAAGTAATGCACACTAGGAAAAATAATCCCAACTATACATACAAAATGATGGGGTCTAAATTAGCTATTACCACTCAAGAAAGAGATCTTGGAGCCATTGTGGCTAGTTCCCTGAAAACATCCGCTCAATGTGCAGTGGCTGTCAAAAAAACTAACAGAATGTTAGGAACCATTAGAAAAGTGATGGATAAGAAGACAGAAAATATAATGCCACTATATAAATCCATGGTACGCCCACACCTTGAATACTGTGTGCAGCTCTGGTCACCCCATCTCAAAAAAGATATATGAGATTTGAAAAAGGTACAGAGAAAGGCAACAAAAAAGATTAGGGAGATGGAATAGCTTCCATATAAGGGTAGATTAAGAAGACTGGGACTCAAGTATCAGGGGGTAGCCGTGTTAGTCTGTATCTACAAAAACAACAAGGAGTCTGGTGGCACCTTAAAGACTAACAGATTTATTTGGGCATAAGCTTTCGTGGGTAAAAACCTCACTTCTTCAGATACATAGAGTGAAAGTTACAGCTGCAGGCATTATATACTGACACATGGAGAGCAGGGAGTTACTTCGCAAGTGGAGAACCAGTGTTGACAGGGCCAATTCAATCAGGGTGGATGTAGTCCACTCCCAATAATAGATGAGGAAGTGTCAATTCCAGGAGAGGAAAAGCTGCTTCTGTAATGAGCCAGCCACTCCCAGTCCCTATTCAAGCCCAGACTAATGGTGTTAAATTTGCAAATGAATTTTAGTTCTGCTGTTTCTCTTTGAAGTCTGTTTCTGAAGTTTTTTTGTTCAATGATAGTGACTTTTAAATCTGTAATAGAATGACCAGGGAGATTGAAGTGTTCACTTACTGGCTTATGTATGTTACCATTCCTGATGTCCGATTTGTGTCCATTTATTCTTTTGCGGAGGGACTGTCCGGTTTGGCCAATGTACATGGCAGAGGGGCATTGCTGGCACATGATGGCATATATAACATTAGTGGATGTGCAGGTGAATGAGCCCTTGATGGTGTGGCTGATGTGGTTGGGTCCTCTGATGGTGTCGCCAGAGTAGATATGGGGACAGAGTAGGCAACGAGGTTTGCTACAGGGATTGGTTCCTGGGTTGGTGTTTCTGTGGTATGGTGTGTAGTTGCTGGTGAGTATTTGCTTCAGGTTGGGGGGTTGTCTGTAAGCGAGGACTGGCCTGGTACCCAAGGTCTGTGAGAGTGAGGGATCATTTTCCAGGATAGGTTGTAGATCGTGGATAATGAGCTGGAGAGGTTTTAGCTGGGGGCTGTATGTGATGGCCAGTGGTGTTCTGTTATTGTCCTTGTTGGGCCTGTCCTGTAGTAGGTGATTTCTAGGTACCCGTCTTGCTCTGTCAATCTGTTTCCTCACTTCCCCAGGTGGGTATTGTAGTTTTATGAATGCTCGATAAAGATCTTGTAGGTGTTTGTCTCTGTCTGAGGGGTTGGAGCAAATTTGGTTGTATCTTAGGGCTTGGCTGTAGACAATGGATCATGTGATGTGTCTTGGATGGAAGCTGGAGGCATGTAGGTACGTATAGCGGTCAGTAGGTTTCCGGTATAGGGTGGTGTTTATGTGACTATCACTTATTTGCACTGTAGTGTCCAGGAAGTGGATCTCTTGTGTGGACTGGTCCAGGCTGAGGTTGATGGTGGGGTGGAAATTGTTGAAGTCCAGGTGGAATTCTTCAAGGGCCTCCTTTCCGTGGGTCCATATGATGAAGATGTCATCAATGTAGCGCAAGTAGAGGAGGGGCACTAGGGGACGAGAGCTGAGGAAGCGTTGTTCTAAGTCAGCCATAAAAATGTTGGCATACTGTGGGGCCATGCGGGTACCCATAGCAGTGCCACTGACTTGAAGGTATAAGTTGTTCCCAAATCTGAAGTGGTTGTGGGTGAGGACAAAGTCACAAAGCTCAGCCACCAGGTGTGCTGTGGCCTCATCAGGGATACTGTTCCTGACAGCTTGTAGTCCATCCTCATGTGGAATATTGGTGTAAAGTGCTTCTACATCCATGGAGGCCAGGATGGTGTTTTCAGGAAGAACACCAATGCATTGTAGTTTCCTCAGGAAGTCGGTGGTGTCTCGAAGATAGCTGGGAGTGCTGGTAGCGTAGGGTCTGAGGAGAGAGTCCAAATAGCCAGATAATCCTGCTGTAAGAGTGCCAATGCCTGAGATGATGGGGGGTCCAGGGTTTCCGGGTTTATTCATCTAGAATACCCCTGGTCGGGATTCTGTGGGTGTGTCTATGTAGATTTGTTCCCGTACTGTAGCTGGGAATTTCTTGAGCAGATGGTGTAGTTTCTTTTGGTATTTCTCAGTGGGATCAGAGGATAGTGGCCTGTAGAATGTGGTCTTGGAGAGTTGCCTGGCAGCCTCCTGTTCATAATCTGTTCATGAGACTGGGACTGTTCAGCCTGGAAAAGAGACAACTGAGGGGGAATATGATAGAAGTCTATAAAATCATGAATGGGGTGGAGAAAGGAATAAGGAAGTATTCTTTAGCCCTTCACATAACACAAGAACCAGGGATAACTCAATGAATTAATAGGCCACAGGTTTAAAACAAACATAAGGAGGTAGTTCTTCATACAACACTCAGTTAACCTGTGTAATTTGTTGCTAGAGGATGTTGTGAAGGCCAAAAGTATGATTGGATTAAAAAAAGAATTAGGTAAGTTCATGGAGGATACGTCCATTAATGGCTATTAGCCAAAATGGTCAGGGATGCAACCCCACAAAATGATCAGGGATGCAACCCCATGCTCTGGGTGTCCCTAAACCTCTGACTGCGAGAACCTGGAACTGGATGAGAGGGAATGGATTGCTCGATAATTCCTCTGTTCTTTTCATTCCCTCTGAAGCATTTGTTATCAGCCACTGTTGGAAGACAGGATACTGGGTAGATGGATCATTGGTCTGACCCAGTATGGCTATTCTTATATATTTTTTAATGTATCCTTTAAAACACACTGGTATTAGCAAGAGGCATCTCCCAGCAATGAACTTCAGTCCTGCTCTGAAGAAGGAGTTGATGAGGGTTGATAAAAAAAATTTGACTTCATGCCCATTCCTTTCATACTTAGGCGGCTCATATCATTTGTTATGATGATTGGCGTCCACATCACATGTGGTATAAATCTACTAGAAAAGTGACTGAGGCTACCAAGTTGGAGGTACTGTGATTTTTATATCCCAAGGAAAACACTTTATTGCAATTATTTTTTTTAAAAAAAATCAGTATTAGTCTTACTCCAGATTTCTATTTAAAGTGTGTAAATCTTATTCAGGATTCTTTCAGCAGGTATGTGTCAGCCATCATGCTTATGGGAAGCATTGTACATCTGAGTACTGTATAAGTGGTATTATAAGAATTGTTTACCAGCCTTGCAAACTTGCCACACAATGTATCAATCAAGGCACACAATGATGAAGAAAACTGAAGCAAGCAAACAAGCAAACAGACAAAAACACCATTCCACCAATAGTATTTTACTTGACAGTGAAAAATATAGTCGCAAGGTGAGGTTGAAATATAGACCCCTTTCAGAGACGGGTAAAATGAGGCACAGAACTGTTAAGTGACTTTACCCAAGTTACAAAGTAAGATAGTTACAAAAGTTTGGAATGGAACCCATGACTTTTTGACTGCTAGTCCCAAGCTCTAATTACTAGATGACCCTGGGATACTTGAATCTTCTTTATGTAGATGTACTGTGGTTGTTAAATGGTTGGACTTATGCATGCTTTACTTATTGACATATATATTACGATATCTCATTCTTAAATGTGGTATTATTGTTCCTCCAGTGATTTGCATGGATGATACTGTCACTTTATCAATGCTTTCAAGCGGAATCTTGCTTTTTTTAGAAAACTGGATCTCATCCCTCCTCTTGCTGATCTGTGAGACTTGGCAGCACAGCCCCCACCACTTATCCATCCACACTTGTACAGTTACTCTATTTGAATCAGTATTTCTAGTTGTTCTGTCTTCCTCTTAGGAGCAGGGTAATGATATAGGCAATCTGGCTCCCAATGGATACATCAGTGCTTTAATGGAGTCTTCTGCAAATATATCTCTATTCTGTGCCTTTCACTTGATAGTGTCTAAGAACCAGATCTAGACAGGCAAAGACAACTGAAGAGTAATAGGTACTGTAATCTGGCCAAGGTGAAAAGGCACACCCTTATTTTTCAGGGGACGGAGGGAGAAGGTGTTTCCAGAACACAGAGTTGCGATGATATTCCGGACCCTCTGCCTTTTTTGGTTTGCATTTGTTTTTACATTAGGCAGCTGCTTCATAGTGTGTGTGTATGTTTGTATAGCAGGAATTCTAGAAATCAGAGATTGAAAAAGACCTCCCTTATCTTCACATTCCCAGTCAGATTGCTTTCCCCAGTCTCTGTTCTCCCTTGTCACTAGGGCAGGAATTGTTCCCTGATTTACACTGCGTTCATATTCTGCACTGAGTTAAAAACCAGCACTCAACCAAGCGCCAGCCTTATTTCCTCCACTTAATATACTCCAGTCAATGACTAGTAGTTAAAATCTCCCATTACTCTTTTATGTGCTTTTTTTTTTATTTGCTCAGTCATTTCACAGAAGATAAATCACAAACTAGCAACACAGCAGCACTGATAGCCCTAAATAGTTTCCTGAATCTTCAGCTTGAGAAATGAGATATCTGATTGTAGGATTGTCTTGTACTACATGTAAGTGAGCAGAATTGCAGTATTGGTGAACTAAGGAAGCCGTTCAAAATCCTGCCTAAAAACGCTCTTTATTGATACCATAATTGTTTACAATTATTTGGTACAGAGGGGTTCAGAACTGTTGACAATTACGTGTCTTGAAGCTGAAGGTAACATACTAGTTTTCACCAACTTGATCCTAGACTTGCATCATCTCAACAATTCAATTTACAGGGCTGTTGCCTAAGGATGTCTTCATTTCTATGGGTTCTTCCCCCATTACGCATCCCTTTTCTGGTGGATCTGATAGATGTATCCAACCCCCTGTGACAGTTCATCAGCATTTTTGAATTTTACTCTCAGGAAAAAGCACTTCCAGCCTTGCAATCTGTTCTTTTTGGGTTGACATCTTTCTTCAAAGTGAGCACAAATCTCCTGGTAATGATGGCTGGTGACCAGTCTTTCAGAAGATGATACACATTTTCTGACCTTTTTTCAGAGTAGCAGCCGTGTTAGTCTGTATCCGCAAAAAGATACAGCCACTGACATAACCCAGCCGCCGCTTGTCCCCCAGCTACATTGTGGCCAGGAAGGGGTTAAGCCCTAAGGATGCATTGTGCACCAGGGCCCAGGGAACCTGGCTGCAGGGGCTTCAGTGAACCCAGCCAGAGAGGTGGCTTAGCAGGGGAGGGTGCCTAGAGGATGGAGCAGCCCCGCGTTGCCTGGGGGCAGGACCCAGGGCTGGGGGAATGGGTGAAGAAGGGTGCTAAGCCCCTTCCCGGGGAGATGCTGTGGAGCCTGCAGTGTTGGGGCGTGAACAGGCTGGAAATCACTTTCCCCTCCCCCCCACTCCAGAGCTTAGCTGAGTGGTGGAGAGGCTGCCCCGTGCCAGCACTGCGTGGGGCTTTGGCACATGCAGGGCTCGGCTCCTGGCCAGCACCCCAGGCTGGAGGGTATTGGGCTTTCCAGGGGCACTGGCCCAGCCACAGGCAGTGGGCGAAGGAACAAGCCAGCCGGCCAGGCTGTTGGTGAGCTGAGCACTCTGACCAGGGGCTGGTTCTTTGCACAGCACTGGGAGCTGGACGCGCCCCGCTGGGAGGGATATGGAGGAACAGCGGGGCTGAGGGGGCGAAGGGGCAAAGCAGGGAGAGGACAGCGAGAAGGGGAGCACTCAAAGGGCTGATGGGTGGGCAGCAGAGGCGACACACCAGCCTCTGTAGCTCACAGCTTGCAGCCAGCGCTGGCCAGAAACAGGATGGGGGTGTGGGACCCTACTGGCCGAGAGCCGGCACACAGTGGCGGGGACCAGCAGGGGAGTGGCCAGCCCCACACGCTGCCTTGCTCACCCCCATCGTCGGCCACTGCACCCCCACTCACCACTGGTGAGCAGGTGGCTGGCAAGCAGGGATCTGGCCAGCAGCAGGACCCTCCAGTACTGACGTGGGGGAGACAGAAAATATGGGACAATTTGCCCATTGTTAAGAAAAAGTCAGGACACCTACAGGAGGGCTTAATTACAGGACCATACCTTTAAAAATGGGACAACTGGGCACCCTACTTTGTCACAAATACTGCATTATAAAGGAGTTGCAACTAAAATGATGGGGTACACACACTTTATCTTCGTGGAACAGTAGAAGGCAAGACCTTATTTTCATGAGGGTTCCAGAGTCAGGAAAGACAACACATTACATATGACAATAAACACATGATTCATGTTACACCACAGATTAATTTGACCTAATATATCCAACTAAGCCCACTTATGCCTTTTTTATTACCAAAGATTGTATCTATAGTTTTAAAAATGCAGAAAAATCCAGTTTTCCTTAGTTTAAAAAAAAAAGTTTGTGTGTGTGTTTTCCTCTGAAACTATGTCCAATTAGAAAATATAGCAGTGGTAAAAGGGTTTGGTGTGTAATACCGTGACCCAAGAACCATTTAATGCGAGAGGGTGCATAGAGGATACAGGTATCTCAAGTCTGGCATGTACATTACAGTTCACCAAAGAGCATCACGTGAAGTCTCTAAAAAAAGCTTCCTGTGGCACCTTTAAGACTAACAGAAGTATTGGAGCATAAGCTTTCGTGGGTGAATGCCCACTTCATCAGATGAAAGTTTATGCTCCAATACTTCTGTTAGTCTTAAAGGTGCCACAGGACCCTCTGTTGCTTTTTACAGATTCAGACTAACATGGCTATCCCTCTGATACTTAAAAAAAGCTTATGTCACACTGATCCTCATAATCATTGCAAGATGTATGCAGAGATGACATTTAAGGAGTTTTGTATACATAGTTAAAATAAGTTTAAAAGTCTGTCTCCAAGAAGAAGACAGGTTTCTTCCAGACAGGAGATAAGATGTGTATCTCTCTATTGCAATGTAAGTTAAGCACTGTAACACAATGGAAGCCCCATTTACATATGGAGTCAATGGAATAGGAGAGCACAGGTTAAAAACAAGCCATGGGGGTTAGCCTGGCCTTGTGCAAAGATGAACTTTGGGCGGGGGAAGAGTATATGTAGGAGGCACCCCTTTATCCTGAACTTAGGAAATATTCAGGCAGTGTGATTACCTTAATGAAAACCAGGGCCGGTGCAAGGAAGTTTCGCACCCTAGGCGAAACTTCCACCTTGCACTCCCCCACCCCAGCCCTGCGGCAGCTCCCCGCCCTGAGGCGCCCCCGGGGAGCCGTGCAGCAGCTCCCCACCCCAGCTCACCTCTGCTCCGCCTCCTCCCTGAGCACTCCACCTCCGCTCTAATTCTCCTCCCCTCCCAGGCTTGCGGCACCAAACAGCTGATTGGCACCGCAAGCCTGGGGGGCGGAAGAAGTGGAGCAGCAACTGCATGCTTGGGGAGGGGGCGTAGGAACACTGTAAAAAAAATGGGGGGCACCACTTTTTGGCGCCCCCAAATCTTGGCGCCCTAGGCAACCGCCTAGTTTGCCTTAATGGTAGCACCGGCCCTGATGAAAACAGGATCTCAACCAGGCTTGGCTGAAATGATGCAAAGGATATTTGGGGTGAGAAACTTATTTAGACAGAAGGTTAGCCTCTTAAGTTTAGTCTCTAGGAATTGTGTTATGATTTTGATTTATATGTAACTCTTTTGTTTCCATTATTCTTACACACTATCTCGTATATCTTGACCTTAGATAATAAACTTACAATTGTTTTCACTATAAATATATCTCAGTCTCTGGTGTTATATAAGTAGCTGATCCTAAGTTGAATCAAAGAAGATGCTGTGTACACTGTCCCCTTGTGAATAGCAAACCTGGTATTTCTGTGAGTGTTCAGTGGATATGAGGCTAGACAGTACCGTGAAACACTTCCAAGGGGCTCAAGGGCTGGAGTGCACCTATTGCTAACCTGCAAGGCAAAGTAAGGGCTGGCATAGTCCAGAAGAGATTGCTTGGGTGGCTAGCTGGCTGGTGGTGACAGGGAGCTGGCACCCAATTAAGCACAAGCAAATCTCCCTTTTGCTGGATGCAGGGGGAGTAACAAGTTGACTCACAGTCCTGGGTACCAAGAGAACCATCACAAATACATAAACTCCTTTCCACTCACCCACAGCAATCTCTAGAATAGTATGATGTTGCATTTTGCTGTAATCAGCCTGTGACCTAAGGACCTGATCTAAAGTCCATTGAAATCAGTAGGAGTCTTTCTATTCATTTCAATGGGTTTTGAATCAGGCCTTATGTCTGCTGGTTCAGCTACAGTTAGATTTACATTAATGACATTCTGTTCCATGACAGATATCCAATGACACTTACAACGGTTCAAAAGGCCAGCATACCAACCATCCTCAGAGGATTACCCAACACTCAGTAACATTAGACATTTAAAATGGGTGGATGTTTAGAAAGAACTCCATCCCTCTGAAAATAACTGCTTTTTAAAAATGTCTGTCACACAATGAGATATGCAGTCCAGGCTTGTTTTTCTTCTTTTCAGCGCAAGTCAGCCAAGGATAATGTTTGCTAAACTGTAAAGTTGGCAAATTATAGGGCCTGTTTCAGATTGTTCCCCTCTAATTAATCAAACTCACAACTGCACCTTTAGAAATCCAAAAAATGTGTTTCACCAAATTAAAGGAATTTTAATTTTAATAAATTTCTAATAAATTCCCCCTAATAAAGTGTAATCCTGAGAGGTGCTGGGCACCCATATCTCCCAGTGGAAGAATGTTCTCAAGCAAAAAAAAAAAAAAAAAAAAAAAAAAAAGAAGTTACACTTTCATCCTGAATTATACATACTATATACGGTAAGAAACTGCTAAAAGCAAGCATGCTAGAGTGTATCTAGGGTGACCAGATGCCCTGATTTTATAGGGACAGTCCCGATTTTGGGGGCTTTTTCTTATATAGGCACCTATTGCCTTCCACCCCCAGCCTGATTTTTTACACTTGCTATCTGGTCACCCTAAGTATATCCTTGGTTGTATACAATATTATAGTGGCTTAAAACACTGACAAAAGATATTGCTGAAATAGAACACCCACAGAATCATTTGGGAAACGTGACGGATTCAAAGAAGTGTATCTAAAGAAAATGTGTAACAAATGTAAAGTGCTTAGATATCTTATTATGGTAAATGAGATGTCAGAGCATCAGCACGAGCCATCACACTTTCATACCTACATAACTATGTGGCAATGAAATATAAAAACTGCCAGTTATGGCATCACCTAAAGTAGTTTTATGGATTTTTTAAAGGATTTTATGGCCTGTGTTGGTTGATACCTTGCCATGTGATATGAACTGTACAGTGCTGTATGTGCATAGTGAATTAATTGTATAGAGCCAAACTTTAGTCGTGCAAAATTTCTATCAATGTCATAAGTAGGAATTTTGTCTGAATGGGACAAGCAGTGTTTGGCCATTAAGTCAGTTGTGATATAAGTCTATGAAAAGGATATTTTTGTGGCAAACTACATTAGGAAAACTTTCTATTTTTAAGGTAACAAATAAAATCATGCTCTTGTAGAGAGTTGTGAAACAAAACAACTCTTAAATATCTCTCAAAAAGCTCAGCTCATCAATATTCATACTCACTCAAGGATCTGAATATATCTACTTTTCAGAATGTACAGTATGGATTATGAACAGGGCCGGCTTCAGGCACCAGCTTGGCAAGCAGGTGCTTGGGGCGGCCACTCCGGAGAGGGGCGGCAGGTCCAGCTATTCGGCGGCAATTCGGCGGACGGTCCCTCACTCCCGCTCGGAGCGAAGGACCTTCCGCCGAATTGCCGCCGCAG
>NW_020664464.1:19650186-19708281 GCF_002925995.2 Terrapene triunguis | reverse complement strand
TTTTTTTTTTTTTTTTTTGGCTGCTTGGGGCGGCCAAAACCCTGGAGCCGGCCCTGATTATGAAAGTTGTGATGTGAGAAGTTATGTGAAATATACGGACAATTGGCTAGACTAGAAAGAGAGCAGAATCACTGATAGACAAGGATCCTGAGATGGTCAAAAAAGCCACCTAGAGGACACAAGGTCCACTTGAAAGTATTATATTTTTTTTCATATTTTAAATATTTGTAAACAATATGACTCCGTCTTCTGGCAGATTTTGATACATGGCAGGAGATGGGGATATCACAAAAGGCTAAACTCTAGGCCCAAGCACCTTTGTGGTTGGCAGCTTGCTGAAACTATATATTTTGGCCAGGCTCTGTGGCTGTGGATAATGATAGGGATGAGGGGAGACCGCATATGTTTGCCACTTCTTTAATCTGAAATTATTTTCTTGTGGAAGCACAAGGTGTTATTGATTGCAAGGAAAGCATGGATAGTTATTTCACACCAATAATATACCTAAGTTTACCTGCATGGCTATTCAGTAGAGCTACAAATCTTGTCAGCCACCAGTCTATAATTATCTACTCATAATCTGATTGAGGTAATTCTGTGCAAGCAAGAATAGGGTTCTGAGGGACTGTTTAAAGAAAGTTATTGATACTCAGTAGTGAGGAGGATAATTTATGATGTTTACTGATTATGCCTGTGCTGTGCACCTGATTTGCCGAATCAATGGGAGTATTTGTGGAGCAGGACACTACTCAGTGTGAATAAGGGAGGCAGGATCAAGCTGTGTATGAGAATCCATACAGAACTAATTCACCTCAGAAATTTGTTCCAGAAGGCAATGAGCTTAGTGTAAAACCTGTTCATGTGGAACAAAACATGTGTAATACGTGACTAACCTATGTTTATGTTTTACCTGTTGGATTTATATGAATAAATAAGTTCTAATCTATATACTGATGGAAAAGTGGTGTCTTTCATATAGTCCATACCATGAGAGTCTCATACATGAATGTGTCATATAATACACCTATGTGTGAAGGATTCTCTGGGGCCAGTTCTTTTAAAGTTTGGGGGGGGGGGAGGTGAGTGGAGGGCAGGGAGGGTGGCTGGCCCTCAGACATTATAGGCCTTTTATGAGGCAACTCTCAAATCTTTCTCTTAAAAGCTCACCTCATCAATATTCATAATCACCCAAGGATCTTAATACATCTACTTTTCAGAATGTACAGTATGCATTATGATATTGACTTCAGCAAATATTTTTCTTCTTAATATAACATTCTTGTGAGCAAACGTCAGACAAGAAAGAAACACCTATTCAAAACTGAAAGGGCCATAGCTTCCTAATGTAACTTTTTTTGGTTTTCATTTACAAAAGTACTAAGTAGGAGAAAGGTTATATGGGTATGTTGGAAAGTGGTGGCTCAGCAGGAAAGCTGGAATGGTTTTGATGTGTCCTTTCCCCTCTCTTCCCCTCCACTCCCCCCAGTGTCATTTTGGTTCTTTTCCAAAAGCACAGTAAAAGAACGACAATTTTGTGGTTAGGATATAAAATCTCAATGGGAATCTGTGGATAGACTCTGTAAGTAAGTTGGGAAAGAAACATTTATATCCCTGTACAAACAGGTATAATCCCTAGAGGCTCCTTGCCCCTTCTGGCCCTGTTTAGGATTGAGCTACATATATACACCTTACTGTACTCAGCATGAACACATTTTATATGTATACAACATGTACATAGAGAGTACTATACAGTGTACAAGCTAACTAAGCACAAACACACAAGCTTATTTTTACAGTTCTTGGATTGAGTATGTTAGTGAACTAGATACAAAGAATCAAATTCAAACAGCAGTCTAAGGGAGCCTAAACTGGTGTAATTTACACCTTCCTTTGGCTTCTCTCAATATATAAATTATATGAATTTAGACTCTGTTAAACTTCCTTAAACTCCAGTAGGCTCAGACTCCCACCCACTTATCAGCATGTAACTTCTAATTTCTTTACAGGGAATTTCATAAATGGTAGGGCTATTGTTTCACTTTACAATTTTAAAAGGTACAATTGGATCCGAATAGTAGGGCCACTTAACAATGAAACAAAGAAGAAATAAGTAGAGACTTCCTTCTCTTTCTTCCCCAGTCACTCACTGCTTCTGTGATTTTCAATTCAGCAACCTCTCTGACTTCTCTGCTGCTCTTAGCCCCACTCCCCCTTTCATATTAGACTCCATGTTTACTCCCCTGTACCCTCTCTTCAACCTTTGATCACTTTCCTCCCTGACTCCCCTAATCTGTCCATCTCAATAATCTCCACTGTCAGTGCTCACTCCTCCCCTTAGTTGCTTCTACTCTTGCCCTCATGCTGAGCTGCTCTGGAAGAAGTCCTGGGACTTCACCAACACATTTGGAGGGAGATTGGGTGGATGGAGATCTCAGGGGAGCTGGCGTCTCAATGTGTAGAGACATGAATGAGCATGTGAACCCTGACAGGTCCTGCTCCTGCTCTTTTTGCTGTGAACAGGAAAATGAATCCCTCCAAGGGGTTTCAAAGACCTAGCCCATTGAGCTAGTGGGCTCCTCTCCAGGTGTTTAAGGTGGACTAGGAAGGGCAACCACAGGGGAGATGCTCCGTGTCTGCGGGCCAAGGAGAAGCAAAGTTGGGGTGTGGAATTGAATGGAATGATCCATTCGTTTGTTTAATATGGACCCAAAGTCTCCCAGAGAGTGTCACAATTCTACAGAACATCCCAAAGAGCTACATTTTGCATGTGAATCTTTGAATCAGCTGAGAGATTCATCAAGTCACAGCAGTATCTAGGGACTGCACAGCTGTGGAAGCTGAAGAGCACAAGTTATTCCTACTAGGCTTAGCATTAACTTACATTCAACTTTTTTCCACTCAGTCTACAGTTATCAGATGGCTTAGCATTGTACATACAGATTTTATATTGGACTTTTTTTGTACATGTTTTATGATTGGCATTTATATATATGTGGCCGGCTGAAAAAGTTTTGAGGTTTCCATGAAAAGTTTTGAGGTTTTGACATTTGTTTCCAATCCAATGCAAAATGAAACCCAGACCGTTCAAAACTTTTAATGAAGAAAAAAAAATGAACTCCACCCCAGAACAGCCAATAGCCCAGTGGTCAGGGCACTCACTTGGGATGTGGGAGACCCCCTTTCAAGTCCCTGCTGTGCCTGATTCAGAGCAGGAACTAGAACCTGGAACCGGGATCTGGCCATTCTGGAGTGGGTCTCCCTCATTCTGACCAAAAGTTCTAACCTGCGCCTGAGAAACCTTCCCAATGAAAGTTTAATTGAAACAATACATTTCTGCAAAAAGTTTCAATTTTGACAAGTCTGCATTTTCTGTCAAAAACTTTTCTGCCCAACTCTCCATATACCATCATCATTGAAAGTTTAGTTTTTGTGATCCCACATGCTTTTTACAGATCATACTCTTTTTTGTGGCATTCTTTCAACATATGTGCACAAAATAAGAATCTGGAGATGCACCTTCATGAGATGTATAAGAGAATGCCAGACGGAGCCAACATTGATGTTGACACTACTGTCAGGGCCTGACAGAAAATAGGGCTTATGTGGCCTACAAATGATGCAGAGTGCTAGTGCTAGCCTGCGGCACAGGTGTGAATTTCACCCGTACACAGCTAAACAAAAGGAACTAAGGCACTTGTAGTGGGACTGTGTGACCTCTCAGTCCTGTTAGTAAACTGCTTGGAGTTCTCATTTCATTCATAAATTTGAAACTAATCAACCAAAAAAAAATTTTTTTTAAAACTTTTCAGTGAAGCTACCCTCCCCACTGAAATATTTGTCTGCTGAATGAAATGCCTTTCATTCCATTGAAGATACTTAATACACCGCTACCTCGATATAGCGCGACCCGATATAACACAAATTCGGATATAACGCGGTAAAGCAGTGCTCCGGAGGGGTGGGGCTGCGCACTCCGGTGGATCAAAGCAAGTTCAATATAACGCGGTTTCACCTATAACGTGGTAAGATTTTTTGGCTCCCGAAGACAGCGTTATATCGAGGTAGAGGTGTACATATATTTACAGTCTTAATGATTGCTAGTCTTTTATGGCCAATCTTCTAAAACTGAGAATGCATTGTATGGGCCAAGTTAATATTCTAATGGGGAAAAATAAAATGATCAAAATCCTAAACTGGCTACCAGATAATTTCTCATGCTTTGCAATGTCCCAGAAGTGTGGTTTTCTCAACATAATCCGTTCCCTAACACATTCGTGATGCTGCTGTGTTTTAGTTAATACACAAAGAGTGCATATTTCTGGGCCAGATAAGATTTTCTTTCTTTCACAGAGAAAACAATACACCTCATTTTTATACCATGCCCTAGAACTGAAGGTGTCTCTTCCTTCTAAAATACTGCACGTCAGTAGCTAACTGGAAACATTGTGTTCCAATGTCAAAATGCAGAGGCATGTTTTGGCACAGTTTGTTTCGAGATGTGTACACAAGTCCTGTTAACAAAAATGGGAGTTCCGCACGTAACTGGAGGGACATCACATTAAAAGCATCACTGTTTTCTCAGATCCCATTTGCCTTAGAGAGAGAAGATCAGTGAATCACACTGTTTACCTTGTATCTTTAATCATTTGTTAAACAGAATACAAATATGAAAAATATACAGGTTCTATCCGTATAACAGTGTTCTGGCTGCAGATGTTTTCTAAACACACTCTTCTGTCTGGGGAGTTATAAATGTAAAGATCAATAGCTCTCAACAAGAGAAAATACTGGCAGATTCTTTGGAGAAAATTATGGCATGAGCCCTGCTGTGAGAAACCATTTGACCTGTAGAAATAGTCAGGATACTGACATTAAGAAGGCTGGTGGATGAGATTAAATGATTTGCCAATCTTTGGAAACAAAAGGGCTCTGTATCCCTCTGATTCACTGTGACAGTGTCCTTTACAGCATAGGAAAGTGCACGTTTTAAGGATGAAAATCCTCAACTAAATCCTACCTATCTCCTGCACACCCTTAAGATTGAAAATAACCAAACATATTTGCTCACTTTGGGCCAGATTCTGCTACCCTTACACACGTTGAGTACTCCTTGAGTACTCCCATTGACTAGTACTAAAGCAAATGTCAAAAAGTATACTCCAAGGGTGAGAGCCTCACCCTGCCCTGGCTCTTTACACTGGGTAAGAATGTCAGAGTGGTATAAAGGGCCCCAAAGCACCTTATTTAGCTGGGGGCTGAGTCCCCTGGCACAGTCACTGACACAGGTAGCTCTAAGCCTTCCTTCCAAGGACCCCCTTGCAAGCCCTGGCTTAGGGGGCATAGTAGGGGCAGGAGGGGTGTATTAGGGCAGGGTGCTGCTGCGATTCCAGGCAGCGCTGCACCCCATAGGGCAGGTTAGGGAGATTGCTGTAATTTAGACAAGCCTCCTGGGCTCTCTAAGAGTATGTCTACCAACAACTGGGAGGAGCAGTTGCCAGCTTGGGAACACACAGTCGCTAGTTCTGCTCAAGCTAGCCCCTAAGAATAGTAGTTTGGCCATGGTAGCATGGGTGGTTCAGGCTATCCACCTGAGTACAATCCTTCCTGATTCCTGGCTACATACTCGGGTGGGTAGCTTGTGCCACTGCCTGTGTCACCATGGTCACACTGCAGTATTTTTAGCTGCTAGCTCAAGTGGAGCCAGCACATCTATGCCTAGTGAGCTTGGAATTACATTGCCCAGCTGTTGTGTAGACACACCCTAAGTTATACTGAGGGCCTCTCTAGCCCTGGGAGCAGCCTTGGAAAAGGTGGTTTAAAGCTTCCATAGCTCTTGCCTGGGCTGTAAATTTTGTGCTGCGCCTCAGGGTAAGATTCTGTGATTCAACTCTAATTGAGTAATTGCATTATTGTACATTAAAGAAAAGAAACACATATTGTAAGCTCCTTGGGGGCAGGGACTGTCTTTCTGTTTTGTGTTTGAACAGCACCTAGCACTGGGATCCTGGTCCATGACTGGCACTTCTAGGTGCTACAGTAATAAGATATATTTACAGATGGGAATTATGAAGCTATAATTCCACTGAAGGACTCTGGTATATCACAACGCACTAGCAAAGCTCAAACTATAATTAAAATCTGTGATTTTCACATTAAATATTGTAGTACATATATAGGGGACTGGATTAAATAACTTCTCGAGCTCCCTTCCAGTCCTACGATTCTATGATACATCAGCCCAAGTCCATGATCCATGTCTTGCAAGCCTCTAAGGATATGTCTACACAGGGATAAAAAAACCCACAGTTGGCCCAGGTCAGCAGACTTGAGTTTGCCACTCTCAGGCTCCATGGCTAAAAAATTGCTGTGTAAACATTTGGGCTCAAGCTGGACCCTGAGCTCTGGGACCCTATGAAGGTGGAGTGTCCCAGAGTTCAGGCTGCAGCCAGAATCAGAACATCTACACAACAATATTTAGCCCCATGTGCCAGAGTCAGCTGACCAGGGCCAGCCATGCTGTGCATCTTTTATCCCTGTGTAGACACACCTTTACGTGCATTAGTGCCAAATCTCCTCCTTCATCCATTGCTGCTGGACCCTCTCCTTCTACCAAAACCCACTTCTGCTACTATTCCAGCACAGCTTTTTTAGCTCTCCTACCTCTTTAGTGGTTGGTTTCAATGCTGCTGGAGTAGCTGGTGGTGGTATACAAGGTGGGTCGTGACATTAGTGTTTTGTGGAATCATGTAATCCAGGCATGTAATGTCACACCACTTACATATTTCTACTGCAGTACAATGATCACTACATTCCATTTATTACAGTCATTCTCAGGGATGATTCCACTAAATTATCTGGCTGGAGGAATACAAGAAACTGCAAATGCTTTTGAAAGTTACTGAAATCACTGGGGGGGGGGGGGGGGGGGGGTTCAGATTGTTGTATATTAACAAAGAAAACTCTAAACATTCCTTTGTGTGGAATTTACAGGGTTTTATTGCTCTTTGACTCTGTTGTCCGTGGAAACAAAAGAAATGGAAATTGAGTCATAAACCAGAACTAATCAGAGCAATCCTCCACTTTTTAAGAGGTTTTCATGTTTTCTGTAATTGGATGTGTTCCGGAATTTAATATGTAGTTGTTTAAACTTGCACAGCACACTGAGGAATTTGTTTTGTATTCTTTGCATTTTATGCCTGTTTGCGCAACTCTAGGCCCCTCTAATTTTTTCTTTAAACAAGTTTCAAAAAATTGGCTCTAAATGTTATGAGACTTCCTTTTTTAAAGTGGTTTTAATCAGGCTTCTAAAATTGCACTCCTGAGTTTGCATACCCACATTTGCATACCCATTTTCAACACTTCAGTTGTAATACATGCAAATATTCAGATGTGTGCATGTAAGCTACATTTGCACTGACAGTGAGAGAGCAGTTGCTAAACAACCCGATTCTCACAAATGCAGGTTGAATGCACAAGCCTCACTTTTGGGGCAAAAAAAGAAAAATTTGTAGGTACAAAATTGAGAGTTTTGGGACACTTGTTTTTGAAAATGGGGTCTGTAATGTTTAGTGCATACTGGCCACAATGCCTTTTATGAGAAATTTACACTAAAGAGAGAGGCCCAGATCCAGAGCTATAGTATACACTGATTTCACATATGGGAGAATAAGATGACTCTCTACTGGACTAAACTGATATGTTTGTTAACCTATTTTTTCCCTTGTGGGTGAAATGTATCCCTTTCCAGAAAACATGTGCAGTGTCTATGTATTATTTAAGTCTATTTTAAGGTCTAAAGGGGAACATACATCATGTATAGGCCTTGTGTTGGTCATCTGCACAAGGGTTAATTTCTCCTTTCATGGATAAAAACCATATTGAAGAATCTGATGTTCTAGAATAATGAGAGTGGTGACGAATATCTGCATGGAACCTAAAAGATGAAGCAGAAAGAAAAATGTTTGCTTTAATCAAAATAAGAGGAGAATTAACACCAGATTTTTCCTAGATTTAAGGAGTTTCCCCACACTGCTCTAATTTGAGAGGGGAAAGAAAAAAAAATAATTTTGCACTTGAGAACACAGAGTGCAGAAAGTGTCCTGAAATGAACCATATAAAAGGTTTTCTTTCAATTACCAGTGGACTGAAAACATTGTCTCTCAGAAATGTTTCCTTACATGTATTAATTAAGGCCAAGTTTCTGGCTCTTAAAAACAGCTACATGTCTAAATGTCAGGGCTTTTCCAGAGGCATTTGTTAGGGATTTTTCTTTATTCTGTGGAAAAACCTTCAAAATGTTAAAAATGTCTTGCTTTTTCTTTCTTAGCTTCTTGTGCCATAAATAAGAGTAGCACTGACACCTCTGAACTCAATCCTGGAGAAGATCCAAATATATCCATTTGGCCTATTTTCAAGAATTTCTTTTTTGTTTACTACATGATCTAGGTCCTCCTGAAAAACTACATGCAGTTCAAGTGTCCAATATCAGACAGGTCTGAAACTGTAGAATTATATACAATACATCAAGAAAATTTATGGTGGTTGGGAGCAGTAAGGGGAGTATCCATCAAAGCCACATAGACATGTGCATCCTTCCAAATATAATTCCTTTCCAAACTAAGCAAGGATTAACTAAAGATGTTTTGAAACCACAGAATGTTATTTTAAAAAGGTAGCTAGTGATTGGGATAACTTATGACTAAATATGTCTAAGATTGGCCAAAACCACAAAGATCTTAACTTGCTCACATATTTATGATGGCAGTGGGGGCTATTTTCAAAATTTGAGAGCCTTCGGAAGTTTGCTTACATATTTAGTGGTAGAAGGAAAGTCCAGCAAAGTGTGAGCGTCCCTTTACTTAGGGTATGTCTACACTGTGAAGTTGTAGACAAAACTTTGGTCTTTCACGGGTACTTAAAAAAGCCTCCCCACGAAAGACAAAAGTTTTTGTCTACAACTTCGCAGTGGCAGTATGAACATACAGCTGACACAAATGGCAGTATGAACACAGCTTTGTCGGCAGGAGCATTCTCCTGCCGACAAAGCTAAAGCCGCTCGCGGGGCTGGAAGTATTTTGTCAGCAAAAGTGCCGACAAAGAGCGTTTACACACACTGACATTTAGAGACAAGGCTGTGTTGACACAGTCTTGTTGCTAAAAGCTATGTGTTGTAGACAAGCCCATATACACACAGAATAGTAGTCAAGCAAAGTGGAGACCCTGCAAAGTTAGTCCTAACATTGTCCAACTCTTTTTAAAAAGCAAAGTTATTCAGATAGGGACTGATGCAAAACTGATAGAAGTCAGTTGAAAGAATCCCATTGACTTCATTTGGGATTTGGATCAGGCCCTTGATGTACTCGTTACAAAACTCAAAGTTCACTATGTGGCTTTCTGTGCCATTCCATTTTGGGGAACTGGGCTTATTTCCCTAGTGAAGACACAGAGGTGTGAATAGAGAATGTATCAGGAACTGAAGTGCGTGTGGGAGAGAGATGGGCTTTTTTAAATAGGGGAGGGAACCTTTAATGTACCCAGGCATGGCCACTATTTATTTCAATTGCTTTACACTTGTGCTGATCTTCAGTTCTAGGGGTACCAAAAATACAATCTGAATATTAAAACAATTAAAAGCAGAATTGCCAGACAGCCTGCCCAAACCTGAAATGGCCTCCATTTCATGTACTTCCATCCAGTCCCCAAATCAGCACTCCCATCCAGCTAGGAAGGGCTTCAGAAAACTAGTAATGCTTGCAGCTTAACCTGAAGGTCACCAAATATAGGCTCTGGTTCCCTGGTTTGCCTTAAACATAAAACAATTGGGTTTACTGGGCTGTATCTACAATGGGAATTTCAAGGAGTTCTCCCACCATTGGTCTTCTTTGACTTAAATGAACTATGTGGATTTGCACCAGCTAAGGATTGTACAGGCCACATTTCAGTTCAAATGCTTTATATTGCCTATCTCTGTCAAGGATAAAGCTTGAATCCTTGTATTCTAATTTCACATGTAATTTTAAAAGTCACATAAAACATTCAACATATGAAAAATAAAATAACTTGCCACACCTTCCTTTAGCTAATATGGGTCAACTAAAATGTCAATATTTGGTTACTTAGACTAAGAACTAGATCGTTCCATTTGCAAAAACAACAAAAATAATATTTAGATTACAGTCTGTGACTTCAACAATTTTTTTTAATACTATGGCACTATAAAATAGAAAAGATTTATATACCCTGTAAAACCACAATAGTGGAACTGGTTTAAATGTAACTTTATTCATTCTTTGCTCCGATATGATAATGACATATTATAACTGAGAAATTTTCTCAACAGGGTGGAATATTTCCTGCACTGCTTGTTCTGCTGATGTGGTGAATATCACTTTACCAACAAAAAGTGGGGAAAACATATGCTGCAGTTGCATTTTATTTCCAAGCAAATTGAAAGAAAAACTTAATTAGAGCATATTGTTTTATATGACAGGGATACAACATGCATGAAAATCGTGAATCAAAGTCCTGAAATGAGCTACAAATGCAATAAAAAATAAGGTATTCAAAAGTTTAACGGGGGGAGGGCACCGAAGATGGTCCTCGTCTGGGGCACCATTTGGTCTAGTGCCAGCCCTGGGAGGGACCAAGTAATTCCAGAAGAAGGAGGAATAATGATACTTAGTGCACACCATGGTTTTCATCCTTAAAGAGGTTCCACAAAATTTAACTCATGAAGCCTCTAACACTTCTGTGAGGTAAGTAAGATTATTCTCATTTTACAGATTGGGACTCTGAGGCAGTTAAGTGAAGTGACTTTCCCAAGGTCACAAAGGGAGTTAGTGGAGTAAAATAAAGTGAGCAGAAATGCCAGGGCTGTACAAAATCATGGTCCCCGGCACATGGCTCTCAACTTGCCAGCACCCAAATGTGGGATGAGATGTGTGACAAACTCAAAATAAGGGTGACACAAAAATATTCTTGTGGGGGAGCTAAGATGCATTTGGTGAAAATGACCCTTTGTTTAATCTCAGTTTTATGGCTTTTTATTTCTGATGTAAATAATTTTCAATAATAAAAGTGAGCAAAACCATTTTTTAGGGAACATAGGGAAATTTGGGACTAAAACAAGTGACACGCCTTGAAATAAAGTATAGGTTACAGGCACACCCTGCCACTCAAGAACTTCCAAACCACCGTCCCAATCCTGGAAGCGGCTGTGCATGGATGTACCCTGTGTCCATACATGGCTTAATTGGCTTCCATGGAATGCAGTGTGGACACGAGGGTCCATCCACATGGTCAGTTTATGGGAATGGGATCTAATTTACAGCATGTCTCAACCAAGGAGTTTAACAAACATTAAGGAGGAATAGGGAGGGGGAAGGGAGTAGCAATAATAGGAACACATGAATAAAAAACTAGCTATATTTTATGTGCATATGGTGGTTTGATGATGAAGCAGCTGCTTTGAAGTTAACATAATTCATGAAGTTAAGTGAGGCTGGTAATAGTGACTTGTCATGGAAAACCAGTTTGGATAATTTATGAGCCAATGTAAACTCTTTCTCCAAATCTGTGCAAACAAGTCCTTTTTGTAGTTTGATATCAAGTAAGTTTTCATCAGAAGCACCAAAATGTCCCAAGAAGGGTTATGTATTTCTCACCACCACAAGACCCCATTAGTAGGTACTGGAAAACTTGATAGAAAGTCTTTTCTCACAAAAGTCAGCCCAGTTTCCTGATCCCAAAGCAGTATAGCTAAGGTTATTGGGACTTTGGGACCTGTGGAAGTTTGCCCATCATTAGTAGTGGTAGTAGGTCTACAGTCAAGGAGCAAATCCAGTGAGATCTGGGAAAAAGATGGGTGGCTAAAAGGGGGCAATGGAGGCCCTACATCAGATGATGGAGGAATAGGAGAGACACGACCAAAACTTGGAGCAGAGAGGGAATGAGGCTTCATACTGATTTCATGTACATTAGTTTTACTGGTGACTTCAGAGGAACTATCCCTATTTTACATCAGTGTTAGGGAGCTCGGAATCCAGCCACAATAGCAGTAAGAGAAAAGTTCTTGGACTTGGGGGGGTGGGAAAGGAAGATTTGAGGTTTAGTGGAAATAGGTCACTGAGATGTTCTATGTAAAGAGAATTTGGGAAACAGGAGGTTAGTTGTAACACATACTATAACCCGGTGCGTAGAAAGCCCACTGTTCTTTGAGGGGATACATTTTAGTAGGGGAAGCAAACAACTTCAATTTGTGGTTTGTCGTCAAGTATTGCATTGTAGGAGTGTTGACTTAAAGGATTAATTGCAGTAGAAAAGTTTTCAACTAAAACGTAATAGTTCCTTATCTACAAGACTAGTCCTTTTAAATCCACTCACATTACTCCTTTCCCATACAAGCCCTGCCCTCATTGACGTTATAGACCCACTCTCAAACTATCATGAATGAATGATATGAATCCCACCCATTGTCACCCAACTCCAAAAAAGCCATTTGATGCATTAACATTTGCCACTACAATTCTGGAAAGGCTGGTTCAGCTTTTGGTTCTACTAGGAGGCCATACAGAAAATCTCACCTCTTTTCCCAGGCATTCCCTGGGGAGAGGGATGGACGACAAAGGGATGAGCAGGTGTCTTGATTGAGGGGCTGATGACTCGGGATGCTGGGATGGGATATATGTTGCTGGGAACTGGGATATCAAATATGAACATCTCATTTATTATGCCAAGGTGTGGGGGCAGGGAAGCGTGGTCTTTTGAGCTACAGAACTATACCATTTAGAATCTCCTTGTACAAAGCCCAGATCACTATGCTGGGGCCTCATCAATATGAATAAAACAAAGAGAACTGATTTGTGGCACTCTCTCATAATGTAGGGACTTGCATTCCCCCTCTTCCCCCAACTCTCTATTAAGCCTTGATGGGGAAAATGAAATCTCTGTACTGGTGTCTTCTGGATACATTTGCCTCAGCCAAGAATGTCATGCAGCATTCCCTCTAACCTAACATTTACTCAGAGGTTTCAGTCCCATGGTGAAGGTTTTCATTTCTCCCCCATAATGAATGTTTTAATAGCCTGAATGTATCTAAATGGATCTTGAGCCCTGTGATTAAAGGTGGAGAGGAAAGTAATATTATTTGTTTATAAACTAGTGCTAACATTCCAGTGGCAAACACTATCTAAGGAAACATTTTTAAAACAAACATGTTAAGCCCTGGTTCCTCTTTTCCTCTGATTTCCCCACACACACTTGCAAAATATTTAGAAGATTATAGGTTGAAGTCTTGGGACATCTGTAAACATACCCTATGAATCACTAGGCACAAGACTCTTTCACCTCTCAGTGAAAAGACTAGAATTATCATATTATTTCTTCAGGATTGAAAGTTCACTTGTCAAGGAAAAATACCCACCACCAATGAGGCAAACTGCAAAGAATGATTCAGTACATTGTCATGAATCAAAGACATACAAGATGGAGGGAGATGTCCATGTAAATGTTGAAATCAGGAGTGGTTTGCACCCAGTGTGCATTTACCCAAGCCAACTGTCTAGTGCATTGTATCTAGTGGATACAATTGTTGTTACTACTTAGTAGTGACACAATGCTCAGCACTGTAAAAAAATAAAGATGAAGATATAATCCCTAAATCAGAGTTTGTAATTTAAGGGCCCCCTGTTCCCATTGAAATTAATGGCAGAACTCCTACAAATTCCCAAGGGAACACGACTTGGTCCTAAAAGAACAGGCAAAACAGTAAATAAACATACTTCTCCGATGCCCAGAGGGAATTTGTGTCACTGGACAAGCCAGGTTTTGGTTTTGCAAAACTGAAGTCACTGGTTCTGTTTCAGAGACTTCTGAATTATGAGTGGACAATAAAAGTGAGATCCATTTTATTTTTAAATGTAAACTTTTCCACCCAGACCTCAAAAATCAGCTTGCTAGGTTTTCTGAAAACTTTCCAAAATATTTCATTTGAGAACTGCATAAGCATGAGAAATTTCAGGCCAGAATTCTTTCATTGTCAGGTGGTCAGAATGTCAGCCAGAGGGCTGCAACAGAATAAGACATACAAACTACAGAGTCACAGATTCATTTCCACACCTACTTGGGCTTCTATGACACAGACCCCCTCCCAGTGGCACAAAGTCCATCAGAAAGGGACATTGCAGCAGCAGAAAGTGGGCACCAATACAGTAACTTCTCACTTAAAGTCGTCCCGGTTAACGTTGTTTCATTGCTGATCAATTAGGGAACATGCTCGTTTAAAGTTGTGTAATGCTCCCTTATAACATCTTTGGCAGCCGCCTGCTTTGTCTATTGCTTGCAGGAAGAGCAGCCCCTTTCAGCTAGCTGGTGGGGGCTTGGAACCAGGGTGGACCAGCAGCCCCCCTATCAGCTCCCCTAAGTTCTCTGTGTAGCAGCTGCCCAGCAGGCTAGCAATTGCAGCTGTCCCGCCCCCCCCCACTGCCATGTGCTACTCCTGCCCTCTGCCTTGGAGCTGCTCCCCGAGACTCCTGCTTGCTGTGCGGGGGAGCGGGAGAAGGGACAGAGGGAAGAAAGAGGGGGGCTAATGTCAGGGTGTCTCCCTCCCCCTGCTCCTGCCCCCCACTTACCCCATCTTCCATAGAGCAGGGGGGACACACCAGGGCTCAGGAAGGAGGGAGCTTGCAGCAGCTGCAGTCTCAGCAAGCTGATCTAATTAACAAGGCAGTGTATACTTAAAGGGGAAATGCGCATATCTCCCTCCATTCCTGTTGCCTTGTAGAGTGAGAGAGTTAACCCTTGAGGGCTCAGCCAATTGCTAGTTCATCATTTAGCAGTAAGGGAAATATCCCACCCTCTGACTCCTCCACCTCAACCAAGCTTCACAATCATCATCACTGTGTACCAGTATTAAACTGTTTGTTTAAAACTTATACGGTGTGTGTGTGTGTGTATATATTCTTTTGTCTGGTGAAAAAATTTCCCTAGAACCTAACCCCCCATATTTACATTAATTCTTATGGGGAAATTGGATTCACTTAACATCGTTTCGCTTAAAGTCGCATTTTTCAGGACCATAACTACAACGTTAAGTGAGGAGTTACTTTATGTTTTCTATACCAGGGAGTCTGTAAGTGACCAGTGTGACAGATATGACCATAACCTTGACAAACCTTATGGAATTAAGTATTTTAAGAATCCATTGTATTAAAAATGCAAGTGTCTATGTACTATTGAGGGATTGTATGAATTTAAATGAGGGAAGGGGACCACGGCCCTCCAGGAACTAAGAACAGTGTGTGTGTGTGTGTGGGGGGGAGTTAGGCAAATTCACTCTCACTGTAACACCTCCAGAGAACTACCCCCTCCTGGGAAGGTTCACATATACCAATTCAAACTGGATTCTCCAGAGACCCACAAATACAGAAAGGATTTTTGGTTAAATAGCCTCAGTTAAAACTGACTCAGGGCCTTCTTTCTGATCCAGCAAATGGACAGAACCCCTGATCTAAGTCTCCCCCACCCCACCCCCCATCCTTAGGGAAGGGTTGGAAGGTCTTTGGCCCACTGAGGCCCCATGAGACTTAGGAGCTAGTTCTGAGTGAAAGCAGTTATGAACGGATGACAACAGAAACCCCCCTAATGTGGTGTTTGAAGGACTAATCACTGACTAGAGCCATTGTTGGAATGGGGGTGGGGGGTATTCCTGCTAAGCTTTGAGTGTGCATGAAGGTTCTTGTATTGTTTTAATACATTTTCTCTGTAATGGTTTCAGAATAAACATATTGTTTAGAAAGGGCTGTGTGATAATTATGCTATGTACCAGCTCAGAGGAGAGAAGTGGAGCAGGCCTGCTTACGTGGTCTGTCGTTCACTGGTAAGATTACAGTATAGGCAGGGAACTGTTCAGCCTGGAACCACTCTACTCAGAAGGGAGACAGACATCTCCACCAAGCGAGGCAATGGCAGGGGAGCTGGAAACCTAGAGTGGGTGACCTTGCTGCAAAGGGGGAATACAAGTGCAGTGGCCATGAACTGTGACCCCCAGCCCAGCCTAGGGTAGTGTAACAGTTTACTCACCATTAGGATGCCACCTTGTGGCTACATCTGTGAATTAGCATTCTCCTACTCTGGCATCCCTTCCTTGGGTTGCTCACCCCATTATCTCTCTAGGCTCAGCCCTCTCTTTCTAGGATATCCAAGGCCCACTGGACACACTGTATCTGAAGTCTCCTGATCCACTTCCAAGTCTGTGCCACTTTCCTGGTGACCTGTAAGGGAAGCCAGGCCCATCCAGGACTCTGGGTTCTAGCATAAAGACCTTATGCCCATCAGCCACAGTCTGCTCAAGATCTGACCTTGTTGATATTTCCCTGGGCTTTTTCCTACCTCTCTTCTCTATGTTCTGGAGCTTCCTTCACTCCCCATAATGCCGTCTCCCCTTTCAGCTTCTTGCTAGCATCTGTAGACTAAGGCAGGATCCCAGGACCTACTTTCCTTCTAGAACACCTCCTCAGATCTAACTAATACCCTTTCTCTCTGATGGGTGAGTGAAGCACTTCTACCTTTGGCTCTTTTCTCCTGCCACCCACTTCCTCTCTTTATAAGCCTATCCCTGCTCCTTCCCCAGCTGGGCTTAATCAGCCTTTAGGCCTTATCAGGCCCCGGCTCTCCTCCAGGTGCAGCCTATAAGATTAATTCCTATTTCACTGGTTCAGGCCTTATGTGGGATGTATGTACTGATTAAACAGCTCATTGCTGCAGTTTCTGCCATTGGGGCTCCTAAACAGAAAGTGGCACTGTGCTGGCAGAACTTAGAATTTAGCTGGGGATTGGTCCTGCTTTGAGCAGGGGGTTGGACTAGATGACCTCCTGAGGTCCCTTCCAACCCTGATATTCTATGATTCTAACTCTGACTGCCTTCCAGCTGGGTAGATCCCCCTCAGAGAATTATATTCTATTCAGGTTCTTATACCACATAATGACCCCTCTTTGGCACAGGAAAGTTATAATTATACCTCAAACCCTCCCCCACGCCCCATCCTCCAGCACTGTGGGTTCACTACTGTAAGACAGCTGTTTTTTTCTTCTACAGCTGAATGGCAGCTCATAGGCCTGGTCTACACTACGACTTTAATTCGGATTTAGCTGCGTTAATCCGAATTAACCCTTCACCCGTCCACATTACAGAGCCAGTTAATTCGAATTAAAGGGCACTTAAAATCGATTTCTGTACTCCACCTCGACGAGCGGAGTAGAGCCTAAATCGATTTTGTTAATTCGAATTAGGGTTAGTGTGGCCGCACACCACCGAATTACTGTGTTTAAATTAATGGGGCAGTGTGGCCGCACACCACCGAATTAATGTGGTTAAAAACCGAATTAAGGTGCTTAGAGTGGCCGCGCACAATTGAATTTATACAACCTGTTTCCCAAATTCGAATTATCTAAATTCGGATTAATCCTGTAGTGTAGACATACCCTTAGTCTAACATCTGCTAGGATATAACGAGTGTGTACTCAGGTCTATGATCTTAGCCCATCAGGCTGCACTCATCAAGAGTGGGTTGATCCAACAGTCCTTGTGAAGACCTAAGTAGTGACAATGTTTTGTAACTGCTTGGCAGCGCCTCCATACACCTTTATTCCTGCTGCATAGGTAGCTGACTAGCATGACTGAAAGTCAACTCCCACCCAGCTAAGCAGTCAGAGCTGGGACTTATTGTTAGCAAAATGTAACCTTTATTCAGGCCCTGACCAGGACTGTGGTGAGGATGAGCAAAACAGAACTAGATCTAAGGGAGTAAAGACTGGGGTGGGATTTCAAAAGTACCTGAGGGAGATACGATAACTAGACCCATTGACTTTCAAAGGGACTTGTGCTCCTAACACCCCTAAGCACTTCTGAAAATCCCATTCTTGGTCTCAGTAGGAGACAAATAGGCACAGTGGAGAGCAAGGTGACACAAAGTGACTGAGAGGCACAAAAGATATGCAAGGAAGAGCAGGAGAGAGAAAATAGGAAAGCAAAGGAGAAACAAGCAGGCACATAGGGAGATGGAAGCAGAAAAGAGGGGGAAAGGAACAAAGAGTGAGGGGAGATTTATAGACTACATAGATTCTAAGGCCAGAGAGATCATTATGATCATCTAGTCTGATCTATTGCATCACCCAGGGATGATGGGTGGAAAGAGAAAGAAAGTGGTAATGTATTTAAAGAGAGAAGAGGGAGTAAGAAATGTATATAAAGAGAGAATAGAGACAACAACACTATTTAGAGAGGGGAGAAAATGAGATTTAAATGAAGGTAAAACCAACATGGAATAAAGACAGAAGGAGACGGAAAAGAAAAATCAAAAAATGTGGAGTGAAGAAAGAAAGAGAGGAGAAATAAAAAAGAGAGATGTAGCAAGATTTTATTTATCTTATATAAATGAGTCAAAATAGGATGATATAATATAATTGTTAATAGTCTGAATCTACAGTGCGTACAAATATCTACACCCTAGGTAAACTACAGACAAATACACTTTAATTAGATTTTATGCATGGCAGGAAATGCTATGAGACAGACTCATCTGGCATGTTATTGAGCAGCATCTGTTCATTTTTAAACTTCTCTCAAAGGGGGGCGGGGAAGGACTTTCTATGTTTGAGGTTCAGGGAAGGATACTGGGGGCATCTACCCATGTGTATATAATAAAGTGCTTTTATTGTTGGCATTTTCATAAACAGTATAGTGTCCCTGCTATCTATTTAAGTGGGATTTCCTGCTATTTTGAAGCAAGTTATAATTGGTTAGGTCCCAATTCAGCAAAGCACTTATGCATGCGCTTAAGTCCATCTCTGTTCAGCACAGCAATTATGCACGCATCTGACTTAAAAGTCAATGGGATGTAAGCACATGCTTAATGGGGCTTAAATGTACTTAATATGAAGCATGTGTGAACTGCTGTGTTGAACAGGGATTTGCTGAATCAGGGAACCAAACCTTAAGAACCGAACCAGCATTCTTTAACAATGTGAATATTCCATTTTATTCATTTAGATATATGCACACACACCTGATAAAAACTGAAGTCAACAGGATTATGTGCATGAGTGAGGAAGACACATCAACAAGGGTTATTGCAGGAATAGATTTTTCTACCATAAACAGGAAAAACTCTCTTCTCATATACACAGTGCAACAATGTCAAAGTCAATCAGGGGTGTGCACGGGAACAAAAACGTGATGCTTTTGGAGGGGCACATTCTGTGCCTCCCTGTGACGTTGCACTCCATATGTTTTATGGAAATATGCTTATGAGTGTGAATATGATGTAACTGGAATATGCTTTATGCAAAGGTCTCTTGTAAGGTATCATAACAAAGGTTATAACCTACTGAATATATTCCTCCTATTTGTATGCATGTATCATTCTTGTAGTTGAAGCTAAAAATATGAAGTATTACTCTGAGGTCCTATTGTAATTATGCAAAGTGTGGGCCATTAATGGTGGTTTAGAATCTTGATGACGTCCCCTGACTCAGACAGTTGGTTGTAAAAAGCCTTCCTGTGTACGTGTGGGCCAGCCCATGGATAATGAAGAATGAGGTCTCACAGGGATATGTGACCATGTCACCTGATACTGAAATCCATCTTAAATCTTGTACTTTTCCATTTAGAATGAGGGGTGGGGGCCAAGCACAGACAAAAGATTCCCACCTGTGCCAAAGCTATAAAAGGGAATGAAGCAGGACAAAAGGGTCTGCCAGTCATGAGAAAACCCCTGCTTATCACCTAAGATGTCTGCTGGAACTAACCAGGACTGTACCAGGGAAAAGGATTGGGCCCAGACTAGGAAGGAGTCTAGTCTGTGAAAGAAGCTTATTGGAACCTCTCTGAGGGTAAGATATTACCTGTAATCAGTTTCTTAATGTATTAGTCTTAGACTTGCGTGTTTTTGCTTTATTTTGCTTGGTGACTTTGTTCTGTCTGTTATTACTTGAAACCACTTAAATCCTACTTTTTATACTTAACAAAATCACTTTTATTTATTAATAAACCCAAGGTAAGTGATTAATACCTGGGGGAGCAAACAGCTGTGCATCTCTCCCTATCAGTGTTATAGAGGGCGGACAATTTATGAATTTACCCTGTATAAGCTTTATACAGAGTAAAACAGATTTATTTGGGGTTTGGATCCCATTGGGAACTGGGTGTCTGGATGCTGGAGAGGTAACCTGCTGAGCTGGTTTTGGTTAAAGTCTGCAGCTTTGGGGGCATGGCCCAGACCCTGAGTCTGTGTTGCAGCAGGCTAGCGTGTCTGGCTCAACAAGGCAGGGTTCTGGAAGTCCCAAGCTGGCAGGGAAAACGGGCACAGAAGTAATTTCAGCACAACAGGTGACAGTCCCAAAGGGGTCTCTGTGACTGAACCCGTCATGGCCCTGCGGCTGGAGGAAGTTGCTCTCCTCCAGTGGCCCCGGGGCCAAAGGAGTTCACTCTCCCCTCCCCAAGGCCAGAGGAGTTCTGTGCCCCTGCCAATTATTGGGGGGGGGGTGCCTCTGCTTCTCCCCTCCCTTGTGCATACCCCTGAGGTCAATGGTGTAACTAAGAGCAGAACTTGACCATTTGTATGCATGTTTTAAATGTCTATGTGCCAAATTGACCTGACCTCTGCCTCAAGCAACCCTATTACAATCAATAAGGTTGCACAGGGCAGCAGTCAAAGCAGAATTTTGTTCTAATTATCTAAAATCCTTAAGGTTCCTGGATTTGTTGTCCCCCCCACCCCCCGTTTTGTAGGATTTTAATCAATAATAATAATAATTTAAAAAATTGCCAGGGTGCATACACCTTCTGACACTTAGTCTCACAATATAATCTTTAGTCACTGCAATGCACTCAGAGCATACCATTACATGTCCGTTTTACATATGTGCTTTCTAGTGTCATCAAAACCCATTGCTTCCTCGGATCCTCTTCCTGTCTATCAGGGGGCTGCCTTTACTGGTATGTCTTGTCCTGAGCCCTGCAAGTGCTAGCTGAAGCTCTGGAATGTAGCCACATTACCTGGAGGAGAGATCTCTATCTGCTTTGTAAGCATTTCTCCTTCTGTCACAATGTTCCAATGAACTATTTTCACAAACAATGCCTATTCTGTTCCCAGCCCTCTCTGCATCCTGTCTTCCCCAAGCAGGTATTTCCTGAGGGAAAGGCAGCATCACAGCTGACAGAGATCATCTTTCTGTGCTCTGGACATTCTCTAACTCCCCTTCCTCACTCTGATTCATAGATAGGACAAAAAGGAAGAGTTCAAATCTTTGGCTAACAAAGAGTCTAGTCAGAAGGGCTGTTTTGCACATGGATGAAGAGGATTTTGCATAGAATAAGTAATATTGTGTGAGTGAGGCCAATATTATGGTGTTGTCTACACTATTCATTCCCCCCAGCCTAAAATTTTCCAGTATTGCTACCAAAAAAGCAAGGAAAGGAGCACTAGTTTAGACAAGGCACCAGTAGCCCATAGTATGTCAACCATTGTGATATCTAGATCTTCCCTACGGGTGGGAGCAAATCAGACCCTCTGTGCAGGTCTGAAAAACAAGGAAACAGTGGCATGTAGAAGGAAACAGTTAGATGTGAGGTGATTAGATAAAAATCTATATGAAAATTAAGCATCCTATTTCTACACTAATGGAGCAGAATAAAATGTTCCATATACTCACTCACATCTGGTCAATGTAAAATACACTTGTCTTTGGTATTATGCTTTTATTCATGAACCATCTTGTTAGGTCCAATCTGCCACTATTACTCATGTTGAGCAGTGCCTTACTCTATGAGTAGCTCTATTGATTTAAATGAATAAGATAATAAATATGGGTGGCAAGAATTGGGAAATCTCCTTAGAAAGGCAATTGATAGAATTCATTCTAATACCTCCTTTTCCAACAATGTGAAGGTTACACTGAGTTATGGACTAATCTTGGTTGCGTAAAAAGAAGTCAGTTAATTTTAGCTTGTTTTGGACCATCACCACCAGCCCACTCCTCCTAACTAGTTTTGTCCTTCTGCGGTTACGCTTACTGCATTGCCAGCAAGTGGGAGGCAGCACCTGCTGCTGAAGACTGAAAACAGGGTGCTGTTGCTTCAAACAGAAGAGCCAGGACCAGAGCCAGAGGGGGTGGAATGATAAAAAATATCTGTGCCCAGCCTAGAAACATCTGAGGGCCAGGAAGAAACACCCGTCTAAAGAAATCAGGAAGCTGGACACATAGCCCCCCATGGCTTTTAGGGTATGTCTACATAGCCCGCAGGAGCGAGAATCCCAGCTGCATTGACAGACTTGGGCTAGTGGAGCTGGTGCTAGCTCACTAAAAAGAGCTGTATAGACAGCACTTTGAAGTTGCAGCTCAGTATGGAACTTGGGCTCTGAAACTGAGGGAGTGGGGTGGGCTTCAGAGCCTAAGCTCCACTGTGAGCCACACTTCAAAGTGCTATCTACACAGCTATTTTTAGAGCATTAGCCCAAGTTTGGTGACTTGGGCTGGGCGACTTGCTTCTGTGGGTTGTATAGACATTAGAGAGTAAGGGGTGATGAGAACCATCCATGGTTCCCCAAGGGTGATCTCGGCCTTGGGACGTGGAAAAGCACCTGCTGGCCTTCCTTAAGGGAATTGGGGACAAAAGACAAGAAGAAGCACTTGCAGTCCGTAAGTGACCGGAAGGTATGGCGAGATGACTGGCTACAGGGACAGAGTGGCCTGTGCAGTGGCCTCTGGCCACCATTGCCTGCCAGCTCCTCCAGCTCCAGTCACTGTCCTCATTCTCAATTATCCCTGTCCCTTCTTGTTTATATTGTTTTTATCTTTCAAATGCAATAACCTCCTGCAGAGATCTGGTTCAATATTAGTGTCACACCAGTAAAAGACAATGTGTCAGTTCTATATGTGTATGTGTGTATGTGTGTGTGTGTTTTCTTGACTCAGTGTGGGCTGAATGCAAATATTTTTGTGTTTGGATACATGTCTGAATGAAGTAAGAATTTATGACTTATCACATCCTTGTCTGTTCCCTGCTTGTCACCAGATTGCATGGCCCTGTTTTAGGAAAGAATTGCATATGGAAAATATGTACAAGGAGGAGTGACGTTTGAGGATGAAGGTGGGTTCTTAGCTAAGTTTCTTTTGCAACCCAGATCTGTATACACTTGAAAGTTGTACTGATATAACTATATTGGTTGGGGGGACGATTTTTTTTTACTGAGATAGCTATGCTGGTAAAAGCTATTGTTCTGGTATAAAATGAGTTATACTAGTAAAGTATCAGAGGGGTAGCCGTGTTAGTCTGGATCTGTAAAAAGCAACAGAGAGTCCTGTGGCACCTTTAAGACTAACAGATGTATTGGAGCATAAGCTTTCATGAGTGAATGCCCTCTTCGTCGGATGCATGCATCCTTCCTTCTCCCCCTATATGTTTTGGGATGCATGCATCCCACGAAGTGGGCATTCACCCACGAAAGCTTATGCTCCAATACATCTGTTAGTCTTAAAGGTGCCACAGGACTCTCTATACTAGTAAAGTTATTCCCTTTCCAATATCAGAACAGGTATACCAGTCTAAAACACATCTATACTGACATACCTGTGTCCACACTAGGGATACCGCTCTAATCAGTATAAAGTGGTACAACTTTCTAGTGTAGACAAGACCTAAGTAAAAAGCACAACATGTAAATGGTTAACATACATTTCATTCTGTAGATGTTCTGTATTGTTTTCCCTGATGGCAGGTATGATTTCTTTAAATGAAACACACATGTCAAGGTTATTTGCTGCCATATGGCTTCTGACACCTTAATTAAAACTCTCATACACACACACTCTGCTTCTCTATGACTCTCCATCCTATTTTCAATCAGCCCATCTCTCTCAGCTGTTTCTTATTCCAACACACTCTTCTCTCTGGGAGTCTCACTTTATAGTGTCTTATTCTCTCTTGGCTGGAGGCTTTAGGTTCAGCCCTGAGCACATAAACTACACCATTTTAGCAGCCCTGGGAAGAGAATTGAATTCCTCATTCTCATCCAGCAAACACTGACATCAAGTATCTGTCTCATTACATCTCAGGCTTGGTCTACACTTACCCCCCAAGTCGAAGTAAGGTACGCAAATTCAGCTATGTGAATAACGTAGCTGAATTCGACATACCTTACTTCGAACTTACCGCGGTTCAGACGCGGTCCACACGTGGCAGGCAGGCTCCCCGTCGACTCCGCGGTACTCCTCTCGTTGAGCTGGAGTACCGCAGTCGACGGGGATCACTTCCTGGTTCGATTTATCGCGTCCAGACCAGACGCGATAAATCGAACTCGGAACTTCGATCCCCAGCCGCCGAACTAGCGTGGCAGTGTAGACCAGCCCTCAGAGTCCGTCACAACACTATCCCCCATCCTAATATTTGCCACTGCATCCAACAATCACAAAGAAGTACATTAGCTTGATATTTCTGCTACAGTGATCACCAGTGAAATAGTTAGCAATGTTGGCACTTAGTATTCGGGTTCAGATTTAATGCCATGCTGAGATGGAAGGGGCAATTCACACTTCTCACAGCTTTTATTGCAAGCTGTCTGTAAATCAGTTTTACACTTGGTGTATAGTCTGAAGATTTAATTCACTACCATAAGGACTAAAGAGCTAGACTCAGATTTGTCATCTATACCCACAAAGAGTAGCACCTAACTCCATCATTAATTTAATTGACTTCAATAGGACAACTTGCAGGATAAGATGCTACTCAGCATGAGTAAGAGTGACTGAGTCTATCCTTTCCTTTATTAAAATGAAAACCTAAGTTCTGGAGCACAATTGTATAGAAAATTCCAAAAAGACAGTTATCCTTTTATTATACACAGGTGCCTGCCTATTTACCTACATATCCATTGTACCAGTGCCTGTCACTGATGTTGCTTGTAATGGATGCTATCATTTTTCCCCCTTTATAGCCTCCCTTCCTTCTCCCCCTATATGTTTTGGGTGTGTTGCTAACTGGGGACTCAGTGTGTGTATGTGATTGTTCAATCTCCTTTGATCTTTCTGTCAATCAAATCTTGCAAGAAGGTGCCTTTTGATACGTCCTTGAGATCCAGGGGTCGTGTTCACTGCTAGTGTAAATGAGCACAACTCCATTTACTTCATTGCACTTGCTTATGCCGGGGGTAAATTTAGTTAGTAGAAAGAATCAAAACAGCTATTCTGTCACTGAGCTTCAAAATGATTGTGCCTCCACTCCAGCAGTAACCCTTGTTAGAGGGTTAAAAAGGAATACTTCTAAGCATTTGAAATTTTCAGACCCCTATTAAAACCTGGCCCAGTTTGCCATCTTCACACACCCTAAGGAGATTTAGTCTCCTTAAGGCAAGTTCTTGGAGCATCTGGCATCAAAAAGAATTCCATCCTCTTTGTCTTTATACTGAAGCATGGAGTAGGACAAAACTAGATTTGTATGCATTTATGTAAGTTATTTATATTTTTATTTTAAATAACTCCCAGAATCTAATAGCTCTCCATCATCATTCATTATCCTTCCCCAAGCTCCTTCTCCAACAAGTGTTACATTGATTCACTCCAGCTCTATTCAGGTGGTATTAGAGACAAAGATCCCCAACCCAAGCCACCTGCCCTGTGGATCTTCTGAACACCATTATTTATATTTTACCATTTTATCAAACTTAGGGCCGACATTTTTAAGATTAAAAAAATAAAATAAACCCACCACCAACTAACTCTTGCATCACTACTATTGTGTTAAAGTTACTGAGATGACACCAGAATCATAAATGTAAACAGTATGCTAGCCAGGAAATCAGCATTTTTTCAAGAGGCCTTTCTGGACAGTGAAATGCTTGATTTTAGGCCATCCAAACTGATGATTGCTGCACAGGAACACTTGGGAGTTGAAGCCCTAATTTCAGTTCAGGCTTCTCTAGCTACAGAACCATTATAGAAACAAATAACATACTTGTACTGCACCACTGATTTTCATAAGTTTTGTATCTTTAAGATTTCACTAATAAGACGTAAATAAGGCCACAAGGACAATACCAAAGTCTGATCATACCTGCAACATTCATTTGTATTTGAATTCAAGCAGGAACTGGGGGATGGGGTAAAATGGGACCTAACTGAGCCAATCCCACCCCCCAACACCCTCTGGACTGAGCACTGTGCAAAAGGGTCCCCAACTTCTGGGGTGCAAGAACCCATGTGGCCTTTTGGGAAAGAAACTGATGGGAGGAGATAGCCAGAGACTGAAGCAGTCATAGCAGAAAGCAGGGATGAGGGACACTGATAATGTCAGAGTGTTTTCTGCAATGTACATGCTGAACATTCTCTCCTCCATGCTGATTGACTGACTGTTTCCAGTGGTTTTCAAACTGTGAGTCCTGACCCCAAAGTGGGTCGGGACCCTGTTTTAATGGGGTCGCCAGGGCTGGCATTAGACTTGCTGGGGCCTGAGGCCGAAGCCCAAGTCCCACCGCTCAGGGCCAAAGCCAAAGTCTGAGGGCTTCAGCCCTGGGTGGCTGGGCTCAGGCTGTGGCTTCAGAGCTGGGCAGCAGAGCTCAGGTTATAGGCCCCCGTCTGAGGCGATGGGGCTCGGGCTTTGGGCCGCCCCTTCCACCCACCTGGGGCAGCAGGGCCCGAGCGGGCTCAGTCTTTGGTCCTCCTTCCTGGGGTCATGTAGTAATTTTTGTTGTCAGAAGGGGGTCGCAGTGCAATGAAGTTTGAGAACCACTGCATTCGCCCTCCCTGTTCACTCTTCTGGTATGTTATATCCCTTTCCATTGTCTGTCATGCCTATTTAGACAGTACACTCTTAGGGGCAGGGACTTTCTTTCATTCTATGTTTCTACAGTGCCTCGCACAATGAGACCCTGTTCTCAGTTGGCCCCTGGGAAATTCCATAATAATCATGATAAATAATGATCGTTTGCAGCCTGAACACAGTTTTTCTTCCATAAAAGTAACTGGGAGAGGTACACAACATATCTCTTTCTTGGATTTACAACTGTAGGATCCTGTTCATAATCAGGGAAGTGTTGTTGAGGATATTGATTTTAAAAGATGTTTTTCTGGCTTTTATTTTGCTTCCATTC
This sequence comes from Terrapene triunguis, assembly GCF_002925995.2. Classification (NCBI taxonomy): domain Eukaryota; kingdom Metazoa; phylum Chordata; order Testudines; family Emydidae; genus Terrapene; species Terrapene triunguis. The sequence goes on along the minus strand of NW_020664464.1, from coordinate 19,681,141 downwards.
TGGATTGTCCATTCTTGGCTACATAACTAAAGTGATTAGTGCTGCAGAGCACAATCTCTCTCAAAAATAAAGAACTTCCTGTTGCCTGTGTCTACTCACCAGTACTGCATGGTTATTTATTACTATTAAACATCAGTGTGTTTGGCACAGCACATGGTGAAAATAAAGACGTACTCAAATTGCACCAAAAATCATGAACAAATGCTGGATGGGCCAAGTTTTCAAAAGCTCCTCCACCCGGGCTCTAAATATGAATGGATATGCTCAGTTTTCGTACAAAAATTCAGGTTTTTAGGTGGGATAAAATTGCAGATGCAGATTAAGAGGTCATTTTTGAAAAACATGGTCCTATGCATTTAAAAAAATGATTAATTTCTCCTGGGTTACTTGACCCACAAAGAATTTCTTAGATGTTCTTGAAATAATTACCTGACAAGAGCTTCTTACTGCAAGCTTGACACTAGGAGGAAAGCAATGACACCCTCTGCCCACCTCCACAGCTACCTTTTCCATTCTTCTAAGTAGAGGGCAATGAAAAATTGTACAGGGCAAAGAGGCAGAGTCTATCTCATCTGAAACCTCTGTGTTCAGAAAAGCACTACTGACAGTGTCTGAAGATACTGTCAAAAAGGAAAGAGCTCATGGATTTAGTTCAATGAATAAAAGATGAAGAGCAAGAACAAAGGTAACAGTAGTACAGTCCTAGGTAAAGAATAGAAATCTTGGGGCAAATTCTGATATCAGTTACACTGATGTAAATCCAGAGTAACTCCATTAACTTCAGTGGAGCTGGTCTGGATTTACTCAAAAGTGTTAAGGGAGTTTTAACTAGTATTGCTTTTCTAGCTGGAGACTATCTGAGTACACTGAATCTCCCAGATTAACACACACCTGTCAACTAATGTGGCAGAACTTGTATTTGTTGTTTTAGTCAGAGCTAATCACAGGCAGGGGGTTGTAGGGAGTGTAAAGGACAGAGGTTACTCTCAAAAAGAACATGTGACCACAGATTAATCTGATGCAAGCTGTAGGGAAGACAAGTCACTCAGATGCCATATAGCAAAACAGGCCTCATTTTTTAAACAAAGGAGTTTGTGTAGATGACTGATAATTAATAGTTAAAATGCTGCCTCCCCACCTCCCCCACTTACTCAAATCATTCCTTTCATAAAACAAAACAGTTCTTCCTTGACAGGTGCTTGAAACATGAACCCACACAGCTTATATCTTGCCTGTCATTAGGATTTAAATATTTCTGCTCCTGACAGTCCAGCCTGTCCCTCACTGATTATGACTCCATGATCTTAGTTTCCTAACAGTGAAGGGTTTTATTCATGATACTGCAGGTTCTCCATTTCCCATCTTTGGCCCTTTCATCACATGATTAATAGCTGACTTACTTAACTGCCATGAAAAGTACTATAAGAACAGTTCCATTGTGCATAATCAATGGAACCTTTGGATCACTCCAGTCCTGTGTTATTAGGGGGAAGTGAAACCTTTCTAGTCCTCATACAGACAATGGGGACATTATCTTTTCTTAATAAAAAAAAAAGATCAAGCTGAATTAAACCCTTATTACAGGTTGTATTTTATATATGGAAAACTGCTATGTGGAACTTGGGTCTGTAGAATCTGACAAAGAAAACTAAAGTTAGACAGGGAAAATCTTTACATTCTGCAGAAAAACAAAGCTTGCATGCAACCAGAGATATTTTTTTCACTAAACAATTTGTCAGTTATAAGGTTAGTGAGTTACTCGGATATTGCATTAGATAACATTAGATGGAGCACCAGATGAAGGATAAACAGCTCATATTTTTCTCTACAGGAACTGCACTCTTTGTGAAGGAGCACATGTAGAAGGGCCCTTTCTACCAGCTCAGAGAAGTAGCTATGTAAGGGCCTGATCTAGCTCCCATTGAAGGGATTCAGATGTTTGCCATGAACTTCAATGGGAACAGGAGAAGGTCCTTACTATGCTGTATTGTAGCCAACCCATCCATTAAAGAAAAATCCTATCAATTTTAATAGAAAATAAAAACTTTTCCACAGGTTATTTGGACAATTCTACATAGTCTAGTTGAGAAATATATCCCTTCTGCAGAATTCTGTACAAAGGCTTAAAAGTCCTATAGAAAGGATATCATTCTAAGGGTTTGCAGAGTCATGTTTATAGAACACTATGCAATTTTTGTAGAACCTTACTGATGTTTTTCCCCATTCAGTTTTGTAGGACTTTTCCCTAAGGAGCAATAATTCCTTTTCGAAACTAAATCTGGAGGCGTGGGCTCTAGCTGTGTCAAAGCTATCTTTAAATCACAATGGTAACAAATGCTGAAGATGTCAAATGTGAGGACAGCATGATCAAAACAGATGGCTGGGGCCTATCATCTCCCTGCAAGTAGAGGAGAGGAGAGAGATTACTTACTTGCATCAGTATAATTGATGTCGCTCAGGGGTGTGAACAAGCCACGCCCCCTGAGAAACTTAAGTTACACCGACCTAACCACCAATATGGACACCACTATGTTAGCAGGAGAGCTTCTCCCGCCGACATAGCTACCACCCCTCATTTGGAGTGGATTAATTAAATCGATGGGAGAGCTCTCTCCTGTCAGTTTAGAGCGGCTTCACTAGAGAGCTTGTAGCGGTGCAGCTGTGCTGCTGTAATCTCTCTAGTGTAGCCATAGCCTATATGTATCCACCAGGTTTGCAATGAAAGCTGCAGGACTCAAGGTGAACACACTCATCCAGCAGGCAGTGGCAGCAGCAGCAAGTAAGCAAAGCAGCTTGGTTTTAATCAAAGATGCTGAATTCTGCTGAATACTCTGAAGTGTGGACCTGGGTCCCAACTCAAATAACGCTGAATCTGCATGAGACCCATGTAAAGCTATTATAACACTATACTAAAGGATGCCCGCGCCACTCAGAACAAATGTTGTTCTCCTTGCCATTCCTAAAAATGAAAGAGTCCAGAGCAAACTAAGTAGAAAACCAAGCTGAGAATCTCATGAGAACAGGCTCTGTTCCATTCCTTTGCGGCTTCAGCAAAGGTGAAATAGCATGAAACTAGCTTTCCTTGCGGCATTACAGCCCAAACCAAGGGGCAAGAACTGTGGCACATTACAGGTCTAGTGCTGGGGCTAGGGAGGGGAAAGGCAGCAACATTTTGAAACTTTTGAAAAATGTTTCTGTTGAGGCTTGCTTTCATTTTATCCAGTTCGTCCATCTCTGCTAACCATAATCAGAAAAAAACCTCTCCGCAACATAAGAGAAGAGATGAAGGCCTTCGATAAAGGTGCCTTACAATCAAGGCTGAGGCAGAGATTTTTTTTGAGCTTCTAACAAGGCTGGCACAACATCTGTCCATGATGATCATGAGGCAGATAGACCAGCGACAGCTGCAGGTTTTCCTTAAGACAGAGCCTTTTTGAGCTGTAAAAACACTATGACATGTGTAAGTGAATAGCAGCACTAAATGATAATCTATGGGCAATCTATGCATAACAAAATACATAATGTAGTACATGATTAGGAATAGTAAGTTTCTTTAAATACATGTCAGTGGTTCAATAAGTGTTCATAGTAAACATTCCCTAGTGCATCTCTTGGCAACTAAACATTGATTGATGTGCTAGTGGACTACTGTTTGATACTAGCCAGCTATTTAATCTAAGATTTCCACTGACTGATAAAATGCTCCAGATCATCTCTGACATTCCAACTTATCTTATCTCTATAGGAATAGCTCTACTGAAATATCTCTTCAATCTCTGGGAGAAGAAGCAGGAAGATATTTCCAAGCCTTATCACTCCACAATAGATTCTATTCAACCTGTAAGTATTAATTCTAATTTTCAGTGAAAAGAGATGCAAAAATTCAGATATTTGTATGTCTAACTACAGTCTCTCTCTGATAACACAAGACCAAAAGAGCCCTAATTCTTTTTTTGTAATAATCATTGCAGATTCTGAAGGGAAGCCCATAACATTTGCCCAGAAATATTTTTGATTGCATTATTTTAGAAGATTCATATTTCTCAGTGCATCTGATTTTTAATGCTTGTCCTCTATGGCCCAATTTTGCAGTCCTATTCAGGCTCAACTTCCACTGTAGTCAAGTTGAGTTGAGCTTGAGAAAGAACTATAAGTGCGGGAAGTAGGGATAGTGGGGGTGCTGCCGCACCACCTGCCTTGAAGTGGTTTCCATCATATACAGGATTTAAAGTTTGGTTCAATGGCTCTCAGCACCCCCACTATACACTTTGTTCCAGCACGATTGATAGGATCAGAAGCCATGTTGCTTACACAGCTACTGCAAGCACTGCATTTACAGCGTCTCTCCCCAGCTATGCCGCCAGCCTGCCCACTTCTCCCAGTATGCCATACAGTCTCCACTTCCTTATCCCAGTGCAGAGCCTGGACAACATAGAGATGCCTCCAGTGGGAAAATATACAGTCATGTGGAGCAGAGCTCCATTCTGAGCTACCTACCATGCAGAATGGAGAAGACCAGTTCATAGAAGGTCCCTTCAATACATGGGACTAAAGGAAATGACCTGGACCTCTGAACTCCCTTACTCCAGGTTTCTACTAACTACTGCCTAAAATGGAGTTATGCTTGATTTAGTGTAAATGAGATTGTAATCTAACCCAGTGTTTTCTTTGGGTTCTTTTTTTAGAAGAATTTTTAAACCTTGAAAATAGCATTTAGGCAACAGTACTAAAGGATTAAATACTTTATATATTCCTACATATTTTTAAAATGCTATACTTTACTCAAGGCAGTAGACAGCTCCTTCAGAGTAATTTCCTTCTAATGAGTACGTGCTGAAAGTAATTAGGCTGTGTCCTATGTGTATTTAAAGTATTTAGGAGGAAATGTTTGCAAAAACTGACTTTCTATAAGTAGTTGCCAATATTTTTCTAAAAGTATCTGCATTACTAATATCTAAGAAGTTTCATATTTTAAAGTGAAGTCCATTTTGAAATCCATGATTCCAGAAAAGCATCTTGATGCAGTAAATATTTTAAACCTATACACTATGTTAATCGATCTGGTAAAAAAAATTCTATTAAAATGCCTTAGATCAGTGGTTCTCAAACTTTTTTTTTTTTTTTTTTTTTGCAGACCACTTGAAAATTGCTGAGGGTCTCGGAGGACCACTTAATGATCTTTCCAAATGTTGTTTGTATCGTTAGCTAACTATTGTAAAGCACTTTGGATAAAATAATAACTTAATAATAATTAACGTTTTTGTTCTACAAATAAAAACACACAACTCATATTTTAATATCAGTAGTCTTACCTTTCTAATGCAATGGATGTGCCCTCTCTCCCCCGCCGCAGCAGCCCCCGAGCTGGGGCTGGGAAGGAGGGGGGGGGTCTCTCCCTCTGTCCCGCACCACAGCAGCCCCCAAGCTGAGGCTGGGAAGGAGGGGGGAGGGTCTTTCCCTTGCCACAGAGCTGAGTCTGGGAGGGAGGGCCATCTCTCCCCAGCAGCCACAGCCCTGAAGCTGGGGAAAGTTGCCTCTTTCTCTGGTCGCTGCAGCCCTACACATCCCAAATTCCCCCCACCTCCTCTTCTCACCCCACTGCCCACTCCCATCTACCCCATATTCCCCCAAAGGCCACCACCTCACATGTGCGTTTTCTCCAGGGTCCAGGCACCTAATTAGTGAAGCCACACCTGCGTGGCTCCACTAATTAGGTGGGTGGCTCTTCATTCTTGTGTGTGCAGCCGTCCAGGTGCGCACCTTAGAGGGAACTATCCGCGGACCAACTGAACGGAGCTCGCGGACCACTGGTGGTCCACAGACCACAGTTTGAGAACCTCTGCCTTAGATAGAAAATAAGCTTTTTGATTCAACAGAAATTTTCATGGAAAAATTTCCATTTTAATAAAAAAAACAAACATTTGGGGGGGGGGCTTTCAGTAACTGCAAACCAAAAACATTTGGTTTATAAACAATAAAACCTGGAAAATTTTGAAGAAAAAGTTTGTTTACATTGCAACTTTTCCATGGGGGTAGGGGAGGAGGAAATCATTTCTAGACAAGCTTTAAAGATGAAATCTCTGTGTAAACTATTTGTAATACAGTGGTGTGCTTGGTCCATTTCCAGGTGGATCCCCTTATTGGTCTTCTCAGCAGAGAAGGCAAGGATGGAACGGACCATGGCAACTGAATTCTTCTCTCACCTGGGTGTACACTCTCCAGGGATGCAGCAGTGACAAGGTGGTGAGGAAAAGTTTGAATTCCCACTCTCCACATACCTATTGTCTGGAGAAAAAGAGATTATCCTCCTTCAGCTTGTCATTTTAATGAATACTACATGCAATTTAATAAGCAATAATAACAATGATAATAAAAATAACAATTAGCTATTCTCATAGCCAGATATATATATATATTTTTTTTTTAAAGAAAAAGGAAAGTTATCCAGAGCACAGCACTGAATTTTACTTACAATGTATTATACACATTGCAGTATTGTTTCTTAACAGAGAATAAAGAAAGAGATCCAACATTTTTCCCCCTCCGGGGCCTTTGTCAAGCTTTCTAAAATAGCTATATGTAGTTGTATTCAACTCGCTCCTAAAGAACCACTTCTACCATGATATCTACAAGAAACCAACTAGTTGATAATGGCTAGGTGGTGGGTATTTGGAAATAATCTATGGGCCTGATTCTCATTAATACTAAAACCCTTTGCACCCCTCTGGCAAAATGGGTGTACATTAAATGTGTGTCCACTTCACACACAAGGCCTCTTCACACTGCTACCGAGCTGTAAAGGGGCCTTAGCATAAATTAGAATAAGGCAAGATATAACCATTATGTTCATAAAAATATTCTATTGCCTCATGAGACCAATTGCTACATTAAACTTTTTATATATGTTATCTTTCTTCTACCTATTGTCTGTTTGTCTATATTTTAGACTGTGCGTCCTCAGGGAAAGGACTGTGCCCTATTTTATCTTTGGAAATTGTCTATCACTTGGTGGATATTACCAGCCACAAATACTAAAAACTAATCAAGATAATTAAATGATAACAAATAGTAGGTCCCTCCTTTTCAAACTATAGTCCTCCTTTCCTAATTATAAAATACAAGGTTACCTGCATTAAATAAAGCTATTTGTTATTCAAAGTTATTTTTAGTAAGAATAAATACATCTACAGAAAGCATCTTCATTTACAAACCAATGCTGTGTCCATATGGAGACCAGCATGTGCTGGATTGTAGGATCAGGGCTGAGTTAAGAGTGGGATTTTCAAAAGTGCTCAGCATTGGATTCATTCTACTGCTGCTCCTGAAATCGTTAGTAAAGCTCCCATTGGCATTAGTGAAAGCAGAGTTAGGCCAACATTGAAAACTTTTGAAAAGCCCATCCCAATTGCTCACATATAATCTTCTTTGCTACTGGAGAGAACATTCTGTGACTGAATGAGAATTGTTTTCTAAAAGCACCCACAGCAAAAGGAAATATTACAGCAAGTGGCTTGGTGCCATTGCAACAACCTTCTTCGTCTTTAGCTTAGTGAAATTCTACCACAATTTGGATCTTTCCCCTCTAAGCTTGGATCTTTCCCATCCCACATACCCTGCTGCTGAAAAAGAAATGGGTGGAGCACAGAATACTGCTGCAGTTATCTTTCCTAAGGAATACCTGCACAATTATCAAAGTAGACATTAAGTGAGACATGCAGGAGGATAATAGCAGGGAAATCAATCTCTTTTTAGCACTTACATTTTCACTGTGTATAAAAAGAAACAAGCAAACATGAAAATTAGGAACCCTCCCAAATCAAAGAGCTTTGGCTTACAGCATTGGCTTGTTAATACTTGAGACAGTATTTATGCGTCTTTCTGGCTAATGTGAGGGCTGCCAAATGAGCTGAGAAGGGTTTTAGTTACAGGAAGAAGTGATTGTTCTGGGGAAACAAAAAGAGGATGTATGTGTTGTCATTGCATTTAGTTACAAAAGGAAAATAAAGCTGTCTTCTGGAACCCCCATCTCACAGGCTTACTTCTGATTTTAACAAATAGGGAGGAACTCGTTGAGAATTTGAAAGTAGAAGGCAGCTTGGGTGAAAGTGATCATGAAATCATAGAGTTTGCAATTCTAAGGAAGGGTAGAAGGGAGAACAGCAAAATAGAGACAATGGATTTCAGGAAGGCGGATTTTGGTAAGCTCAGAGAGCTGATAGGTAAGGTCCCATGGGAATCAAGACTGAGGGGAAAAACAACTGAGGAGAGCTGGCAGTTTTTCAAAGGGACACTATTAAGGGCCCAAAAGCAAGCTATTCCGCTGGTTAGGAAAGATAGAAAATGTGGCAAAAGACCACCTTGGCTTAACCACGAGATCTTGCATGATCTAAAAAATAAAAAGGAGTCATATAAAAAATGGAAACTAGGACAGATTACAAAGGATGAATATAGGCAAACAACACAGGAATGCAGGGGCAAGATTAGAAAGGCAAAGGCACAAAATGAGCTCAAACTAGCTAAGGGAATAAAGGGGAACAAGAAGACTTTTTATCAATACATTAGAAGCAAGAGGAAGACCAAAGACAGGGTAGGCCCACTGCTTAGTGAAGAGGGAGAAACAGTGACAGGAAACTTGGAAATGGCAGAGATGCTTAATGACTTCTTTGTTTCGGTCTTCACCTAGAAGTCTGAAGGAATGCCTAACATAGTGAATGCTAATGGGAAGAGGGTAGGTTTAGCAGATAAAATAAAAAAAGAACAAGTTAAAAATCACTTAGAAAAGTTAGATGCCTGCAAGTCACCAGGGCCTGATGAAATGCATCCTAGAATACTCAAGGAGCTAATAGAGGAGGTATCTGAGCCTCTAGCTATTATCTTTGGAAAATCATGGGAGACGGGAGATATTCCAGAAGACTGGAAAAGGGCAAATATAGTGCCCATCTATAAAAAGGGAAATAAAAACAACCCAGGAAACTACAGACCAGTTAGTTTAACTTCTGTGCCAGGGAAGATAATGGAGCAAGTAATTAAGGAAATCATCTGCAAACACTTGGAAGGTGGTAAGGTGATAGGGAACAGCCAGCATGGATTTGTAAAGAACAAATCATGTCAAACCAATCTGATAGCTTTCTTTGATAGGAAAACAAGGAAAACGAGTGGATAAGGGTGAAGCTGTGGATGTGGTATACCTAGACTTTAGTAGGGCATTTGATACGGTGTCACATGATATTCTTATCGATAAACTAGACAAATACAATTTAGATGGGGCTACTATAAGGTGGGTGCATAACTGGCTGGATAACCGTACTCAGAGAGTTGTTATTAATGGTTCCCAATCCTGCTGGAAAGGCATAACGAGTGGGGTACCGCAGGGGTCTGTTTTGGGACCGGCTCTGTTCAATATCTTCATCAACGACTTAGATATTGGCATAGAAAGTACGCTTATTAAGTTTGCGGATGATACCAAACTGGGAGGGATTGCAACTGCTTTGGAGGACAGGGTCATAATTCAAAATGATCTGAACAAATTGGAGAAATGGTCTGAGTTAAACAGGATGAAGTTTAACAAAAGACAAATGCAAAGTGCTCCACTTAGGAAGAAAAAATCAGTTTCACACATACAGAATGGGAAGAGACTGTCTAGGAAGGAGTACGGCAGAAAGGGATCTAGGGATTATAGTGGACCACAAGCTAAATATGAGTCAACAGTGTGATGCTGTTGCAAAAAAAGCAAACATGATTCTGGGATGTATTAACAGGTGTGTTGTGAGCAAGACACGAGAAGTCATTCTTCCGCTCTACTCTGCTCTGGTTAGGCCTCAGCTGGAGTATTGTGTCCAGTTCTGGGCACTGCATTTCAAAAAAGATGCGGAGAAATTGGAAAGGGTCCAGAGAAGAGCAACAAGAATGATTAAAGGTCTTGAGAACATGACCTATGAAGGAAGGCTGAAAGAATTGGGTTTGTTTAGTTTGGAAAAGAGAAGACTGAGAGGGGACATGATAGCAGTTTTCAGGTATCTAAAAGGGTGTCATAAGGAGGAGGGAGAAAACTTGTTCACCTTAGCCTCTAAGGATAGAACAAGAAGCAATGGGTTTAAACTGCAGCAAGGGAGGTCTAGGTTGGACATTAGGGAAAAGTTCCTAACTGTCAGGGTGGTTAAACACTGGAATAAATTGCCTAGGGAGGTTGTGGAATCTCCATCTCTGGAGATATTTAAGAGTAGGTTAGATAAATGTCTATCAGGGATGGTCTAGACAGTATTTGGTCCTGCCATGCGGGCAGGGGACTGGACTTGATGACCTCTCGAGGTCCCTTCCAGTCCTAGAATCTATGAATCTATGAAAAATTCTCCAGGTACACACTGTTTCTCTGAGATCACATAGGTTTTCAGGAGCAAAGGATTTCCACAAAATAAAAATGCATCTTCACTGACATTCATTCAGACAACTCCTCACTCCTCCACTGTGGCCATGGAATCTCCCCTGCCAGTGGGACTACCACTGTACAAATAACCTGGGGGAAGGATTCTTAGTTTGGGGCTCAGCTCCAAAGAAATCTCCTATGCACCAGTGCATGGGGTGGGGGGCAGAGGCAGGTTGGGGGAGGTGGATGGATGGAGGATTCACAGCTGCATGTATCTTCTGATACATGCCCCCAGATAGCTGGCATGTTAGAAGTAGGCACCAGAGTCTTTATGTAAGCATAAAAGAGCCCTTAATCCAAATACCTCCTTGTTTTATAAAATCCATTAAAGTGAATATTAAAACAAGCTATACCTAGCATATATGAGCTCAAATAAAAACATGGTCTAATACTTAAGAACAGCCATACTGGATCAAACCAATGTCCATCTAGCCCAGTATCCTGTCTTCTGACAGTGGCCAATGCCAGGTGCCCCAGAGGGAATGAACAGAACAGGTAGTCATCAAGTCATCCATCCCTGGTCGCCCATTCCCAGCTTCTGGCAAACAGAGGCTAGGGACACTTCAGAGCATGGTTTTGCATCCCTGCCCATCCTGGCTAATAGCCATTGTTGGACCTATTGTCCATGAATTTATCCAGTTCTTAGTTCAGGAGATTAGCTGAACAGGATCACTGGATTTAAAGAATATATAGACTATGGGCCAAATTTTTCAGAATAGCATCTGAATTTGAGCCTGAGTTTTGTGCATTCTACTCTGTGCTCACAAAATGGGTAGCTAGACCTACAGCAACTAAGTTTGCATTCACCATTGCCATTTGCATGGGCACATTTGGACTGGTGTGCAGTTATTTGTGCATGCAAATGGTGGGCCAGATTTTGAATGCATTTTGAGACGCCTTTGAAAATTTATCCCTAAGGGGTCACATTCTTCCCTTGGATACATGTAGGGGCTCTCATTGAATAGTTAATGGGAGCCATGCACACACACCTGAGGGCAAAATGCAGCCCTAAATAAGATACTCAAACCAGATATGTGGCATGACCCCACTTTGATGTTTGAATTTCTCACAGACTTAGAAGGAAGTAGATTTATTGATTCATGAGGGCCTCTCTTTTACTTTAGATCCACTGTGTCACATACTATAATTGTGGAGTGTTATTAACTCAAATTTTTATACCTTTTATCATCTAAGTCAAATGATGATACTGTTTGCCTGCTAATCCTAGAATCTTTTTATATACAACTTGAAACATCTGTTCATTTATCCTGCAGTATAATGTTTACATAAATCTTGTCAATGTACTATACACATACTGTACACGTGTATTCTTTATATTTAAAATTGTGCTTGCTAGAATATAAATATCAATGTAAAATGTAATATTTTATGTAAACACATTTTACTTTTGTATATCTTGTACGTATACATAATTTGTTATAAGACAGATACCAATGTATCTTTACATGTGCAGTAGCAGTCTGAGCAGAGAGGCTAAGGCTTAAAGGTATGGAGATTGAATTACTTTATCACTTCTACAGTTAGCCCCTCCAGGTGCGGCTGAGTCACATAGATAGGACAGCACAAGGTAATCTTGAGTTATCCTGTGGTTCTACTGCAGGTGCTTTTGCTATTTCTGTTTACCTGAATATACAGAAGTTAGATCTTGGAGAAATACTGAATGTCCTCTGCAGCATAGTTCTTTTTAGATGCCATGCATATGACCAATAAAGCCTGTTATGCATGAATCTCTCTCATGGAGAATCATTAAGTGTAGCTGTGGCCTATAAGATAGACCCCTGTAAGTAAAACACCACATTATATTAGTGCTGAGCCTGTTCTGTGGATAAACAGAGACTTATGTCTTGAGGGCTGTCATTATGGTGCCTTTTATGAGCACTAAATTAACTTCATTACGGAAATATGATCTTATCTACATGCATTATCTTCATAATGCTTCTCTTGGTGTTCTTTGTGGATTAAGTTGTCATACTCATCATTCTTATCATACAGAATGACAGATGAAAGGCAACCATATTGCACCCTGAAGCCTGCTAGTGTCAGGGACTGGGGCATCAGTGGTCTGGCCTAGCAGTCATGGCTGGACTGGTTTTCACAAATCAAGGATGGCCATGCGATGGTAGTCAGCAAGCAAGGATCAGAATAATTGCTACAGCTGGAATCAGTAGACAAGAGCCAAAGTCGGAGTCAGGCACCAGAGATCAGAGGCAGTTACCAGGCTGGAATCAGGAGGCAAGAGTCAGGGGCCAGAGATCAGAAAGCAGGCTGAGGCCTTAAGTTACAGAAAGCCAGATATCTGCATGATTCCCCAGAGAACTTCCTGGTTCACCCTCCAGGGTTAAAGAGTGAGCATGGGCCAATCAGAAGGCCACAGCATGTCGCTCTAGACTTCGGAGGCAGGACGTACTGCAGCACCTAATCCCTATAGTGCTCCTTGGATGGGGAGCTACGTAGCGTCCTAGTAGTGATGCAGGCGCTGCAGACCTGCATTCTAGTCCCATTCTAGTCTAAGCACAATAGGAAAAAAATACACACTTCATAAGATCACATGCACTTGGTTAAAAGAACAGAAAATATGACATATAGTCCCATCTTCCATAGCACACACGGTAATTACTGTGTGTGTCCAGTGAGAGGGGGACACTTCAGAGGAATTCAGAAACTGGGCTACACCACAACACCAGTTGTCAACCTAAAAGGCAAAGTAAGGACTGGCAGAGCCCTGAGTAGAGTGTTTGGGTGACTAACAGACTGGCAGTGTCAGGGAGCTGACACTCAGTTTAACACCAGCAAGTCTCTCTCTTGCTGAGGCAGGGGAGGTAACATGGTGACTCACAGTCCTGGGCACCACAAGAAAGTGGCACAGACTCCAGTGGGAATTTTGCCTATGTAAGGACTGCACGATTGCCCCCGCTGTTAGGCAGAATTTTTGTCACAGGATTGTCAGTTTTCCCAGTTAACTGTTATGAGCAGTATTATTAAACAGGCAACCCATGTGAAGCAATAATGGTTACAGGGATTCATTATTGTTTTAATTAATAAATATTTTCTAGTAAAATATAGTAACCACAATAAATCATGGGTCCAATTCTGTAGCCTTTACTCATGGGAGTATGCCCATTGATGTCAAACAGGAGTAATTCTTACTTACACCTATGCAAACCAGGATAATTCTATTGTTGTCTGTAGTACAGTGGTGTAAAATGACAATCTGGAACCATGGGACTACTTCCATGAATGAGGGCTGCTGGGCTGGACCCCGTACTGCATGCACTTTCAGGGCTTATCTACACATACAGCGCTGGAGCGGCGAAGCTACACCATTGGGGGGCATGTCTATGCTTACAGTTAAATTGGCACTGCTGTGATCTGTGATCTGGTGAAGACCTGGTAAGTCAATGGCAGAACACTCTCCTGTCGACTTCTGTACTCCAGCTCCCTGAGAGGCAGAAGGTAAGTTGGCGAGAGAGCATCTCCCATCGACACAGTGTGGTGTAGACACTGCAGTAAGTCGACCTAAGCTACGTCAACTCCAGTTACATAACTTACGTAACTGAAGTAGCGCAATTTAAGTCAACTTACAGCTTTAGTGTAGCCCAGCCCTTAGAGAAAATGCTACCTACGCCAATAGGAGAGCTTCTCCTGTCAGCATAGGTATTCCACCTCCCTGAGAGGTAGTAGCTATGTCAACGGGAGAAGACCTCCCTATAATCTATCTACTAACTACATTGAGGGTTAGGTCAGTATAATTACATCGCTGTGTGGGTTTTCCACACCCCTGAGCAACATAGTTATACCCACATAATTGGGTAGTGTAGACCAAGCCTAAAGCTGCTGTTTCAGTTCTTTAGAATTCAGCTCTCTCTTACTACTTTCCTTCCTGCTCCCATATTTCTGTGAAATAACATATGTGCATGGGGGCGAGAGGTTTCCCATTCACTATTTGGGGTTTATCCAATAAAAAGGGTCCATTTGTGTAAATGAATAAAGTATTTTTATAAATATCAAAACTATCTTTTTTAAATGAAAACCAGAATTTTCACTCTTTTAAGACTAAAGTACTTGACCATTCTACTTGAATGGGAAGTGATCTGCTACTAAACAGTGGCCAGATGTAGCTAGTGAACATTAGAGATGGGCCAAAGCCAAAATGCCAGATCTGAACACTCCCAAACTTTGCAGCTCAGGTCCATCTTTATTTAACAGACAAACAAACAAAGGCCCACATTTTCAAAAATGCATGCCTAAAGTTGGTGACTTCAGAAGGTGCTGCTGAATGCCCAATACTTTTAAAAATCAGGTCACCTATTCAAGTGGTTAACTATGGGCAAAGGATCTTTGGACTCCTATTTTTGAAAAAAAAATCCCGGTAGTCAAAACTTTAAAAATAGCTTTGAATAAATATCTGCTACCTAGTAATGACTATATTGCTAATCAGAACACTCTGGCACTCTTTTTATTTATGTTACTTACTTTCTTACTCTGGACAAGATTCTACAAACTTACTCCCATTGAGTAGCTCTTACTCATATGAGCAGTACCATGAAAATCAATGGGATTACTGATGTGAGCAAATGATACTCAGCATAACAGTTGCAGAATCAGGTTCTCTGATATTAACCTCCATTGCCAGGGGGCTTGAATGTTAAATATTTAACAAGGGCAACTCCCCATCTCGCCTGTCCTCTCTTCATATATATTCAATTAATGAGTTTATTTAACTAGGGGATCTATGTCTGACCCCCATGCTTCCCCCTCCATTTGAGTCTTACTGTTGCCCACCTGCTGCACTGTGAGATTGTATTCAGACATAGTCACTGGCACACACTGCGTGCTTATGTTTGATGGCTTGCTTGAAGAAGAACAGACCACTAATAAATTGCACAGTCATTACCCTTTATGCATACTTGTTCTAATAGGTGTCGCAGATTCCTGCCTCCTAATAAGGAAAGGAAGTAGAAAAACACATAAATTCTCCCAAGGGAGTCAGACAGCCTGAAGCCACGTTCGACAGCTGTTACTGTTACCATGAGCACCAAGAGCAAAACAAGGATTAGGGGAAAAAAAAAAGAAAAAAAAAAAAAGATATTGTGCCAGGAATTTTGGCAAGATTTTCTTGGACATGGAATGTGTTTTGCTCTGCACCAGTCTATAAAAGAGCAGCACTCCTACAGCATGTGATGGAATTTCATGATTAAACAAACATTGGCATTAATTAGTCTAAAAGGGAGTTATTTCATTTATCCAATGTTTGCATTTCTGTATCTCCCAGGTTTTAAAAAATTGTCACTTTAATCTCAGGCGTTAATGTCTTGGCATCAGATGGAAGCTACCTTCCCTACACGATATCTCTAATTCACAACAGATCTCAGAAAATGTTTTAACAGGGTACCCTTTTCTCTTCTACCCTTGAATGTTTTCTCTACTTGGGGCCAGATCATCACCTGGTGTAAATTAGGTAGCTCCATAGATTCCATTGGAGCTACACTGATTTACACCAGATGAAGGTCTGGCACACTGTATTTCTGAAGAATAGGGAGATTCAGATACTTTTTCTAAGAGGTGTATTTAGTCTACCATGCTGAGACATTTATGGCTTTGGGAGGAAAATTGTTGACTGTACATACGGTGGATATAGTTTAGTGTGAACTTGAAGTCCTAAAGCTGTAGTTCTCTTTATGTTTCTTATACTGATTTTCTAAAGCTGGTCAAGAATGTACCTACAGACTAATAAAGTCAATTAAGACTGACTCTTCTTTCTCACACAGTAATATACTAATTCCAGTGTTCAGTGTTATGGGACACACTGTTGCTCTTTTGGATGTCACATAAAACCAAGGTCCTGACCACATGTGGGCATTAAAGAACCCATAGCACTTTTCACAAGACTGTGGGCCCCAATGTCCTGGCCAAATGCCATCTTGTGTAATTACAGTCTGTCTACTTAAACATCCCCCTGTAGTTTCAGCTAGACACAGTATTCTTCACTTCCTGTCCTCAATGGTTGTGAAGTTGCTCCACATTTCACTCCTGTGGTGACTGATTTCAGTTGTAGACAGTGATTTCTACTTTATAGGCCAAGTCCTGAGGACCTTACTCAGTCCTCAGAAGCATGAAGTAAGGACAGAGTCAAAATGTAGATAAAAACTGAGGACAAGACCACCCTTCTCATGGAAAGAAAACATAGAAAGGGAGTAAAGGGAACATTTTTCTACCAGGCTCCCCTAGTGGGGATCAGATACATCCCTAAGGAGGTCCTGTGCTTCCATCACAGCACTTCTAGACTCCAACGAACCCCCTGTCCCTGGCAGTGCATATCCATGGGAAACACACCACCAGGAATGCCCCCTGGTCTTCCCTCTGTTTGTGGCTATCCTGCAGATGGGAGGGGCTATGCCAAAAAGATAATACAGCTCTAGACTATCATTTTTTCCCCAGATAATACCTGTGGAAGCCAGAAGAGGAGTAATATGCATCCTCTGCACCACCCCTAGCGTGTCTATTTCTGCCTTCAACCCACCCAGTCTCAACACTCTCCCCCTGCATGGACAGTGGACACAGAGAAGTGATGATGGTTTGTGGAGGCAGCCAACTCCCCACTTCCATGCAGACCTCCCCCTGTGAGACATGATCCCACCCTACATCAGGATTTGGCCCCATATAGACGATATTGCTTGTACACTCAATTAGCAAATCAAAATGTGTAGAGTGCTTTGGAATCCATCAGGATAAAGGACTCAGTGCAAGATCATCATCATCATCATCAAGATGCAAAATTTGTATTTGAAATAGTAAGTTCAAACTAAAGTGAAATTTCGTGTAGTTCTCTTCAAAGTCAGGCTTAAAAGGGAGCACAACAGTTTATATTTAAGTTACAAAACAGGATTTTGTAAAATTTCCTTAGAGGACAGTGGGCTTTCAAAGTGTAATTAAAAGTAAACCTATTGACTAATAAAAATAATCAGTAATATTGCCTAATATTCAGTTTAAGTTATTGTGCAATGTCAACCTTCACATGAGCTAAAAATATGCTACTTATTGGGCTGGAAGGAGGTCTTGATTTACAATTATGCCTTGATGGATTACCTGTAAGTGCAACCTTCAGGCAAACTGTGATTAACTTGACCAAAGACATCTGGGAGAGCCATCTATGGCCTAAAATTATGACCTTAGTATTCTGGGCTGAAACGAGACACCATTTAACTTGCATTGCAGAAAACACTAGCAGAGGGGCTTTTGTTTAGGATTCCAACAAGTTTTTTAGTTTCATAAGTTCAGCAGAAACACCTCCTGTGAAGTTATAGGGGGGAAGAGGGTACTTCCTAGTTTTTGCCCCTATTTCTTTAGAACCAAAACTCAAAAACACCCCATCGTGCATGAGTAAAGGAGCAAAAACAATTAATATCCTAATGATTAGCAAATGCTGTAGGTTTGGATTGCAGTTAGCAAGATTTATGGAGTTAAATATAAAAGTATGACTCTTAAAAGCCATGTGCTTGTAATTAGCTCGTGTTTTACCCCTGGATACTGTAAAATCACAACATGCTGTCAAAGCCCATTTTCTGATCCTGTTATCAGCACAGAATAAAGGTTTCCATTAAATGCAAAACATATTTACAGGTGCTAAAACAACTATTTGGATCAGTGGGAAACAGGCTACTTTTTTGTTCTCTGGAATGGAATTTCATGATTTTATGGTGAATTCATCACACAAAGGGGAACGCAGCAATTTTGTTCATCTATTGAAACAGACCATAGAATTTGAAAAGCAATGCAATGGAAGTCAAAACCTCTCTGAATATAGGACTTACAGTATTGAATATTGAAGCCTTTTGTCAACAAAACCTTCCAATGGTGAACTCTTCACATGATGAAGCTCAAGCTACAAAGAGATAGAACAAAAGTCCTGAATTGTTTCAATGAAGAATGTGCAAATTACATTCCTGGACATTGTGAAGATATGCTGTGAAAAAAATATTTCTACCAGGGTTCCCCTGTATAATTTATTGTCATGAAAGCTTCTTGCAGAAGTTCTGACAAAGCCTACCTTGACATTTTTGAAAGGACCTAGGAAGCAAATTTTCATGGCCAACTTCTTAAGCATAACTGATTTCTTTCCACCATTGTCACATCATTACATACAGGTTTGGCCTAAGGATTTTGGATAGGTTTAATAAGATGATTCTTTGAGACCCAACCCAACTTAACTGACTCATTTTACATGACAAATGGGTGTGTTTAGCAGGGGGAAGGCCCTAATGATCCCCTCCCCGACCCTCAGGCTGCTGAAATGGAACTGAGCTCTTTATTCATTTCTACTTTGGGGAGGCAAGGGAGGAAGCATCTATATCTGATGGCCTTCCTAAGGTTTGCTGGAGTGGAGCCCAGTATAATGGGCCTGAGCACATCTGTGAGAAACAGGAGAGGGTGCATGGATTAAGGTATATCAGGAAGTAGCTGGAGTGAGGGGTTGGCTGAGCCTCTTACTGGGGAGCCAAGGAGGCAGGTTGGGAAGCTGGACTGGGCAGCCTGGTTTGGAAGCAGGGAATTCCTGGAGGCTGGAAATGGGAAGTGGGATTGACGTAGTGTTAAGAGGAGAGAACTAACTGTGGACTGGTAGCGCTGCCTGGGGGATGAAGAGCTGAAGAGATGGCTGGGAAACCTTTGTTAAACAAACAAGCACTGAAGCACTTATGCTTCAGCACTTCACTATCTTTGGTGGAACTGGTTGTGTTTATGAAGAAACAATGGTCATTGCCTTCCCCCTGGCATAAATGACCAATTTAGGATGGATAATGCAATCAACTCTATTTTAATGTTTTTTATAGTTGAATGTATCTGAGTGTTAGTTCAGTGATACATGGACTTAAACTCTGAAGTGTAAACCTATCCATTTGTTAGCCAGAGGGAGTGGAGAAAACGTGAGACTGCAAGATGTAATTTGTAACAGCTTCTAACACCTAAGCTTCTTAGTTGAAATTTTCAAAGTATTCTAGGAGATTTGTACACATTTCTTCCACTGAAATCCTCCAGATGCCTTTGAAAAATCTCAACCCTTATTTCTACCCAAGACTTTAAGTAGGAGGAGCACCGGAAAAGGTGAGCCCACGCAGAAGCTGCGAAGAATACTATATAAATACTCTGTCTTGCCTTATTTTCCTGGTGAAAAGCAGAAGAGGAGGAAGTGGAGGAAAAGCCAACAGGAAGGTGGTCAGTGATCTTTTCCCACTCTTCGAGTTTGCTTTGGCTAAAAAACAGATGCAAGGATGCAAGCTCCTTCTAAAGAGGAACTACACAAATTCTTCAGAGACTATTTATGCTGATGTTGCTGTCTGTGACTGAGGTTGTCTGCAAATGTATTTTCTTTCCCTTTCAGAAAAAGGGTAATCTAATTAACATGATACACACCACGCCCCCAGAACTATCACTTCCAGACATAGTGGCTGTTTGTTTATTGCTTAGATGATTCCGAGGCTGTGAAATTGCCAGTCAGCACCTATACTATAAAACTTCTCATAGAAGAAGAAAAACTTTAGAGCCCACTGTATTGATCACAGCTCCAACACATTTATGAGTAAATTCATCTGCCAGAAATTCCATCAGCTATGCTGAGAGAGTGTTGCAGAGGTCTCATTCATAGATGAATGTGTAGGGTGATATAAGCATATGAAGTCTAGACCTGGACTATACTACAGCCAATATAACTCACCCTCTACACGAGCTTAACTCTACCTCCACAAGAGGCATAGAATCAATGTAGATGTAGTTAGGTCGATGCAGTGTATTGCTTACATTGACTGTTGCTGGCTTTCACAAGCCATCACACAATGCCCCACACTGACAGTTCAATTGGTGCAAGCGTCTCTGGTGAGGACACGCACTGCCGACACAAGGATGAAAGTGTAGACATGCACAAGCAATTTAATTATTGCACTGGCTGTATGCTGATGTAAATTAGGTCAACTTAATTTTGTAGTTGAGACATGCCCCTCGATACCCTGAAGTTTCAGGGGGAAAGGGATAGTTCTCTGAAGTTGCTCCCAAACAAAATAGCCCATAATTTTCAAACTTGAGTGCCTCCTTCTCTTCTTGAGGAAAGAAAAAATTGGAGCTAAAGCCCAGAGGAAACCAGACTTGCTTTATTAGGAGGAGTCAGAAATGAGTCAGAATTGCTATTGCCATTTTCACAATATTGCATTGACTACCACAGATACAGAAAGTCTCACATTCAAACAAGATCTTGGATCTCATACAGCAATTCCATGAAGGATTATCAAATATCTTTTGGGTTGATCCAGATTCATCTGATCCTAGATCCTTAAATGGTCTCCAATCCACAGAAATTACAGCTGAAGATTTAACTTCACAGAATTTGACCATTTGTCAGAAATTATCACAATCAAAACTATGAAGAAATAAAACAATGATAATCAAAAATCAGAGAGAGAATCCAGCATCTTGCCACAGCACAGGAACGGAGACCAGATGCTGCTCCCTTTCAGAATCTTCAGCTCTATGAAGGGACCCCCTGAGACATTGCTTTTCTAGATGCTGTGAACTCATAGAGCTTGGGCACAAAACAGTCCATGCACACAGATCTGCAGAGGCAATTACTGTTTTATGTGAACGAGTAATACAGGGACTGACTCCTAGATAATTTGCCTCATCCTTTCATCATCTCCTGGCAAGTCTTTTGAAGTGAGTCTAACTTGAAAAATTGCACTATGTCAGGTCTTTTAATGACAGTGGCATTACTATTTAAACAAGTGAAAGTGACACAAGAACATCAAATAATGGATAACAAATTGTTTCATATTGAATTTAAAGACTGCCAAATCCAATGACTGTTGGCACACACTTTTTAGCCTTTTAAATCCCCATGATACTGGATTCCTCTTTAAAACTTAGTTTTAATATAACTGGTTATTCTGAAGCATTGGAATGCCCCAGCTAGTACTATTCAGGTTGGCTCCAACCTGGCTGATCTCAGCTATGAACATTTCCAGGAAATGTCTTTTTCTCTGATTGTACAAAAGCAAGGCCAGTCAGGCCATAAAAACTCCAGAAATCTGAATGTTTATGTTTAGACAGTCTTTTCCATAATTTTATTTTACTCATTCATTTAGATTGCATCAGACTCAAAATACATAGAGTGAGGGGCGGGATTCTGATATAATTAGGCTTAAGGCCAAAAATTAGAGAGATTTTAAAAATAAATGAACTGCGGGTTCTTTTATTTGCACTCTGGTTTCTGAGCCTCTCAAGTGCACTTGTTTCACATTTCAAGGTTTCTTTTGCAGCCATGAAAGGATAGAAACTTACCATTTTTTCCCAACAGAGTTCTCATGTAATCACTTGACTCCAGCATCTGGGGTTTTAAGAAAAACTCCAAATCTAGCAAATCTTGTGATAAAATTGCTATAGCTGGCCCACTCTATGTGGCTTCATGGTCATAAGTGAAGCTCTGGGAGAAATTGTTACTCAGTTCCCCTCCGCTTCTCACTTGCTTCTGGGGGGAGAAATTTGCTCTTGACAAGTTGTAGCACATTCCCTCCTTCACACCAGCTCATCTTCACTGGCCCATGCATTGGGGAGGAGGAGATAGAACCAAGCTTTTCTTTCAAGGCTGAAGATCCAGAAATCCCAAAGTTTTATGCAAGTAACATAATGGCCTCATTTGATTGGCATCACCTTATTTACATAAATGTCCACATGTCCTAATCATTAGAAGTTAAGATGGACAAAGCTGCTGGATGGAATGAGGTTTAGGAACATAGGAATTGCTATGCTCTTGCCTGACTCTGATAGCTCCCCTAGCTGTATGCTTAGATCTGACTGCCCCTGGCTCCCAGGAGAAGGGCGGGGGGGTGAGGGGGAGATTCTGGCTGCTCACTAGCTGCGGGTTTAATCTAGCAATAATAATAATAATAATAATTTCAATATTTTTCAAGAAAAAATGGGAACATATTTTTCATGAAAATTTTCATGAAATAATTCCCCATTTATCAACTAGCTCTATTGTAAGCCTCTGATTCTAGGTCACCTGCTATTCCCAGATTACTGCCCATAGGTCCCTGGATGAAAACTAGGCTCTAGGCAACATCTCTATGGTAAGGATTAGCATAGAAATCCTACCTAAAGTGGCCCAAACCAAAAGGTGCAATTTAAGCTCTTCAAATCAAGAGATTTAAGCTCCTAAGCAAGAACAGTCCAAAAAGTAGCTAAAACCGGGTGTCTCTGGCTAGAGCATTTAAAAGTTTTTGCAGTTTATTTGCTGAAAAATTCAGTTTTGGGGGACCAAAACTATTTGCAAATATGGATCAAATTCAGCTAATAGTTTGGGTTGTAAAACATGAAAAAAAATCAAAAGTCATGAAATATTTAATTTCAACATTTTCAAGGTGAATTTTTTTTTTTTTTTTTTAAAGATTTGTTTGGAAATTTAGCTAGATTTAATTAAAAAAAAAACAAAGATAAAAATATCCAAAGATGAAATGAAACAAAAGAATGGGGAAGAAAAGGGTTACAATTTTAACATTTTGTTAAAGCTGAAAGAAAGTTAGTTTGTTTTGTCAAGAAAAAAAAAATTCTGCTTCAGATCAGCTTGAACTTAATTTTTTTTTCCAGATTTTTCAGTTCAGCCACCTAACTGAAAAATCAATTATTCACTCAGCTCAACTCCTTAACAAGTTTCCATAAGTCAAGCAAAACATGGCATAGAGATTGTCACTTGAGAAAAGAACTGGAGTGCAGATGTCAGAGGACATTAAAAAATACTTTAATATAAGATATCACAGAGGAAAGATGTATGCATAAAGGGACAGGAGAAGACACTGACTGCAAACCAAAGTAATAAATAGCCTGAAAGTGGCAATAAGTTGTGCCAGTCATGGAAAGAATAGATGGTATGGAAAGGCTGGTGCATAGAACCAATGGAGAGACCAATGTAAATGACTCAATTGCTTCTAGCAAAGAAAGGTGGAAGATAAATTGAAGAACTTTGGGTCAAGTACAGGAATGCAGTAGTGAGGCTTACAGAAATGTAGTGTAGACTGGAAGCTTCCCAAGAAAGGAGAGGATAGGAAGTTGTCACTCTCACGTTTCATTGTAATAGATGTGAATGTATCTGCTCCTGGTCAGCCATTTCCTTGGTTTAACTTTAAATGATAAATGAGTGATTCAGTGTTTCTGAGTCTAATGGTATTGGTGTTAATGATTCATATGGTTTTGGAGGACACTTGGCCACATTTCTGAAATGCTCAGCATCTAGCCACTGAGAGTGTGACACCTGTGTGACGCCAGATTTCCTTGGAGCTCAGCACCTAATGTGTACCCAATAGACTGAGCTCTTCTGAAAACCTGACTCCATTGTGGCTGCAGAGCATTTCTGAAAATTCTAGTCATTGTGCCTTTAAGTAGCTGAACTTGCAGGGACAGGACTATGTCAGTCAAATCTATATCACTGTCAGACAGGAATGTCCTAGCATTCGGCAGACTTTAATCGGATTCAGTTTTACTGAATGGCTGAATCTTGTGACACCATAATGTAGTTAGTTTCGACATTGAGGGCTTGATCCTTTAGGCTGTGTGTGTCGGGGGGGGGGGAGGAGGGGGGAGAGGATATTATTTGCTGGAAAGAAGCACATTGCTTGCCCTTTGGAACACAGAAATACACTAGGAACCGGCATGACATATTATCGGGTGACAATTCATCTCAGAGGCAGGAAGAGAGACAAAGTCAGAAGATGTTTCTAGTCTTTAACTCAATCTATCTCCTATCGCTGTCACCCAACACAGAGACACCATGTCATCAGTGGACACATCTAACCCAATATTGATAGCAGTGCAGTGAATTTTTCCTTTCACTGATTTGTCTCTATTAGAACATTGTAATATTGTCTTTTGTATATATTCTGTGGCTGATGTAGTATCACCCATCTAGAACCAAAAAGTTTTTATTTTTGCTGTTTTCTTATTTTGATTGCAAACCAGTATAACATACCCTTGAAAAAGACAATTCAAATGTATTTTATATATATATATATCATTATAATCTATACTATATTAATCATCGAGTAAGTTATATACCCAACATGAGCAAAAGAGTGAGATTATAACCCTCAATGTTTACTCAGTCCTTACTCAAGCCAACACATTGCCACTCCTCTTTGGGGTAGGGACTGTCTCTTATTAATGTTTGTATAGTGCCTAGCACAAAGGGGCCCTGATCTTGGTTGTGCTTTAGGTGCTACCATAACACAAATAATGAATATAATTTCCTTCAGTGGCAGCTTGCCTGAGTGAATAAGAACCTCTGGATGAGTTTCAAGGAGCTTGTCCTTATAGCCCAAACAAAAAACACAACCCAAAGCCAATATTAGCCTTATAATAAACCTTACCCCCATATTAAATGCAAATGAAACTTAAACTATCAAAAATATTTTTAATTTCCCTTCTGAGGCCTCAGTTAGACTGTTTATGAAAAACAATATTTAAAAAGTTGGTTGACCTTCCAGGGCTTTTATTGCTATTGCAACATTATCAATGTCTGTCTGTATCTTGCTTGACTGACAGCAGACAATAACAGATTCCCTAGGGACAGGGAGTATTTGAACAGAAGACCTATTTGAAATGCACGTAGCTTGTTAAACATAGACTATTGTATTTGCTTTGGCAATGAAGGATCCAGGTTCAGAGATTCTCTAAGTATTTAGAGCTGAATCTTGCTGTCAATTGCCCCAATATCAATCTAGAGTAGCTCCACTAAAGTCAGTGGTGTTACTCTGGATTTACACTAGCGTAACTGACAGCACAATTAGGCCTTTAAGAATAAAGACCATAGATGTTAGGAAAGCTCTGAGACCTCTCACCCACACTTCATACTTGCACTGTTCAGGACTGCAGTAATGAAGAACCCAGAGGATTTTTAAAAAGGGAAAAGAAAGAAAAAGAGAAGAGTTATTGTAACTGCAACTGGATGAAATTAAGAAAAAGAAAATTTAGGGTCACTTGGAGGAAAAATTTCCCAACACCATGAAATAGACTCCTCGGAGAAGTGTTGGAAAAAATCTTTTCTTGAATTATTTAAAATTAGATTGCATGAAGGACTAAAGAACATATTGTAAACATAATCTTTCATTGATGGGGAATGAGAACCATAATCCAATACTCTAGGGGCCTGACTCAGTCACAACAGAGCAGGTGGCATAATTATTTACACCACTCACTAACGGACATATGCACAAACACCCCAGCAGAGAGTATTGTGGCAGGTGGCCTAAAGTGTCAAGAGGTAAAATCTATGTAAAAAACTAAGTAATATCCAGAATAAACAAGTAGAAATTAACGTAGGTGGTGTATGATGTAAGGGCCAAGTACACCTGCAAAATATGGTATGGGTAACCAATAAGAGGGCATACTGGTTGTTATATAGAATATGCTCTTGCACCTGCAGACTGAGTTGTAAGGGTTCTGGGATATATTATACAGCCTAAAGAAGTCCAACTCTGGGTGTAAGCTTGTGCACAGAAGAGAATATGAAGTATATGATACTAATGATAATACCAACTAGTATTTACATAGCACATTTCTTCTAAAGTTCCCAAGGCACTCTACAATCTGTACATATAGTGGTCTTTACCAGCAACTGAAATGCAACCACCTCTGAGCTGGAAGGCAGCAGCTTTTTAATAGTGCATAATTCATATCAAACTAAAACTACAGGGAATAGTTAGACAGAGAGAATGAGGCAGCTGAATTGGACATTTGGATAGAGTTATAGGGTTGGTCTTATGAAACAAACCATAGTATCTTTAATGACCACAAGCATGAAGGCCTCAATATTATATCCTAGCCAAGAAACAGCACTTCTAGCATCACAGTGCTCCCTACCTCTCCACTGGACTACTTGTTCAGTGGTGACTCACAGGGAAAGAGAGATAGCTACAGAGTCACCAATACTAAGTTGCACAATATCTGCGTTTTACTTGGAGCTCTCCCATTCAAATGCTGACCCTACTTAGTTTTTAAGAGATGACCAGAGCAGGTGGTTTAGCTGCAGACAAACACAGGATAACAGAGGGTTAACATTTTACAGTATTTATTCAAAAAAGTCAGAAGATGAAGATGAAAGGGGAATGAAGGAATATTCTAAACAAATACAACAAAGATTTCCAGTAAAATAATATATTCGAAAAGACATACTGTAGTAAAGGAGTGTTCTTCTAAAAAGAACACTCAGCATATTATTCAAAAAATCCATAAGACACAGTGAACAGGGAGTTCAAGTATTATCTGATATCAGAAAGGAGAGCTTCAAAATATAAATATATGGCAACCTTTCAAACTCTGCAGTATCATTTCAGACAGCTGTACAGTTTAAGGTCAACATCTGCCAAAAGTCACTGAGTTAAAAATAATCCAAACAAAAAATAAAGAATAATAGAGAAGGCTGGACACCTGGTTGCTGGAATAAAAACAGAAAATGGTGCCAAAGTTTTAATTAAAAAAGTAATGGAAAAATGCCAAAACAAGGAAAATTCTTCTCAAATTATGAAGTTAAGCCTTAAACAAAGGAACAAAAAATACTATTAAAATCAGGCTTGGCCTTAGAATTTTTAGAGAGATTCTGGTATCTCAAATGAGAGATGATAATCCCCTTTATAGTACCTGTATCACCTTTTGGCTTTGTCTGCCAAACGGATGCTTTCACTCAAGTGTCCATTAAGATGGCCTTGAAAAATTAGAAGGATAATATCTAACATGTAGGCTGAACTATTCAAAACAGTCATGAGGATTTAGACACATATAATCCACTGAGGAGTTACGGTGTAGTAGTTGTCACCACATTGGAACTCCGGACACCTGTGTTCAATTCCTGGATTTGCCATGGACTTCCTGTGTGACCCTGGACAAGTCATTTAGTCTATCCTGTGCCTTAGTTTCTCATCTGGAAAATCAGGATAATATTCTCCTGCCTTACAGGAGTGTTGTGAAGCAAAAAATGATTGTGAGGAAATCAGGTACTATGGGGATGAGAAACATTTATGGGCCTAGGTGGGAATCTTCCTTAAAAAATATCCAGTTTAACTGTAACTCCCCCACTACTAGCATTCTGATGGACTAAAGCAAAAACAACAAAAATACACCCCTCCCCCCCCAGGTGATATAGAATGAAAAAGGGCAAAGGAAGCAAGAAAATAAAAACAATGCTTGATGCAAATGAGCCAAATAAAACTTTGCCAGTCAGTTACTGTATATTGAGAGTCCCCAAATTCTCACAACAATTATGGGTTCTCTCAAGACTAGATGGTTAGTTAACTCAATAGAATCATCAAGAAAAGGAGAGGCTTTAATAGTGAATCACCAAGCACAAAGGAACACTATCATCTATAAGACAGAAGAGTAGAAAATGGAAAAAGGTGGGAAAACCCCCCCTTTGGCAACAGGCAGTTAAGTGTTGGAATAATGGAAACAAAACAGATTTTTATACTCAAAATCAAAGAAAAACAAACTTAGAAAAACAGGCTTTGGAGAAATTCCAAATGATGGAAATCAAATGTCAGCTGATGTGACTATCCACTTAACACAAAACTTTTCTTGCACACATGGCTGACAATACATGTTGTTTCTGTGGAGCTTTGCAAAGCCTTACACAGTAGAGAATGAGTAGGTGAAGGTGTATGAGAATACATAGTTGCGGGATTAACCCATTGCTCTTAGTCCGCTGTATTTATATCTTGGTTTTCAGAGGTTCTGAGCATTCAGTTTCTCAGTGACTTCATTTGAAGTTGTGGGTGCTCAGTACCTCTGACAATTAACTGAGCTCCAAAAAATTGAGGCACCCAAAATTAGTGGGCACTTTTGAAAAATTTGACTATAATACAGAGGATGAAAAAAATGCCTGATTCACTTCCAACACTTTGCCATATGTTACTGCCTTTGTCATTTACTCCTCTAAAATCATATACTTCACAAGGATTTCCACTCATTAAAACAACTGTGTCTTGGGCCAGTTTTGTTCTGGTTGATCTTCTTTCTCATCTAAATGGACCCAAAGTTATCACTGCTGAAGCATCTTTGAAGCACAGAACAGATATTGTCCTCTCAGATTAGAATAAGAATTATGTATCATTTATTAGATGTAGTCATTTGGAGGGTAATAAAACTGTATTTTTACATAGAGGGAAGGTTATAGTGAGGTTAAATGGAATTGAAAACTTTGCCTTGGGATTTCCAGATATGTAAATGAAAGGACAGGGTGCAAGGAAGTTCTGTGTAGACCTGGGGCAGAATTTTACCTTAGTGCTCAAAAGAATGTTTAGTTGGGAAATTGGATACTGCCCCTGCCATCCATCATGGTCTGCTGAGCAGGTTCTGGAGGGTTGGAAAGATAGTACAGGTGTGACACACAGGAGTAGTATCGAGACTGATCGTTATATCTGGGATCTAGTCACCTGATTCGGCTCAGGGTTTCAAAGGGTTACTTCATCTGTCACATGACCCTTGCCATGGAGTACATAGAGTTCAATAAAGAAGCAATGTGTTTGGCGTGCTCCTAGGTAGTGACTTCTTGAGCACATTAATATAGCACATGGACTATAGGTGATAGTTTGGGGCTTACACTGATCATTTTTTAATGATCACATAACCCTGCCATATCACCTATCGTATAGGCCTTTGCTCTCATCTCTTGGTACCATCCCATTCTGCATCACAGTATGCCTCTTCTCTCCCTCTCGAGTGAATCCAAACAGTAAAGGAAGGTTTTTGCACTAAGTATACTTTTAAAAAGTGGTATAATCCAGACGCCAATTTTTGCCAATATATGGATATCAGTTACACAAGTAGAAGATGACGTGGATGTCAATGATTTTTGCAGAATATAGGGATTGTGACAAAGTTCCTCCTCTATCTTGGTGGGTCCTGCACTTATTGGCGGATTTTCTTGCCTCAGAGATCCACCATGTGGGTTGGGGAACAGCCCAGAGACCTTCCCCTCTGGAAGAACCCACAATCCAGGTCAATTGGGAGGTTTGGAGGGAAGCCGGGCCCACCCTCTACTCCAGATTCCAGCCCAGGGCCCCGTGGACTGCAGCTGTCTATAGTGCCTCCTGTAACAGCGGCATGACAGCTACAACTCCCTGGGCTACTTCCCCATGGCCTCCTCCAAACACCTTCCTTATTCTCACCACAGGACCTTCCTCCTGGTGTCTGATACCGCTTGTGCTCCTCAGTCCTCCACTCGCACTCCCAGCTCCTCACACCACAAACTGAAGTGAGCTCCTTTTAAAACCCAGGTGCCCTGATTAGCCTGCCTTAATTGATTCTAGCAGCTTCTTCTTAATTGGCTCCAGGTGTCCTAATTAGCCTGCCTGCCTTAACTGGTTCTAGCAGGTTCCTGATTACTCTAGTGCAGCTCCTGCTCTGGTCACTCAGGGAACAGAAAACTACTCATCCAGTGACCAGTATATTTGCCCTCTACCCGACTCCTGTACCCCACTGGTCTGGGTCTGTCACAGGATGAATGACTATAGTGTTTGACAGCAGGATGGGAAGGCCGGGCATGTTTGACAGCAGTTTGCAGGTAGAGTTAGTGACAAAGCTTAATCACAGTTGTGTTTACAACTGATTTCACCCAGAGATGACTTCAAATACATTCTGTTTTTTTTTAAAAGCTATCTTTTGTCTGTGTGTATATATACACGTTGCAGAGGAAGACTAGTGTAACACCCTCACCTGGGCCTAAAACATCTAAAGTTGCTTGCTTTTAAGTTTGGTTGCCTAAAAGTTAGACAAATTCCAGGATCTGATCCTGCAACCTTTGCACACAAGTGCAATAATACAAGGTAGGTCTACACCACAATAAAACTCATTGCAGCTGGACCCTTCCCCCTCATGGTGTCCCAGATCCCAGGCTCCAGCCCAGGCTGGGCATCTATACTGCAGTTTTATAGCCCTGCAGCCCAAGCCTGAGTCAACTGACCCTGGCCAACCACGGGTATTTTATTGAAGTGTAGACATGCTCACAGACTACTTGGGTAAGTACAGGTCTCAGGATTGGTCATTAGAGAAATTTTGAAAAAGATAATACATTATATAAATGTGCTGCCAACTATCATGGTTTTATTGCTAGCCTTCCGATAATTGGTATTTTTCTTAAAGCCCCCAGTGCCCAGATTCATGCAGTTATGTGAGAATCTCAAATTTCATTTTAAATAAAAGGAACTCTGTAGTCCTCATGTTTGTGGAGAAAAGCTTGAAAATGTAATCCTAAGGTATTCTAAAAGGTAAAAGCTCAAAATCCAGGAGGCAAATAAAACAAACCATGTGTGTGTGTGTGTGTGTGTATGTGTGTGTATATATATATATATATAAAAATAAAATCATATGGTTTTTAAAACAGTCTCATGGTTTTGTGGCACCTGACTCCTGATTTTTTGAATGTTTGGGGTTGGCAACACTGAACATGCTATGAAAATTTTTCTAGAGCTTTAAATCATGGGCCAGATC